>NC_052535.1:54081767-54706767 GCF_016699485.2 Gallus gallus | reverse complement strand
TTTTGTTATATTTTTATTGCACATGGATGATCGTATGATTGTAAGATAAATTCGTAAAGTGCAGCAGACTCTCTACCATTTGTGAAAGTATTGTCCTGTTGCACGGCCTTCCTTTATCATTGTGTTGCTTTCTCCTACCAGTTGCTGGCTTGGAATAGTGTGTGGTTTGGTAGAAATAACAGCCCTCCAGTATTTTAAATGGAACAGTGAGCATGAAGCTGTATGTAACTTCCTCCGACATTGCCAATGACTCTTCCTTCTTCTGTGTGTATTTTTACAAATATAAAGTATATTATTGCCTTTCACACACCAGTTTGACCCTGCTATCACAGTAAGATGATGTGCCTATCTCATTTTAATGAAAATAAATTTTCATTTTTAATGAAGATAAATTAACACCACTAACAGTGCTGTGACAAACAAAAGAAAAAACTTTTCTTCTCATCAGGGGGGATATATTTTACTCATTTTGATGAAGCTTGTGGGTGGTAAGGCAGCCTTCTCTTTTTCTACAAATGTCTGCTAATACTGTTTTTAAAAATAAAATGAGGGAAAGTCCAGAAAGGGACTAAAGAAAGAAATAGTTAAATTCCAATAAAAGTTAGAAGAGAAGTAGATGCTTATTTGCTGTGCTATCCTTTGGTTAATTCATAAGTCTTGCATTTTGGCACTGTGTTTCATAAGGTTATACACCGCACACCAACAAAAGCTATTTCAGATTGGTAGCAGTGAATACCAGCTGCTCTCATCAAATCTAAATGAAAGGAGAAAGAAATGGAAGAAGCAACCTCTTGAGCCCAGGTAAAGAAAGAGAGAACTGGATCTTCTCACTAAGGGCCTGCCTGAGTTTTTTCTTCTCAAGGTCAGAACAAGTCACTACATCTCCACCTGGATGAAAAAAAATGGACCACTGTAGTCCAAAACTAACAGTAAGAGGAAAGTGCTGTCCCACTGTTTTCAAAAGTGAAAAAGAAAGAAGTAATACACCGGAAACTTGTTTGATTTAGCCTGCTTGGTGGAATGGCAGCTTGCTGTATGTTAGAATTGTTCAAGACTGTCAGGTAAAAAGTAATTGTAACAATGATCATACAGTCATTAAGCTTGGAAAAGACCTCTAAGATCATCTAGTCCAACTGTTTACCTACCACCAATATTGTCCACTAAACCACGTCCCTAAGTACTACCTCTACATTTTCCTTAAATGCCTCCAGTGGTGGTAACTCCACCACTTCCCGGTGGAGGCCGGAACCTCTCATTGATCAGCTGAGGTAAGCACTGAGTCAGCCACGGGAGCACAGGTGAAGGCAATTCAGCTGTGTGACTGGAAGGGGTGGAACCTGGCTACGCCTCTCATAGACCCCATTTAAGGGCTGACTGTCCCTAAGGAAAGATTTCTTTCTGAGATTGCTTCTTGTGAGTTTTCCTGCAAGCCTACAACACTAGTTTATTTCTGATACAACACCATTTATTTCTGATTATCTTTTCCAGTGTGATAATCTTTCCAGCTATACACCCTTGAAAGACCAGCCTAACTTCTCTGTATACTTATTGGTTATACATCTATATACACATTGATTATTGAGTATGTTTTTCATAATTTGTATTAAATTAGTTGGAAATAGAGAATTTCTTACTAATAAGTATAATGACAGTTTAAGAATGTAGTACTGTAACAAGTACTTGCTCCCTGTTTGATGGGAGGGCTCAAAAAACAGTTGTGCATGGTTTCACAAGTCCAGTGTTTTTGGACATTTTGTTATTGTGACTTTCTTCTTCTGGGTTCTTCTCTGTTTATCTTGCTCTTATCACTTATACCAGAAGTAAAGAAGAGGAAGCCTGTCTTTCTTTCCTTCTATTTCAAGCAAGTCAATCCTGAATTCTAAACCTTTTATTTTCCCTCCATACCGTGCTTGAACTCTTTACACCCAGGGCCAATTTTCATCTTTGTTTTTTGTGATTTGCCTCACACATTGTCGCAAGTGGTGTTTCTGTCACCTTTCTATTACATCCTCAGGTGTGAAACACTTTCTCTTCTCTGTACCATTTTTACAAGAAACTCCAATAATAATCTTCAAGTTTAGATCTGTAGCATGCATAAATATATATTTTTGTCAATGAACATGACTTTTTGCACATGCCAATTGTAGCACTTAGTTCTATCTTCTGTGGTTCTTTTCTGTAAAAATTGCCTTTTTACAAGATCAGTTTTTGCATCCCTTATTTACAGGAAAGGTCCTGTGATATTAACAGTAATTACTTTAATTTGCAATTTAAAAAAAGCATTTCTACAACCTTTGGTATGCTTTTTATCTCTCTATTGTATTGTATTTATAAGGAAACTTATAGTTGTAAAGCATAGTTTTCTAAAACTACTCTCCGTTTATGGAATACTAGCTGCTACAGAAATAGCTATGAGATCCAAAGAACAAGTTGAAGTTATTCCCATTCATTGGATATTAATGCATATATGATATCCTCATTTGTTTTTATTTGTGAGCATTTTAAATCTCAAGAATAAATACTTTTAATCCATTAAAGTTCTGTTCACAATTTGGAAAATATGAGTTATCTGACTGTAGCAAAGCCAACTCTAAGAGAAAAAACCCGATTAATAAAAGACAGGTCAAATAAGTGGAGAAAAAAAGAAAAACAACAGGAAAACTGAGCTGACCCTGGTTTAGGTCATGTTCCCCAAAGCTGAAGAAGACTTAATCACTTAGGATCCTCAAGGCAGATCATAGAAGGTGCTTGCAGGACTGATAGGGTCCCAGCTAGCAATGGCTCTATCCTCACCCAGGTGTGGGTAGCTCCTAATGACTGCTATTAAAGGGCAGGTGGTCATATTTAAAGAAAGAGGTTATGATCCTGCTCTGGATTGCAGCTGCTGATGTTGATCATTTGCATTACCTGGTGTCTATACTGAAAAACAAAATTTGCAAGCGGTTTTTACTACTCTACTCTGAAATATTTAAAATCTAACTTAGGTTTGGAGAGTCACCTTGTACGCAAGCTTTCTACCAGCATAGTGAAGCCAACAGTCTAAATTTACTTACTCTTACCATTAGAGGTGCAAAAATAATTGCAAATCTTTCCTCCCATTAACATTCTGTTTTCTGTGATAGATACTCTGCTTTGAGAGAGGTAGGAACTAAATTTTTGAAGACCATCTTCTAAAAAATCACTCTCCCTGGGAAAAATTCTTCTGAAGGCTGGGGAAGGCTTTAGTTTGCAGGATTTTTGAGGAGTTTGCCTTATGCTCTTTCCTTAAGAAACTGAGCTCTAACAAGCAGATGTGATTTTGAGTGGAATCCAAAGATTCCTGAAGCTTGCATTGGCAGGAGTAAGCACTTATTTGTGTGTATTTTTTTTTGTTTGTTTGTTTATGCAGAACATTCTGTGTAATGATCTCTCATGTAAGGAAGTGTGCGTATCACAAGCTAATACAGAGTTTCTGAAAGAAAGCCTGCAGGAAGAGCCTGAATAAGGTTTGAAAAGATGGATTTCTTTTTGCCAGTTTCCTTGCAGATGAAAATGCTTTTTCTTTTTCTTTTTTTTTTTTCCTTTGAAGTAAAGATTTGGAGGTGATGACAGTTTGTTTTATTTATGTGAGGTTTTTTGTATAGTTACATTTTCCTCTGGTCTACTCTCAGCCAGGTAGCCTCTGAAGAATGGGAATGAGGCAGTAACAAACAATAGGTAGTCCAAGTGTCCTCACTGATATAAATTATTGAAACAGAAAAACTGGAAAGTGCTTTACTGTAATGATTGTTAAAAGTTGAGGGCTTTAAAACTTTGGAATGCATAATAAGTAGCTAGATGATTACTGGCTGAAATGATTATTTTGTTTAGGTATAATAAAATAATCTAGAACTCAAATGAGGTCTTATTACCACTAATTTGTCTATGCTTAATATATATAATTTTTTTTTAAATAATATAAGGAGCTTTCAGAAGCCCCAAACCTGTACTTCTGTGTTGTAGTTATAAGTGTCTCAGGTCAGACCTTAGCCCTACATTGCTGTGCAGTTATTGTCTTCTGTAGTGGAAGTGGTGCTGCTGCCTTTCATTTTAGGACAAAAGCAAACTTTTGATCTTTTTTGATCATCATCCTCACTTCATTTTAATTAGGTGAGCAATGCAAAGCTTTACTTCATCACTTTGTTATTGTATTTTTTTTAACTAATTTTACTTTCTAACTACTCAGATTGCATGAAATGCCAGTAACAAAGATTCATTTAAAAAATAGTTTTTCTTCACTGACAGAGGATATCTTGAAAAATAAAATTAGAGCGTAGGGTATTAAGTTTCTTTTTTTGTTTTGCTTTTTGTCTTTTCTGTTGGGGTTTTTCTGTTTATATTTTTCCTGCACAAGAGACATAGTAGACATTTTAAAAGTATGTCTTGAAGCAGGATACATGGCACAAGTTTGTTTCATTTTCACTGTGGAAAAAGTTTATTGTGCCATTTTGTTGATCTCTATAGATTAATTTTGTGGAGAGAGGCAGCCAAAATGTCAGTCAAAGCTTAAGGCAAAGCCGAAAGCAATCCTGATGCGCTAAAAATATACAAAAAATAATGCAGATGTTAACCCTTTCAAGCTCAGATTCACTGCCCATTTAATTACTATAAAGAATTCAGTTTCATTCAGAGTATATTGTTGTACTGAATGTGGCTGGGATGGAGTTAGCTTTCTCCACAGTCATGTGTATGTGCTGTGTTTTAGATTTGTGAGTAAAACTGTTAGTAACACATTATGTTTTGGCTATTCACATCTCACAGGTCCTTCTAACATCTATGACATCCATACCTCATAAACATTTTCCCTATAACAATGTAGAAATTTCTTCCTCTTGGTGGTGTGACTGCACCTACTTTCTCTTTGAAAAGGCAATTATGATGTGCTGTTTGACAGAGTATTTCAAGTCATACATCAAATCCATGAACCTTTTCCTAACCTAAATTCTATGTTTAGCTTTAGGGAAAGAAAACTTGTATGATAGATGTGTTCATTCATTCACTACTTTTGCTACTTCATTTCACAACACTGAGCTCATGAAGACTTCATTACCTTGTGTTGTTGGGCCATACCATCCATCCCTTCCCTAACATAACTTAGGTTGCCACAGACAGCTCAGCAGTAGAGATTTGAGGCCATGTCTTTCATACCATAATAGGTCCTTGTCCAATTCACTTTGTCAGTGTCCGTTGTCCCACTGTCCCCCAGAAAGAACATGCTGGCTTCAGTGCAACACTGATCTGATGATTATTGTCCTCTCCACAAATCACGGACACCCCTAATGCTTAGATGTTAAAAAGTGTTGTCAAAAATTGATGGCTCTAGCAAATGCAGACCTGCTGTAAAAATTATTGGGTTCTCAATAAATGTTTCTTAGTGTTTTATTTTTCATAAATAAAAAAATTTCCCTGAAAGTTACATGAGAATTGGAATTTTACACCTCTGTCTAGCCAACTCTGCTAATAATTAACATGCCAGTAGCTTCTCACAAATTGTTCTGTCAGCCATTAGCAGAGTATCAGCAGCCCATCTGCCTAGACTGATACATAAAGGAAAAAAGAGTATTTTTAATATTACTTTATTGTGTGTGTGTGTAAAAGAGGTTTACCTTTGATTTGGAATTGATTTCAGTCTTTTCAGCTTCAAGGGTGACCAGATTGGATCTTTGTAAAAGCAGAGACTAATCAGATAAAATGTGAATAAAAATCTGCACAGCTAAGTCCCTAATTACCCAGGTGATTGCACTGCCAATTAGCAGTTCCCAAGCTTAGGTGTCCTTTCTGTCTCTAGTTGATCTGGGCTCACAATGTTTCTAGCTTGTGTGCAAGCAAATAGGTTCATCTTCAACAATGCACTGTGCCTGACAACTCTTGTTGCAAGTGAAGACACTCTCACTGATCTCCTTTAGCTCTCTGCTTGCTGATACATTGCACATCTTTAAAAATTCATTTATTTTCAACTACTGACCCAAACTCCTTTTTCCTCCAATTTCTTGGGAATTTAAGTTGATCAGCAAAGAAACGGACGTCTGATTTCTAAGCCGTTCTTCAGTTTTTTTGCAAATATAAATTGGAGAAAGGATGGTTGCATTAAATTATTTGCGATGGAAAAGCTTACTTTAATAATTATTTTGTGTAGTGATTAAGGATGATTGATGTGTTGTACTCGTGTTCTGTCTTTCTGATGGTATTACCAATAAAGAGCATGGAGGGCCTATTTTAATCATAAGAATTACAGAAGTATGTCAGAATACTCAAGTAATGCAGATCCTGTAAGTGCAATAGTTATGTCAGTGCTTTCAAAATAAGAACATTTTTACAGATGTATCATTAAAACAACAAAACATCAGTAGTACAGCAAAAAAAAAAAAAAAAAATTCAGCCTTAAATATAACTCAATTCAATTACAGATACAATGTAACTTGTATTTCTGGTTTTCTGGCTGTATAATTACATTCCCTGTGTTGTTATTATAAAATTTTGATTGTAATACGGATCTGTCAGAAAGATGAGTTAAAGCAGTAAGAACTGATTTCTCCTTACTTTTACTAACTACATATTGAGAACAGTGAACTACAATATATATTTTATGATTTTTTATTTAATTTCTCAAAAATTAACTTAGTTCTCTTCGTAGTGAATTAACAAAACATTGCTACCTGGTTTGTGGGCTGACTAATTAACCAAGTAGATTTAATAAAATGCACATATCTGTATAGTAGTTTAAGATATTTTTTCATTCTGATGGAATGACATTATATCCATTGATTGGGGCATCTTTTCTACCTTTATAATGCTAATTTGGGATTCACAGAATCTGGAGGGCTTTCACTAGGTTTATGCAGTAGCTCTCCAGTCATAACATGACTCTCCCATGACAGAATACGCCAGTGAAACCTCCAATAAGGCATCATCTCTGCAGTTTCCCAGCCTTACCATTTGCTGCCTCAGTGCTTATGAGAAGTTTATAACATCTGTTTCCTTTCCTTTGGCAGTAATCAATACCATGAAATGTGTGTGGAGGTGGGGATTAACTTTGCTGTCCTTAGGCTGTGAAGGGGGTATTCATGACATTCGTCCTGGTACTTTCAGTTTACACTAATAATAAGAAAGGAATTAGTCCTAAAAAAGATCTAGAATTATAATTAAAATCAAATATAATACTTCCTGGGGCAGAAATTAGCAGTGGTATTTTCTGTTCCCATGATATATCCTAAGCAATAACATTGAGCCTTTGTATATAGATAGATGGGAACATTCCTGTACGATAGAAGAAAATATGTGGTTGCTCATACTTTCATCTTACCAAGAGGAACCAAAAGAGAAACACTGTTCAAGCAGAGATATTCAGTCAGCCTTTATCTTCTCTGTGGAAGATGCAGTTTTTCTGTCTGAGGGATAATTGGACACCAGATGACAAAGCAAGTGAATTTTATCAAAGGGGTGAGGAATAAAGACTTTGGTCTGCAGCTATGCCCAATTCTGTTCTGTTTACAGTAAAAAGAATAATGCCTTACCTTTGACATGACCATTTTAACATTTATCTTGCAGATTACTAGTATAGCAATGTGATAGAAAAAGACATAAAGATTCTTCCTGTGTACATTTTGATCAGGAGATAAGAATGACCAAGTTGTGAAATAATATATGGGTCACTTAGTCAATTTTACACCAATTTGTGACTGCTCAGGGAAATGAAAATTGAAAACAGACGAACAGTATTTAAGTCCTGTTAACAAATTATACCCCTCATTCACTCTCAACTTTTCTTCAATTCAATCAGGCATATTGAATACATAAGAAGTGAACACAGCTCTCATAAACAAGTTCTGAAACAAAAATCTGTGGAGGTCTACAGAGAGTATTTATGTAACTGCTGTATAAACCATCAGTACAGAAGATTAAATACTGTATGTATAACCTCAGACTTTGGAGAGTTTGGAGAAGGACGGTATCACTTTCATGGATTGACAAAGGCAAACACACAATTTGGTCTCTCCCTCATTAGTCCTTTAGATTCTAAAAACTTTAAGTGCTGATAAATTTCATCAAGGAGCTGAAGTGCTAATCTACCAAATTAATTGAACCTGTTCATGAGAAGCAGTGATGGGTATTTTATTAGATAATCTGCATGCATGGTGGATAGTGGTTTCAGAATCTTTCTGAGTTGCAAACAAATTCCAGCTTATAGAAACTTGATACATTCTTATTACTGCCTGCTCATCCTTTAAAAGAAAGAAAGAGTCAAATCATCCACTGATAGGGTAGTGGGTTGCTAAGGCTGAGATATTCTGAATTTACCTATTTTTTGAGTTTACCTATATACAGTAAAGAGATGTCAGATGTAATCATGTTATCATCTTCCCCTATACATTTGTTATTTTGTTTATTGAGTCATTGCCTCCATAGACCCTGTGAACAGTGTTCCTGATAAACACAAAGCAAAAGCTTGTTGATGTATTTCTTTCTTCAGGTACACTTTGTTATTCTGCTAGATGCCCTGCCTGCAGCTCTACCTGAGAAATATCATCTTGGCCTGTGTTTGTAATTTGAGACATACAGAATGTTTCACAAAGTGATGCTGGCACTTTCAGTAGCTATGCTCTGTGGATCATCACTGAAACAAGCACTTAACAGTGCTAGGTGGCTCCGTGCCACCTGGGAGCTGCAAGGGGACCTGTTTCTCACATGTCCTGAAAACATTCAAGCTGGAAGAGTTCTGCTGAACTCTGGAGTTAATCTCTGATTACTTCTAAGATTTCATGGAGAACATATAGTGTGCTTTTTTTCATTTCTGATCTCACTTGTTGAGTAATGCCTTTAGCTCAAGCTGTCTACAATGCTATAATTAACTGTATTTCAGCTGTGGTAGAAGTGATTGCTGATTGTGAAGAACAGATACTGCAATGTTGACCTATACACAGATGTTCAGTTGTCTATCTTGAGTGGGATTTTTTTTAAAAAGTTTGTTTGCACAGTTGTTTCTAAACAATAAGATAGTCCTCTAAAACATCAGGCATGTACAAAATAACAGTATCTATGTTATGAGAACATCATAGTAGTTCCTGACTTACGACTTATCCCATACTGAAGGCAACTTATTTGGAGGGGAATGATCATACAGGGAGTTGTATTTTCATCCTGTTACCCTTCTCTACTCTGGAATCCAGCTACTAGCTTACAATCTATAACACATACAGACTCTGCAGTTCTCTTCGAAGGACAGAATTCTGATCAGCTGGACCACAGCAACAGTGTTTTGGTAAAAATGCATCTAGCACAAAATTTGTTGGCTTGTAGGCTCAACAAGATGTATATCTGCGCCTACACCACTTTTTGATGGTTTGGAGAGGAAATTTTACTCACATTACAGGTAGGCATTTTTAAAGTTTAGAGTAGATTTTAAATACCAAAGCAGAGAAACCCCTTCTTTCACAGGCATGACTTAGTCCTGATAAATCATTTGGAAGGCAAGCTGAGGTATAACCCAAAAAAGGAGGCTGGAACCACACAGTTGAGCCAGGCAATGCAGTTGTAGTAGGTGGGAGTTCTCAAGAGTTAAGTGGGGGAGGCAGAAATACAGACTTGGCTGACCACCTTGGGTAAGGAAGCAGTTGCTAGGGAAATTTTGATTTAGTTCTGACAAAGGTTTCTGACGGAGTAACAGTCTTTTGAGAGCCAAAACACCCATTTGGTACTTAAAAGGGCAAAGGAAAAGGAGAAAGGAGGAAGAAAGGGTTGGCTCAGCCATTTCCTGAGTCAATCTGATGGAATTTGAGGTAGGTTAACCTGGCTCTCACGAGTTCTGCAAACAGGCTGTGAGGCCAAAGCACTCTCATTCTTTGTATTTTGATGCTGTTCAGGTGTCAGTGAGCCTGCAGTTGTAGGAAGTTAATCAGCTGTGGTACCTGCAGGGCCTCAGCTCAGTGTTGGTGGTTTTGTTCTGAGACCTCCCACATGGCCTGCTGGCAGCTGCTGAGCCTCCATGCGTGGGGCTCTCTGCACAACACAGGAGTAGCCACTCTCCTGCAGACTTCAAGAGTGGATGTTTCTATCTGTTATTACTGCAAAGAACAGGATTTTTTTTTAACATGGTGTAGAAAAGCTGAGTGCTCTCTTTCATCTCTTGTTACTTAACCTTTTCCACTTTACAGAAATTCTGCACCTGTGAAGCAGTAATCTGGTTTTGTAGAGGTAATGTCTAGCCAGAATATGGAAGGGAAGAACCTTCTAGCGTAGTATCCAGTTGATCTGTTTCTTGTCACATCTGAATTCACATAATTTTGTTATTGTAATTCTCAATTGTCCTTCCCATACAGTCTACTTCTTTTGTCTCTGTGTATTTGATCACGCCTATTTCCATCTCTGCCACCAACTCTGATTTAGAGTGATTTATGAGGAAATGATTTTCAAATAACTGCTTTACAAAAGTAGGTTGTCAGTGCATGTCAAAAGGTCAACCAGTTTCCTGTCTACAAATCTGTAATCAATATATCCTAAAGTAGTTTTATTATACTGCTTAAAGCTTAGTCCTGAAAAAAAAAAACAATGTACTCTTTTACAGTTCAAATGCAGTGCCTGAAGACAGAGCCTACGTAGATAACCCTCAAGTACCTCTAGGCATAGATTTGAAATACTGATTTATTTTGATACTCCAATCATCAAGGACGTGCAGGTGTTTGTGGATCTTCTGCTGTTTGCTGAAGGTTGTAACAGAAACGGTGTCCTCATGAAGCTGTATCTAAAGGAACAATGTTTGCATGTCACAGAAATTGCCATTATACATAAAAGAATTGTGCTAAAGTTATATACGTTAAAGCTATTAGCACTTCCCTCCTTCTACTTAGAAAACTGTTTATGTTTTGAAAGGCTGGATACTCTTCATTTCGTTTTCCTCAAATGTCTTTATGGAACAAATAGTATAAAGAATATATGTGATATGACGCTTTGAGACTAAAATATAACATTTGTGCTCTATTTCTTCCCCTCTTCCCATCCACATTATGTTCCGTATTTATATATGAAATTCATCTTTCACCCTTTTGCATAAGCCTTGTTAGTCCCTGCTGGGCCTCCCACACAACTTGGCCAATAATAAAAGGCCTTAAATATGTCCCTGAAAATGTATTCTAGGAATTATATTTTAGATACTATTTGTGTTTAGATGAGTTCTTTCTTGCTTCCCAATTATTAAAGTAGTATAGGATAGAGAACCTAGGAGAAGCATAGCCACTGATGCTGCTGAACTATGTCTTCTCTGCTAGGAATAATATCCTCTTGACTGAGGTGGTCAACCTGAAGCTTTGAGCTATGATGTGTATGTATGTATGTGTATGTATATACAATTCCAAGGAGCTGAGGAGAGGAAGCGGTAGAATGCAGTATATGACCAATATGTCTTCCCCACGCACACTACGAAGAAACAGCTGTTACTAAGATTTCTGAAGCCTGCCATTTTTGTTGTAGTTGGCTCCTTGACCAGAATTACCTGTAACTTTCTATTCTGACAAGGAATTAAAATAGGACATTGGAATTTCTTGCTCGCTCTTGTTTGCAATGAAGTTACACATACAACCCTGTTGAAATTAGGGACCAATTTTACTAAGCATTGTACAGAATCATGAATTCAATGCTTTATTTCTAAATACATGTATGAAGCAATCTTAAATATACTTTTTATAATTGACCCAAAAGACACGGCTGAAAGCCACAAGTAGAAATTATTATTCTCAGGCAAATGCTCTCACCAATAGAACAGGCTGTAATACAAGAATATTTTAGCACTCCAGTGCAGCGATGCCAGTCTCTGTGATTAGAACTCATTTTTTTTTTAATTTGTGATTGGTGCAGTATTTGACATTTTTCTTCAAGTGTCAGTTTCTGTACTCAAGCAGTTGAATAAGGAGTCTCAACTTCCATTTAGAAACGCATGCTTCAGTCCCTTGCGGCTGCAAAAAACTGCTTGAAAATGGGACTTGTCAGCTGTATTACTAGTTGATTTTCAGAAGTCTGAATGTTTGAATTCTTTCTTTTTCTTTGTTCTTCTTTTTTTTTCTTTTTTAACAGCTGTCACTAACTATCACCATATTAAATACTGCTGAGTTTAGAAAACTAATTTATGACTGTATGGTTATTTGTTATGCTAAACTGATGGAGAAAAATATGAAAGGAAAAAGAAGCATACATTTTTTGCATGATAGGTAGATATTCTTCTTTTAAGAGGCAGGGATGCTGAGATGCACTTAGTTTGCATTCCAGCTGCAGTAAGGCATTTTCTAATGGTCCATCAAAACCACCATGCCATCTGCTTATTCCAGGCTATTTATTCCATCCTTGCCTAATTTCTTTCCTTGCTGCTTTAAAAGCAAATGTATTTTCTCAAGCCTGTTGCCATTTACTAAATTATCTTTGAAAGCCATTTTGAAAAATAAATCTAGGCTTCATCATGTCAAATATTTTGTCATTGGGACAGCTGTGGCTTCAGAGGGAAGAAAACCCAACCAGCCAATTGAAGTGTGCTATTACAGTTACAGTGTGATGACAGCATGGACTGCAGCCTAGCCATGCTGAATGTTCCTCTTGGCTAGTCCATGGTTAAATATCAGCTTGTACAAGCTGCTCAGGTTTTTGCCTGACTTTGAGCACGAGTTGCTACATCTTGATCTACATGGAAATATCTGCAAGTGAAAATGAGGCTAACACTTGAATACCTTCTTCAGGTATTCAACTCTGTTCATCCTATCTGTAATATTATTATCTTTGTGTTTAGGAAGGGTTTTATTATAGATTTTAGAGAAATGTATGGTTTTTACAGTTGTGTAGAAAGGTGTATGTCTTCAAACCTCATTGAGCCCTTCACTGCTAGTGGTAATTAGTTCATTATGCATTGCATTGTATCATTCTGTGGTGTTTCTTTGTTTGGTTTTTTGTTTGTTTTGTTTTTTGGGTTTTTTTTGTTTTGCCTTTAAACATCCTCCTTGATCTTGCTATAAGAAAGCATATAAAAGTGCAGTTTATCTGTACAGGACTTTGTAGCCGTAGCTTCCCTAAGATGTGTCCTCTTTAATCAGAACAGAACTGATCTCTTTTCCCATAGCTCGTTATTATTGTCATTTTGGTAACATTAGAGTGTTGAACAAATACAACCTAGAGACCAGCCTCATAACTTGTTAATCTTCCTTCATATGGAAATGACTGCAGTCTTTTAATCATTTTAATTGATCTTCTTAGTGTCTTCTGCCCCCTGCAAACTTTGTGTGTTTTTGTTACTGATGACAAGGAGTGGACAAAAAGTTTTTGTGAAAGTGCGTGCTGAGCTACGTAACAAAACTTCAGATATCCTAGTCAATTTTGTAACCATTTTCAGGGGCGTTTGAAAGGAATGGCCTCAGAGTCCTAAGACACTTCTTAGTTCTTTTAGACCTCATGCTGAGAAACTTGCTTTGACATCCACTGGGGATCAGAGACTGGAGTTTTTCATGAAGCTGTCCTGGGTAGCATTTTTCCTCCTTACTGGTTCTATATTTCTTTGCTTTTACCAGTAGTCATTTCCATCTGCTCACTTCCTCCTCTTTTGTCTAGCTTTCTTGGCCTCCTCTATGTCCTGATAGTCACATTTGTTTTCTCCATTACTTAGTACCACCACATTTGTATTATGCCCATTTTCTACGTGACAGTTAACTAAACAAAAACCTTGTAGTCTAAAACCAGAATATAACTGTATGACTTTCTTTAATTATATGCAATTTATTATTTATTTCCACTGTATTTTTTTCTCTTCTGGGCTAAAGCTATGCTGTTTGAGTGCATTTTATCATCACTGACATTAGCAAAAGGGTATATAGATTTTGGGACTACTTATCTTTCTGCCTAGTATGAAAGTTTCTGGAAATGCTAAATTTTGGGGTCTTATTTCAGGGGAGAAGTAAGAGCCACAGGCCACTGTAAAAGATCCTTTGTTCTTGCAGCTGATTCCAATCTTTTTCCGAGAGTTCGATTCCCCTTATGTCTAAGGGGACAGCATATTTTGACTGGGAAGGAGCCTAGGGAGTTAAGCTTTCCCTCTGAAAAATCAATAATTACAACACTGAAGGCATTTTGACTGTCTTGATTTTTTTTTTCCCCAAAGAATGGAAGATAATTGAACTGTTCAGTGACTGCTTATGAGAAAATTCAGTGTCTGAGGTAGCTCTGAGTTAAATACGGGAACTCAGTCCTCTCTTCATTCGTGGTAGATATTTATGTTCAGTTCATGCTGTTCCTCTAGCTTCCTAGTCGTATAATTTTTGCAGGAAAGATTCTTTCCTCAATTTATAGAGGAACAGACCCTTCCAGCAGCCTCAGTGCCGTGGCCAGCACAGCTGAAAACCTCAGAGAAGCTACAGGGTGCATGAGATAGACTTCAGGCATTGAAGCATTACTAGGCCCAGACCCAGCTGCTGGGTCAAAGCAGAGATGTCTTTTGTCTCAGCATCTTGTGCCTATGAGCTCCCAACAAAGCACTAGCACTGTGGAACCTGTATTTGCTTCAGTAGTATCCCACATAGAATGAGTAACCTCGCACAAATATATATATGCTCCCTTTCTTCCTCTCTCTAATAGTTTTCACTGAGATTCTTGAACGACAGAGCAGATGGAAACCTTATTTAAATTTAGAAACCGTGAATACCACATGCTGTGCTCATTGGAGCAATTCAAGTTGGTTTCCCTTAAATGATTTATTTTAATGCTGGATTTCATTTAGGATTTTTAAAATAGCATAAACACTTGATGTAAAACATTTGAAGATATCTATATTTCTCACCATATAATGCCTCGCTTGTATGTAAGTGTGAAAATGTATCCTAAACAGGTCAGATTTCACAGCTAGCTGTCCTGAAGGACATTAACACTCCATTATTTATTAGAGCCATTATAAAAGAAACTCCTGCACCGTCCCTAAAGAGAGAAAATCTGTTATGGTTCCCAAGAAAGAGAAGTAAGGATTATCCTTGAAAGCAATCAAAGGAGAGAATAGTTTTTATCAACTTGTCAGTGGAGTTGCCATGGGCACCAGCCAGGAGCCTGGACTTAAATGTCACATTTCCCTTCCACTACTGTCTTCTCATTTGCTTTTGTTTTATTTTTGTATTCATTCCATTACTTTCTTTTTATAATTTATCTTCCTATATCCTTTCTTCCCAGTGAACAGTCGTGCTTCGTTCTATGCCTATTCTCAGACATCATGCCAGTCACAGGTAAAGAAAAATGTTTATCAGACGTAGAAAAAAAAATTAAGCCAATATGGTTTTGGATACTCATTTGAAAGTCATTAGCATATTAATATTTTCCCAGGAAAGAATAAAAAAGCAAAGGAAGCTGCATTAAAAGACTGACACAGTTAAGAAAGAAACAGCAGTAACAAAACAGTGTAGAGTCAGCAGCAGATTCTCTTCAGCATTATTGTGCCTAGTTGCTCTGAGCCATGCTGTACATTTCATTATTTGTTAAAATATTACACAGAGGGGGATGGGTGGGAGGAAAAGAGCAGAAGGAAAAAGCTCACATCTGTGGTAATGTCTCTGCAGGGGAAAAAAAAGGCAAATCCTACCATTTGTGGAAGGTATTCATGCAGTGCCGGCTGGCTAAACTGCACATCAATTGAATTAATGTATCTGTTAAATCTAGATAAAAGCACAGAAGAAGCAGTTTAGAAAACACTTTCTCCTATTCTGTTCTTTTTTTTTTTTTTCTCTTCTTAATTCCTCTAAGCTGGCACGGGACATCTGGGTTCATTTTGTTTTGTATGCTGAGTTTTGCTTTGCTTTGTGTTCCTCCACTGTCAAAACCCCAAAACAAGCCCAGCTGTCTTAAAAAAAAAAAAAAAAAATTGAAAATCCATTTCTGTTTTGCTTGTTAATAGCATTAACATGTAAGCGAACAAATCCAGATTTTAAAGTGAACAATTCTAAGTGAGTGGGAAATTCACACCTCCTTTGGTGCTATTGTTTGATTGTCTAGCTGCACACTCATTCGAGAAAGAAGAGTAAAACTTTTCACATAAATGAAAGAGAGGCTTGCAAAAAGGAAATATAATTTTTTAAGAACCAAATAAAATTTTCATCAACGGTGTGCCTTCAATCTCCTTTTGTTTGCTGAGTTTGTCCTGGAGAACAGAGATAAATCTGCTGTGCCACCAAACTTTCTAATTCAAATCCTGTTTTTAGTCTCAGAGTATATTTTCACATTGTGTGCCTAACTGTGGCTATGGAGAGTGTGATGAAATAATGCTTGTGGGCTTGAAACCCATTTCTGACCTGCCTTCCTATAATCCTGACATACCTTTAAGGAACTCTGAGCATATTTCTCTGTGAATTTTTGACACACAATTTATGATGGGTCCATGTTGATTTGAAACTGGGGTGTTAACATAACTAAAAATAGGATGCATATTTTCAGGGTGCACATTTTTAATCAAAACTCAGTTTCCCACCATGATTTTGAATGGCTTGCTTATTCATCCTTGCAAATCATTTCTGTGTTCTTGGTGCATGAGCAATGATGCTGGATAATAGAAGGCTGCAAGATCAAGAAGTTTGGATGCCTGTTTTATGAGCAGACATCATTGTTCAGAGGCTGAGACAGGGCCGTGAGTCCACTACAAATGTTCTGAAGCGTTTTACATCATATACAATTCAAAGGTCTATTACCTTTGTACCCTTAAACCAAATACTTCAGAAATATACAAGAGGGGGGAGTAAGTGAATGCTCAGTGTGTACAGCCATCATCTCAAAAATCAAATTAGTGACTTTACTGAAAAGCAAGAGATGTCTTATTTGCTAATGACTACGAGAAGATAGCATGTCAACAATTAGTTTGATTTGATTTCACTGAGGCCCAGCTTGTTGGAATCAGGTGCAAATCATGGTGTGGCATTGGCACACTGAGTGTTCCTACTTTGCCACGTAGATTAACAGTTGTGGTGCTGGGGAGCAGGTTCTTTCCTCTTCCTCCCAACTGCTCCTGTAAAGTCACTGGTGCTGAAGTCTGAAGCCCTCAAAGCTTCTGGTACCTGAAGTACAAGCAGAAATGTCAGCTCTTTCCTCTAAAAACTTTAGCATTCAGACATTTTGAGCTGTTCAGAAAGCAAGTTGTTGTTTATGGATCCTGTGAAGGAAGACTGAATAAACTGAAAAAAAACAAACAAAAACAAACAAACAAACAAACAAAAAACATGTAGAACAGAAAAGGAGTAATCTATTTTCTGTGTTTTCTGAGGATGTAAATAGAATTTACAAGTTGTGAAGTTATGAAATGTTTGTCATCAGAAATGTATGAAACAAAGAGACAGAACACTGAGAGGAGTGCAGGTGTAATTGGTAAAGAAAGCTGAAGGATATAGCAGTTCTGTCTTGGGAGAGTGGGAAGCACTGGACACCTTTGAGCCTGGGTTTATGTGAAGATACATCATGTCAAATAGCAGATGAGAAATCTAGTTAAACAATATTGGTGGCCTGTCTACTTTCATTTAGGACCAGAAGCTACTCATGTCTGATTCATGAAACCTCCACTCTTAGGCAAGCCTAGGAATCAGGCTAACTGCTACTCATAAACTATCATTAATTTAATGGGGCCAAATCAGCCCATAAACCATTGACACTTAGTTTTACAATTTTATGCAAGCATGCATCTTCACACTAATTTAAAATCTTGTATGTAAAATTATAGGAACATACTTCTCCTGGCATCTCTGAAACATCTCTAGGAAAGTAAAGACTCTGCTTTTTCGTACTCTGTCTTTAGTTATTTACTGCTGCTTTTTTTCTTTCAGATAAATTTATTTTGTCCTGCTCAGCAGGATAACTGAATGATTCAGGTATTTTGCACTCAAAGCTAAAGTAATCTTGATTTTCTAATGCGATAAAATAATTCCAGTTCATTTGAAAAATGTGTTTTCGTGTCTTAATTTCAATCCCATTATCTTACATTTAAATAAAATATATTAAAATACAAATCCAAGGAAAATAAAGAAAATATCTACAGGTTATTTATTTATTTATTTATTTATTGCCAGAGACTTCCTGGATCTTAGATAAGAGCTGTACGTGTTGCAGTAATAAAATGAATAAAAATGATGATTATGGTAAACCACCATAAAAACATACATTAGAATGCTTCACGCTGTAAACGTCTTAAAGTGAGGGTTGTGAACTTCCCATATTTCCTCTGTTATTATGTGCCTGACAGCACGCCGGTACTACTACTTTTTTAGTCTGTAAAGATAAGCTTCCTGAAAGAAAAGTCTGAGTAAACAGTGAGCAGGCTTAAGTAGTACTAGCTTGCTAATTAAAGCATAAGAATTGTCCTGTTACAGGTGTACATACACTTTGATACTCTATTTCCACTAGTGGACATAAGCTGGTGCCTGGGAAAGAATAAAGGCATTGGTTTCTTCAAATTGCCAGCCCTTGCCTACTGACAGATCCCAAATCTTGCTAGGATGGGTATTGTTCCTATGTGGCTAGTAGCACTTGAGGAACTCCATGAACCTATCAAGTTTTCCCTTGAGAGTCTATTTAACCTTCATCATTCACAACATCCTTACTGCCCACATGGGAATTTGCATGAAGAAGGTAGGTGCAGAGCTATTCACGCAAAAGGATTTATGCCATTAATTAACTCTGAAAATAGCATGTGAAAAAATTCTGTCTGAAAAAGGAGAGGCCATCTGAAAATGCAGACGAAAAAGCTCTCATATGGGTCTGTGTGGTAGCATCTCCGATCCTAAATTCATCATGTTTCATTCACTATTTGTTGTGTCACTGCACATAAGAGAGTGGTGTCATCACATTATAGTTAGAATTTTTGTGCGAGTGCAATAGAAATTACCAGGAAGCTTTACAGACCGCATGTGGCAACAGCTGCCATTCTTACACTGATGGTATTACACATATGAAAAGAGCAGAAATTAGAACAAAAAAAAAGAAATCTAAAGTAATGG
The DNA here is from genome assembly GCF_016699485.2 of Gallus gallus. NCBI lineage: Eukaryota > Metazoa > Chordata > Aves > Galliformes > Phasianidae > Gallus > Gallus gallus. The sequence continues at coordinate 54,687,772 of NC_052535.1, read as the reverse complement.
AGGGAGAGAGGAGAGGGGAACCACTGCAAGGTTTGTCTTGCAGAAAACAGCCTTACTGCTTTTCAGATCTATACTTTTTTTTTCTCCTGTTGACAAGCTAAGCTTAGAAATAATAAGTGCTGCAAGAATTAAATGCATCAATCTTGTCTCACTGGGTACTGTATAACTGGATCTTGAAACCAGCCTGGGTTCTATCAGTGTGTTGCTATTGATTTCTATACTTTGACAGAAAGTAGCTGAGAAACAAATGGTGAGGGTAGGGGAAATCCTATAAACATTTTGGGCTTTTTGTTTGTTTGTTTTTGTTTTTGTTTTTGTTTTGTTTTGTTTTGTTTTTGCAATATTACAATTAGTCATAGCTAATGCAGTTTCTCCTATCTGAAGTTACACCTTGAACATGGCTTTGTCATATCCATCAAACAAATTTTCAACATTTCTTTGTTGACATTGCACACTGTTGTTTTTTTCTTTCTTGTATCTTTAAGAAAGGATTATTAACAGCAAATCAGGAGGCTATTTTTTCTTGTCCACCTACAGAATTTTTGTTCCAAGGCATCAGCTGGATTGTAAATCCATCCCATTGAAATGGAAATGAGCAAAAATGTTGCACAGGTCTTTCACTAGTCACTATTTCACTCATTGTTTTCAATTCCCAAGCAAGTATTTTATTTTTTTCCCTCTTTCCTTCTTTTTCTGTTTTTGTCTGTTCCATTTCATTTCGTGTAAGAAAGATCAAGTCCTCTTCTGCTTGGACCTACGAGGAGAACTGGTACCAAAAATGCCCAAGAATTGGCTTGTATGAGGAGTACTAGGGATTCTTGATGAAACACACAGAGGTGAGGTACTTGTTTATTTCTAATGAAACATATTATAGTAAAGCAAGTGTTGAACATTCGAGAGAGAGTACTTCAAATTCCTCCTAGGTACAGTACTCCAATAAGACAGGGGAATGGGAAGTTTTTCCTGAAGTTTTACTTTTGTCCTTTGCCAGACACAGGTAAGACACAGTACCCTTTCTGCCTTGTCATGCATCTCTTCAGGTTATTAAACCTCAGCAGCAGAACTGTTTCCCCCTGTGTGCTTGTCTAGGACCTGGAATAAATTTTTCATGATAGGTCTGTAGAAGCCACTGCAAATCATCTGTGCTCAAAAGAGTTGTATATGAGTGGACATACTCAGTGGGTATACTAGTGATACTTTTTAACCCCTTCTGTGTGTGGACAGGAGAAGAAATATGTTTCACACCATGCTTCCCATATTTCTAAGCTTCTTATTGATTTTGCCCTTTTGATTACTTACAATAGTTTCTGGTGATTATGACTAAATTATAAAAGACCAGTAAGGAACTTTGTAAGTGGAATCCAATTGAACTTATTCCTACTAATGCCTGTAGCATATTTCACCTGAGGGTTTCTGGTCACTGTGGATAAACTCTGCATTTTATCAAGAATGAATATATGTTGCTGTTGCAGTAGTCACTAGTTTGCAAAACATGCTGCTCTGTGACGTTTTCTACAGATGACTCTGTTAGGAAGAAATGTTAAACCATAGGATTTTATCTCTCATAAGGGAAGAAAATGACTGCATGCATCTTTCCTCTTTTTACTACCCAAAATACTTCATAGTCTAGAAAATAGAAAGCAGTATATCATGTTTACATTTAATAACATACTGTAATAATCAAACACAGATCTTATTATTGAAACCATCCAGCTTTTGAGTAGTTCCTCACAACTTCCAGGTATAGTATTCTAGGAGAACATCACAAGTTTTCCCAAAAGACACAGTTTAACTTAACTGGCATGAGGGGAAATGAGAGGAGTTCATACCAGTATCCACAAAGACACTGTGTAGCTCAGAAATGCACAGTAATAATTGAGAGAGTTAAAGTCCCTTCCTTATATTTCAATTTGTGCCTTTCACTGATTTAATAATAGAATTTTGAGCAATTATTTTTAAAATCAGATATGGGAACCTGTGGGAGAAACACAATCAGTCACATCTGCTATTTGCAGTACTGCTTGGTTTGAAAAGAAAATCCTAGCAAACATGTGTATAAAATAAATCTCAGTGTCACAACTCAAGCCCTTAATCCCCTTCTTCATATTTGGTTTTTCCATGAAACAGAAAACGTTTCATCACTATATGCAAGGCCCAGTTCAAGAAAGTTGCTTCAGCTCCTTTACAATGTACATATGACACCATGGCTGATTTTGATTCCCTGAAGGCAGCTAGTTTCCCTGTAACAAATTGTAGACACCACAAGGTAGCAGTGGCATTACCAAGGAGTTTAAGGAACAGACTGAAATCCCAAATTCCTTCTAAGGTAGCAGCATCATCCTTCATGTTTCAATATTGCGTTGTGGCTGTAGGAATTAGTGAGCTGGTGAGACCATGTTTGATGGGAATTCATCTTCCCCTACAAGATCAGCCTCAGACTGTGCAAAGTAGCTTTCAGAATCAGATCCTCAGTCTGTCTAGAAGGATCTCTGAAAAGTGGGGTCTTATTTTCATCCCAGCACTGCAAGATAGCTAAGACATCTTCAGAATAAAAAGCTTGGTTAGAAAAAAGGCAAAGAAAGCTGTGGTAAAAATGAGAGCTCTGTCTCTTAAGAGCAGAAAAATAATACCACAGCAAAATCCTCAGGATGTACTTATATGGATATTGCACTTCCTCAGTAACTCACTATTTATCATCAGAAATCATGAAAATAAATCTTAAATTGCTATTTTACCAACTGTAAGCGCCTTTCCAATTGGTTTATACTTCAAAGTTGTCTGTTTATTCACTGTTAGAAGTTTGGATGTGCTTCACTGAAGAAAATAACGTTTTCTCTTTTAAACATTCTCAGGAGACAATTTCACTGTTTTGGCCCTGGTATGAGTTGTTTTTTATTTGAAGAGTTATGTACACCTATGCATCATAACAGCCCTTAGACAACTTGTTGCACAATAACATTTTCAACGTTTCTTGCCATTTATTTTAATATTATCTTGAAAATAATGGGGATTTCTTCAGCTTCTGAAAGTCATTGTGGTGACTGTCTTAGGTTGGAGGAATTTTCCTCCTGAATGAAGAAAGTTTCTCGAGAAATTTTTAGAGCATAGTGACAAAAAGGAGCTCTCACCTCTTCTAGTTCTAGTAAAGAAAATATGCAAACAGAAGCATATTTTTCACTTACAGAGACATGATTAGAAAATTTCAAATTTCTGATTTTCAAAATTCCTACAACATATGTTCCTGATCATTTCTGATTTCAGAATCTGCAACATATTGATAGGAAACCTTAACCAACAGATGCTCTGTGGGAATTTCATACTGAGGTCCAATCAATATAGGAGAGAAACTTCTAATAAGACATAATGTAGTTGTGAGACAAGACATCACAGGTGATTTCCTGAAAGAAAGAGTGAGATTTAAGCACTTTTGGCTACTTCTGCAGCTAGTGCTGAGGCACGTTATCTTTTCTGTCAGAGAAGGAGATGATTTTCAAGACTGTAATCAAGCTAAATTGCTGCCAACCATTTGCTCACAGACAACTGATGATTCTCATAGACCATTTGTTTTATTTCTGCACATTTTATCTCGTACTTTTCTGTCTTTCTAAAACCCACAGCCTTTTATGTTACAACAACAGGACATTAACAGTTATTGCTGTTAAAATGTTCCACACACAAGCAAAGCTTTTTCTCTGCCACATATCAGAGCTCAGTTTGGTTGGTGTCTCTGTCAATTCCAGAAGTTCCAACTCTAACAGCTTTAATTACCTCAGGGAAGTAGTATTACAATTCTTGATTAATAAAAGGAATTTTTTCAGCTACTTGGAATAGAAAGTCTTTTGTTACATTGTGGTATTTGACCTCTCTGAAAGACTTGTGAGTGGAACAAGACAATTAATGGCATTAGACATGAATGACCTCTGCTTTCTAACTGCTAGGCATGGAGAGATGAGGAAGATGAAATTCATGTTATCTCAGGAATCATGTTTTCTCCAGTTCACATGAAATACTATCTGCAGTTAGCATTCTCATGGCCAGTCCTAGCTGACATTTTGCTACAGCAGTGCAGAGCCATACTCTGCAGATAAGCAATTAGGCAGTTACTAAGGTAACTATTAGACACCAATTCCCTATCCCGAGTTCAAGACCTGGCCTGTCTAACCAGAATCTCTTGGACCATTTTGCCAGACTGTGCTGTGTAGTGGCTACCAGTCAACAACATTTATCCAATGTTCCTCATGCCACCCTCCCTTGTTAGGATTATTTGCAGCCTGCAAGTCTTCAAGTCTTCATATTGATTTCTAGGTTTATTGCACAGTTGTAAATCAGCAGACGGACTATAGGAGGTAAAGAAGGAAACAGAAGGGTGAAAATGACACTGACCTAGTTGTTTTGTCTGAACTAGATGGGGAACTACATACCTGTCCCATCAATCTCCACGTATTAAATATATATATATATATATATATAATAGAATCATTTAAGTTGAAAAAGATCAGGAGTCCAACCATCATCCTCATCTACTGCATCCCTTCCCTAAAGTATGGCCCTTAGTGCCATGTCTACATGGCTCTTATCCAGGGGTGGGGTCTTCACGTAGTATACAGTAAATATATACACATAGTATTCCTGTAATTAGTTTTAGCTGCACCATTCCATGATCTAAAACTGAATTCCTCAAATGAATGCTATACTTTATAATATTTAGAAGTAAGCCTTGCTGTCACCACATTTTCATTGCCTCCAAACAACAAATATCCCCAGCTTATTCCTTTGCTATTGGCTAACAGGACCAAGCAAAAGGCCCCTCAGAATATGTTGCCGTAGATTTCACCATTTCATGCATCATCTGCTGTTGGTGGGCCTTGCTGGCAAATCACAACACACTGACTGGGAGGTGATGTTCTCCTGTAGGCCAGGATGGTGTAGCAAGAAGTCTTGAACAAATTCTGCATTTATTTGTGTTTTCAAGTGAAGTAAGAAAGAGTAATACGTTACACCTGAAAATACAGAACTGTATTATAGGGTGTCATTCAGGACAATGACCTAAAAGTAGCAGTGGTTCTTGGAATCTGTTTCCAGGATAAACATCACAGATATCAATATATTCCTAGAAGTGTATCAAAGGTCTAATTTTTATTTTGTAACATTTGAAACTGAGACCAAGACTGTAATCCAAGTGAGTACCACGCTACACACCACTTTGTCTTCTCTAGGCCATGTCATACAGAAGATTGGAAAATTGGCAGTGAATTGGGAATGGCATCACCAGTTTCAGTGCAGTACATGGGAAGAGGAAAATGTGTTCGAAAGGATGATGACCTCCAGAAAGAAGGGATGGCTGGGGACCCCCTTTGCCAGAAAATAGGAATTACCACATTTTCCTCCTAAGTTTAATTTTCTGTAGCAACTAAATTCAGCACTTAAAAATATGTTCTCAGAAATAGAAAGGTGCAATAAAAGTGTGGAAGTGGCGTTCAAATGCAGAAACCAAAGTTCTGAAAATTAGATGTAATTTAATATTGGTGGCAGAGGAACTGTCCATTATTTCATCTGATTCAAAAGTGGTCAGATTTTGATTTTTTTTTTCCATACTACATGGAAACAGTGCTTTGTGATTAATTTTTATTTATTTATTTAAAATTAAAACAAGTACTGTTATAATATTTTGCAACGAGAGGAGCATTTTTTTTCTATTGTATTTAATACAATTCTAGTACAATCCAAATTAAAATGTGAGCAAGACATTTGTTTAATATATCAAAAACAAATTAAGTCTGGATTTGAAAAGGTATTAAAGCTATTCCTTTCATAAAATAGAATTACTGCTAATTTGCTCTGGAATTTAAACTGAAATGAATTTATTGTTGAAATATAAACCAGTGGTTTAAATCCAAGCCTAACACAATTAACAAAATGAGGAAAATTCATAAGGTTCAAATTAACATTGTTATGCTTACAAGCCGAGGAAAAAATTATAGCACTCCTGAAAGTATTAGAGCTGCAACAATTGATAACCTCTGAAGCGTATGGCTGGGAGAGGGATCAGGAAGAGCAAAACAAAAAACAGAAATACACAGAAGATATCCATATTTTTAATAAATTTATACATATAAGCCTTGACAGTTGTTTATGGTGAGTCATTAAAAATATGAACACATTATATGAGGTCCAGTACTGGATATAAATACTGGATATGAAAACTACAAAGATGTTCTATTTGAGAATTACAAATTCTCTTTTCACGTGGTGCTCTTCACACGATGTAGTCAATGAGTTTAGCAAGCAGAATGTGCACACAATTGGCAAATATGATCTATAAACATTTGTCTAAATTGTTGAAAACCAATTATGAATTTAGAAATGGGACTATTTGTTCAAGAAACTAATTCAGCTGTAACGGAAAAAAAAACACCATGCAGACAATCAAAATGACATTACTAAATATGAACTGAAAACATCATATTCCAAGATCTAAATGAGAGTTCCATTTAGAAAATGTTAAAATTTGGTAATTAGGTCACTCTTTAGGGCAGATAATTCTGAATTTAATCCTAAATTTTAGACATCTGTTTTTGGAAAAGTTTTATCTCTCAGCCTGTTTTTCTTTCAGTTAAGTGAGAGTAGTGATATTTCCTTTCTTTACAGAGGTGGTAAGAGGATTAATGCTTTTTACACTGATTTGAGTATGGAAGGTCCTATAAAAGCATTATCTGAAAATTTCAGACAGCTCTAGCATTATCTTATTACCCACTCATAGAGGCAAGTAACTGATAATTGGGTTCCTACTTACCTTCATTAGATAAGAGATTTCTCACTTAACTCTATCAATAGAAAGATTAAGAGCCCTTGGTACTCCAGAAGAATGCTGCTGTATAGAACAGGAATGAAAAATAGTGAGTATAAAGCCATGGTTGTAAACCAATAAATCTGTTGCAATAAAGAAGCTTCCAATTGTGAAATACTCTGTCTAACCTTTATGGTCATACTTCCAGTTCAATAGAGACACATTACTTTGTATCATGTAAAGTAGAATGAAGTGGCCCATTAACTTCATCAAAAACTTACATGTTGACTTTATATTTTCACTTCTATAATGTGAAGAAAGAATACAGTATTCTCCTGTGAGTTAGAGCAGAGCCTCTGGAAAAGAGCCCATCCTGATTTTCATCACCACTTTGGGATAATACTTAGCATACCTTTGCAATATTTTCTTCTTTTGTTAAAAGCATAGAAGTTAAGTTTTCAACTTGAAACATGCATGTGGCCAGTTCATAATCATGTACGCAGAAGTGAGGCACCATGAACTCCTCCTCCTGCTTTTCATAGCCTGTGGCACAATTGAACAGGCTTTTCCATTTGAAAACATCTTATGTTGTTGGCAGCAGGTACCAGATCTATAATAATAATAATAATAATGCTTTCTGAAGACCAAAAGATGATTTATTCTCTGCATCTATCAGACTGAGTTTTGATACAGAGTAGCAGATAGTTCTGATTGTCTTGCTGCTTTCTTTATCTTCTTTTATTCAGGAGGCACCTTGAAATGTATTTAGCCAGCTTCCAAAGTCAGTGATTTCTAACTGCCTTTTCTATGGAAAACTACATCTAGTGTAAGACTTTTTACAGTGTCACATAGTATTTCTAAACTATTCTCTGTATTTATCTCTGGTAACCTTACAAAATTATTCCATCTGTATGACTACAAAGGTTAACTACTATGATTCTGCTTTAATTTTGCTTTCACTGGTGTTTCTTGCTTTATGCATCTCTCAAATGTCATTTATCAATGTCTTTATTTCTTGGAATAAACTGATGTAACCACTTACCATAGAGTACTAACAGCCTACAAAGTGGCAGGTAGACTTTAACTTGCTCTATTAATTTTTAAAGCCTGTAACAGAGAGACAGTATTGTATTGCAGCCCCTTAAACACTCTTTTTGTTTTGATACTATCCATATTTCTCAGGTTTCCACTGTCCTTTCTGTAGCAACCAGTGTCCTGTTGTTGCTGGCATGTAGAAAAGGTGATATTCTGGATATTTCTGTGTATTTTGAAATCATAGGGAGGAAACATTTCCCTTAGTATAGTGCTTAAGGAGCAAGCTATTTGGATGGTGCTGAGGTTGATATTATATTTGTATGATAAATAGTGGTTTTGTTTATTTGCTCATCTTTTCTGACATACATGAAGATACCATACAGTCAGCAGTCCAGAAATTCTAAAGTGCTGGCTCAAATATAAAATATGTGCTGCAGATGTTGTAAACTATGATTGTGCCAGTTACTCACGAGTTCACAATGAACTTCATACTTGCTGTGAATAGGGATCAAGTGTACCTGCTATCCTTACAGCTCTTGTCAAACAACAGACATGCCGTGCAAGTGTAAATGCTATGACATTTGATTTGCCAGAGAGTAAGTAAGATAAGATCTGCAGCCTGGTTCCCATGTCCCCATGTTGTGTCCACTGCCCAGCAAATGTGTAGAGGAATGGACTTCTTCCTCAGAACCAGGTTGAACATCTGCATACAACCTTGGCTCTCTCTCTGTAAAGACCTTAGTTATTTCTTACTTATTCCTTCCTCCTTCCAGGGTGTTTACTTTCCAGCAACTCCACTGCATCGTTTATAAATGTAAAAATACTTTCCAGCAACTCCACTGCATCGTTTATAAATGTAAAAATAAACTCTGTCAGTCTCTGAAGCACAAACAATGTTTTTTTCATGGCATACTAGCGAACTTAAATAACCAGGACAGTACACTGATGATGAGAAACGAAAGCATTTACATAAAGAACAGCTTGCCAAACATTATGAATTTCTTCTCTAATGAAGGAAGAGAAAAATAATACCTATGGAGTCTCCTTGCACAAATTGTAATGATTATTCTGTGCCATTGTTTGATATGAATATTTTCAGTAAGACCTCAGGAAAAACACTGCTTGTAATTATCTCGTAATGGAAAAAACTTTCATATGGGTCAGGCAATGTCAAGAAGACTTGGATTACATAGGTATGCAAGCAAGGTCAGCAAGGTACAAACTGTATAATTGTAGTGTGGCCTGTTTCATGTCAGCAGTTAGGAAAACATAGTCTGAATGCAAAATATTCATCTTTTTTTTTTCCCCTGATCTTATTGTAAATGTGTTTTCCTACAATCTTTATGTCTTTCTTTAAAGTAGGAATTGGAGCAGAAATAGCAGCGTACTGACAGTGCAAGGACCAAGATAGCAACCATGAGAAAATACATTAAAAAGTCAAGCAAAAGCACTGCAAACACAGCTTCTGAATTGTAGCATTTTAATGATTTTCAAAGGCAAAAAAAAAAAAAAAAAAGCCCTTTCAAAAGTGTATGGATGGTCCCCTAAAGGAGGTCTCCTTTGCTATAATTCCCCAACACAGATTATAAAGCAGAAAGGAAAACTGTCATTCAAAATAGTGAAGTGTCAATGGCATCCATCAATAAAAAAGCAACGACAAAAGGAAAGGGAGGAACATGAATAACATCAGCTAGTGTTCTTACATGTAGAGAACAAGAGAATACACCTGCTTTAGGCTTTCCATTACCATAAAGACACATGGGCCTGATCTTCATTATGGAAAAATGAGCATATTTTATGCACCAGTTACAAGACTATTTTGTGTTTCCCAGACTTCACAGTACTGAATTATACTACGTATTCTTTCATATTAATGAGCCAGACATGATGGAAAAGAAGATAGTTAATAAAATTTGCAGATGGTAGTGAGGTGAGAGGTGCTGTAAACACTATGGAATAGAGACATAATCAAACAAAATAGGGCCTAGTGAAAAAAATATATGTGCCAGAAATGCAAAATGAGAATCCAGCTGAAAAAACGCAGGCAGCTGTCTCCTGGGGAAAATAATCCTGGGCACACATATTCCATGCACAAGAGAAAACTGGGAAATGGTTGTGATTAAAAAGACTGAGGTAAAAGTAGTCGACAAGTTAGACAGTAGTAACAATATGTAACAGATTTATTTGAGGATATGTCATGTCCCAAAGATGGTCATTTCCTGGTCAGAGAACCAGTACAAAGTTCAGGCATTACAAGTCTCTGCAGTCACTCGTGTCAGAAACAAACTGGCACAGAATTTCTGTGGTGCATGTCAGCCCTTGGTCGAATTTTTTATGTGGATAGGTTTCACTCCTGCTGATGAAAACAGATTAATTTCTTATGTTCTGAAACACAACAGCAACTTTCCTAATTATTATTTTCAATCAAACCATTGTGATTTTCCTATGAGAAGAGAAATAATTAAGAAAAATACGGGCCTGAACCACTACATTGTTTTTAAATGTATTCAGTTTCTATTTTAGTCCTGGAGAGGAGCAATCATTTCTCTTTGTGTTCTGATGGAAAACTTCCTCCTTCCTACCAACTTCACAATCCTAGAAAAGAATTTTTAGTGTGACAATCTAGGAATTGTCTCAATAGTAAAGAATTGCAATCACTGCTATTATAATTTAAGCCTAAGGCTGATACACACTGATTCGGTGTAAAGGCATGAATGCAGAAAGGCTGGATCAACCCCTTTGTACCAATAAGCTCCCTGGTCCCGATGGAAAAAAATCAGATTACTAATAGGGTTAAAGAAATACTCAAATATCATCCCAGTACTTTATATTCAGCCTTTCTTGTAACTTGGAAATGTGTTCTGAGCCGAAGCCTGTCCAGGAAGTACTCAAGAAGCTGCTTAATGTTAAGCATTGAACACGACAGCATATTGGACTCAGCTGTGATAATCTGCTGAATTGAAGGCTCATTCATAAAATGACCCCCCTGTAGCTTTGGTGGTAAGGACCTTCACAGGAAGCATCCAGGTAAAAGCAGATGCTAACAACCTGCTCAAATAATAGTCTGTCTCCCTTCCAGTGTTCAAAATACATTTCCTCTCCTCAAGAAGATATATGCCTAGACACTGGCAGTCTCTTTCAGATGAAGTAAAAAGCAATTTAAATTTCATCCATGACTAACTTTTTCTTAAATTTACAAAGTGCGGGAAAAAAAGAGGATGTTAACATTGAATTTGTGCTTGATCCTTCACCTGTAGCTATCATAGCCCAAATAATACTAGGGAGTCTGTACCACTAAGCTTTGCAGAAATGCTAGTAGCTGAGAAGCCCAAGATAAATGCTTTCAGTTTTGAGAGCTGTATTTGCTTATCTCTGACTTTACCTCTATTCCTATTCTGCAATGAAGAAGAGCCTGTTTGCTTCTCTAATTTACACTTCTATTTTCCTCTCACCATGCTGGTTAATAAATAAATAAATAAATAAAAATATAAATCTGCACCAAAATAAGTGGAGTCACATTAGGTGTGTTTCTGAATTTGATAATACAGTTCATAGAGGGACTGTGAGCCACAGCTGATAGGTGAAAGTAAAGTGCAACCCTTGCTCTTTTAATCCTTCTTGCTTATTTTACATAAGAACAGAGTCTTTGTGAGCACCATACTGGAAGATAATTATGCAAGAGGAATAAAATTCAGCTCCTTGTTTTTATGTTACTGTTGTTGGAGGCGTAGCCCTTATAAGGATCTCAATTACAAAGAAGCCTTAATGTAAAAGAAAGGAAAAATGGGATCAGGGACAAGCTTAATTGGCTTTTTAGATGTTTAAAACATGAGGCCAGAATATTAATGTATGTAATGTGTATGAGGTGAGTTTCTGGTAAGGAACTAAATGAAGGTTCTTATAATGGTATACTGAATATGTGTGAATTTCCAAGGTTTGGTTTGGGGCTAAGACATTATCTTAGGGTAAATAATCCATGGCAGCTAATAAGACCAGCTGTACAAGGAGCATGACACATCTGCTGTAGTCGTGGTGAGTTGTGCTCTAGTCTAACAAATCTGGCATGAATCTCATTATATGCAGAGAAAAATAATTTGTTATCTGAGATTCAGGAAGACCTCCGAAGAAACTTAGTCTTGAATTGCAGACAACAGATCCTAGATTTTTTTCCACGAGATGTCAAATCTATCACAGAGATGAAGAACTCTGTTCTCTGATCTTAAAAACAGTATCTTATAGTCAAATTCTGCTCTCATTTACACTGAGAGCCCCGGGTGTTTCACACAGCTTTTGTCCTGAGAGGGCTGGGGAGCATTTTTCAGCGCCTTTAGGCTCCTGTCAGCAGCACGGGAGAGGATGATGGCACAGAATGTGGGCCCTAACGAAGTCACTTGGCTAGTGCCCCATTGCTCTCATCAAAGCCTCTGCTGTACCTTTGTATCACTGCAGAGTCCTACCTAAACCATAATGGCTCTTCTCCTGGAGCTCCATTGTGCCCTAATTGTCTCATGTGTGCTATTCTTGCAGTCTACCTTGAGAAAGGTTTGTTTATTGTTGCAGAGGAGCCTCAGAATTTAAGCCACTGCAGTTCTAACAACCATTAATTTTACTTTTCAATGTTAACATTTTGTGTGTGTGTGCTTTTCTATATCAAGTTCCCTTAGCGTAACAATATCTGAGCAGTGAAGAGTTTGACATTCATTTGCTGACACTAAAAACTTGCAATCAACTTTGGTGGATTGTAGATTATGCCTGCTATGGGGAAGAGTCAGAGAGGTAACAAAAGTTGTTCAAAGTGTAAGCAAATCTTTTATCCTCTAAAAACAAACCCTCATGAGTTGTTCAAAACTGTGTGTAGATTTTCACCAACTTAGCAGATTGTTTATGCAGAGGGAAAAAAATAGTCAAAATTCTGAAGCTATGAAACAAATACTAAGAATATTCTTTATTTCAGGATTATAGAGTGAGATGGCTTTTATTAGAAAATGACGAATTGAGAGTATAATAGCAGATTCGGTTGGGCACGGAAAAAAATGAAGAGTCATTTTGGGTCAATTCACAGATTTTATTGTTTACTTAGCTGCTAGAAAATACCTCAAGCCACTATTTATTTGCAATCACATTGGTTGTTCTGACTGCCGTTTGGGTGCAGGAGTGTAACATTTTGGCAAATAGAAAGACATGTTTTATGAAGCCCCCAGGTTTTGAAGGAGACATTTATTTTGTTATTCATCAGGACAGTTAAATTAGATTCAATAGTACATTTCATTTTATTTTTTAATAAGGTTACTTGCTGCATAACTGTTTAACAAACCACATTTGTGAGGGTTGATTTGGTTGGTTTTTTTTGTTTGTTTGTTTTTAATGAAGAAAATGCCAAATTCCTTAATCCAAGCTGTTTTCTGGGTGCCTCCTGAGCAATTCCTGAAGTGTCGATTTAGCTAGCAATACTAGAAAAGGTCAAAAACCTATTTGCAGGGCCCTGGTTTGAAAACTGTTACAAAAACTCTATAGCGTGCTTTTATTGCACATTAGTTTTAATAGGATATTATTGGTTTTGAATACCTTTTTCCCAGGTGCTGCCTACAATGTATTTTTATTGCATAACAGTTTTAACATGATTTTACTGCTTTATATGTACACTTTTCACCATTCTTTCTTTGACACTTTGGATATACCAGTATGCCTGCACATTACCATCACTTCTTCCTAAAAATCAAGGTTAAAGCAATCACAGCAGGGCTTTCCAGAATGAATGATAATTGAAAATGCATCTAGCAGGACACTCTTGATATTCTATAAATAAACAATGCAGAGTCTTCATTCATTATTTATCACTTGTTCTTTATAACATTCTTTTACAAGCCGTATCATTATCCTTCCACAGAGCTGAGCCAAAACATATGTCAGACCAGATGCATACATTTACCTCTCTCCTTTTATCCCACCTTGAATAATAATCTCTTGCTCTGTTTTGGATCTGTCTGTGCATTGAACCAGCTGACCCAGAACCAACACGCAGCCATCTTATCTTGCAACACACTGCTGTATGTCTGTCCCACTTGTCTGGCTCCTTTGCAGTCCATGTGAAGTTCTGTGATTGTTATTAAGCAGCTGGCTTGTTCTCCATCTATGTCTTCTGGGTCTGACTCAACAGCACATATACCAGAATGAGCGCATGAGGATTTGGAGGGTTTTATGCTGATCTTGCTCATGTCTACCTTTATAACCAGCTGAATCCTTAGCTGACAATGTTTTGTTTGCTTGCTTTTCTCCAGTAGGAATGAAAGTAAAAATTAACCTATTAATTTTCTTTGCAGCTCAAAATGCAAGGGCCTAGTTCAGAAGAGTGTAGGTAAATGCACTTTTGCCTGTCTTCATGCTTTTAAACAAAGAAATTACTGTTAGTTTTACTTTAGAAATTGCAGTTCATTTTGATTTTTCTAGATCAGAAAAAATGATGAGAAAAAGCTGTAGATCTTTTATTAAATTAAAACTGTAACTCATCATGTCTGATGCTGAATCCTTTGCTCCTTTTCTCCCTCAGTTTTAATTTGTTTTAGAACATCGCTAAATCCACCTTTTCTTTAGCTAGTATTCCCTTGCTCATAAGTCTTCCGTACATATTTGGGAGAGTTAATTTGATAGCTTATCTGAAGTAACAGCTGGAGGTCATAACCCCTTTTTTGGCTTGCAGCTGCAGCTCAGCTGTCCTGTTTGCCAGAAGGCAATTCACCTGACTTGATTTTCACCAGACTGTGCTTTCCATACGAATTCACTGTATTTGCAGAGTGTACCATGCAGAGGTTTTAAAATATTGGCACAAGACATCAGTAGCATAATATTCTATCTATGCCCTTTAACATAAGCTGTATTAAAAATTAATATCAGTAAAAAATTGCTGAGCCAAACTTTTAAGCTTATGAATAAAATAGCCAAGATTTTCTTACTAAAATGCATTTATTCCTTGTGGCTTTGGTTGAGCATCCCCTTAGCTAATAATGGACTGGAAAGCACAGATTCTCACACAATATGGGTGCTCAATCCCTTTGTTTTTTTCTAAGTAAAAAAAAGAATATCAAGTGCTTCCATCCCTTCTTCATCTTCAATAACAGCAGTACATATTTTTACCTCTAGTCTTCATGGATTCTAGCCTTTATTTCTTCAGCAACCCTTATGAAATTTCTATACTTTTTAACCTGTAATTTGTATAAGTGTCTATCTGTTCCTCATTTGTTCCATCCTTAGACTTAGATTTTATTTTTAATGTTGCCTTTATCCCTGCACTGAAGCAGAAGGTGCCTGCAATTTTATGGCAGTTTTGATTTTAAATACACTTTATTCCTATTCATATTTTTCTGTATGAATTTTCTTCCCAACCCATTTCTCTCACATTTTCCTCCAGTTTGGAAAAATTAATACCTTTGAAGTATATATGTGTATATATTTTGGTTGGACTACTTTCCTGTTCTCTCAAAACAAGCACAGAAGAGTTGAGGTCGTTATTTCTCAAAAAACTCCCAGTTGTCCCAGCTCCATCTCATCCAATATATTATTTGTCCTCATGTATCATCAAGTCACAACAGACAGCCTGAGTGGCTAGCACTGCCTTTTAGGCAAGAAAAACTCATATTGAAGTCGGTGGAAAAATGTCTAACAATTTGTGTAGGACTCTTTTTGGCACCCCAGTCCATCCAAAACAACCTAACAGAAGAGATTTTTTTGATACTCTTTTTTCTTGATTGGATTTGATTAGGGCTATAGCTTTGCAATTCTGTGAGGAGTAATATCTTCTTGTCCTTTGCTCTTTCTTACATAGCGAAGCGTGCTAGTTTAATACAATAAAATTCTGCTATGTACATTTCTTCTGATCTGTGAAGAAACTAATTTAATTCCAAATTAAGTACTCTCAAAAGTACTGTTCTTTTTCTTTCATTTTAACACATTGTGAAGCTACAAGTAACTGTAGTCCAATTTTAATGAGAACAATTGAAGGAAATACCACAGATAAATGTCAGTGCATGTCAGAGCTAGAATTTCAAGACTGAAAAATCGTTTCTTCCATTGAGTTGTATATTTTCACCCTACATAAATGACTGTTTATTCAAGTTCATTTTATTAGGTCTAATAATACATGTAGCCTCATGCAAATGAAGCCCTTATGATGGTAAGAGTCTTATTCGCAGGATATCTAGAAGGCATTCAGATGATTATGCAGTACCTCTAATGCATAGTGTAAATTAAAATCTAACATAGCCTATTTATCCTGATGCTTTAAAAAGAGTGTTTCCTGTTTCTGTTGGTGAACATGCTAACTGTGGCTGAAACCAATATGATTGGAAGACTAAACCTTGTACAGAAGGTATATATTATTTTTCCCTCTTCCAAGTACGCTGTGGGTACCTGTGTAAATTAGCTGGTAACAAATTTTGTTGTGAACCATTAGAAGTATTAATGTAACACAAATTAATTCCTATGATTGTAATTCAGATACAGAACCAGCTGTGGATTTAGACAAGGTGGGAAATCACCCCAGGGCAAAAGGCTTAGTAGGAGCAGAAAAGAGCAGGAGATAGGGAGCTGTCTGGTGAGACCTCACCTAGAGTACTCTGTCCCGATGTGGAGTCCTCAGTACAGGAGAGATGCAGACCTGTTAGAAAGCATCCAGAGGAGGGCCACAAAAATTATATGAGGGATGGAACACCTCTCCTGTGAGGACAGGCTGAGAGAGCTGGCGCTGTTCAGCGTGGAGAAGAGAAAGCTCCAGGGAGACCTGAGAGCAGCCTTTCAGTGTCTAAAGAGAGACTGTAAGAAAGAAGGGTACAGACTCTTTAGCAGAGTCTGCTGTGACAGAACAAGCAGAAATGGTTTCAAATTAAAGAGGGGTGATTTAGATTGGATATAAGGAAGAAGTTTTTTTTACAGCAAGGGTGGTGAGGCACTGGCACAGAGAGGTGGTAGGTGGATGCCCCATCCCTGGAGACATTCAAGGTCAGGCTGGATGGAGGTCTGAGTAACCTGATGCAGCTGTAGGCATCCCTGTTCATTACAGCGAAGTCAGACCAGATGGCCTTTAAAGGTCCTTTCCACCTCATGTGATTCTTTGATCCACCTCTTCACTGATATTTGTATTCCATAGAGTCAGTTATTTTTGTTCTATGTTTGTCCAGTAGTTAACACAGCTAGGGGGTTCAGTGTCAAGGGCGTGCAGGCAATAATTTTGGCAGTAAATATTAGGATAAAGTGTTCAAATATTTCCACACCAAGATTCTTTGCTAACTCTAACTTTGTTATGAGATTAAACACAAGCATTTCTTCAACTTGTTACTTCAAAGTTTACTGTCATGTTCAGTAGAGGTAGTGTCCATGGTTTTTTTTTTTTTTTTTTTTTTTTTTTTTTTTTTTTTTTTTTTTGGATAGTCACATGTTCTGTTTTGCTGGTTTTCTACAAAGTCCCCACTTTGCACCTTGCAGCATGTAGGATGAAATGCCTAGCTCTGAGATAAAAAAAAAACACATGTAAAAGTGACTATACATATAAAGCACCAACTCTTCACATTTATCATCTTAGTGATGTCTGTAGCTTCTATTCCTTTCTCTTTTTCCTCTTCACGCATCCAGTGCAATTTAGAGAAACCATATGCACTCACTCAGAGCACACCCCAACAAGTTAACAAGTTGAAAAGATAGAATTGTATACTGTGCAACAAAGGAAATCTCACAGTGCACATATTTACTTCATGAATTCAAGAACTCTGTGTGTGGCATGGAAGCACAAAGATATTGAACAAAAATAAAGCTGGTATTTCCTAAACCTCTATATGTTTACCTTAACTCTTATTTCTATATCTAAGAATCAAAGTACCATCTGTTTTACAATGTTTTATATCTGATGTAGAATGAACATACCTTTATCTGTACCAACAATGCAAAGATAAATATTTTTTTTACTTTCAGAGCAGTTAATTAACTTGCAGGAGTATTTTCACAGCCATGTTCCCAGGTATACTATTCTCACAGACTTTCCCCAAAAAGAATGACATGAAATTAATTAATTGTAAGGGCAGATATATTTCCATGAACAAGAACAAAGACTCTCTAAACACAGATTGAAATAAGGCCATGGGGCTTTGTAGTTATCTCATTTTGTAGGGTTATTGTTTTGCAGTGCTTCTTTTCTTCAATATAGTTCAAATATCAACCAAAAAGAAAACACTACTCAATTTCAAGTTATGTAAATAATTGTAGTCAAGAGGGGAACAATAAAACTTTATTTTTCATAGAATTGAAAGAAAAATAGTCAACAGCTATCAAACAAATTAGATTCACTAAACTCTTCTCTTTAATTCTTCAAAGCTAGGAGTGAATAGGATTTTTAGATAGTTTTGATTTAGAAAAAAAAAAAAGCAACCCCAAATCCTTTCTGAATATAATTTGGTCTGGATGCTTCTGCACACAGTGAATTGAAACTAAGGAAAAGCTTCATTAGCATCACGACATATACTTGTGCCTAAGTTCCATAATTCTTTCAGGTTTGACAAAAGAAAAAGACATGCTCTTTGGTCACAGGGATAGAAAATTAATTGAGTTTTCTTTGGAAATGACTGCAAGCTTTTCTGAAATGAGTGTGGGGATTTTTTTATTTTTTTTTAAACTTAGCCTCTAAATTATTTCCAGTTCCAGCATAGTCTAAAAGTTACAGACCAAGAAAACTGAATGAAGCAGAGAATTTGTTTTTGTATGTGATTTTAACACTTTTGGTACTTACTCGGCCTCAGCACCATAGACTGCTTTTAAACCAAAGCAACTTTTAAAATTCAGAAGTTGCCAACGTTGGCTAATGCTGTTAAACTGGTACATCAGAAGCCCACTCACTCAGTCATACCTGGAAGCACAGAAGCTATATGACTGCTTACATAAATTCAAAATGTCTAAATTCAAGTATGAGTTGAAAACACTAGGTTTGTTTTCTTTTAAGCATATCAATCACCAGTGGAGCAAATGGTTTTGTAGCAAAAGACTTCTAAGCAGTCTATTCCTATACAATCAGGAATAAACAAACTACAGGAAGCACCACAGCTGATTTTCCTCTGAAAACAGAATTAGAAAAAGAAAGGAAAAGTCTTGTGTTTTTCTAGGGTACAACCCTACAGTGATTATTGCAGCACTACTGTCATTAAAATTAGCAAAGGTTTTGCCTCATTGAGTAAGGCCTAGAGAAGCAAGATAATGTAAGAAAAGGTAAATGACATATGGGAGAAATAATTTGTTTTCAGGCAAGTCAAACAGTTATCTCACCAATGACTTCTGAGAATCTCTAAGAATAGAGTTTAACACATTTGTGACAGAATGCCACCACTGCAACAGCAAATGTATGGTAAAATGCATTGCTTTCACAGAATGGCTAGGCTGGGAGGGACCATCTGCTCCATCCCCCACTCCAGCAGGGCCACCAGAGCACGCTGCTCAGACCTATGTCTAGGCAACTTCTGAAGATGTCCTGGAGGATTCCACAGCATCTTTGGGCAGCCTGTGCCAGTGCTTCAGTGCCTGCACAGCTCAGAAGTGCTTCCAGATGATCAGAGGGAACCTCCTGTGTTTCAGTTTGTTCCCATTGTCTCTTGTCCTGGCACTATACACAACTGAGAAAGAGCCTGGTTCCATTTTCTTTGCACCTTCCCTTCAGATACATGTGTTGTTCTGGAAGTAACATCTCCTGTTTATTTCCAGGGAAACTACTACAAATACAAATACCACAATAACACTATTTAACAGAGTAAATTCTCAGCTACAAAACACTGTTTTCCAACATGATCCACCACCATTAGCTGTGCACTGTTGCCAGGGTGAACAAGAGCCTGCATGCTGTGCTTGTAAAAATCTGCAACGGCAGAGGTAACCCACTGCTTTTGTTGCTACTACTGAGCTGAAATGCACCACCTACAACCTCAGTGTGCTCACATCCACTTTTTGGTTTCCATAAATGTTCAGCAAGCATTAGTGAATGTTAGTGGGTGTCATTTTTTCCTACATGGAGGAATTCAGAGACACACCCTTGATTCATACTTAATCTGACATCAGAAGCCATTCTGTCAGACGCCCCCTCTGCCACCCTCTCTCACACAGCAACAGAATTTACTGGAATATTGTCAGGAAGGTTCAACCTCTACTGTTGCACCACCAGCATCCACCTCTGACATTGTGGATCAACATACTCAAACAGGAGGCATTACTTTTGGAGCAGCTCTTTTATTTGTATTGCTACAATCAGAAACATTAGCACAGTGGAGAGGTGATACAGGAGTGAAATAGCAAAAGGAACAAAGAGGAAAAGAATGCCCACCTATCTCTGAGGATCTAGGCTCAGAGGGGAAAAACTCCACAAAGGAAGGATCTCCATCAGAGATCATTCCCCCGTGGCAGTCAGCCCTTAAATGAGGTCAAAAAGAGGTGCAGCCAGGCTCCACTCTTTCTTGTCACACAAGTGAATTGCCTTCACCTGTGCTCCCAGAGTTAACCAGGTCCTTTCCCCAGGTGATCAATCAGTGTTTCAGGCCATGACTCAACAGTTCCCATACGTGTACATATTGAAGAATCCTCCCTTAGCCTTCTCTTTTTTAGGCAAGATAGTCTCAGCTCTCTCAGCTTTTCCTTATAGGAGTGATGCTCCAAGAAAGCTGCTATGGTTTGCTTTGGGCATTTGGATTTTGCTTGCTATTTCTGCTTTTCTGTGAAGTCTGATTTGGCCCATCAGCTGGGAGTGGAACAGAGGTACAGAATCCAGTAGGTCAGCAAGGTTTGTACCTACCCATCTTGTAGAGGTAATGTCTTAAATGCATAGATAAGCGTCTTAGATCATTCCCCATTCTCTTGGATTCCCCCAAACTCCATTCATATATAATTGTGTCTCAGACAAGGTAATTTGTTTTGTTAAAGGTCTGAAGAAATAGGTAGTAAAGGTTAAGTTACCTTATTGGTGGGCTGAACACGATAAGATGAACCATAGCAATATTCCCAACTAGCATATTTTTCTTCTGTCTCTTATAGCTCTCAAGGGTCATTATGAATTACCCCATTCAATAACTCTAGGATTACCTACTGAAATATTTTCACTGAATCTATCCCAGCAGTACAATCTACTTTCAATGAACAGACCCAGTATCACTAGATCTCTCCTATTCTGTGCTTTGCTTACTATTGTCACTTTATGACCCCTTACATCTGCATCCAGGAATCATATTTTTGGGTCTTATTGCCTGCATAGAAATAGAAAGTGTAGCAGTTTACTCTACTACTTGGAAATCCCACAAATTGAATCAGTATTTTCTTGTAGAGATAAAAGAAATTCTGCAGTAACCTGGACACAGACTGTGCTTATTCTGAAGAAAATCTCTTCCAGGATTTCTCTTGCTAGACAAGATATTAATAGTGAGCCTTTAAGACTGAACTTTGGTCTCATGGGCTGACTGGAGTACAGGAAATACGTTGTTATGCTGGGATATTTGGATAAGTCTTATCAGATATCTTCTCAGCCACTTCATACACTAGGTAGTCCTTTATTATGTACTATATTGTGTGAAAGCTGAAAAAAAAAAAGAATGAGAAAAGTTCGGGGAATTTTTTGAAAACTAGAGAGCAGTGTTAGGAAGTTAGCTCTTTATCTGGAAGCAGTGGGTGACAGCAACATGAAGACTTTGTGAAACAGATGGTGCTGAAGCACCTGATGCTTCCATTAGCTTTCATTATGGCAGGTGCAAGAAGTTAACAAAGGAACTACTGTACATGGTGGAGAACTGCATGTTATGAAGCACGTAGAAGGGGCATTTTTGAAGAAACACCTTATACCAGTAGCACTATTGTCTTGTATGAAAGAAGATTGTGTATTTTTTGGTGAAGAATGTAGAGAGTCCTTGATCTCAGTCATGAGAGGCTAACTGGTAAGTCGTAGATCCACGTTAGGTCCCTAGTACATACATCTTGGCCTCATAGCCCGGAAGAGTGTCCAAGTGCATTGATTTCAGTGGCAATCCCAGAACAAGGAGAGAATGGTATGTGTTGGCCATTACAAAAGGAAAATGGGACAGTTTCAAAGCATTGAATGTGTTTAAAAGGAAATATTTTCCACCACCTACAGGGATAGTAGTATTTGGGGAGCTGGCCAATGCCAGGTATGTTCTCATGCTGGATATTGCAGACAGGTTCTGGCAGGTATCTTTTAAAACCATACAGCATACAAGTGTTCTTGCACAAACAGCACCTGCTGACTGAGAAGCTTTCTTCTCAGACCTCCATTTCATTTGTATGTGTTACTTTGGATAAACTGGCTATTTTCTCTGGGAAATAGCATTGCGTTTTTTATGGCGAAGGGTTCTGAATAACAGATTGCATAACTGAAAGTTGGCAATAAAAGTATGCATGGACGTCACTGTGACATTGTTTATATATGCAATTTGGTCTTAGTTCAGTGTTAGCTTTCAAGTGCTTTTGCTGGTGGTTTTGATTTGGAAAGGAAGAAATAGTATCAGACACTCTTGACTTTAAAAACTCATTATTCTGAGGCTTTCTGCTTCATGTCCTTTTTTTTTTGTATTTTACATTTTCCATCCTGTCTACAGATAACAAACTGTAGCACAGTCAGTGGGAACAGGACACAGAATAAAGCTGTGTTCTTATTGACCTTGAGCATTGAATGATCACTGAACACCCAGTGGAGAGCCCATACAGTTTCAGTAAAACCAGGACCCCAACTAATTATCAGAGCACCTCTCCCTTTTGTGCAAAATAAAAGCACAAGTGGCCGTTCAGAAAATGTGCAATTACAAGTACCAGAAAAAAAGAGATCACTTGTGAAATCCTTCTACTTTTGGTCAGCAGTTGAAGAAATAAGTCAAACTGAACAGGTGGTACAATTTAAACACCTATTTTGACCACAGCCATTTGAACATGAGGTGCCAGAAGGGTGAATGTGTTTTAACTTCTCCCAGCTCTCCTGTAAGAATGCTATTTAAGCCATCAATTTAATGCAGAAGAAACTGAGTGTTCAACATGGTGATAATTTCCCAACTCTTGAATAAGTATTGGATTTTTTCTCTTTTGTTTCCATAAAACAATTTTAAGGACAGAGCTCTTGGTTTGATAGAGCCTGATTTCAAAACGTACAAGTAGGGCTATAAAAAGAGGCATATTCTGCCTGCCGTAATAAAATTAATACTGCATTTTACTAACTCTTGACTTGATTTAAAATTTCTATTGCCACCTGTTATGTAAAGTTGGATTTCTGTTCTGGTGGAAAGCATACTGTAAATGGTGCTTCTAATTCAAAAAAGAAAAATGAAAAGCTTACACGGACAACAGCACGAACAAGTGAATACTTCAAAGTTCAATTAAGACTGAAAGAAAAAATGCTGCACCAGGGAATGTCTGCTGCAAAATATGAGGGAAATTTTCAGTGCAGTCTACTGCACAATAGGCATATAACTTCTTCAAAGAATACCAGAGTTGTCATCTCACTCACTAGATTGCACTGAGAATGCAGCCTTTTGATTATATGGAAAAATACTGTTCTTTTGATTTAAAAGGGTAGGCAAAAGGACACAATTCCATATTTTTTTAAACGAAGACCTATATAACAAGGTGCCTCAAGGGCATAGTTGCTCTCATAGAATTTTTTGCTTCCAGAGCTAATATTTCCAGCTGGCTTGTGTCCACACCAACTGGAAATCACCACCATCTGAAACCTGTTCGTACATTTCCTGGCACACAAAAAATCCTCTTAAGTCAGTGGTAGCTTTGCATGTGTAAGGAATTTATAATAAACCGCTTGTAATTCCTATTCATTGGCTATTGTGAAGTGAGAATTCTCAGTTCAGCTTGGAGAAGATGCTTTTGGCAGGAAAAATAACCAGCACCACCACAGCTAGTTTTATCTGGTATCATAGCTGGGACACAGGTAGTTACCCACTTGCAGCTAGCTGTGACCCTGCAATCACAGAGTATTGCCTCATGCAAATTAAGCTGTACAGGTTTTCCTCTTCGTTATTCCAGTAAGTGGAAAGTGAGAAATGAGAAAAGATTCACTTGCTAAAAATCTTGACTTTCATAAGCATTGTATACATTGAAAAAAAATTAAAAAAAAAATAAATAAAAGGCTGAGTAAGAACATGAAAAATCTCAACAAAACCATTTTCCTGTTTGGTGAAGGGAAATTCCTCACTAGCCTCGGGCAATCCATTTCATAGGTAGTCAGAAACATGTTAGTCTCAAAGGCATCTTTAAAGCACTGGTCACCACTGGACAGCTTTAGTAGTCCGACACTGTCTGTGTTCTAAGTATCTTTCATCGTGATTAATATTAACACATTACAACATGAGGAGAATATCCATATGCATCACTGCTTGGAGCTTTTCTGTGTACAGGCTGCTATTTTTGAGAGAAGTTTTAAAACTCCAGGCAGGTACCTGGTTTTGTCTGCCTTGCCAGGCTGCAGTATGTCCTTTTGTCCTTTCCTGATGCTGTTTCTCTAATAGAGCTTTGTATCATACTGTTGATCCACCATCTGTCTGTGGGACTATTTATATTACATACACGGCTGCAATCAGTGTAGGTGGTTTTGACTTCTTGGGTTTGACCAAGGTGGTTCTTTGCCTTCTATGTGGGTATAATGAGTCACTATTCCACTCTGGGGAGCACAATATGTGCCAAGAGTGACAAGCCAGGATACTTTTCCATAACACAAGCACTGCATCAACCTCTTCCTCCACTGGCTTTTCAGTCTCTGCTTTGCTCCTGGACCATCACTGCATCTCTCTCTTGCTCTTCTCCTCAGTTCTTGGCTGGTAAACAGAATGCGTAGTAAGTATTTCTCAGATGGATGTGCACACACACGGTAATTACAATAATATTACCAAATCTCATTAGGAAATATTAATGGAAATTTCAAAACTATGGCTAAGTATTGTAATATGTCAGCCTGAGAAGTAAGAGGTAAAGGGACATTCTTCATCACTTTGTTAGTTTTAGTAAAATTCTAGAAATGCTTGTATAAAAATCAATTCATTAAAAACTGTAGCGCAGTTTGTCTCACATGGATACTGTGGGTATGTTACTTTTTGAAGAAGGAGCTTGAAAGTCTGTCTTACTCAGTATCTACATGCATACAAAGTGAGATACTGTGGGAGGAGACATTAATTTTGAGTTTGATGACTTCGTATACAAAACTGAAGAAAATGAAGGGAGAAGGGAAAAAAAAAATATCTTGCATGTTGTTAGTTTTCTTCTTTGTTGCTTTGAGTAAGTTAATAAACCTATCACAGAATCACAGAATGGCCTGGGTTGGAAGGGACCTCAAGGATCACGAATCTCCAAATCCCTGCCACAGCAGGGCCACCAACCTCCACATATAATACCAGACCAGGCTGCCCAGGGCCCCATCCAATCTGACCTTGAACACCTCCAGGGATGGGGCATCCACAGCCTCTCTGGGCAGCCTGTTCCAGCACCTCACCACTCTCGTAATAAAGAACTTCCCCCTGACATCCAATCGAAATCTTCCCTCCTTCAACTTAAAACCATTTCCCCTTGTCTTGCTGTTATCTACCCTTTCAAGGAGTTGACTCCCCTCCTGTTTATAGGCTCCCTTCAGGTACTGAAAGGCTGCAATGAGGTCACCCCACAGCCTTCTTTTCTTCAGGCTGAACAAGCCCAGCTCCCTCAGCCTGTCTTGTAGGGAAGATGCTCCAACCTTCTGATCATCTTTGTGGTTCTCCTCTGGACCCTCTCCAACAGCTCCCTGTTTTTCTTGTAGTGGGGGCTCCAGACCTGGACACAGTACTCCAGATGAGGCCTCACAAGAGCAGAGTAGAGAGGGACAATCACCTCCCTGTCCATTCTGGCCACTCCTCTACAGATGGAGCCCAGGATACCATTTGCTTTCTGAGCTGCAAGAGCACAGTGCTGGCTCATGATAAGTTTGTCACCCATCAGGACCCCCAGGTCCTTCTCTGCAGAGCTACTCTCAAGGATTGCTCCTCCCAGTCTGTATATATGCCTGGGATTCCTCTGACCCAAATGCAAAACTTTGTTGTGTTGAACATCATTTGATTCACCCAGGCCCACCTTTCAAGTCTGTTGGGGTCCCTCTGAATGGCATCCCTTCCTTCCACTGTCAACAGCACTGAGTTCAGTGCAAACTTCATTTTTTGTCACCAAGTCTACATTATTAACAACATGTACATTTTAAAATAGTTTTTCTACAAGAAGAATTGTCAGTTATATACAATATCTGCACATATGACTTCTCACAAGATGCAAACTCTAGGCTTTCTGACAAATATCAACAAAGCTAGATTATTGCTCTGTATATAGATTGCCAGGCTTGTCTGTGAGAAGTGACTACAAAGGCAGAAAGCATAGTGTATGTAGTAATGATGGTGGGAAAGAGGGAGAGGGTTAATTCTTTTGCTTAAATAACATCAGCAGCAGCTGGCAGATACTGGGAAGTGACATCTGTCATAGAACACAGCAGCAGCATCATTTGTAAGTGATACAAAGAGAGCTGTATCTTGCAGCTATGGCAGTCTGCTAGTTGTGGAACCAATTTCAGCGCTCCTTCGGGGCCACATGTAGTGTGCATCTCACAGTAGTGATCACCAAGTGGAAAACAGCAATAGCATGCTAAAACACTTTTGCAGAAGACACAAGATTGAGCACTAAAAATCTACGAAGATGGATTTTTCAGAAGAGTGTGTCCCTGTCCAACACAGCAATTCATCTTCATTTAATGCAGTAAAAAGCACAGTCAGGCATGCATAAATCATTCCTTGTTTGTTCTATTTGTACTGTACGTGTACGGGATTAGAGAGCTTTGGACACTGTTCTTGCCATAGAGACAAAATACAGCAGCGTTAAGATACAGAAAGAAGGAAAATCTTCCTGTGCTGTACATATAACATGCACATCCACCAGTGTGCAACAGGACTAAACTTGAGATGGCAAATAGTGTCTGGAAGATCAAAAAGACTACTTCTACCCAATTATTTTGTTTAAAAACAGTGTCCTGTATTAATTGAGTGGACCTAGTATTGGTAGGGTAGTGCACTTCAGTGCAAAATATCTTACACAAAAACGTGCTGAGGTGGAAGCTCATCTGTAGGAATTGGAGCCCTTGAGTTCTTCCTCTGACTCTGCCACTCCGACATTGTGAACTTGAGCTTCTTATTCAAAACCAGTAGGCCTCAGGTTTCCTGTGTCCCTTGTGGCATTTAATAGATAGGTCCATCTTAAAACCAATGAGGTATTTTACTTTACTCTAGTTGGATACTACATCAGGAGAAAAGTTCAAAAAGTAAATGCTATCATGATATTATTCATCTGAAACTTGAAGGAGACCAATAGACTGAGTATTGAGGTTTAGGAAACCCTCAAGCTTTATCAGCATCCCTATGGCTACAGCAAGCCACTGTGTTTTTAAGATTGAAACTCTTTTGACTGAGTAGGGAATCTGGCCCATCCACTGACTGGAATGATAAATGGAGGGGTTCAGTAATTGCCCTCAAAATATTCAAACTGGAGAGATGCACAATTACAAGCACTTCCAGTGGTTCTACTGCCTCTGTTTCTTACACTGTGAAATTATGACATAAGTCCTGTAGCCTACAGACATTCAGCTGGAGAATGTTATATTGATACTAAAAGAATTATAAAACTTCTGTATCTGATTTATAAGGAAAGTAAATGAAAGGGAGGAGAGAGGGAGGGAAAGTCCATAGCCATGGTGAGATTTATCACAGTGCAATTTCAGTGACATCTTCCAAAGCCAAGTTTTGCTAGTCAGATAGCACAGATATTACAGTGGAGACTAACAGATGCTAAACTTACATTTGTATAAATTGGCATATAAATGTTGACAATACTTCTGTTTATTTTTTAAAGCACCACTATCACAAAGTACATTTTTTCTTTTTTCATCTAGTAGCCTTGCTGGTATCAATATTATGGTAGTTCTGTATAACATGTAATTTTGTTTTTACCATTTAGACCTTATTTATCTCTGGTTTCTCTGGAGAAAGAGGAAGAGGAAAAATGAGGGGAAGGGAAAGGGGAAAAAATAAGAGAAAGTAAGAAGGAAAGCAGGAAAAGAAAGGAAAAGGAAAGAAAACGGGAAAATTGAATTCTCCCCCTTAGTATCTGTCAAAGATACTTATTTGCAGCCACCTAGAGAAGGTAACTGTTAACTTCAAACCATGGGGATAATGTGCTTGTAGAAAAGCAAAATAAATAAATAAATGGGGCGGGGGGAGGGAAAGAGAGGGGCCTGTGGGGGAAGGAACAATTCTTCAAAGAGATAGGACCATATGATGGCTACCTCACATACAGCTCATATCTGAGCTGTGCTTTGCTCACATCAGTAGCAAATGGCACAAAGAAATGCACATGCTCCTTGTGATCACATTGCAGCAGTGCAGGCCTGGCTTTGGTAATCTAGCCCTTCTGAAGTGCCTCTTGAAAAGAAGAAGCTTTGAGAATTAATCAGGGCTTTCACTCTAGTGGGAGAGTAACACTTTAGGAAGTACAAGATTTGTAAGTAGATTGCTACTTTTGTTTGAATTTGTTCTTTATTTGATAGCAATTCATTTTCATGGAAGGGGTAGATTATCTCCCATGTATTCACAGCCCTTACAGTGCGACTATGTTGGTGGGTCATGCAGAGCAATCCAGCCCCACAGCAGCTGTAATCAAAGCCCAGTCTTTATTTTACTGCAAAAGCCAGGGATGCAGCACGCTACCCTGAATGCGCTTCAGCCCACTGCACCCATGGGAAGTGACATTAGCCTCCGCACACAACCCATAGTTACTTGTGATTCCCTTACTGGAGTAGCAGAATTATTTGTATTCTCACTGCAAGTTGTGCCGGTTCACTGCCCAGGAATGTATGACTGAGGCATTGCAAGAGAGTAGGGAAGGAGCTGGCTCAGCTGAGTCCAGTCCTCTGAATCTGAAGTCGAAAAGAAACCGCTCCTATGGGTGCGGTTAAGCGTATACATGGTTGTTTTGCAGGATTAAGACTTTAAAAAACAGTGTTGCAGAACGCAGTGTAGTATTACAGAATCGCAGTGATGTTGTGGTACAACAGAGATACTGGTTGTGCTCCCTCTGCCGAATTGAAGGGTGATAGTAGTATCACTTACTCTTAGTGTATCTATATCATGTAAAATAAGTGACACTTCTGTACTGCCTTCAGTCAGGTTGGCAGCTAAGCTCCATCACACTTGTCTCTCATTCCCCCTCCTCAAAGAAACAAAGGGAGAGAATACAGTAAAAAGGGGTTAAGGGTGGCAATAAGGACAAGGACCGATTACCTCCCCAGTTACTATCACAGGCAAAACAGACTTAACTGAGGGAGATGAGTATAATTTAGTGCCTATTACTAGCAGACTAGTAAAAGCGATCTGAAAGCACCTTTCCTCTCCGCCCCACACACCCTCTTCTACTTCTTTCCCCCAAGCAGCACAGGAGAGCAGACAGTGGGGGCATCAATCTATTCATAATGCTTCATCCGTGCTGCCCCTTCACGGTCACTCTCTGCCCCTGCTCCAGTGTGGGCTCCTCTCCATGGCTGCATATGACCATGTGCTCCATGTGGAGCCCACGGGCTGCAGGGGGACAGCCTGCTCCACCATGAGCCTCTCCTGGGCTGCAGGGAGCTTCTGCTCTATGCCTGTAGCACCACTCCACCCTCCTTCTGCACTGACCTCGGTGCCTGCAGTGCTGCTTTAATCCCGTATCTCACTCCCCTCTCCCAGCTGCTGTTGTGCAGCAGTTTTTCCCTTTCTTAAATCTACTC
Organism: Gallus gallus; assembly: GCF_016699485.2. Classification (NCBI taxonomy): domain Eukaryota; kingdom Metazoa; phylum Chordata; class Aves; order Galliformes; family Phasianidae; genus Gallus; species Gallus gallus. The sequence goes on along the minus strand of NC_052535.1, from coordinate 54,658,109 downwards.
TCCCAGAGCATACCCAGTATCACTCACGGCTCAGATCTGGCAGACATGGAGCCCTTCTGGAGAAGCCAGAGCAGGCTTTGATCTGACACAGGGCAATGCTGGACCCTGCACACGGAGGTCACACCTTCACCACCCCACTACAAAAACCTTGCCACGTGAACCCAATACAACTTCACGGGCAAATAGTGAGCAGTGAGCTTTATCTGGATTTTGTATATCCACTTACTTTTGTAGCTCTTTAGCTCCACATCCAGAAGAATTTCTGATCTAAGACAAGGCAAGACGCACATGGGGTGTGGTACGTTTGGGTAAATAAAATTAATTGGTTAAGTCTGACAGTTGGGCCATACCACAGCATCATTTTCTAGGCAAAGCCCCTAGTAAAAATCATAGGGAATTGCATACAATATTTGTGGCATCATGAAGTGCTATAATTCACTGCTATTATATGGCCACCAGCTGCTAGTGTAAACCTGCTGCAATTTCTTTTCTGGAACAACACAAGCTGGAAGGTAGAATTTAACTCATTGTGACTGGAACCACCTTTTTCCTATATTTACATAACATCTAATGCAGTGCAGCACTAATAATAATAGGAAATTTCAGCGTTTAATTTTAATCTTCAGTATTTCTAGGTTAGCATTTACCTTTAAGGTAATTTAACTTTTTACATGTAATTATGGTCTCTGGATCTTGGGAAGTAATTATTTCTCTTGAGTCTTCTGAGTGAAATAAAATCGTCTTATTAGCCTGTAACCTTTTTTAAATCCCTCTCCTATATGGTATTCATGTGATGTCACAGGTTACAATATAGGAAAATAACCTGGATGATATGTGCTATCGTGAATATCCTAATTTGATGAACAGGGTAATTAAGATCTCTTTGCATGGTGCATGATTACATATGGTCAGCTTATTAGTGTAATTCATTATGATTAAATTAAAATAATATACTACAAAAAATAAAACTCTACCAGCATAACTGAAATTTTAATCCATTTCATATTTTGCAAGAACTGAAAAATTAATAAGCAGAAAAATACCTTTTTTTCCCCCAAAATATACAATTTTCTCACTCTCTTTTTTCCTTTACCTGGTGCCTTCAGGTACAGGTGAAAAATGAGTACATTTCCCCAGAGGGAAACATCTAGCATTCCAGAATGCAAGCCTTCATTAAAAAATTATGATTTGGAATGTGATGTTTGAATTAATGTGAATAGAATGCAGGCACTCTCCTTTATTAGTGCCTGCACACAGCCTGAAACAATCGATGTGACAAACAAAGCAGCTGATGGAAACTTCAGATGTCAAAGATGAGGATTTATTGTCAGTGTTATAGTTGTTGTTGATGCCAGCATAAATAAAAAATACAGTCATTGATTGATAAGTTGCTCTTAAGTCATCGAGTCCAATCTACTAGTCTTATAAATAATGTCCTGCAGTATCTCAAGTTCTGTCTTCAGCTTAACTACAGTTTTTGCCCTCCCTGTTCATCGAATGAGTCTCCTTCATTCTAATGATGTGAAACCTTCTTATTTCCAGCCTGTGTACACAGTTTTTACACAATTCTTTTTATGCCAGAAGTCTTTTTCATCTTAAATAGTGGTTAGTTACCCTCATGCACTTCTGTTTTCCCCTCAGGTGCAGCAGCTACACGACCTCTCAGCCTTCACTTTGCCTGCTGTAAGACAGACTGCATATTGCCATGCTCATAGAGTTCTTCTCTCCACCTCTTCCACTTTGAATTACTCTTTGTAAACTTTTAATAGCATTCCAGATCAGAACTTATTGCAGCCTTATACAATAGCATCAACACTTTAAGTATTTCCTTTTTTTTTTCCTCTGCAAGCAAAACTGTGATATTTTCTAATTTTTCACAGACACATCACTTTGGCAGTTGATAGACATCCTCTGACTTTGACTAGTACCCATGTCCTTTTCACCTCAGTGATTTCCAGTTGATGAGCTCCCAGTTTATAGCAGACATTCATGTCATTGATCCTGCAGTGCGTTACCTTGCATTCTGAATAACTTCCAAGTCCTGTGCAAACTCCTCTGTTTATAGCTCTTTGTTTGCTGCCTCCAAGGGCACAGGGAAGCCAGGCTGTGTTTGAGGTGTTGCACATTCAAGGAACAGAGAAGGCAAAAGGTATTTGTATAGAAAAAAAGGGAAGGTCATGTGGAAGTTGAAGGTGTAGCTGAAGGATGCTTCTTTTCTTAAAACAAAATAAGCTAAATTAGTTTTGGTCTCAGAGTTACTGTTGCTGAGGGAAAGATGAAATTATGAAGATTTTTCCAGCTGTCTGTAAATGACATTCAGCTTTAAGAAGAGTTCAGATTATTGTTGGACTGAATATATATACCAAGCTGGATATATCGATTTGATTCTTTTTCCTCTGTGCAAAATAAAACATTTTGGGGGGGACTTTTCTTTTTCCATTTTTAGGAGTAGTTTGTAGGGTAACAGTGGAAGTTCTCCTTAGCGCAGAGTATGTCCTATTTTATTGCATATCCTAAAATCAATTTTAACAGAAGATTTAATTATGTCCTACTAAAAAAGAGCAAAGATGCTTTAGAATGTTGGTCCTGCTTCTAGCAACTTGGTGTCTCTGTCATTCTCTTCCATTCTCATTATCACTTTCTTCTGTACACTTTCAATATTACTAAGGAGTTTTCAATCAAATTGACATATATTCAAAAGAGCTAACTTAAATAAGTACATTCTGAATTTGTGCTGCAATTTTTAATACTTATTAGCTTGAAGACTGTGAATATGATATAATGGGAAGGAAGTGTCTTTCTTCTCTTCATGAGCAAATTTCCTGGAAAACTGTGACAGAAATTACTCAGTCTTCCTCATTAATGAATCTCTCTTAGACTTTACATGGCATGTGACTTGAGCAGTAAGTGATGTTTTTGCAGCTCAGAGCAGAAATACCTAATGATTTTTTGAGCATCTTGAATTCCAAAGCTGGCCATTTGATCATTCTACAAAGATGACAATTGTTTCCATATCCTGATTAAAATGGAACACAACATGTTTATAACAATATTTTATTGTAAGCCCAGAGATAGAAATGCCTTTCTACTGCCAAGTAGTCATCACCCACGGCATGTAATTAGCAACTTGCCTTCAACTGCTTTGAAAGATATTACTACAGTGTATGCAAATAGTAGGATTTTTTTCAGGGCAAGGTCTTGAAAATGAAATAGAAACTACCAAAGAGAAGCGATAGATATATTTTCCACCTGAAAGCTTGTGATGTTTCAGAGAAATTACATAAGCATGGCTGGTTTCCTATGTTGTTTGCTACAGAATAATCTTTACTCACTTCACTAATGAAAGATACTGGAATAATACAGAGAAATGTAGTAAGATTATTAACTTGAACTGTGTTTTTGTTTTTTTCCTGCAAGATAAACTCAGCCAGTTACATTTTTGATCACTTATGTTACTGAAATCTCAGACCACGTTTTTTTCTCTTCATTATATGGATACAACTTGCAAACAAAGCCTTTTCCAGTTTAATAAAAGGGAGAAATCAGGTCTTTTCATTTTAACATGGAGTACCATTTCCTGGCTTCAGACATCTATTATAAGGCAGTGTGATATGATTTAGTGATCTGAACTCAGCCCTGAGTCAAGAACTTCTGACTTCTAATCATAACCTTCATGAGTCACTGTCTGATCTTGGATAACTTCATGGCCTAGTCTTCTGTGTCAGATGAAGACAGCAATACTAATATCAGTGTCCAAGACAAAAATACCCTTTAAGGACTCTTTAGTACTTGCATAGTATTTAAAAATAAATAGCTTAAGTGTTGTTAAGATTGTGTATTCATTAAATTTGTTTCATCTAGTTTCTGATGAATGGTGAGCATTATGAATCCAGAGTTACATTTTGGCTAGTAGAGCTCATAAGAGCACACACACACACACACACAAAGCTGTGAGAAAAAATACTAATTTTTTAGTAGGTGGTCTTTGTTTTCAAATATCCTGCAGGTACAGGGTACCTGCAAAAATTGTAACCAAAAATAATACAATCAATAATTAGTGTTTGGCTAAAATGCGTATCTAATCTTTGAAATGACAAGACTGGATAAAGCATTTTTTTATTAATTAAAAACTGTTTTTACTATGTTATAACTCCTCAACTAATAGTCTTTCCCTGGCTTATGAAATGATGGCCAAAGTAATCATTCTGCCTATCTTATAGATACAAATTTGTGGTGGGAGTTGTAGTAATGACCACTGTAACAAACATACCTTCATTTCCCACTGATTTCAGCAGGACTCAGAGGGATCAGGAGTTCTTTTGCAGACTTAGAATCATCTTTTGCAGACTTAGAATTGTCAGAATCATTTCTCAGAGTAAGGCCACCAGACAATATAGTGCTCAGTTCTGGAAGGAAGGAAGGAAGGAAGGAAGGAAGGAAGGAAGGAAGGAAGGAAGGAAGGAAGGAAGGAAGGAAGGAAGGAAGGAAGGAAGGAAGGAAGGAAGGAAGGAAGGAGGGAAGGAGGGAAGGAGGGAAGGAGGGAAGGAGGGAAGGAGGGAAGGAAGGAAGGAAGGAAGGAAGGGAGGAAGGAAGGAAGGGAGGGAGGAAGGGAGGAAGGGAGGAAGGGAGGAAGGGAGGAAGGGAGGAAGGGAGGAAGGGAGGAAGGAAGGAAGGAAGGAAGGAAGGAAGGAAGGAAGGAAGGAAGGAAGGAGGGAAGGAGGGAAGGAGGGAAGGAGGGAAGGAGGGAAGGAAGGGAGGAAGGGAGGAAGGGAGGAAGGGAGGAAGGGAGGAAGGAAGGGAGGAAGGAAGGGAGGAAGGAAGGGAGGAAGGGAGGAAGGGAGGAAGGGAGGAAGGAAGGGAGGAAGGAAGGGAGGAAGGAAGGGAGGAAGGAAGGAAGGAAGGAAGGAAGGAAGGAAGGAAGGAAGGAAGGAAGGGAGGGAGGAAGGAAGGAAGGGAGGAAGGGAGGAAGGAAGGAAGGAAGGAAGGAGGGAAGGAGGGAAGGAGGGAAGGAGGGAAGGAGGGAAGGAAGGGAGGAAGGGAGGAAGGGAGGAAGGGAGGAAGGGAGGAAGGGAGGAAGGGAGGGAGGAAGGGAGGGATGAAGGGAGGAAGGAAGGAAGGAAGGAAGGAAGGAAGGAAGGAAGGAAGGAAGGAAGGAAGGAAGGAAGGAAGGAAGGAAGGAAGGAAGGGAGGAAGGGAGGAAGGGAGGAAGGGAGGGAGGGAGGAAGGGAGGAAGGAAGGAAGGAAGGAAGGAGGGAAGGAGGGAAGGAGGGAAGGAGGGAAGGAGGGAAGGAAGGGAGGAAGGGAGGAAGGGAGGAAGGGAGGAAGGGAGGAAGGGAGGAAGGGAGGGAGGAAGGGAGGGATGAAGGGAGGAAGGAAGGAAGGAAGGAAGGAAGGAAGGAAGGAAGGAAGGAAGGAAGGAAGGAAGGAAGGAAGGAAGGAAGGAAGGAAGGAAGGAAGGGAGGAAGGGAGGAAGGGAGGAAGGGAGGGAGGGAGGGAGGGAGGGAGGGAGGAAGGAAGGAAGGAAGGAAGGAAGGAAGGAAGGAAGGAAGGAAGGAAGGAAGGAAGGAAGGAAGGAAGGAAGGAAGGAAGGAAGGAAGGAAGGAAGGAAGGAAGGAAGGAAGGAAGGAAGATTTCTGATTATACAGGAGGAAGCACTGTGAGAAGACTTGACTTTGAAGAAAAATGTGACTGAGAAAGAGAGCATTCATGTGTAGAGGACCGCAGAAAGTGAAAAAGCTGAGGATATCACTAGAGATGGCAGGCCAACTCTTTTTTAAGTTTTTCGTTGCTTCTTAGGAGATGACTAAAAAGCCAAACTGAGATGGGACTTTTGCTGGAATTCCTCAAATACTTTCTTTTTTAAATTATTTTTATCTCTTACTACAATAATAAAAGAAGAAAGAGTGTGATTGGAATGACTAACTTCCATGACTGTGGAAGCGTGCCCATATATCTAAGTGTATGTATTAGGGCATAAGTAGTCCACAGCGCTGCCAGAAGATGATGCAATTTGTATAGATAGGAATTCATTAAGGTATAATTTTCAAAGTAATTAGCTTGAAAATGGTCAATTTATCAGAAACAGGACAGATATTCAAACTAAGGATTAAAAGCCAAATACTGAAAGGCATTTATGCGCTTAGTTCAGTAGGAGACTGAAGGATTGTGTGTACAAAGCATTTTATTTTTCCCGAGTTTAGTTAATTCATGTTGAAGTGACCTGTGTTCATATATATTGAAGGCATCCATTCATGGAGTACATAGGAATTCATATTTTAATGCATGTGGTATGTCTACAGAGAGACCTCATCCGCTCAACTGGCTGAGAGATGGGCTGACAGAAACCCCCCTTCAGTTCAACATGGAAAAGTGCAAAGTTCTGTGTCTAGGGAGGAGCTCTGAAGGTCCTCATGGGCATCAGACTAAATATAGGCTACCAACATGGTCTTTCTGCAAAGAAGGCTAATGGTATCCTGGGCTGCATTAAGGAAAGTATTGCCACCAGGCCAAGGGAGGTGATCCTTCCCATCTACTTGGCACTAATGAGGCCACACTTGAGTGCTGGGTCCAGTTATTGATTCCCCAGTACAAGAGAGACATGGACATACTGGACAGAGTCCAGTGAAGGACCAAAAAAACAATGAAAGAATTGGAGTATCTCTCCTGTGAGGAAAGGCTGAGAGAACCGGGACCGTTCAGCCTACAGAAGGGAAGGCTTATGGGAGCATATCTCAATATGCACAAATACCCAAAGGAAGGGTGCAGAGAATACAGAGTATTCACAACTCTCTACACTTGTGCCCAGGGCCAGGACAAGAGGCAGGTGGCATGAACTGGAAGACAGAGAGTTTCCTCTGAATATCAGGAAACACTTTTTTGTTGTGCAAGTGCCGGAATACTGGCACAGGCTGCCCAGAGAGGCTGTGGAGTCTCTTGCTGGGAGATACTCAGAAGCTGACTGGACATGGGCTTGAGCACTTTGCTCTGCATGACCCTGCTGGAATGGGACCGAATGGGACCAGATGGCTTCTGAGGTTCCTTTCAACCTCAGGCATTCTGTAGTGTTGGTCTAGATCCTAGTGTCTTGAATGCTACAATTGGTTTGAAGTAATAATCCAAAATGAGGTAAGTATTTCACTTGGCAGATTCTCTGGGGCGTGGAACAGAGGAGCTTGCTTCAGTGTCTATTCCTTGCTACATATAGACACAAGTTAGTATGTATGTCTGTGAGCCAGGATACAGTCTCTTGCATTGATAACAGAAGCACAGAGCTTGCCTTAGTTCATGGCACAGGTGGTCAGCACAGACTAGCATGTCTAAATACACCTCCCTTTGGTGTACAGTTCAGTAGCCCACCAGTTTTTCTCCCAGCCATCTTCTTGTCTGAACTAGCTACTCAATCACTTGCATGAACTGTTTTGTTCTGAAGTGATGCACATCAGGTGTGACCTCAGATCCTTATATACTACTCTGATGGTGCTGTTTGAGGTAACACTCCATGGTAATGCAACGCCATGCTTTACAGTTTTGTTTGTGAGGAATTTGGAGCTGGGCAGAAGCCTTGGCCAGAAGCATACTCAGCATCGTATTAAAGATGTATTGCTGAAAGGATGGCTATGACATCATGCCCAATTCACGCTGCAATGACAGCTCAAGAGCAAAAAACTGAAAGCAGCACCAAGAAGGATCAAAGCTGTTAATATTCCTGCCAGAAGTGCTCGGCTCTACAGCTGCTGACTTGCAGTGCTGAAGCCCTCATCTGTGAGATGTCTAGCACATCTCTGTGAGCATCCAGGTGCTTATGAGGACAAGCCCTATGTAATACTCCTCCATCCATGTTGGCCAGTGCTAACTCAAAAACAGTGCCAGCTACTCAGAATGGGTAGAGGGAAGTGGTGCGCATTCGTGAGTTTGAACTCACATCCAAGAATTTCAGTCACTTCTGGCTGTCTTCCACCTTATACCTCACTGCACACTGTAGGAAAAATCTTTCATAATAGAGAAGCCCCCAGACAAGACTGTATCCGGACATCCACACTGTAAAGAATCTTAATGTGAGAGAAAATCCTTTTGTGGAATACGGAGAGGGCAATAGGATTTTGGATGGACACTGTTCTGCGGATTAATAACCTTGTGCAGAATAAGCCCTCGTGCATATAAGCAATCCTCTGCATGTAGGTGCCTGGGACTTTACACTGCTTTTTAAAGCAAGAGCAATAATGGATTAGATCATCTCCATTATGGATTTTTTTTATGTGCTTTCAGTGTAATGGAAATTTTAATTGAAACTCTCACTTTGCAAACTTTTGATGTTTAGAAGACATTAGAATTTGTCCCTTTACGGTGTGTCACGGGAATAAAAAGGAGAAAGAACAGGAGAGAGCAGTTAATCACCATCTTTCTGAATCAACAACTGTAAATTCTGCTGATGTTTGGAGAAGGAATCTTCACAAGACTTTGGCTCTTTTCCTTGCAATTTCTGTCTGGAGTCATAACGAGACAGACTAGGGCAGACAACTGCTGTGATTGAGTTAATGTGGTGCACTGACTCATCAGCCGTTAGGTGAGCGAACAGCCACCACATGATAATGAATTAGTTAGATCAAGAGGGCACCTGTAACATTAATACGTTTTACTTGCAATATCCAGAAGCCAGCACTGTTGTGCAGACAGCGATGGGACAGGCTCAGGGATGAGCTCTGCACAGATGGGGCTGAGGCTGCAAACACACAGCCCAGTATTCTTTGTCTTCAGAACAAGTAACTGTCCTTACGGAATTTACGTGATTTTGCACTGCACTTATAACAAAGCAGAAAATGACTGTGTCCCAAACCCGCAGAAAAAAAAAAAAAACCCAAATAGTTTGGAGTTAGACCTTTGGAGAAGGGGCTAAACTGACAATGTGAGCACCAGAGAATGCAAATTAAGTACTGACCAAAGATGCATTTTAGTTACAGTCACAAGTCAGGTTTGATTTACGCCCAAACACACACCTCCAGAACGTCCTCAGAAGAGTCGTAAATACAGGACGAGGCGCGGTTCTGCAGGCCGTATACCGAGTTTTCGTTCATCCCTTTCTATATGCCGTGCTGCCGGCGGTAAGCTGTGCCTTCGCGATGGATAAGCAAACACCCACACTTCATTTATTATGGAAGAAACTCCGAGAGACTTTGCTGGTGTTTTGCTCGGGGTCACGCCGGCTCCGCCCGGTGGCCGAGGTGCGGCAGGTGCTGGCGGGCCGCAGTCGCACGGCTCTCTCAGGGCAGACGGAGCGACAGCAGAACTTGTCCCGCCCAGCCCTTCCATCCAGCGCCGGGTCCAGCACGGAGCTCTCGCGCGGCGCCTCGCTGGCACGCGGGCGGCCGCGGGCCCTGACGGGACGGAGGCGCGAGGCAGCGCTCCGCGGGCGGCCGGCGGACAACCCGCCCTTCGCCGGTGAGCGCGGAGCGCGGCCCCTCCTCCGGAGGGCGAGGCGGGGCGAGGCTGAGGAGGGGCGGTGGCGACGGCCCCGCCTGGCGCTCGCACCCCCGGGCGGCTCAGCCCCGCCGCACCTCCCCGCGGGCGGGCGGGCCGCGGTCGGGGCGGTGCCGCTCTCCCCGCGGCTGGGCGCAGCCCGGCGGAGCCGGCAGCTCCCCACGCCCGCCGCGGGGACGGGAACGGCGGCAGAGGGCGGAGGAGCGGAGAGGAACGGAGCCCGCAGGCGAGTCCCGGGGCGGCGGCATGGCGGCGGAGCGCGGCTGGAGGTAACGGCCGCGGCGGGCGGCTCCTCCGGCGGGACCGAACCCCCGCTCCAGTCTGCGGGCGGTGAGCGGTTGCCGCTCTCTTTCAGGGCCCCGCCGCTCCCCGAAAAGTTGTGCGGTGCCGCCCGGGGCAGCCCGCCCTGCGCTGGGGCGCCGCGGCACGTCCCGGGCGTTCTGCGCGGCTTCGGGTCGTTCCGTCCCTCAGCGGCGCGCTCGGCATCTGCATGCCGGCTGTGGTACCCAGCGCAGCCCTTCCGCCGCGTTTGTTTTTTTCCTTCCCTGCTTCCCCGGCTGCTTCTGTGCGACGCTGTTGCCCTCTGGTGTCTGCGGGCTGCCGGCCGGGCGGCAAACTCGGTCGTCGCCGGGAAGAAACCGTTAATGACTTCAGGTGGTGAAAGCTCCTGGAATTCCCAAAGTCCCGTGAGGACATTACAGCCGATCCGACCGTTAACACACAGCAACGCGAGGCCTTTGGGAAATGGTAGAAAACTCTTTTGCGCTTTCATTCGCTACTTTTCGCTAGATAACTCCGGTTTCTGGGTTGATTCGTTGATTGGTTCGCGTGGCTTTGCCTTTTTCTTTATTAAAACAACAAGCGGAGAAAACGGCGTTCTTCCGGCTTTTTCTTGGGTGTGGGGGCGGGAAGGCGAGCCCTGCCGCTCCGCTGTCACACCGCCCGCTGCGGGGAAAGGGCGAGAGTGGGACGGGCGGGGACGGAGGGGACGCGCCTCGCGGTGACCTTAGGGGCAGTTCGCCGGCAAGTCGTGTCGCTCCTACCTTGTAACGTTCGTCTGCTTGCTGGGAAAGAACAGGTTTCGTCTCACACACACACACACAAGAAAAAAAAAAAAAAAAAAAAAAGGCATGAGACATAAGGTATTCTAAGATGTTCTGGTAGAAAGTCTTGTGTGAAGACAAAGTAGCAATTTAAAGACCAAGACTGTATGGAAGTCTCCCTTTTGTTACTTAAAAATACTTATTTACTGACAAATTCTGATGCGTGAGTTCCTGCCCTCTCAGGTTCTGTAGCACTGCATACAGCAGTGCAGCATTGAGGTAAGGATAGCTGAGGTACGAAAGGAGCTGAAAACTGCTTGCACCAAGAACTCAGAAAAGCGTGTCTATCTGCCAGAATGTTTGTTCTGCATAAGTCTTTTTTGTTTGGTTTGGGGTTTTTGTTTGTTTGTTTGTTTTTTGTTTTTGGCTGTTGTTTGTTTGTTTAAAGATACCTGAGAAATGTGCCTTACCTGAGTATTGGAGGGCTTACAAGCTTTGTTAGGAGATGCAGAAGAGTCTTGATGCCTTCCCTGGGCTGCTTATGTCTCATAGCACCATCTTTTCCAGCTGAAAATGTCTCCTTAATCACAAGACCTCGTTCTCAACCTGCTTATGAGGTTATTATGCTTAACTTAGGAGTTACTGCTGCTTGAATACTTCAGTCAGTAGAGTGAAGTAGCGGTACTTTGGTACGTGGAGACCAGTTTCATATTTTCATGATAGGTCTTTAAAAATCTGAGCACTACTGCCCGTGCCAGATGGGGTTACTTCACATGCCCTTTGCTGCTTTTTATCTGTCTGTCTTATACCCAAGAGTTACATTTTAGCAGTAGTGATACAGTGAGTGGGAGTATTCCCTGAAGGTTATATTTTGTAGTAGCTGTCCAAAGCAAGATTTTCTGCTCCAAGCAATTAAATAACATTCTAATAACTATAAGCTGGAATGCCCACATCAGTGTGCTGAACAATATGTCTGTTCTCGATGTAGGATTCATCCCTCATTCAAGACATGAGGACCGTGTTGTTGTTACTGCTGCTGAGCAGCCACTGTGGTAAAGAACAGGCACAGAGCATAATGATGAGGGTTATCACAGGAGGCAGATGGAAAAATATGTATATGTATAACAAAGCAAACAGATGTAATAACTGAACAAAACTGTTGGCTAATGAATCCTGAACTCACAGCACTTTGTGATTGAAAGGATTTTCTTTACCCTGACAGGGTTTGTGAGGGTTTTGTTTTACCTTTGTATATAAATGTGACACAACTTTGTTGCTCCTAAGCAGAGGTCACAATGTATAGTTGCCTTTGCATAGGTCTGAGGTAAAATTAAACCAGATTTTCACACCGGGCTTTAAAAAACTTAAATTGAGAGCATTTTCTCTTTTGCTTTTAGTCATTTTTGCTGAGCCCATTGGTTTAATCTTGGTAGTTTTAAATATATTGAGATAAAGCAAAATGTTTCTCCTAGTTTTAAGTCTTACTGATATTCGTGACACAACTTCAACAGATAATTTTTTTAAAGTATAAGACTTAAAGCAGTTTTCTGTGTTTGCCTTTATGTGGATGCCTGCAGTTGTTGGCTTTCTTGTTTGCTTTAAAAAAAAAAAAAAAGTAGTTCTGAAATTGGATGGCAAGAACTGTGTTTCTTTAGACTCCTTAGTCCAGAAAGCAGCCTGTTAGTGCTGTGCAGACAAGGCAGTCATACAAAGCCCGTGCTGCAGTATGTGCTGGGCATGCTGTGGAAGCCGTAGTGCAGAAATCTGCCACTGAGGGCACGGTGTTCGCAGTGTTGCCATGGCACTCTCACAGCACAGGTCCTCATACTCTGTGCATCAGTCTGAGCCCAAGGATAGGGCTTCTCACCAAGCGCAAAGACTTCTGGTGAAGTTGCCCTCATATTATGTTAGTTTTATTGTCAGGAGACACACACAAAAAAATGATCTCTGATTTCATGCTCTCTATGCTCACTAGAGAACACCACTGCACGTCATTAATAGGTGAAATCCCCAGCCAGCTTTGTCTCAAATATTTGCAATAGGGTTATTGTGCTGAAATGATTTATAGGAGCCAGGGATGCAGTCATTTGTAGTTAGCGAAGTAATAAACTCCAGACAGCTACAAATGGTAGGAACTCACCGGAGCCATGTGACTTCATCATAGCGTTTGTTCTGTCATCAGTTTTATCTTATTAGTGAATTTGGAGAAAAGGGAAAACGTGAAGTTCAAAATCTGTATTCTCATACCTCTCTGTCATTCTGGCTGGCAGAAAGTACCCACGACTGTGACTGCCCAGCAGCATGCGTGACAATTGTAAATCTTGTTAATAAGGTGCTATTTATTTCCTGTGCCCATAAGATTTTTGTGAGAACTAGTCTGAGGTTGCAGAAATCACTTCTGCAGTAGAAGAGAATGGTGTTGAGCTTTGCTGCATTCGGAATAAAATGCAAAATTTCTTTCCATGACTCAGCTTTCTCACAGTAAGATCTTGTCCTGCATAGTCAGTCCATAAGTTAAAAACAAACTTCTAAATTTTAGACATATGTTCAAGTAATTTTTATCACTAATCTTCACACTAGGGTGATATTTTGATTCCATAAGCTTGGGGCAGTGTAAATGAATGCCACTGGTCTCAATTTTCAGATGATAGCATAAAAAATGCACAGCTATTGTAAAAAGTCAAAAAAAAAAATTAAAATATTGGAGATGAAGCTGTCATGACTTTTTCATTCTTTTATTAAACATTACATTCTTTTCTCATGAAAATAAGATTCTGTGAGGACAGCCCTGTTCTGAAGTGCCGCTTCAGAGAGCTTCCTTGGGGTTGGTATGTTCTAAATAGTGCCCTCTGTCGGTGTGTACTGTTGGCAGTAATAATGGAGGACTATTTGCCCTTAAGCTGTGTCTCAGGCTGTGACAAAGCTCACTGTAGTCGTGGTAAGCTGTACAGTGTGGGGTAAGTGATGCACCCAGGAGATCTCTGTGCTTCTGTCACGGCCAGTGCGTGATCTTTTAGGCTGTAAGAATCCAGTGGAACATCTAGCAAATAACATTGTTCAGAGCAAAGTGAGGCTGTTCCTGTAGGAAAACAGCTGTATCTTGTCAAGGCTTTGAAACTGTTCTGATATTATTAAATGTATGTTCCCTTTCCTTTTCTTCTGTGTTCTTTTGAACTCTTGCCATGCAAAGCAGTCTTTAAATAAGCAAAACCTTACATAAGCATCAAGCTGATTCTAGAGAACATGCATTTAAAACTTGTTTTATTCTGTTTCATTCCTCTTCCTTCCTTCCTCTTTTCAGTGGTGAAGATACCAGGTCTGGCTGTGATCCTGCTGGGTCTCAGAGATTTCCTCAGTGTGAAGCCTTGCATCTGTCTTAGTGTTTCTTTCCACTCCTTGCAGCTGCACTCTGTACCTCAGGAGGTACCTGCAATTAGGAGCTAAGAATAAAATGGCATGGGCCATGTAGAAAAACACAGCTCTCCAGGCTGGCTCCAGATTTTCTGCTCCATGGAACCACGTTAGGACATCTTTGCTGCAAATATTTCAAGTGCTCTTGCTTCTTCCTTTATCAGCCCTTGAGCTGCAACCCTTCTGTAATATCTTGTTCAAACATCTGTGCCTACAGCTGCTGCACCCAGTCAGCCCTTTCTTGCCATGAATTCAGGTCACTCTGAAGTTTTCCTGCTCCAGGAGAAATTCCTTCAGTATTATCACATTCAGATGGCAAGATAGGAGCCGAAGCTGGTGAAGAGAGAGACATCAAAATCACACTGCTGGGAGCTTCCAGCTCATCTGACTTGAATGGTTCCTGTTGTAAAAATAGGAGTACTTCAGGGCTCTGTCAGAGCAGCTTGGGGAAGAGGAAGCAAGCAAGCCTCGAGAAGTATATTGAATGGTGGCTGACTGCCACTCAAGGAAGCAATGGTACTTTGGTCAGCAAGAGTTTTGCTTTGCAGGTTCGTGTCTCTCTACTTGTAAACCACACCTGAAGCTCTTTGTAAGGCGAAGACAGGGTGTGTGGTTTTTTGAAGAAAGGCAGCCATGTATATAATTTTTCCTCAGAATGCAGTAAGCGTTCATTTTGGCCACTAAAATTATGAGTTTCTTGGCAGCCAGTCAGCTGCATTGGAGATGCAAAATGAAGGCAGTTTTCACTGAGAATCCTTTGTGCCCATAACAGAAAATCATCTGTCTGGAAACATGCCTTAAAAATCTAGTTTTACTCATTCAAGTAAAACAGAGCTTCTAGTTTATCATCTGCCTTCCTACCAGTTTATATCTATCTTTTCTGCTGTCTAAGGCAATGCTCTTGAAGGGGTAGTATGATGAAGATCAGATATCTCAATACTTAAAATGTTCTTTGAGCTCTTCTAAAGGTACTTTCAGATTTACGTTCATTATTTGTACATTCTTAAATTTTTTTGCAAATATATGTCTCTAGTTTCTACAGGCACAAATGTTATTTTTGGTTAACGCTGAATAATGTGCCTGCGTGCCTGAGCAAAAGGCAAATCCCTTGTCTAAACGCTATATATGAGGCTTTGTCCAGCTGTGGGTGAGATGCAAGGCCAGGTGCATGTCCATTGAGAGCGGGAAGAGTTGATGAAATGGTATCTATAGAAAGTAGAATAGGAGTTGAGAAGAGCAGAGTGTGTCCAGAAAGTGGGCTCATCTGGTAATACACAGGTTTAAAGGGAATCTTAATAATGAATGAGAGAGCTGACATATTCTTACTCTTGACGCTCAGTTTTGCTGTTCTGTTAGGATGCCACGTAGTTTCTTCTCTCTTTTGCATTAACTCATTTTCTTACTCACTTCCTTTTACTCTGTGCTCATTATGTACCTGGCACTGGAAGGACCAGTCTTCAGGATTTTATTAGAGTCATGGAAGGTACTGTTAAGTATATCTTTTTTCCCCTTTTTTAGAAAACAAAACAAAACTTGATTTGAAAATGTGGAGTAAAAGGCCACCTTCTTGATAAGAGCTCCTCATCTTAAATTGCAAAGCAGTTGAGTGGCCCAAGTGCATGGCAGGCTGTTGCTTGGTTTTACTTGATGTGTTTTTTTTCTATTTTCATATATTGATTAGTAATTAATCTTCTATATATTTCAGTTTCTTTTGGATCAGAAATTTTAATTCTCATGTGTTCCATGAATCAGTGCTGAGTTGACTGGATTTCATTTGTTATCATGGTCTCTGTCAGTCTGTATAGAAAAGTTTGTATTTGATACAGATGATACTCCTTTTTTAAACCCTGCTTTTTATTTTTTATTTTTAGCTGGGCATATAGGGATTAAGCACTCAGGAAATGACTGTGTTAATGTTACACATGTAGTTTATCCTATTGGCATTTACAGATTATATACAGATTATGTACTATATTGTGAAGTAACAGTACCATGTTCTATATTTGTAATATTCAACCCAGGCCATTCTATGATTCTTCAATCTACTGCTGACTGCCCTTTCTAATTCTTGTAGTTAATTATTTTATGCTTATCGTACCTTTCATGTATATTATTAGAAAATTTGAGAGCAGTTGTACTGCTGGCTTGGAAAGTGACTGCTTTCCTTAGGTACAAGTTGGACCATAAATACATCCCTGGATGATCTGCCTCCCACGTTAGCTATTGATAGATTACTCTTTTCTCAAATTTAAGAGATGGGTTATTCTGTGCTTTTTTTAATGTAAAGAAATGCAAAGTCCTTCCAACAATACGCAGAAGGCCAGTATGTGGACCAGTAAAATATAATTTGTATGATTTCAGTGCTGCAGGAAAAAGTGTGGTTCTGTTTAAAAAGTACTCCTATTGTATATATAATATGTAGCACACCTGAGTGTAAAATCTGTGTGTTGAATTACGGACTCTCCAACTTTATTCAAAAGTGTGTTAGTGAAGTATAGGATACACTTAATCATGTAGAATAATGTTCCCCTAGCTTCTTGGCCTTGACATAGAAAGGTTGTGAAATTTCCTCAGTGTTTGTGTTATCAGCAGTTGTTTATTTGTAATTCTTTTGTTTTGGGGTTAAAAAGAAAGAAAACAAATTAAGAGAAACAGTAAGTTCTTTGCTGCCATTACCTTGCATTTCAGTGCCTCCTGAGTTTACCCTGTTCTACATTATATTCTGGGGCAGGGAGTCTGTGAGATTTAGAGACATTTTCATATAGGTCTGATAACCGGTGGGAATTCTGGAAGGACCATCTAAGGAAAGCCTGCTGGCCTTTTTTGCTCAGCACTTGGACTAGGTCTTTTGGTTCTTTAAAAGTTAGGCTTGATTTCTGTTAGATTGAAGTGGAGGTTCTTCAAGCTGCACCTTCTTTACTTGTGCTTTAGAGACATTTTGGTGACTACAACAAAATGCAGAGTGGCGGTTGTATTTTATAAAACAATTAGGTATAATGGGGAGCAGGAACAAGTCATACTACTAATGTAAAATTTCAGAAGAAAACTATCGCAGTTCTTTGAATTGTTTTCTTCCAACCCTCTCTTCAGCAGTGATTTGTGTTATCCATTAATTCGAATGTGACAATACTTCACAAATGTGGTGCTTCAATTAAATCTCTGATTTTCTTTTCTTCTAGACTATACCTTCTGTAAAGCTTTGTGGAAGATAGATGTGTGTGCTGCAATGGTGACATAAATATTTAAGAGGACTGGAACAAGTTGTTGAGAATCTGTGTTTGTTTTTAATGCTGCTGTTGAGAGCAATCTAAGACAAGTAAACAGCATGAGTTTTATCATGAAACTTCACAGGCATTTTCAAAGAACAGTTATTTTGCTGGCCACTTTTTGTATGGTGAGCATTGTTATTTCTGCGTACTACTTGTATAATGGCTACAAACAAGAAAATGAACTTTCTGAAATCTCTTCAGAAGTGGAATGTGGTGATCTTCCACTGTTTCCATACAAACTGATGGAGATGAAGACCATGAAGCCTATCGATCCCCTGAGGACAGATCTTGTAGTGCTGGTGTTTGTGGAAAGTCAATATTCAACATTAGGCCAAGATATAATAACCATTTTAGAATCTAGCAGATTTCAGTATCACATTGAAATTGCATCTGGAAAAGGTGATCTCCCAGTGCTTATAGACAAAAATAAGGGCAAATACGCTCTCATAGTGTATGAAAATATTCTAAAGTATGTGAATATGGACTCTTGGAACAGAGGTCTTCTAGATAAGTACTGCGTAGAATATGGTGTAGGGGTTATTGGATTTTACAAAGGCAATGAGAACAGCTTGCAGAGCTTTCAGTTGAAGGGCTTTCCTTTCCACATCCACAGCAATCTGGGTATTAAGGACTGTTGCATTAACCCTTATTCCCCATTGCTCCATGTGACTAAATCCTCTAAGCTTGAGAAAGGTCCTTTGCTTGGAAATGACTGGGCAATTTTCCAGATGAATCATACAGCTTACCAACCAGTGATATTTGCAAAAGTAAAGACACCAGAAAACCTTCTGCCACCTGCTGCTAAAAGTGCTCTCCATGCCACAGTAATTCATGACCTGGGTCTCCACGATGGGATACAACGAGTCCTTTTTGGCAATAACTTGAATTTTTGGCTGCACAAGCTGATTTTCATAGATGCCATCTCTTTTCTGTCTGGAAAGAAGCTGAAACTGTCCTTGGATAGGTACCTTCTGGTTGATATAGATGACATCTTCGTTGGGAAGGAAGGAACAAGAATGAATGCCAATGATGTACAGGTAAAGTATGTACAGAAACTAAAAGTCGTTACAGCAAAATATCATGCTTTTATTATTATTTTTAAAATGAACGGTTATTAATAGCTGAAACTCAGAAAGGACACAAGTCACTAAGAATAGCAATGCAAACTCTTTGTGCCTTGAGAGAGAAGCCAATATGACTGGCTTTCAATAGTCATTAACTCAAGGTATAGCAGTTCCTTCCTCCTCCAGGCTGGAGGGTTGTCATTGCAACTTCACTTCTATAGGTTCTAAAAGAGAACATAAGAAAATAAGAGTCACTGGTTAATATCACTTGTTTTCTCTCAAGTGGCAAAAATGCTTGCTGAACTAAGTTCTATAATCTCACTGGTAGGCACCTCTGAATTACATTCTCTGTACTATGTATGGAAAATAGTCTCTCACAAGAAAATTAAAGATGACTAGTTGCTAAGTAACTGTTAAAGAAAGGTGGTAAGAGAGGCAGTGTTTTCATTTCTCCCTGAGCCCCCAGGCACTCACAGTTCTAATTAAATAATTGCAGAGTATTTAACTCTAGTCTGATGATACCTTCTGCTTAAATGTGTACTTCAGAAGTACTTGGAAACAGCACAGGACTTCAAAGCTGGACCCAAGATCTATTAGCATGTAATGTACTTGTTGCTATTCTTACAAGTGGGTAGTAAAAGTGGTGAGCAAAAAGAAATGTCAATGTAAATTTTGAAGAGCAGATTGGATTATTAGCTTAAATGTTTAAAATGGCTTTCAAATGTCAAAAGCTGGTTGCAGCATTTCACCTTTCTTATCTTAGTTTTATGTTTTATATTCTTCTCTTAGTTTTATGATGCTTACTTACAAGCAAGGTTTGTATTAATTTAGGTCTCAAAATCTTGTTCAGTCACTAAATGACTCGATGTTAAAAATGTTGAATTTTTATCTTAACATTTCAAGTTGAACATTCCTAAATGTCCTTTTTTTACTCTCCGTTGTCATGCTGTTCAAATGAGGTTGTAGGTTGGGGTCAGTAGGTATAACGCTATTTTTTGCTATATGCCTCCCTTTCTTTTTGTGAAGTCTTGTAATAAAGCAGATAGAGATAACTGCGGAACTAATACTTAGTCTGGAAGCTAGAAGTCTATAAGATGCTGCTGACTGATTTCTGCTGGAAATGTGGGAAAATTTCCAGTGAAAACTTTTGTCATGGAAAAATGTTCTGAAAAACATTGCACAATGATAGCACTCCATGAGGATGATGGTCATTATTATTATTAATTAGATTTTTTTGTTGTGGTTTTTTTTGTTCTGTTTTTTTTCCCCCAGTGGTAGTGTATTTGTCAAATTGCAGCGGCCCTGTGTTAGTTACACATTGTTATTAAGCAAGAGACTTGAACTTGTAGTTACTTAAATTTATTTTAAAAATGCATCATACACTGAAACTTCCTCTGCGTATGCAATTATAAATAAGATATGTTTCTTAGTTAAGTAGGTGTTTCCCCTATGCAAAAAAAAAAAAAAAAAAAAAAGTATGGGATTGGAATAGAATAAAGGTGAATTTCTGTATGGAACATGGTGGCATCATTTGAGCGAGGTGGATAAGCACACCTTGAAGATCTCCAGTGTGCAAAATGAAATTGCAAGAACAACATAACGTCTGACCACATCAATGGCAAAACTCTGTTGTTCTGCAGAAGGAGCAGTTTCTATTAACAATTAAGTAAAGCCTGAATAGATCTCCCACTATGTTGTATAGTAGCAATTTGACATATTATGGTTCACGTTTTGTCTCTGTGAATGACACCTGAAGATAATCATTCTAACTTATCCTAAAATAAAAAATTGCCAGAATTACTTGCTAGAAACAGACGGCTATTGAGACAAATTAGATTAAAGCAAATACAAAAGGATGAACTGTATTGTTTTGAGAGAATAATTTGCAGTATGTCAGAATGTTATCTTTCCAAAGTAAAACTGTCAAATTAGATAGAAATAGTATCAAAGTGGAAGTAAATGAAATTATCCTACTTAAAAGTTATATTGAACTATGCTCTGAAAGAGTGGAATGCAAAAGCATTCCCTTCAGATTCTTCGTCTACTTAAAAGTTAAAACATTCTATTAAACATGTTGTTAGGGCTGTCAGGTGCTATGCATCTTCATTACTATTAATATAAAAGGAATTACCCTCTGTGGCACATTGACATGTGGAAGGAATGAAATAAAATCAATTTGCAGTAGTTGAGAATCTGTTATTGTATAGTGTATTTTGCATAAATGACACTCCATTAGGCAGCAGTGTTTTACTGGGTTCTGTTGCGTTGACTGACAGAATTGAGTGTAAAAAGAGATTATTAAATGAAGAGTTTGTGTAATTTCAAGATTAACTCATTTCTGCTAAGGTTACATTATAAATGCTGGTAGTATAAAATTGGATATCATGTTTTTTGTTTCATTTTTGTTTAATGTGTTTCCTATCTAATATTTTCTGGACATAGTCATGTCTTTCAAGACTGAACTTACTTAATGCAAGGTGGATGTTCCTTCATGCACTCCATTAATTAATGTAAAGTGATTTAAACCACTTCAGAAAGCTTCTAGTCTCCAGCATAGCTGTGTGGTTAGTGCTGCTCCATGGATAAGGCAAAGTTTAGAAACTGGAAAGTTGTTGCAGATGTGATACAAAACCTGTAACTCATCAGTGACTCAGCACTGACCCCTCTGGGTCCATCCAATCCAACCCCTGCTCAAGCAAGGCCACCCAGAGCAGGCTGTCCAGGACCATATCCATCTGGTTTGGAAGATCTCCAAGGAGGGAGATTCTGATTCCAAGTAAGGTCAGGTTTTCAAAATAATTTCTTCTCATTTTTTCATAGGCTAAACTGCTCTCTTTGAATTTTGTGAACTGGAGTTGAGACTATCTGAAAATTGCTGTCATAAGGTTAAGTGGTATTTTTTTTTTATCAGTAGTATATATTGACCTCAAAACTGTCAAAAGCAGCCCCTCTACATTGAGTGCCTTCTGCATCTCTAAAAATTAGGCAGAGTGGCGGTGCTTCAGCTGGAGTATATGTAGTGCCAGAAATAGAAGTATAGAGAGCCCTTCTAAAAATCTTTGGACAAAGTTTATGTATAAGTCCTATAAAACTAATAAATGGATTGTTTTGTTAAACAATACAGCTTTATTTTAAATAAATAACCACAAAACCTTGAAACTGTACTTCAGATTTTTAGGTTTCCTGATTGTTACCGATTTGACTGTCACGATAGAAAATCTGGATAAGTAAAACTGTTCTCCCATGTGCCGTACTGAGTAGCTGCCACTGTGCATCAACAGTAATCATCCATTTTCATCTTTATTTATTTTATCATTCTCTGATATAATAGAAATAACAGAAGAGAACATTTTCGTAGTCTAATTGCCTCCCACATGGAATATACGTGTAGTAATGTCATCTCAGCATTTGTTTTTCAGTAACTGTTTTTCTCTCTTAATATCTGTCTAGCAGGAGAGACCATTATGCTGTGACAGTGTTACAATTTTTCTTTATGACTTTTATTCTGTGCAGTCCAAATAATTCTTTGAAACTGACAGCCAATCTATCTAAATATCCGCAAAGAAAGTTTATCATAATAGACCAAGATTGTCCCAGCCGACAGTCTAGTAATTTAATATAATCTTTTTTTGTCACCATTACTTTTTTTTTTTTAAATATAAAGCATTGAGAAAGCCATCTGGTATTAGAAGGAAAATTAAATATGACTTTTTGTATTTTTGTATTTTCTACTTACTGTCTGGTACTGGTGGATTACAGTGGAATATGTGTAAGTTGGTCAACCGTTTCCTTCATTTCCCCAGTCCATCATTTTATGTATTTCTTAGAGAGCTGATCATGCTTTCAGAATGAAAAATCAGAACATGGTGATTTTTTTTATTCTTTCAAATCATGAGCTATGTGATTTTTGCGTTGTGGAATCCTTTGTATTTTCAAAAGAGGTCATTTAAACTGAAGTCTGGTAATCTCTACACTTTCTTCATATAAGCCTAATTTTTCTACCCTTCTAATTCCTGCATGTGCTCAGGTTTGGATCTGCAGTGTTCACGTTATTTGGGAAGAGTCTGGCCTGAATGAGCATCTTTGGTCATGCAACATATGCAGCAAACAGTGCACAAATGCAATCATGCTAACCCTTGAAAATAGCATGGTAGATACTTCTTGTGTTTTCTTATTACTCTTTCATAATTGACAAGGAAAAGCTTTCATATTAAGCATATACATTCTTGAGAGAGGTGTAATCTTTTCTTTCTTTTTCTATTTTGTGAGCACTTAGGCAATACATCGATCAGGAGACACACATTTGGGAAACAGAATCTTTAATTTGCAACGTTGTTTGGCATTAGACTTGGTGAGAAATTTGACTGCAAGAGCAATCCACCTAGTGATTCTCTTTCATATCATCTGTGCCAAATGGTGTACTGATAGCACAGAGGATTTAGCCAGAAAGTGTAAATTCATAGCATTTTAGCCTCCATCGCTCACAGTCTGACATCTTGCCCAGAGTTTGAGTTTTATAAGGTACACATCTGTATCAGAGCTAGTCCTCTGTCTTTCCATAGTAGACAACATAGAAAAAAAGATGATCTTCAGGCAGACACTGATAAAGTTAATTGCAACTTAAAAGCTGATACTTTTCTTTTGCTCACAAAATACTCCTAGGGTGACTAAGATCAAGGTTAAACATTTGCACTTGGTCAGATGCATCTCAGTTTGTGTTCCAAATCCAGTGTTGCTTTGGTAGTCATCTCTTGTTTAATGCAACAGAGATTTCTCCTCTAGTATGTCATTATGTATTCCTTACATTGCAAATTTGTCCTCACTAGTCAGTATAGCTTAAATTGATACTGTTGTTTAAAACCCATTTAGTGTCTTTCTCTCCTGTGTAGCGTATTTAAGAAGAAAGCAGATATTCCAATGGGAGAGCATTCCGCTGGTATACTTTTTAGTTTTAAAAATACAAGGCCATATCTTTTCAACTCCTCTTGCATAGGAATGACCTAAATATTTGCTTCAGAGGAACTTCTGTATATTGTGTGTTGAGGCAGAGCGACTGGAACGTGCCGGAAAGCCTGAACTGTCAAAACACGGGATGGTTCTGTCACAGTAGAGAGCCTAATTCTACAAGTTAATTGTTTCTTTATCTATAGGATCACACAGAGGGTTATCAGTAAAGAAATGATAGGTATCTCATCAGAGCTGTTGGAGATGCTCTTGTCTATTCAGTTGCATTGAGCTGTAAATCTTTCCTTTGGGGAGATGGAAAAGATCTTAGTAATCTTTTTTTAAATGACAGCATGAATTAACTACTAGGAACTTTTGTTTAGCTGTATCATTTTATATTTCTAATCAATTAGCCCTGTTGCTTTTATGCTGTTGTTCAGTGCATTTACTGTGTGTATGCGTGTGTTCCATCTTAATTTGCTCTGAAGCTCCTAGGGTACCTTACACTGACTTGGCTGGAATAATAAATAAAAAGCATATCCTTAAAAGCAGCAAAGAAAGGGAATAGTAGAAACGGTTGTGTTTCTGTGACTGGCTGATGCCCTGGAAGTCTGACTTCTTGAGCCTGTTGTTTCAGGTATAGCAGTGTGGAAAATTATGCACTGTGTGGAAACAGAGAATTAGATCTCAGATCAAAAATATAACTTCAAAAATTATTAAAATTGTTTTATGTTTTATGAGCTGCTACCAGCTTGTAGAACATTTTACCAGACAGTCATCTTAACATTTAATGTATAAAAGCAATTTGGTTGAAGTAGCAACTTCTGTGAATTTTGATTTACTAAGGCTGATACAGGTGCAGCTCAGCATTCCAGCTCTTGTTTTTAAAAGGAGCACACTTTCTTCTGAAACAAAGCTGTGTAAAAGTCCCTGCCCAGAAGATAGAGGCTGCACAGAAGTGACGGGAAGGAGGAGTGTTAGGTCTGAGTGTGACGCTTCTGGGGTTAGCAGGGCAGTGCTGGAGGGTTCTAGGTGTGCTTGCGCCTCCCACCCTGCACTTGGATAAGCTGGAAACAGCCAAAGCCAATGGGATAGGCTTGGCACTGACTGTACAGCTCATCTGCGGTACTAAGTGCAGGAAGACACAAACCTTGCTTAGTAACCATGTGTCCTCAGAATGAAATCCCTAAATAGAATGTGCATGTCGAACAGCCATGCTGGCATACTCCCTCAGAGCTGCAAAGCCGTATTTTTTTTCCCAATAGGGTAACTGTGTTGACATATTCTCACCAGTTGGTTCAACTATTCTGTTTAATTCTACAGACTTTCTCAGGTGCAGCAGCTGTGAAAAGGGTGCCATGTGTGCAAGGCACATTGCTCTGCATTAACAATGTGAAAGAAAGTAAGCACTGATTGACCTCCAGATATTCTTTCTAGCTCAGAATCCATTCATGTCCAATGTGCGTCAAGTGTGAGGAAGCTTTCAGTTGTAGTGCTTTACCTGTTATAAGGAAACCAAATTTCATTCTTCCTGTGAATTCGGTGTCTTGATTCAGAATTCATGGCTTGTTTGCTTATCTTGGTGATGGTGTTCTGGAGTTTCAGAAGAAAAATAATTCGGCAGTAAAAAAAGCAGTCAGGTGTGGTTGGCCTTAGCCCCGCTGAGCCTGTGGGAGTTGGACCACACTTCTGGTGTGCTGCAGCCTTCGAGGCCTTCAGCAAAGCAGTTTGAGTATCATTGCTGAGAATAATATCCAATGTATCTGTTGTCCTACTTCTTTTAGACCCAGGTATATAAATAAGCAAAATATTTTCTATTCCAAAGGAATCCTGTTGAAGTTCTGAATGTTTGGAGGATAGCATTTTTCATTTTGCAAGTGCCCCATGTGGGAGGGTTGGGTCAGGACAGTGATACTTCCCCATACGTCCTCTCATTTGTATTTACTGACTGTGAAGAAACTTTACTGCTCAATGCAGGGTCCTCTGGAGTATTAGGACAAAAGATATCTCTAAAAGGCAAGGTAGGTCACTAATCATAAAGCTGTACATAGAGGTTTTCTTTTTACCCTTTTACTGGAGTAAGTAATGCTGGAGTAAGTTGTTTTTGTTTGTTTTTTGTTTGTTTTTTTTTAATTTAAAAGCTTGTGACACTGTAAGTGTTCACGCAAACTTAAATCTTGAAACTTTTTTTTCATGCAGACTCCTAAGTGAAGTATGGTCCTTCTGTGGCCAGGAGAAGTTAGGGAAGGCAGAAAACAGTTACAGCTTTTCTTATTGTCAAAGGGGCTGCAGAAACTGCTTGTCAGTGTGGTAAATCCTATGTGATCATATTAGGAGCTAGTAAGAATGATTTGCTTTAAGCTGTTTTACATGCAAACCCAGTTTGACTACTGGTTACATGCTCCCTCACCCATCCTACCAGTAACATCTTCTAGTTAAGCATGACACGCACTGTTTCCTTCTAGTTGTCTTACTTTTACCAGCAAGTTCCTTGGTGCCCAATGTACTGGTTTACTTCAGCAGCAAAGCTAGAGCATTGCCTTCAGGACACATTTTCTTAACAGCCATTTATATCTGGCCACGGGTCTGTAGCCATTTAAAGATATCTGTAACATACCATGTAGGACTGATGTCATCTCATGGGCCATCATTTTTCTAACAAAAGTATGAGCACCTCCAGAGAAAAAAGGAAGGAGTTAATGGCAATGTGTGGCTAAGCAGGATTTTTCACTTGATCTGGCTCACAAACTGCATCTTTAACAACTTGCCCAAATACTCATTTACAAATAAATTAAATAATCCCAGGATCTGGCCAATGAAGTTTTGAGATATTCTACAGTTGTTTTACTTGAACGCATGTGGGTTTTGTTAGGCTATCTCTGAGAGCATATGGTTTTCACATGGTGACTTGAGGCAAAATCAATTTCTTTTCTGGAAAGGAATAATTTATAATGGAGGACAGAGGAGAAAACGCCACTGCTGGAGAGGAAGCCAAGGACTTCTTGCTATAACTTCTCATTTATTTGACCACGGTCATCTTACCAGTCTGATTTACTCAGTGGGGCTTTTTCCACATGCTGGACTGTTCCCAGATGTTGTTTCTACACAATACTTTCTGAAGTTTTTGCTTGTAATGCCAGTAGTAAAATTAAGAGATTAAGAAAAAGGAAGTTCTTGGTATTTTGTGATAATTTTCAGATACATATGTGCTTCCACTGAAATGTTACTTTAAGTAATGTGTTGTAGTTCCAGCAGCTGACATATGGAAGTAATAGAGAAAAGAATTACAGCTCCCTTTTTATAACCAAATGAAGGCGAATGCTCTAGGGACTGTCACACATGACATATGGCAAGAGGGTTTCCTTCCACCCATAGTGATTTGCTGCCATTCGGGAAGCTCATTAACATTCTCAGAACAAGGTTGTTATTGATCCCATTATTTTCTCACCCGGAGGTTAAACCACTCTTAGCACATTTAAGGGGGAAATGTACTGCATTCCCAGCCCACGTCCCTGCTAAGTGACTGTTTCTTTGCTTACCTATGTCACAGGTCTTACAGTTTAACTGTTACGCAACTCGAAAAAATACTGCACTTTTGGTGTTGATGTAACTTCACAGCTTTTATAATTAGCACACTTCCTGAACTTACCAAAGGAAATTGCATCTATGAATCTACTGTTGATTTCCCAAATCAGTAGGTGTGCAGCGTGGATGCCGTCTCATATGTGTTTCTAGCAGTTGTGGAAATCTTTTTCATTTTTAGTTCTCTTTTTCTCTGTAGTGGTGAATGCTTTGATGTCCCTAGGCTGAATGAATTCTCTTAACAGTGTTGTTTGCCTTTTGTATTTTGTATCGTTGCTGTTATTGATGGAATTGTGCACTGTAAGAGATATTTAGCTATTCTATTTCAATATTAAGTAGTTATTAATTATATTAAGTTATATTACTAATGTATTAGTTATGTTAAGTAGTTATGCTCATATAGCTGAACTCTTTCTCGCACTGCTTCTACTTTTCCCTTGACTAAGTTTGTTATGCAGAGAGATATTTACACTTGACTGTAAGTCTTTACTTACAGAGAAATCCACACCAAATGCTTATGTCCACCCAGCATGCCATACTTGAGTGATCATTTTTGGCTCACAGCCATGTAGTTAGCAAGTTCTGTCGCCTTTCCTTTTCTCAGAAACTCGTAATTTAAGAATGTATGTGAATATTTTCATGGATGAGATGAGAATGCATGTAATTCTGCACACTTTACTTGGAATATAGTCAACATAACCTAAGCTCAGTTCTGTTTGGGTTGATCCAGATGGCTATGAAAGCAAAACCTGCCATTCTAAAACTTACAAAGTGAAATGTGAGTCAGGACATATTGAAACCTTAGTATGCGCTGTAAGACATTCAAATCTGCTGGATAATTCGCCTCTGCTGAAAAAGCCTTTTCAGAGTTTCAAGATCAGTACTTTCAAAGCTGTCTGTTGTTGTTCACTGAATAACAACATCTTGAGAGCAAAAGAAAAAGGGAAGTTGAGGAACATCAAAGCTCAGTAAGTACCTTCTCTGTGTTAATGCACTAGACCTGAGGCAAGATTCTAACATTCTGTGGCATGTGTAGCATCCTAATTCAGGACTGGATGTGTGCTGGATCTGCTTTCCAGCCTACTGGCAATGTATCCCTGAACTATCCTCTTTGGCCCCTTCCTTCCATACACTGCAGGCTCTCAGGTCAGAGGCTCTTTTTGTTCTGTTTGCAACTTTCTTTATTAAGTGTCTGTGCATGCTGAAGGCATGCTGTGAAAGGCACTTTGGTAATACAGATAATAACAATGCAACTACAGCTGTACATATTCATCGCCATACGAGTGGCTGGTAAAAGAATTATTTTGGGCTTTTTCAAATGACAAGCTTGCTGTCCAATTCCTTCTGCTAATGGAATGGAATAAAGTTTTCACAGGCAACAGATTGAAATGCAGTGCAGACAGTTATAGAAATCAAAGCAGTTAACTGTAAAACAGTATCAAGATTGGCCCTGACATCTTCGCAGATTTTCGGTCGTATCAAGAAGGCACAGTATGGCCAAAAGAGAAAAATGTGAAGGGTAGAAATGGGGCAGTTTTTCAGGAGCTGCTCTTACAAGAGCAGCTGCATGGAAAGTGTTCATCCTCCTCTCCCATTCAGTCTGAAAGATGTCAGAGCCACAGCATGATTTATTCTGCATGGTCATGCTTACAAAACAGAGTGAAAGAAATTCAGTAGGTTGACCGTATGTTTGTAATCCTTCATGGAACAACAGTGTTGTATTTCTGTGCAATTCTGGTTTCCTTTTCTGTACAGATTTCAGTATGACTGATATTTTTGCATATAAGATAACACAAGATAAAAGTGATACTTCCTCTTTAAAAATCATGTTTGGCAAAGCATAAAAATCCTTATTACTGATTTTAAAAAAATAAATAAAATAGAAGATTCCTTCTCATGCATTACAGCCTTTGAGATAATTTAGAATTGCTCCTTAGAATGTACTTTTAAAGTGGGAATAAATAATAATTTACAGTAGGAAAGTACTTCATCTTTCTGACCAAAGAGGTTTCTAGAATACTGTGTTCAGTTCTGCAGCACTTAATTAGAAAAATCTAGAGATTGCTTAGACAGAGACACCAGGACAGTCAGGAAATTTCTGAGCTAGGACTGAAAAAGTAAAGGCTAGGGAACTTGGCAAATAATGATGACCAAAGCAGAAAGCAATAGGCTGCAGATGTTTGCAGACTGTAAGTAGTGAAGGTGGATAAGAATTACTTCATGTAAAGCACTGAGATATTTGGCTGAACAGCCCGTAAATGTTCCTTATAATAGCATGTGTTTCATGTAGTTGAACAGAGGGTAGTATCCGAAAGGAACTAGAAGGATTATGCAAGTCTTTAAAAATAAAATTCAGCAAGAGAGGATGAAATATGGAAGCAATATAATATTGGCGGGGAATTTGTACTAAGATGTACTCTCAATCTCTTACAGTGTAATGAAATGCAAAGCTCACTTTGGATCCCTGTATGTCAGTTTGAGTTTCCCTAGGTGTAGAATTTAGTCAGCTGGGGGTATTCACCTACCTACATCTAGTTTCTATAATCTTGCCTTTTAGAAATGAGAGCAGTTATGCAAAACCAGAAGAGATGTATTAACTGTTCAAACTAAATAATCCCCCTGTGTTTCTCTTACCAGTTGTCCCATGTTTCACACAAAATCTTGATTTTTTTTTTTCTCTGCTGAAGTATTTCTCCTAGACCAGGTGCTATGTAGGAGTCAATGAAGCTGTCCAAATTTTGATTACCCTATTTTAAGTTCTTATGTCTTCTGTGTTGACAACATATAATCATAACTCTTCTCAATCCCTGTGTTTTGTCAGCTCTTCTGTGCCAGCCTTCCTTGCCTGCTTTTTCATTTTCTATCAGTTATTTGATACCAGTGCTGATGTAACAGAGGAATTTCACTCAGCAATTTGCAAGCTACTAATAAAAAGAAGGGAGGAAAAATACTTTATGCATCAGCTCATCCAGGACAAGGGGGGGGAGATGGACAGGTGAGTAGATAAGGATTTTTATGTAGGCAAGACAAAAAGAGAAGCTTGGACATCTATTTGCTACCACTGTGGGAAGAACAAGAAACATATTTCTGAGGAGATTGTAACATCTGCATGCTGCCCAGCCCGTGGTATGGTTCATTTATTCTGCATGACAGCGATGTGGTAGCTCTGCTACACTTGTTTGAGCAGGGCAAGCAACAGGCTGTTTGTTAACTGAATGAAGAGAGAGCAAGTCTTCATTTATTTGTGCTTTATTTTATTTGTTCTCTAAGATGTTAAACTAAGTATTAGCACCAATATTATTGTGCTTGTCTAAAACCCTTAAGGGAAAAAAAAGTATAACGTGGTGAACACCAGACCTCTCTCTCTTTTTGTCCAGTAACAGCATGCAATGTCCAGTATTTTTCAAGCTACCTAAATTGCCGCATGTTCTTCCTTAGCCCGTGATTTGGGTTTTACTGTGAACACATAACAAATTTATTTTGTAATTGTAGCTAGTGTTAGTAATCACTCTAATTACTGGAAAAGTCTTGTAAAATTTTAAATGCTTTGAAGTTTGTATGCTCTAGAAAAAAGATAAATACTACCCACTGTTGAGCTGTGGTTGTCAGTATAATTTGGTCAACATTTCAAAATCTTATTTATTTAAAATTCTGCTGATGAAGCCCAAGCTTTTCGACTTAGGAGACAACTCAATCCATGTTTATCCAGGGTCCAACACTGAGGTTCAGAGAATACTATTGCTGACAAAATAAATCAGATTGAAGCTTGTTCACAAGGCCGTATTCGCAGATGGTTGGTACTTGATGTACACAGCAGCGGCACCATACTTTAGCTTTCCTTTCCAGAAAAAAAATCATGCATTTATAATTGCTCTGTTTGCCTTTGTCAATCCATCAACCCAACAACTTTTGAACCTGTGGTCCAGTTTCATTCCAACTTGACAGACATGGACAGTTCTCAAAGACGATTGGATTCCTCCTGGATGCCAGGAAATCAGTGGAATAAGATGTATGTGGATCAATGCATGTTCTAAAACAGGTTTCAGTGAACTCTGCTTTTATCTGTTTGCTTTGACGTGCCCCTGGCATGTCTGGAAACAAGTGATAGCACAGACCATCTCTTATTTTTCTGGAAAGGATGTGGCGGGCATGGTGGAAAAGGAAGGCAGGGCTTTTGGAACCCGAAGGGGAGGTGTTGCTTTCAAAGCCATGCTTTGGAGGTAAGTCCCAGGTGGCACTGTGGGATGAAATGCAGACTACTGAGTGATAAGAGTAGGTTTTGGGGACAAGTTTCTATAAGAAAACAAGTTTTATGACACAAATTACTTGTTTTGTGTGCCAGCAGTGAGTGAAAAGGTGGATCTGAAATCTAACTTGCATCTCTAAAATCATTGTCATTTTGGATACAGCCACTGACAGATGCATGGGAATGGGGTAGACGTAGTGACAGCTGCTGCTCTGTGAGGCCACTGCAGTCCCTTCTGCTGAGAGATTAAGCCTGGAAATTCTTCCAGTATTGAATCTTCTGGACATTTTCCTAATCCAGTGGCTGTACAGAGCCACATGTTTGGGTACAGGGGCCTCTAGCAGCTGAACCAGGCAGTATGTGATGAATACGAGTGCACACACTTTGCCACATAGAAGGTAGTGGCCAGTCCATGCTGTGAAGCACAGCCCTGCGTGGGGAGCAGCTCTTTTCCTCCAGCCAGGCAGTGACTGCTGTGTCTGGTGGCAGCAGTGAAGGCTAAAGCTGGAGCTGGCATGTGAAGAAACATTAAATAAGAGACAAACATGTTGACAATGAATACAGAATTAGGAGTTTGAGTAATATTTGTGTTCTTTCATAGAATCACAGGAGTTGGAAGGGACCTCAGGAAATTAAGTCCAACCCCCCTGCTAAAGCAGGTACCCTACAATAGATTGCATAGGTAGGCGTTCAGACAAGTCATGAGTATCTCCATAGAAGGAGACTCCACAACCTCTCTGGGCAACCTGTTCCAGTGCTCCATCACCCTTATTGTAAAGAAGTCCTTCCGTATGTTAGTATGGAACTTCCGATGTTCAAGTTTTAGGCCATTACTCCTTGCCCTATTGGTATACAGTGCTGAGAAGAGCCTGGCCTCATCCATTTGCCTGCAACCTCCCTTTAGATATTTATAAACATTTATAAGATCCCTTCTCAGCCATCTTTTCCCCAGGCTGAACAAACCCAGGTTACTCAGCCTTTCCTCATACAGGAGATAGACCAGGACCCTAATTATCTTTGTGGCCCTCATCCAGGCTCTGTCTAGGAGATATCTGTCTTTTTAGATCTGAGGAGTCCAGAACTGGACACAGTAGTCAAAATGTGGCCTCGTCAAGGACAGAGTAGAGGGGGAGGGTCACCTCCCTTGACCTGCTGGTCACACTCTTTCTAATGCATCCCAGGATATCATTGGCCTTCTTGGTTACAAGGGCACTCTGCTGGCTCATGGCCAACCTGTTGTTCACCAGGACCCTCAGGTCCTTCTTTTCAGAGATCATCTCCAGCAGGCCATTTCCTAACCTGTACTGATGAGCTGGGCGACTAAAAAATATATGCACCATTGGATAGCCATGATATTCTAACTTCATTGGCAAAATATTGTGCAAAACTGACAACGTTATTTGCTGAGAAGTCAACGGGCATAGGAGCTGATCTACTCTGTCACCCTGAGGGAAGGCCAGTCATGCTCAGAGCTGAGGCAGCTGAACAGTGTGAGCTACTTTATGGCACGGCTACCTAAGTGCTTGTGCTGTGGGTAACAGACCTTGTTTTCCAGCTGTACTGACTGGTTCAACAAAAATCATCAGATCACAAGAATTTTAACTGGATGAATATGAGGAGATGTTAAATGTGTTTTAGAGTTGCTTTGTTCGCAGTTTAAGTTGTGTTATACTGTGAGAATTTACCTATTTATATATGCTGTTTCATAAGCTGTAAATGAAAGAACCGCTAAGTATTCCATTGAATCCTGTCTGACCAAAATCCAGGAAAAATATCATATGGACTAGTAGGGTGTTTATAAGTTCTACTTCAATTGGCCTTGGTCTTTTGACCTTAAATTAAAAGAAATGTAGGGCTTTATTTCAGTTAACTGTAGGCTAATGAGATCGTTTAGCTGTTTAGTGGTAGTCACCTCTTTCATCAAAGTACAGTTTAATTAAGAGCTACTAATTGCAGAATTCCATACAGAATCCTGAAAACAGCATGATAATTACATTACTTTATTAAATACTATTGGCACCAAGTATTTAAAACCTTCAATTTACCTTGCCATAATTAGCTTATTCTCATTAGCTGCTTTCTCAACCTCCAAGAAGTGAGAAGCTGGCGATAGAACTTAGTCAAAAGTATTTCTTAAATCTCTTGATTATACAAATGATACATCTGGATGAAAGAGCCTAATTACTTGAAAATGTGTAATTGGGCCATCATCAGGGTTGTTATTTACATGATACAAAAAATATCCAAAGGAAGTCCCAGCAACATTAAAATTGTGTTCTTATGGAAAACTTTGGAAAATGTTGTCTCAAATGACCTGCAGCAGAAGTGGCTACTTGGTTTGTTTGTTTCTTTGCTTTAGTGTTCTTTAGAGGACATCAAATTCAGATCCCTATCTCTGATAATCAGGATTGCATGTTTGCGCAGTTACAGCACCTATGCATATAAACTGTAGGTGTCTCTCCTGAATTTTTTGAAAATCAAATTCACTGTGTCTCATACTGGATACTGAAAAAACAAGATGCACATCATTAGGCTTCAGCCTTCTATTTCATCTTATTAATGTTTTGA
Organism: Gallus gallus; assembly: GCF_016699485.2. Taxonomy (NCBI): domain Eukaryota; kingdom Metazoa; phylum Chordata; class Aves; order Galliformes; family Phasianidae; genus Gallus; species Gallus gallus. Next base: position 54,624,508 of record NC_052535.1, on the reverse strand, counting down.
AGAGCAGCTGGGTTCCTGAGTTAGTGGTGCTTATTGAATTTACTGAAAAGATTTGCACCAACTTCCTTACTTGTTGAGTATGGTCCTTAATACTATAGGAAATCTGTTAAGCTCCTCAGGTGGATGGTTGGGGCGCACAGTCCCAGCTAACGCAATCAATGACAGCTTTGCTTGTGCTGCACATGAAACACCTGGGCTCTAAGGCGTTCCTGATAGATAATTTAAAAATGTAATTGCTGAAGGTGGAAGCTAGCTGTCAGTAAACCATACTGATTTTTAAAGAATAAGACTTAAGGTCTTCTCCAAAGATTTTTTTGCACATGTTTTTAGTTTTAAATTCTTCCATGGTCCTCTGTAAATAGGCATCTTGCTGGCATGTGGTACTTTCAAACCGTTAAATTGTCCTGTTTTAAAGGGACCTGGTAGGCTTTTCAAAATCTAAAATCAGAATTTTGTAATACAATGACTTAAAGAAAAAAATATTCTTTGAATCTTAAGAAACATTATTTCCCTAATTTTTAATATTTTATACAAAATAACAGGAATGGTTGTCTTCAGCTCATATAGAATCTGCTGTGTTATGAACTTCAACATATTTATTATCAGTTTAGCTTTTCCAGCTTTGTTTCAGCAGTCTTTATACTTCTGCTGGATTGTGTCCTATTGGATGTCTTGCTTCTGCCAAACTGTAGAGCAGTATCCTCTCCACGCACAGTTTAGGGTCTATTTATAATTTATGGTCTCTGGCAGCTGAACGCTTTGCTGGAAAGGCTGAAGATTTTTTTTCTGTTTTCCTCTCTTGCCCTCTCTGTAGCACAGCTCGGTTAATAGAATGCACAGAGAAAATGTAATCATTCTTCTCCTTTTGTCTGAAGGGTATTCAAAATATTTTTCAGATAAACCCAGTATACCCAAAGCAATTATTCTTTCTCCTGCATAGATTAAATGTTTATGGTAATGGGTGTCAGAATGATAATCTTGGAAATCCAGAAAGAATAGACATTGAATTTTAATGATGTTCTAACATACATAATGTATCTTGAGGGAAACGTTTTTCCTCAGAAGTAAAATAGTCTGTCTAATAAAATAATGATTCTCAGCCATGTGGGATGGACCCTTATTGACACTGCCTTATGTTTCTCCTTGCCATGCTGCCTACTATTACCTCCATACACCCCAGATTCTTGCTGCTGCCTTCACTGCCATAGCTCCTCAATGGTTGCTGTCCCGCATCACTGGGGCTCACTTTCAGCTTCTTATCACACTGCTGTAACATTTCTTGTGGATCTCTGCTGCTCGCTCACTGCTCTCTCCCTTCCTTAGGCAGCATGTCCCTCCTTCCTTTTCTTCTATAAATTTCAGCAGTGCCAGAGCAAACCTTAAAACCAGAGACAGTTTGTCTCTGGTCTGTGCTATGCTGAGCCATGTCTCACCTCTAACTCTGAATACCTTGTTAGCACCTCAAAGCTTAGGACCAGAATGCAAAAGATGGTAAGGCAAACCTCAAAATACAAATGAGAGATTTCAAGTAGTGATTGTTGAATTGCTGAAGCACAGTGCTTTAAAAGAAGTTAAAGCTACTTCTGCATCCAAGCACATATAAGGGTAGTTCATGTACTTAACTTGTGTGCTTTCACATTACGCTTCATACCAATTTGTTTTAAGTTTTCAGAAAGTCTTTGCCTTTAATAAAGAGCCAGTATGACTTAAGAAACAAAGTAATTTGTAATTCAGTGACTCCTTTGATATTATATGAAACAGCAAAGTAAATGTTCCTGAAAAGAGATTTGTTTTCTGAAAAAAAGAGTGAGGAGATAGCTCAATGTTGTAATTTTCCCAGCCAATCTTTCTTCCTTTTGTTACTGACATGAAAGAAAGTTCTGAATTGAAGTTTAGTGCCTTAATGCTGCAGCACTGTGAAGCTGTGTCTACCTTCTTGCTAATTTAGTTAAAATCTATGTAGTACAAGTAAAATTAATAGTTATGAACTGTTTTGCTTTTCAAGTGTCTGAGTTCTTTAGCAACTTTTGAGTAGGAAAATGGTCATAAGTATGTTGGTATGACTACAGAAACACACAATAGTTCCTCCTTCATGAAACAAGATTAAAGCATTCTTGATTTATGTATTTGATAACCTGAGATGTTTGGAACTTTGTTGATGTTGAAGAAATTACTACCATCTGTTTACTGAAGACAGGTTGACATGTCTGACATCTCCATAGCAGGCTATGATGGGAACTCATGTGAAGAGGCATTTGAGAACAGGAGGAAAAGATTTCCTGACTATGGAGATGGGATGCAAGTTCTGGCAATATGAGTTTTATTCTTGGCTTTACTGCTGATTTACTTGAGCAAAAGCTCGAAAGCTTTTGACAACCCATTGTCATCTGTCTGTGCCCCTGTTTGTCCTGTGTGCAAGGTGAGAAAAATGTAATAAAACTGTTTCCTTTGTAAACAAAGTTGAAATTTCTGAATGAAAAGTGATTTTAAAAAAGAGCTAAGCATTCTGGCTGTCAAGAAAGGAGGCCATCCTTACAAAGGCAGGAGTTTTCATACTTTTTCGTGTTCATTCAGAAACAGTTCTCTTGGCTTCTATTGTTGCATTCATGATCTTAGAGCACATTTTCAGTTAAATTCTCATTTAACTAAGTTCCTCTCTGGTATTGATTGATAACATAACATGGGCAATTATAGCAGCTTATGTTTCCTTAGAAATTTCATCAAAAGTGAAACTGAAGTAACTTAAATGGGATCATGCTGATTATTCGCCCGAGAATCTGACTTTATTTACAACATAATGTGATGCCTTATATTCCTTTTGTTATACTATAAATACGTCAGATGCAAGGACTGGAAGAGCTCTGTCTTACTCTCAGGACAACTTCTGTCTATTCCTTGGATTGTAACAGGGCCTCTTTCTGAGATTGTTTTGGACTACTGGTGAACAAAGGGATCTCTCATCCTATATTGAATTCTCACATTTGATTTCTGGCAAAATTAATTTCCTAAACCTAATATGTGAGCTCGGAAAAGTTTAAAATTGAATACTCCATTGTAGCTGTGTACATAATAGTGATTACACAGACAGCAATTTTGTTTTCCTTACAGTACCAGTGGAAGTATAACAAATGCAGTAAGCAATTATTTATAAACAGAGGAATATTTTACTCAGTGGCTTTTAAAACACAATCTTTGGTACTAGCATATTTATATAACAGCTCATCCCCAGGGGGACTTTTCATAAAACAATTGTAAAATAAAGAAAATATCACCGGCTTACCTTCAGTCTATAGAATAGCATTAGAAATAAAATTTCAGGCTTTTCCTCCCCCCTACTTCTTTCTGTCTCTGATCAAAACTCACAGTAACAGTCCCTGCCATCTGCTACTATATATTTTTCCTGAGTTTTAACATTTTGTTTTTAGAACCTGAAAGATTAGTAAAATGTCAAGTTACCAAGAAAATAATCATAGGCACGACAACTCAAATGTTATCTCAGCTTGTCTGTACGAAAGATGGTTCACAGTAGGGCTGTGCCCTCCCTCTGCAGATAGAGCAGGTGAGCAGATACGCAGTTGGTTATAAGCTGATACATTTTCGAACAGCAGTGCTAAATTTTAGCAGAACATCTCCTGTTGATTTTAATGAGAATAATGTGACCAAAAAAAAAACACCAAAAAACAATGGGACCTCTTTTGAAGTTCATTCTGTAGAAAATGAACTCTAGATCTCCTTTAGAGGTTTCTATCATTTGTGATAGAAGGAGATCGGTGAGGAGTGGAAGCAGGGCTTTCTTACTGTGACTGCTGGCCTAGAGGAAATGCAGCCCCCAGGCAGTCAATGTGAGAAGGTGCTACTTACACCCGTAATGCCAACTCCCAGTGAAGAACTAAGTGCTGAATTATATTCTTATTTTGGAAATGTCATGAGTTTTTCCTATCCTGCTCCTAGCTGCTGATTGAGAGCCTGGAATCATAGCTGTCCTGTCAGCCAGGTGGCTACAGCACACCCAGAACTGCAGCAGCAAACTCCTTCTGAACAGACTTTCTCAAGCATTTTTAGTCTCTCCTTTCTGTTTTTCCATTGACTGGAGATTAGACTGGGACTCAGAAGCTGAGAAGTTGTTAGAAAGGTAAGGGATAAGGCCTTCAGCTCAAGAATTGTTCCCAGTGCTTCATAGTTGAAAGGTTGATTCTCCATGGCAGTAAATGCAATACAAAGAATTTATTTTTAAATGTAAACTTGCCAGAGGCTGCACAGGGTAGTCATCTACAGAGTTTTCTGGGAAGGGGCAGATAGCTTTAAGGAAATATATTTGATATTAAAATTTTAGAGATACCCGTTATCAGTCAGAGATGCTCATTTGGGACTTTGCTTTCTCCCAAAGCCTGTGTGACTAAACTTTTATCGCCATGAGTGTAATGTTTTGTTTTGTTTTTTTTCCCTAAACTCCTTGAAAGTTGTACAGTGCAGAAAGATCCAAAGATCTGCCTACCTGCTGGGATGCTGAAGAACCTACTTCCCTGGCATGCAAACACCTTCAGAATGATATTTTGGAGGTTCCTAAATGTCTCTTATGTTCTTCCACTGAGGCCTGTTGAACTCAATTCAGAGGAAAAGAGCTTTGCAGCCCATTCATGTCATCTCGCTGTCAAGCTGTACTCAGAATCTCATGTTCGAAGTTGAACACTGTTAACATAAGAAGCATACAGCTGTATCGTTTACCTCCCATGTTTTTAACTGCAAGTCTCACTCAGAAGGTGAAATTTTCATTGAATCAATTCTTGGCAGCTCAAGGATGGCTTCAGTAATATCTTCTGTAGATTTGCTACCTTTCATGAGAATATGGAGTCTCCCCAATGATCTTTGCTGTCAGCCTGTGCAAAAGTGCTTGTTACGGTGTTGGAAAATTTCTCTCCTTATTCCACTTCAGGAGTCTTGAGCTGGTTTTCAATTATCTCTATTCTGTGCTCCATTTTACTCATTCCTTTAGCAAGGCCATTGTTTGCAGGACGTTTTTCAGGCATTCCTTCAGCTGCTATTCCTTGGAGCCTCCCTTACTTCTGATGCTAGAGCTGAACACTGAGGACATGGGAGAGGCAGGCTGATGGGAAAGCAATGTGATGCCCTTCCTGACCTGAGCAGATCTCTAGAAATCAGAGGCAGAAACATGGTAGCTCTTTCAGAAATTTAGTTTTGTGATGCATGTAGATGTAATGAATATGCTTACTCATAGTGCTCTGTTCTGCTGAAATAATAATAATAAAAAAGCCAGGCAAATGCTAACGATGACTTGGAGTTGATAGCATTCAATCTGTGAGCCACGTCAGCAAGATTCAGTACTGCAGCCCCTCAGGATGGGGACAAAAAGGACTTTCTTCTCTTGCTACCAACTAGCTCCCTCAGGCATCTGCTTCCCAGAGCCAGGCAGAGCCATAGCCTTATCTGCTTGCTGAGGCCTCAGGTCATGGCCTCACTCTGTGCCTTTCCCAGCCTATGCTGCTGCAGTGGAGACGAGGGGCTCTTTGATCAGTGATGAACAGGGTAGTAAGAGGACTGGAGAGTGACTGTGTTTGCGTTCCTGGCTGTCTCCCAGTGGGAGTAGGTGGAAAGGCTCAGCACTGCAGAGGGAAATTAGAGCAGAAACAGGGTACATAATGTGGTGTGTGGTCATCTCTTGATAGGGATGACCTCTGGGCATGCTGCCTCAGGCTGCTTTTAGTTTGGGCACTGGAGTCCCTGTTAATGTCATCTTTTCCTAGGTTTTATCACTGTAAAGTTGTAGATAGGATAGTTCAAGGAAACACGCTTGACATACGTTGTGGATAGAGGTTGTACTTTCATTAGAACTGATGTAGATGAACCCTACTAAATGCCTGAAGAAGAACTTGTGTGCTCAGAAGCTTGTCCAAGAAGGTGGGTATCACCTCCATCTGTGAAATTGGGCTGTATTTTAAGAAACTGTAATCTAATTATGTTATAGCTATATCTAAAGCTGGACTTGACTTCTGTGCTAACATTTTGTTGTCTTTGGTTTGGTTAAAAACAATTATTGTAGTTAAGTTGCTAAGAAGCTGCTGGCAGTGGTGAGGTGCAGGCTGCCCAGAGAAGCTGCAGATGCCCCATCCCAGGAGGGGTTCAAGGCCAGGTTGGATGGGGCATTGGGCAGCCTGATCTGGTGGGTGGCAGCCCTGCCCATGGCAGGGGTTTGGAAGTGGGTGGGCTCTAAGGTCCCTTCCAATCCAAGCCATTCTGTAACTCTAATATAATGCAAGTGTCCATGTAAGTCTTATTCTCAAGGTACCAATCTGTCATTGAATTCCAAATGTGGGATGCCTACTCGACCTCTGTACCTTTGAAAATGTTCCGTTATTTTGATGTTTGTGTGATTTTTAAACTCCTACCATTTAGCAACATGCTCAGAGGTACTTAGTTTTGACAACGGTATTATTTTTAATCAGGTTATTACTACACTTGTAGTACAGTGCGTGCTGCCTTTGAAAACTCGTTGCTGATCTTTGATCTAAAAATTTCCCTTTCTCTCCAAGGCATTAATACTTAGCAGTCGGCACAAGTACCTATTCCGGGGTGTGTGTGTGCTGTAGCAGCCCTGCAGCTGTGCTGTGTGCACTCACAAATCCTGAAAACTCTTGAGTGCTCTTTGAAAAGCAGCTATCAAATGCTCACCTGAAAGCAGGCAGAGGAATGTGCACTCTGAGTGTCATTTTAGAGGAGGTTGTTTATTCTTAAGTTTTGTTGTTACTTTCTAGATGTTTTTTGTTGTTTTGTGTGTTTTTTGTTTTATATCGGGGAGCTGGGTTTTGTTACATTTGGAGAACTGAAGTATTGAACAGCAGAGTAGAATAATTTGGGGAGATAACTCTTTGAAGTAATCTTTAAATCTTGAGAGTGACAAATCAAGAAGAGCATATTGAAATCAAAGACTGAAGCTGTATCTGATGAGTAACAGCTTTCCCCTCTCTTTCTACATGCTGCTTTTTGTTTGTACTAACTTAGTCAAAGTACATTTATGCTGACAGACAGTATCATAACTGTCTGAGAAATGAGTCAGAATTTGGGGGTAGGATTAAGTTCTTTGATGTGGAATAGGTTTAATTTAGCTTCTTTTTCTCATTGCCAATAATTTTGGAATGTGAATAAAATGCTGTGTATATACTTGACTTGATCTAGAGAAACATAACTAATAAATGCTGTTCACTCGAGCAATTAGAGCAGTGGTCTGGGACACAAGAGATCGGAATTTTGGTCCTGGCTGTGATTACTCAGATGTGATTTTATCAGGGAAAGTTTTTCTGTGCTATACGCCTTTGTTTCCCAATCTAATGATCCAGGGAGTAAGACGTTGTTTAGTAGATAGTCATGTTTATGAGAGAAATGATGCAGTTTGCATGCTGTCTTTAATCTTTTAATGATAATTAAAACATATCGTTGTAATATAAAAAGATGTATGCCTTTAAAACTATTTATATTGTTAAATGTAATTTCTGCACCAAGTGTAGTTTTCTACGGTTATATGTTGGTTTATTTTTCAGGCCTTGCTTGACACTCAGAATCTTTTGAGAACTCAGATTACAAATTTTACTTTCAACCTGGGATTTTCAGGGAAATTTTATCACACAGGTAAGAATGGAAAACTAAAATTACTTTCATTTTGTTGGTGTTCTTTGTACTATGATGTTCTTTCTTCCATGTTTCTTGGGGACGTAATTTGTGTGATATATCAAATAAATATTTTTCTTCTAAAGCTGTTACGCTGGGTTAACCCTTTGTTTGAGCTGTAGTCTCTATGAAACTAATCATGTAGGTAGAGTCTATAAATACATCTGCAGCTCCATTTCTCTGTTTAAATATATATATATATATATATATATATATATATTGTGGCCATTCTTTGCATAATAGTCTGATAAGGAGAAAAATGATTTGGAAGTAGGAGAGCCAGGCTGCAGTTTCTAAATGTGAGAAGACTAATCCATTCAGAAAAGACTGATTAAGAGGAATGTTCTTTTTCCTCCTACAAGCCAGGACAAGCCTGGACACAGGACCAAGAGAACTTAAAAAAGCCAGTTCAGTCTGGGATGACAGTTTTCTGTAGGATTTATACATGTTACATGTGTGTCATTGGATAACAGTGAAATCAGTCCTGAGAGTGAAATAAACTCTCTTAATGTTTCTTCATACTTCAATTCAAAGGACAAGAAATTTCAGTTCTAGAGAACTGCTACAGAACCTGTCCTGGGAAGTGGAAGGAGAGAAGCATGTAGGTGCATTTAATTTTTTTCCGCATCCATGCATGGAGTGCATGGAGAATTTAGGTGGTAATTTTAGATGAACAGAAACATCCCAGGATGAAGAATCTGAAATTTCTAGTAAAGTGCATTGCCTGCACTGGGGAATAGATTGAGTTCCTCCTTGCCTTTTATTAAAATTCGGTTCCTTTTGACCTGTTGTTGTGATCAATGGCACTAATCAAATGAAATGTTCTGCTGACTTTACTGAGCAATCTGTTGAGCAACCAAAGTTCATCCATTTGGATATTTTGACCTCTACCGTAGAGATACCATAGCAATACATCTTATGCATTAAAATAATTTTATACTTAAACCACTATAGCTATATGAAGAAGTAAAAGTTAAGGTATTGATTAGGATTTGATACAGAAGAAGCAGGTGCTCTCTGCTGACAAATAGAAAAAGGCATACTTGAAAAGTAGGACAATATCAGAGCCTGAAAGAGAGTCAGAAGACAATACAAGGCCATGTCATAGTTGAAGGATATTAATATGAAAATAGAAAAGGCAACATATGAAACAAACAGAAAAACAGGATTTATTCATAACCGGAGATACAAAGAACGTGAGTAAGCTTGATTGCTGTGCATGTTGAATAGAAGATGGAGGTGCATAACTCTTCTTGTGCGTAGTTGTGTACCTTGATCAGAATTACTTGCCATATTAAGAGGAAGTCTGTTATTTAGAGCTGAAAAGCTGAACAGAAGCGCTGTCCCTCCACAGGTTTCTTTTGGGCTCAGCAGAGATCAGCTAGACTTGCAAGGACCTCTGTCTTCCAGGTGTAACCTGCACAGTTCAAAGAGACTAACAATGTCTTAACTTCCTCACATTCAATGCATCACTTTCTCCATCCATTCCCACCCTTTCCTCTTCCCTTCTCTTGGCTAGAATGGCTTGGCAGAAACATCCTGGCTGCCAAGCCTGCCACCTGCCAGTGTCTCAGCAGGCAACGGTACTTTCAAGACTATTTTGTTTCAGTTGACAGCTCAGATACTTTGGAGGGAGCTTGCATGTGGGTTTCCTTGTTTTGGTTGACCAAGATTTGGCAAAGATATTGCAAGTTTGTAGTACAAACTGACCCAGTTACCAGCTGTAAGCTCAATGAGTTGAGCCTATCTTTGTTACAGCCCATCTCTTGCTGAGGCTTTCTTCTTTTCCTGAAGAAGGATTTTTTTTTTTTCTCCCTGACGTGGCTATTTTACAGCCTTTAACCACTCCTGTTACTTTCCTTAGTGGCAGGTGAACATGACATAGGGCCAATTAGGCTCATGTGGAGTCAAAAATCTAACAATCCTACAGGTGTTGATACATCATTATATACATCTGCCTCTATTTTTCCTTCATTATTTTAGTTCCTTCTGAGGTAAAGAGAAACTGGCAACAGTGGAGAAATGTTGGACAAGGTTTATTGGAGGAAAAAGGAGAAAACTGATAGGGTGAGTGAGAGTAAGGCCTTGCTGATGGAGAAAACAAAGGCTGAAAGACTGAAAAAGAGTTAGTATTACAAAATACTAAGAGAAAAAGGATTTGTAAACTGTGTTGATTTTTTTTGGAAGGAGTAGGAATAAGTGGCCTAGCAGTAGACAGGCACGTAGTGAAGATTGTTAAGGTGTAGCTTTTCAAAGTTTGGCTCATGCAGTCTTCATAAGGCAACCCATTAAGGAATTATTTAAGTGCGACAGTCTTTGACAGGACTAGCCTTTCAATAAAAGTGCACTGGGACTAGACTAAGTATCTGGGCTCAGGGGTTGGGGAGCGTCTGTCCTGATCTCTCAGCTCATTAGGCCCTGGTATTTCCCATCCCTGAAGTGCTGTCAGAGACACAGGCTAAGTCTCTGCTAGGAAATTATTTAGAGCTGAAGAGCAGGCGTGTTGCTGAAGGCAATGGTCATTGCTGTGGAGTTAACGGAAAAATCTCTGAAGTGCTCTTGGTCCAGGCCAGCCCCCCACTCCTTTGTGCACCGCAGCAGGAAGCAGGGGAAGGACCCATTCCCAGCAGGTTGCTAGAGTGCAGCTGCTTCTCTTGCTGACTGGAATTTATGAGCATCAAATTGGCCAGCTGGCTCAGGGTCAGGCCTGTCACCATCTTACTTACTGATGCAGTTATAGCATGAGAGGTCTAGGAGAGCAACACAGCTACATGCTACTGCCCAGGCAATTCCTATTAATCAGCATAGCGATTAGGAATTGCTGCAGGGTCTGTTCCAGGGCACTGCATCATTAGGAACAGATGAGGAGAGCACCTGAAAAGGCAGATCTGGGGACTGAGAAATAACTCAGTGAGTTCCAGCCACCTTTTGGGTACGTTTGAAGATGCAGGTTTCTGGGAACCTCTGAACAGGTTGTAACTGGAATGGTGAGAATTAGAAGGGAAATAAAAACAATTGCGTTATGCAAAATATTTTCAAAAGGCTGCTGGAAAAAAATATTTTCATATATCACTGGTAACAAAGGGAAAAGGAGTTTGATCAGAGAATAAATACAGTTTGGATAAGGAATACCAATAAAGAGCTACAGTATTTTCATTTATCCTAAACAGTCTTGTATGCAATTTCTCAACTTCTGTCCCTTAGCTTCTAATGTTATCGATACAGCACATGAATATGAGCATGGTACTGTACTATACATTCAAAATGCTGTGAAAATGGATCACCCAATCTTTTACCTGGCTATGGTTACTTCAAGGAGAAGAATGTGTACTTGGGAACGTTTAAAATCCTTAGTACTTTGAAAAGTCAAATTTTGTTTTGCTAATTTCCATCTTATGTCTTCAGATACTTGTAAGATCATAATGTACACTTCAAGGATTTATTTTTTTTTTTTCAGGCACTGAGGAGGAAGATGAAGGCGATGACCTGCTGCTGAGATCTGTGGATGAGTTTTGGTGGTTTCCCCATATGTGGAGCCACATGCAGCCTCATCTCTTCCACAATGAGTCGTCACTGGTGGAGCAGATGATCCTCAATAAAAAATTTGCCTTAGTGAGTAATATTTTTGCTTTTTGTATTGAATTTAGGTATTCAGAAACCATTGCTACTGTTCTTTAGGAAAATCAGTGCTGGCAGGAGCTGGAGAATTCATAACACTTCTATGAACTTGCTCTGTCCATGTTCTAACTACCTGAGTGCACAGAGTATCAACCACTCCCACCATGCCCAGACTAATACACTTTAAGAGAAGCAGGACAGAATACGTAAAATTTGGAAACATTCTAGTATGTTTTAGCAACGGGGCTGTGTAAACAACTAACAGATGTCTGGAAGACAAAAGCAGAGCATGGCACAATGCCTGTGCTCGAGATCTGCTGCCACAAATGCTTTTTCAGCTATTTTCAGTGGTCTCTTAGACTGGAAAACTTCAATGGAAATGTTATTATTTAGGTGTGTGTTTAGCATAGATAATAGGATTTGAGGGCTAATAGCAGTGGGAAGCTGTTGGACTAGTTGAATGTAACGACATAAAGAAGTGTTATGTCAGAATGCCTCCAAAAACACAACTTGTTTGTTGAAACATTTCTATTCTTCCAATGGCCTAATTTTTACTTCTCCCTGCTCAAAACACAGTGGCTGTTTTTTAGCTGGTAGGTAATTATTTTGTTCCTGTGAAGAAGAGATGGCTTTGAAATACTGATGCAAAAACCAGTATACTGATGGTTATGTGTCAGTGAGTGGAGGTGAAAGGCATAGATATATCGTCAATAAAACTTGTGCTTGAAACTTTTGCTTTAAAAAATGTGTGTGCTTTCTTCCTACCAAAAACTTTATCAAGTCTGCTGCAGTTTGTAATTATACTGAGTACAGGCCAGCTTGGTTTTACTGTTTTCCTTAAGGAAGCTTTTCAGTGAAGATAGGACTATGAAAATTTAAACACTGTGTTTTTTCTGAAAGGTCCACTCAAAATTAAATTAGTTCTTGTGTGATGGAAAAGGACCTAAGACATCTCCTAGGCTTAGTCTACATGATGTAACTATTAAAGTGTTTTACTAGAAAACACTTCATCAATTCCTATTCTCTACTTTCAGTACTCCTAATACTTAGAGATATTTTATATTAAACTTTTTTCATGTCTGAAGCTTTGTATAGCAGCCTGCTACTCGTTTCATTCGCTTAAAGTATTGAGATTAACAACAAGGATCAGTGTTCTCCCTATTTGAAAGAAGCTGAAAATGCTGATGCCTTATCAAACTAAATGTGCATAGTGTGTGTGAAATACTCAACTTGGGAATTAGTGACTGAAATCTATGAGATACTAATACATTGAATATGATAGGTTTCATAATTAGAATAAAAGATACTGGTTACATATTTATTTCTGCATATTGTAAAACTTGAAAAAGAAATCTTAAAATCCAGACATTTATTTAGAGCTAAATGAGGAAGATTAAATGAGACATTAGAGAATACAATTTCTTACATGTTCTGTAGAGATTATTCTTTCTGATGTTTATGCATGCTTAAGTGAAGTAGAAAAGATTAAGATGAAAGGAAGAGGAATTTAAATATCTGTGATGGAATTAAATAGTGTAAAGCTGCGTAACAGATCGTGTCACCACTCTTTTATCTCCCAAGCACTAAAAACCAAGGCCAGATCTTACTCATTCCTGCTGTGGTACATTATGCATACTACACTCCAGCTGCAGAGCCACAGATTACATGCACCATGGGTGTGGTATGATCATTGAAGTGGTGCCTTGGTCTTATTGAGGAGCACTGAGACCTTTCCTGAATTCCAAAAGCTACGCCAACCTCAGGGTGATAAAATCTTATGTCCCATTTTGTGTTCTTAGTGTGCCATAAATGGCCATAGGGAAATAATAATTACAACTGTATTTTAAATATTAAGAAGTCAGGGTTCTCCATTGAGATTAAACTATACCTATCTGTTAAACACACCACTATGCTGTGAGAAAACAATAGCTTTCTTCCCATTAATATTTAACATTTTTCTTCTTATTTCTCGTGTTCTTCTGGAGCAGAAACAAATGCTGTTCCTTGTGAATTAGCTTTGATTTGAGCTGTTAGTAAAGCTATCATATCTTACTTAGATACATACAATATTGAATCTTTACTATTTAAACTTACCACAAATAATAAACATTAAGAATGCGTAGGTGCATCTTCATTTGTGCATGAACATACGCCCACCTATGCGTACAAAAACTCATGCTTTCCACCCTCTATGCACCTACGTATTTGTGACTCAAGGACAATTTACCCATTTTGGTTGAGGAACTTCTAAAGAAAAGGATATCTGCAATGAAAGCCACAGTAAAATTCAAGAGATTCACTGCTCTGGAAAGTAAAGCACATGTAAATAAGAGAAAAATCTCTTACAGCATTTGGGAATGAAGGGATGTATTTGGTTTTCAGTGTCAAACACTTGCGTTATTGATTTCTACTATGTGACTGGAAACACAGAGGATCCAGTAGATGTGATTTAAAAAATATCATAGCTTCTGTGTAAAATTCTTGGGTATTTTAAATTACAGTATCTGTTTGTACCTGGTTATTTGGACAGCAGTGAAGCATGTAACATTTTTTATATATTACATTTATTGCTGTAATGTGGTCTTCCATGTAATGAGTTGTTTATACGTCGCTTGGTTTATGTACCAAATATTTGTGAGTGTGTGATAGTGGAAACAAATGAAGCTGTGCAGATTCTGTACTTCAGGTAGCACAGGAACTTTTCAATGTAGGCAGAAGAAGAATGTCTCTTTCAGGATTTTTTTCATTGCTGTATTGTGTGGGGTCTGTTCAGCATCCTCGTAGTGTGTCATGAGCACTTCCTACAGAACGCACTTCCTGCTCAGGCTTTTCTTTCTTGTCAAAAAGACTTCTTTCAAGTCTACCTAATCTCCTTTCATGTTAAATCCCTTATGTAAAAATTGGGACAGTTCTCATATTTTTCAGCATACCACTTTTTAAAATGTGTACCCTGTTTTTCTTGTCTTTGCCCTCCTGTCCATCCAGTACATCAGCTTTCACGCAGTAGCTCTCCAGAAAAAGATGAAGAAAGATTATTTTTCTAAGGTCATGAGCCCACTTTTCTTTGAGATAAGACTTAAGAGCTTTTTGTATTCCTTAGTAATTGTTTTATTCAATGGAAGGAACCCAAGTATCACCTACCTCTTATCTTTTCACATGAAGAGTAATTGGAAAATATGGTGAAGATGATGGTACAAATAATATATATATATAAAAAAAACCTCTTAGACAATGCAAAGGTTTTGTTTACAAAGGCAGTTTTTCAAAATGTTGCAACACAACAGCATTGTATGGATAAGCAGAAATATGTGCTTGTGTGCTCTTCTTTTGAAAGAAAATAGAAAAAGTGTCAAAATTCATTAGAGTACATTGGAAACCAGAAGCTGGAAAGAAAATAACTGAATCTCAAGAGAAAGTAATGCTAGCAAGGTCAGTTAAATGAAAGAAGTCTGCAAAAATGACAGATTTACTACAAAAGGGGTTATTCTAGAACATCTGCTTATTATCTTCATTTTTACACATCACAGTTTTTTCTCTTTATTTAAATTACGTTAAAATGGTTGTTTTTTGAATATGATATTATGCTGCTAGCAGACTAGAAGAGAAATAGGATGATCTTTTGTGAAATTCAACTAAGTAATTGTGTAAGGACATATAGTGGAAATCAGTTTTTTTTTATTGTAAGTGCCAAATGCCATTTTGTTGTGTATGTGCCAGTACTTTTCTCTCTCAATACGTAGTTTGTGAGCAAATTCCTTGTAAGAACTTGAAAGAGTGCAGAAGTGCTTAATGCACTGATTAAAGAAATCAGCATAAAAAATGTTTATGTCACTCTTCCCTCCATACTTGTAAAAATACTTACTCAAGTCCTAAGTTTCAAAATCCTGTTTCATCTTCACCATGCTGCCTTCCATCACTGTTATATACTAAAGCATATTGTAATGTCACCATTATTTATGTTTCAGACCTATTCTCAATCTCTCACAAAGGATTACTGAAATGCCAAAATACTGTTTCTTAATTTTTTGAAAGCAGTTGTTCTGTTGTGTTTTAGGAACATGGTATTCCAACTGATATGGGCTATGCAGTGGCTCCTCACCATTCTGGAGTATATCCAGTGCATGTTCAACTTTATGATGCCTGGAAAAAGGTCTGGAATATCAGAGTTACTAGCACAGAAGAATACCCACATCTGAAACCTGCGAGGTATAGACGAGGCTTCATCCACAAAAATATAATGGTGAGTTGTATTTCTGATCATATTACCAGCACTCCTAGAATCATACAATGGTTTGGGTTGGAAGGGACCCTTAAGATCATCTAGTTCCAACCCCTCTGCTATAAGCAGGGACACCTCCCACTAGACTAGGTTGCTCAAAGCTCTGTGCAGCCTGGTGTTGAACGTCTTCAGGGTGGGAACATCCACAACCTCTCTGGGCAACCTGTTCCATTGTTTACTGCTGGGCAACCACCCTCGCAGTAAACAATTTCTTCCTGATATCTAGTCTAAATTTACCCTTTTCCAGTTTAAAGCCATTTCCCCTTGTCTTGTTGCTACATGCCCTTATGAAAAGTCCCTCATCAGCTTTCCTGTAGGCTCCCATTCAGGTACTGGAATGCCACTGTAAGGTCCCCCCAGCACCTTCTCTACTACAGGATGAAGAGCCCCATCTCCCTCAGCCTGTTTTCGTAGGGGAGGTGCTCCAGCCCCCTTATCATCTTTGTAGCCCTCCTCTGGACCCGCTTGAATGGCTGGATGTCCCTCTTTTGTTGGGGGTCTCAGATCTGGACACAGTACTCCAGGAGGGGTCTAACAATAGCAGAGCACAGGGGCAGAATCACTTCCCTCGACCTGCTGGTCACTCTTCTTTTGATGCAACCCAGAATGCAGTTGGCCTTCTGGACTGCAGGGGCGCACTTCTGTCTCATATTGAGTCTTTCATCAATGGACACCACTAAATCCATCTCCTCGGAACCACTCCTACATAACCTCTGCCCAACATATATTCGTGCTTGGGATTGCCCTGGCCCAGGTGCAAGACGTTGCACTTGCATTTTACAAATTCCTTATTTCTAAGTGGAAAAAACATACCCTGGAAGTTCACATTGTAAGAAACGCATATTGTTTTGCATAAGTAGCAAGTTATGTTTGACAGTATCTTGTTAGTTAAAATCAGTCTTTTGCTGATGATGTTACTGCTAAAGAAGGTGGTCTCCAGGAACCCTGCTGTTAACAGACTGTTAACTGTTCTGTTTCTACTGTTAAATACTGATTCAGAGGTCTCAAGAAAATAGTCAACTTTGCATGTTTTAACCGAATGAGTTAGATTTTTAGCAGGTTTTAAATTTACACACTACCATTAACTGCAGGAGAATTTTGCCAGTTTATTCCATCTGAGAATTGGATCTTTATGCATCAATATTTTTTCTTTCATTTGAGCTATGCTCGGTTGACCTTATTTTGCTTTTTACAGTACAGAAATATGAATTGTGCTTTGCATTGTTACTTAACCCCCAGCTAGGTTTTGGGTCCAGGTGGTCGGTCTGGATGCACAGCAAACACCTACAAGGTGAAGGGAAGGAAGCCTCCCCCTCAGGCTGTGAAAATGCACAACTGACGCAGCTACAAATCAAATCACACAAGTTTTCTGTATTACATAATTCACAGTGTAGTTTACTGACAGCAGTGTTTGCCTGAAGTGTTGTGAATACCAACATGGAAGGCATTATCCTAATACCTTTGGGTCACTGAGACACAAGCTATTTCTGATTCAGATAGCATCATTATCTGCAGACTGTTTCAAAACAACTTTCAGAAATACTTGATGATATGTGCTTGAGTAGCTTTGTTCTGGAGCATGTAGGGAATTGGTGAACAGGAAAGATACTGGTGTGTGTACCATGTTATACCTCTGGATACAGCCACAGTTTTGGAGGGTCTTGTGCCTTAGCACAAGACTGTTGCTGAGCTTCTCACTTAATTTTGATATTGTCCTCCTATTACCATGGATACTGCTTTTCTAAGTGGAATAATAATATGTCAAAGTTTTAATGTTCTGCTCTATTTTGGCGTGAATTAAGATTAAATGATCTGCAGATATCCAGGAAGAAGCTGACACCATACAGATTTGAGCTAAAGTTTATTCCCCTTAAAGCATTAGTGGTATGTGAGGGGAAAAAAAAGAAAAGTGTGGTTATGCTCAGAGGTCATAGAGCACTTGAGTAAGACTGATTGACTCTGAGAATCTCCAGAAATCTCTTTCATAAACTTTTGTTAAAGCATACCAGTTGAAGATACACAGTGACATGCATTTAGCACAAAGAAAAAGGACAGTGGGGCCAAACACAGTATGCTGAGAACAATTGTGTAAAACCACCTGTTTAGGAGTCTCAACCTTTCAGTTCTCCAGGGCAAACACATTTATAGTTTACATGTGTGGGCTTATAGTGATGAATATATACAGTAATAAAGTCGTTGTGTAAGACTTGCCAGACCATTTCCTGTTCAGTACATCTTCATTCACTGTCTCTATGAAGAATTGTTCTCGTATTTCATCAGTGAAATCCAAAGGTTTTAAATAAGCATATGCAATTTTAGAGCAAGAAAACAAATTCCATACGTTTTATGGCAACACAGAATTTACAAGCCATGATCACAGCATCCTGCATAATATCAAAAGATGCTGAGAAATGTAAATACAAAAGACAGAGTACCTACAAAACCACAGTACCTGTCAAGTAAGAGAATAGCATGTTGGAGAAGTTTAAAGTATTATATAATAAATGTTCTAAATTGGACTAAAAGATTTGACAATAGTCTCAGTTTAAGAATTATACATGACCATCAATCTTCAGCTGTTGAATTTCCATAAAGAATAGATGTAACTGAAATGTTCCCCAGCAAATTTTTTTCTGAGTTTGAGAGAAAATATTTTGAGATTCTACTGGGAATTTTAAGTGCACTTATTCGATTTGTGTATTCAAAAGATTTGTTCTTTGCATGTCTTCAAAAGTACATGCTTTTGTTTCTGCTACTTCTTGTTGCAACTGGTCTTATAAAACTAACACAGCTGAGTGAGAAGAAACTATTTCTTATAATATGAATAAAATCCATAAAACAAAGAAAGAAAAAAAAATAGTAAGACTCATCACAACAGTGTAGCATTACTATTATGGGTGATACCTAAGCCAAAAAAAAAAAAAAGATTTCAAATTGTAGTTTAAACATATAGCAAAATTATCTTTTAAATAAAAGATGGAACTGATAAATACAAATAGATTGAAGTATTTTAGACTACATTTCAAATTATTTTAGAATTTTAGGAATATTTGATGTTCAGACTTCACACACATTATTAAGACTGGGGAATATGGACGCAGTTAGTATGAAGAAGTTGCTTAATTGTGACATACCTACTGAGATCAGTCTTCAATTTCAAAGAAAATATGATGTGTTATGACTCAGAATAAAATCACTGCTTCTTTCTGTAAGCTCCATTTATTCTTCCGTCAGTGTATTAATTCAACTAAATCACTGTTGACTTTTGGCAACACTGCACTGCCAAAACTACAGAGTAGTTGTCACAAAGGAACATTATCAGTTGTGTTACTTATCTGGCTTTTATTATCTCATGAAATGTATGAACGGTTTTGGTTTGTGAATTTCTCTTGAATCTTTTGTTGCTTTTTTTTTAAATTAAATTCAGGTGCTTCCTAGGCAAACTTGTGGCTTATTCACCCACACTATTTTCTATAAAGAGTATCCTGGAGGCCCAAAGGAACTAGACAAAAGTATCCAAGGTGGAGAGTTGTTCTTCACGGTGGTTCTCAATCCAGTGAGTACAATGTCATTTTGAAACTATTTGAAAAGAATTAGTTGAAGGAGAATTGAATAAGTGCTTCAAGGCTAATCAGAGCTGGTATCCATATAGTAATGATTTCTCACAGAGTTAGTTCTTGTGCCTTTTCAATTAATGAATTTAAAATGTAATATTATGTATGTTCTGTTAGTCATACAAAATTAATCTCAACATTTTTGAATACTGTTTTGTTAGTAATGTAGTAGTAGAAACATTTCTTGTTCTGATTTACTTCTGCATGAAATATGAGCTCTGAAATTTAATTTTTAAGAGAAATAAAGTATTAAGAACTGGTATTACTGTGAGACAAGTGCCTAAGATGCAATCCATTATCCTGCTCTTCAGAACTCATAGAATGTTGAGAACACCCATTGATTTGAGAAAGTTGCAAGCAAGAAGTGCTGGCACATAAACCTGTTATGAGAATGTTCAGTTGCTGTTCTATAAAAGCTTCAAGGAAAAGATTGAAATAAGTGAACCACTGAATTAATGTTTCTGTTTAACCTTTCATTTATATTTAATAGAATAAAGAACAAACTAGGGTATGAAGGTACTGAATATTGACAGAATAGAGCAGTACGGTGTTTCAAAATGGCACCAAATTAGGCCAGTTGCATTAAAACCGACCTCTTAGACAAGATTTTCTGTTAATTTTTCATCTGAAGTTAAATTGAACTGAAATTTAAAAGGATTGAAGACAGATGCTGTTTTGTTGGAGAACCATGTAAATAAAATTTACTGCACCTGCTTTATCCAAATTTAATTTCTAGGACTGGGTTTTCCAGAACACTCAAAGCTGAACAAAGCATATTTCCACTCAAATCCTTTGGAATAATAGCCAACGTACTTTTGTGCCTTTTTTAGTCCTCTATAATTTCATGAAAGTTCAGTGGAAAAACAAAAAACAAACAAACAAAAGCCAAGAAACTTCTGCCAACTACTTTAGCAATTCATATGCAGGTCTATTTTTCAAACCTTGGACTCATCGAGGCTGTTATTTTGATTCTCTGAGAGTAGTTACTGTGTTTTGTTCTCCTTTATTTTTCATGTCACATACCAAATGTAGGGAAGAAAAGCTTCACTTTCTCTACGCACACGGGCTGCCTACTAGAGGATGGTGGTATGTCCCAATCCTAAATTTAATATTTATCATGTCAGGCAAGGCACGTTAAGAGAGGTGAGGCCTGGAAAATTCTTTAGAGGAGAGGGCATTGCTACCATAGCAATGCTTCGGAATTTTGGTAGATCCAAAGTAAGAGTTTCTAGCTCAACAAAGGAGACTTCGAGGAAACCATATTGTAGCAACACTTTGAGTCAGAACAAACTGTATTCTATGTTGGAAACACAGCCATAACTTAGCCAAAAACTTTTTTACGACAGCAGTGAGACAGCAAAACTTAATGTGGTTGCTTGAAGCATAACCCTTTCAAAATGAAAGAATAGAGAATGGAGGAAAGACAAAACAGTAAAACAACTATGGCTATTGATATAAATCAAGCACATTATAGCATACTGCCTTACCTATTTGCATGCGAGTACAGAAATGTGTTTTTAGATAGTACTTCGTGATCTCTGATTTATGCATTGCTATGTGGACTGTACAATCACATAGTTCTGAGAAATGTGACATCCCCGATACAATGCAGGCTAAAAGAAGGGAAGTTATTTTTTTCTAAATAAAACTGTAAATGAATATCATACCAAAATATGAATTGTTGTAATCTCTTTAAGGAGTGCCTTTGAAAAGATGATGTGACAGGGTTTTTATACATATATATATATGTATAAAATATATGCATTTGAACAGTTTGTAAAGTTGTAAGCATTGGTCTGGCAGGTAACCGATTTGAAGATCAGGTTTTGCATCTTTGGTTGTTTTTTGTTTTATTTGTGGTACTTTTATTTGTGCCACTTTGTACCCCCATTTACATGTCAGGGTTTTATACATTTATCAAATTATAAAGTGACAGATTGAATTTCTTAAGCTTTCCTGTGTTTCATTAGAACTGTCAGGATTGCTGTCTGGAGAAATGAACATGAAATATCCAGCCTTTCAGAGGACAGAAAAAATCTATTAGGAGATGTTTTCGAAACATTTTTTGTCACTGGTGAAAAACCTATTAAGAAGGAACATTAGCTAGAAATCATTACAGTTTCATCTCAAGAGTAAATAAATATTTCATTTTAAAAAATGGAAAATGTGGGTGTAAATTAAATGCAAATCTTAACAAAGGCCTTCATTATATTTCCTGATTTATTTTGGATTTCTAATCTAAAGTGAACGTAGTTTTTTTGAAGTATAAGTTGTAAGAATGTTACTTTAGGAATTGAATACTACTCTATATAGAAGTAAATGCCCCTATGAATAATACTCATATTTTCTGTGCAGTCTGGTCGTGTAATGGCAGCTAGTCACATGAGAGGCTCTGCTTCCTTATAGTACACTGGAATAAATCTAAAAAAAAGCACCAAACCATATGTGAATCTATGAGCTTTTTGACATGAGAGCCAGTATTGTTGTCATTTTCCCAAGGCATTCTATAGTCAGAGGTCTTGCCAGTAAGAAAGGCATCAGACTGCAGAGGAAATCCTGCTCTGCAATTGATCTCTACTGTCAATGTGGGAAATAGGAATTGGTATCTAATCTAATAAGAATTGGTAGCTAATCTTATGGTCTACAAGCTGTATTTATTTGGTATGTATTTATGAGCCCTCACTGCTGGTTAAATTGTGATCTGGTAGTGGCTGTAAAATGATCTTTATGTCTATTCCCATTGTGTTCATAAAGCATTCAGAATGCTGAAGTGCCATGAAGCTAAAAAAAAAAAAAAAAAAAAGCCTGAATAGTACTAAACCATGTTATCTACTTCTTGAATAATATTTAATATTCACTTCTTCTGTTTAAGATCTTGCTGACTACAGTGGCCCTTAAACAAAATCATACTATATCAGGATCTTGCACAAAATTTTTTACACACACACACACACACACACACACACAAAAAGCCTTCAGCAGCAGCCCTGTATTGCTAGTATACAGGTATTAATTGCCCCCTGTTATCTGCTAGATAATTGCCTTACAGGGGGATTGTGTGACTTGCACAAATTTATACAGGGCAGTCTGTAGCAAAGCTACAAGGAAAACCTGGATTGCACTCTTAGAGGAGTGGATGCGTGTAAGAGCACGAAGTTGGTTTTTTCTCCAGCTTCCCAGTGCTTTAGTAAACTTTCTTATACAAGAGAACCTGGATGTCAGTGGAGACAGCTGGCAAAGAGGTATAACTGCTTCTAAGTGAAACTATATTAAGAGAGTCACAAGAAGAGATGATCCTATTAATTAAAAGGAGACTGAATTGAGCATATTTGCATTTTAGCTTCATTTTGAAATGTTTAAACAATAGCAGGCTTCTGGCTTTGCTGTGCTTAACTGCATATCCCAGAGTAAGTAAAGCCTACTGCTAGTTTTGTGAAAAATTGCATCCCTTTATAAAAAAAAATATTATTTCTTTATCAGTTTATTTATTTTGCATTAGGTGCACCAGAATCATTCTCAAATAAACCCCAGCTGACTTTTGCAACACTTAAATTAGGATATTTAAATAAATGAAGAATCTTTACTGACATTAAGACATTCAGCAAGTGTTTTGCTTGATAAAGGTGTTAGAAATTTCAGTGACTCCAGATTCTATCTGCAATATTCAGTGAAATTTTTAATTAATAAAGCAGATTTCCATTAAATGTCCTTTAGAATTAGAATGTACCAGACAAGAATCTGCTAAAGACAGCACTGCATATTCCAGCGTTTTCTCTAACGATGTACACGTACTCCCACAGGATCAGCAATTAGAGATTAGCTATTAGAGCAGCTTCTGTCAAATCAACACTTGACAGTCACAGAATGTTCAAAGAAGTAAAGGACTCACCTATACCTGCAGCTGATGGAGGCTACAGAGAAACAAACAAATTGAACAGCTCTTGTTCTCCTAAATGCTGCATGGCCAGCAATCTCAATTGACATGTGAATGGTGCACTACCTTACTCTGTCCTACATAGACAAGGGGAGAATGAGTTCACTGTTCTCTGAAATACCTTGCTTGTTGTTAACAGTGAGTTTCTATATTCTATGGAACATACGCTAATTGATCATCATAGCATTTCCTTCTCATTGCCATTCTTATTAGTGAGATAGGTATATCCGTGTTCCTTATTCTTCAAGGCACTAACACATTGTGAAAGGGATAGGGGAGAAAATAATACAGAGATATGTATTATGACATTGTAGAAATCCAAGCTCATCAAGAGCCCTCTGTAGACACAATCTTATGTGTAAAACTGGAAGCAGTTGACTGAAGAAGACTACAAAGAACTAAGAAAAACTCCACTTTGAAGGGAAATCAAAATGATCGGTACTTATTATATTTGAAAAGACATCTGAAATTTCCTGGAGAACTTAGGCAATGAACTCTCTTCAGATGTCCTGAAACAGAAAACCAGCCAATTAAATGAGAGTGAGAATTTAAATGAGAATTCTATCAGGATCTTTCTTCATAATAATGTTTTTCACATTAAGAACCTAAATTTGAATTATAGAATTGAATTTGGTTGGATATTTGTGACTGCAGTAGTTGATAAGACACGGATTCCATGTAAATGTTCATGCTTTATGTTACCCTTAAGTACAGGGAAGACTTTCATAGAAGATTATATTTCACATGCCTCTCTGCTGTAGAATGTGCAGTACTTTCTTCATACATATCTGCTGCCATCTGCTTCTGTAGACATTGTTCAACATAAGACAGGCCAGATGCAGGGCAAGCTTACTAGTTTCATTGCTTGGTTGTTTTGTTTTGTTTTTGTTTTTTTTTTAGGTTTGTTTGGGTTTTTTTAGCTTATTGTTTTTCTAAGTGCAAAATTTCAGTTATGAAAAGAAAATTTATGAAGCAGACTGATGCTATTAAATGCAGTATCTCTCATCTGCTTTCTACAAGTTCATTAGATTTTATTGCTAGAGTCAATTTGTTAATCTATTTGCTTTAGTTTTCAAATCTTCGTGTGGAAGATGTGTTTTGATTCTAGAAAACCCAGTTTTTCGTAATATAAGACTAACTTCCTTGAGGAACATGGTCCGAAGCAGTGTTTTATGCCTTTCCCTTTCCATTAAAATCATTAAGAGTTAAGCTGTACCAGTTTAAGTTAGTAGAAGATGTTCATGACCTAGTCCCAGATATGCCAGGATATTTTTCATTTGAATGTGGAATATAAAAATCAGGAGCTTTGCAGTCCTGCCAGTTGGATTTTTAAGGCAAATTGCACTTCCTAAGAATCTCCCATATCTTTTCTGCCTCCAAGAAAAACAAACACCAAAGAATTTAGTAATTGCACAGCACTTATGTGCACTTCCTTACAAAGTAGTGGGTGTCTACAGATCTGAAGAAAAAGGTAGGTGCCCCATGGAGAGAAATTTGGTGAAAGTCTTCAAATGTTTGATGGCCCAATAATGAAATTAATGTGTAGCCAGCTGTGCGATCTCCATACAGTTATAGCAGTACTGATTGAGAGGAAAGACTGTTCATGATTTAGGTTCTGTGCCTGATTGATCTTAAAATAATTGTAATCTTCATATGCATTCAGTTCTAAGTATTTTTCTTTAATTTCTACCTCTTCCAATTTACAGTGAGTAGAACTGTTATTAAGCTAATTGACCTGCAACAGGGGAGAAGTTATCTCCTTTATTGCTGAAAATGAGAGTGTTTGTATGAGCATCAGCAGAACCTACTGGCTCTTAATGTGACCCTCAGCAAGACCAACAGCCAGCCTTTGGAACTAAGGAATAAAATACAAAAGCAAAGGCAGTCAGGCTCAAGTCTTCCATTTCTGTCTGTTCAGCTTTCCACATCTTCATATTTAGAGGCAGTAAAGACTGCAAAGGAGGCCGCTTCCACTCAACAGTTTCATCTCTTCTCTCTTCTCTCATTCTTGTGTCAGTAACTCTTGAGAGCTCCAACAAGAGTTTGGGGAGTTGCCCTCAACTGGGAAGGTGAAGGAAGTCAGTTATGTTTGGCATTTTGGTTGACTGCAAAATACAAATATTCCTTGTCCTTCTGCCTGTTCTTCATAACCCGCCCATAGCAGCCTGAGTGGTATTTTGGGGGTGATATAGACAAAATATAAAAGCAAATGAATGGGCACCAGAAAAGGCTGAGAAACAGACAAGTTATCTAGAGGTAGTTCCAAAAATAGAAGAACATTGGGCAAGAAGAAAACTTTGCCCTTCTTCAAATTTTTCAAATGAAAAGCCATGTAGAAGTGTTTTTCGGCTGTTAGTGATGCGAGCCTCCTGGGCAGGCTTGTAAATAAGACTCTGTTACCAGCTAGGAAATTGCATCACAAGCATAGTCACAGTTTTTGGAGAATGCCAAATAAAACAACACCCAACCTTGTGCCAAAGCTGAAAATAAATTCAAGTTTCCTGACTGTCAGACCAATAATTCAGTACTACCCTAAATATGTAATTTTGTTTGATCTTCTAAATCTCCCCTGGCTCCACCACATTTATAGCGCAGGTACTGCTATGTAAATCAAATTCAACTAGCTTACTTGCTGTCTTCACAAGTGGGTAAATCTGTGGCAGCTACAAAACTAGTAGTATAGCCTAGGAGCAAATAGTGATATGCAAGCTGGAATCTTTATGTTGTGGAATTGAGCACAGCTTTTCTGGTAGCATAGAGATCTTAAGGGAATATGTTTCAACCAATTAATAATATATGTTCAAGCATAGACTGTGATCTAATTTCTTATTCTATCACTTTGTGAGTCTAATGGAGCAAAGCCTGATATTCCTGAGTCTCTGAATACGTGAAACAACATTCTTTTGAGTAATATGGAGACAATATCAGAACTGCAAACAGAGTGTACACAATGCCAAATTAATTGGAATATAGGTGTTCTGAGAGTTAGGCATACTCTTGTGGCCTGTAAATATTTGTTCAGTAGCTAAAATAGCAACAATATGCTAAATTGGTAATCTATCTGTTCTCGTGCCTAGCAGAGTTTTTTCTATCACCCATATTTACTATATTATATTATCACCCAATTAATTGTCAGTTGTTATTTTTACTTCATTTTAAAGTGGTGTGCTTAACTTCATTAACAGGCCTTTAAGGGTCCTTTAAACTCAAAAGATTCTGATTCTAACTTCCATTGTTAGAAGCTGGCTATCTCTTTGCATATTCTTTTTTGTTGTTGTTTGGTGTAAATTGTTTGTCAAGCATTTGTTGTTTTCTCTGTTCTTGATATATGTGATTTAATAGCAGCAACTCAATCCCAGTCTTCACTGCAATTTGTTGACCTAGAAGCTATTGCCTCTAATTGGGAAATGTTGCAGTAAGGAAATATGCAGCACAAAATGAGAGTTCAGAAAGATAAAGGCTGATCCTCCTGAATGATTGTCCTTGTTTCCCTGCATCTCTGCAGTACTAGTCAGAATCCCAAATATCATCAGGGATAATAATGAGGAGGAGAGTAAAACAGAAATAGAGGTCTGCCCTTTCATTCTGAGGAAGGAATACAGAAGTGCTGAGAAGCAGCTGAAAGGAACTGAGGATACAGCTGTCTGCAAGGCTCTGTGAGAATGCAGAGTGCAGGAGAGTGCCTCTGCTGCCCTGATCTGAAGATGGGTGGGAACAAAAAAGGAGCTGCTGCCCAGAGGCCCAGTTTAGTCCCAAGCCATCATTTTAAATATTGTCTTCATTCCATTTCAGTCCCATCATGAAAGATATTAAATCCCGTGGAGAGTGCATTGAAGTGCAACCAAGATGATAGTTTGTTTATGAGGAACAGCTAAAAAGGATGATCCTTCTTGTGCTCAGATAAAGAAATGCTGAGATGCCCGGAAAGAAATAGCTTTAAAAGGGGAATAAAAATAATAAAATCAAGTGGGTTTTTTCTAACTGAAAGATAGGCTAAAATTCTTGTTAGAGTAAATATAAATCCATTCATAGCTGCTTCTCTTTTGAAGAAGGAATAAAGAAATCTATGAAGCTCTATTTGTATTATATTGCATTGCCCAGGGGTGCAGGACTATTGAACAAATAGTGGTTTTTAGTAGTCTAGCCTTCTGAGATGCCTTCAAAGGATTCCCTTTATATCTCCCAATCTGTAGTTTTAAGGGAGTAAATCTTTGGTAATGTAGTATAGTGATTATTAGCTGTCATGGAAAAGTGATCATCCTCATTATTTGGAATTTGCTTGAATAAAAGTTGGGATATGATAAATGATAGCATGAAACGAAGCATCATAACTCAATACAGAAGGCAAAAAATAGTTACTATGTTTTGTCTGGGTGTGAAA
Source organism: Gallus gallus (assembly GCF_016699485.2). Taxonomy (NCBI): domain Eukaryota; kingdom Metazoa; phylum Chordata; class Aves; order Galliformes; family Phasianidae; genus Gallus; species Gallus gallus. The sequence continues at coordinate 54,597,002 of NC_052535.1, read as the reverse complement.
CTGCACACTTGTAAATGGAAAGGCAATTACATGAGTTTCCATTATCTGTGTTGCCCTACAAAATGATAAATTGAGTTCTTCTCAAACTGGTGGGAAAGCAAGGAAAGAGCTAGTAACCCCCTGCAATGAGACCCACACCAAGGTGCAAACCATTCAAATGGTACTTGGCTATCATTTTCTCTGGGGAGACATGGGTAAGCTTGTCCAACTCTGTGATGCCGTGGCCACATATCTGTTGTTGTCAGGCCACTAGGAGTGCCCCGAGAACAGCAGCAGTGCCTGGTAAGTTGGCATCACAGACTGTAAGCCACCTAAGTCCCATAGGAGTCCATGATATATGGAGTGTTCTATTCTCAGAGAAGCGTAGCCAGAGCTGGCTCTGAGGCAGCTGCTGGGCGCTGCCCACTGAGGTCACCCCTGCAGTCCCCTGCTACCAACACCTTACCACATACACCCAGTACAGTCAGCAGTCTTCTATTGTTTTATGAAGCACAGGATTGTTGTTTGCTGATTATGCACAGTGGTAGCGATTGTGCTGGGAGTTTGCTTGCACAGTATTGGCAGGAGGAGAGAAAATTTGTTCCCATATTCTTGGAAGGTAATCAGCTATCTGTTACATTTTTGATGTTACATAGAAATTAAGGAGACCTTTCCTACCGTGTAAAAAATTAGGTCATGTATTTGGTAGCACTGAATATGGACTGCTTTGTAATGTGTAGTTATGAGTGCTTTAAAGCAGCATTTGATCTTCCATCTTTTTGTTAATTATCCATAAATTGTTTGATGTAAAAAAAAAAGACTGCATAATGGGAACTAAGATCTCTGATATTTCTGCATTTCCTTGAAACAGTTTTGTATGATGGAAATGATTTATTATGACGCATCCAAACAATTTTTTAGCCTCCTTTCTAATGTACTTCAAATTACAACTAATTCCCTTCAGGGAAAAAATAATACGTATTTTCCCCGAACGAGGAATCTTTTCAAGTTCTTTTGCTTTTTCTTTCAATGCAGTGCTGAAGTTTTTGGCATGTAAGGAGTTGCCAGGAGGTGAACTGACTTGATAAATGTCAGAGGTCAACTCGTGTGGAAAAGAAAGAGGTTGTCAAGAAAGCAAGTTAACCTTTCTTACAGAACCACTCTGATTGTATCCTTGTTGAGAATGACAATCCAGTGGCTGGTCTGTTCCTGCTTTAAGAACTGAAATAAAAAAGGAATCTTAAAAAGGTTATAGATTTGGCAAAATGCTTATTATTTGTTGCCAAAAGGGAGTATTTAGGGGAGGAAAAGAAATGCAAAACCCAATATCACCGAAAAACCACTCTTGCTACTGTCTGAAATGAAAGATTGTGTCTTAATGATTAATTGAAATATGCATCCTAATTTTACTTAAGTCAGACAAAATAAATGAAATACTCTGTTTACTTTGTTAGCCAAAGAGGTGTCACCAAATGACACTATTGACAGAACGTTTTTTCCGGAGTATAATTCACTGCAAGTAATACATTGCATCACAGTGAGGAGTTCAAGAAAATTAGTTCTAAAGCTTTGAAAGTTTTCTATCACAGGAAGCCAGTTATTAAAATACTCCAAAACAGAAGAACACACTGTGGATTCCAATTTTTCATTTCCTTCTTTTTACTTTTTAAATTGAAGGCTGGAATTCCTTTACAAAATATTTATTTCAGTTTTTGAAGTGACTTTAGAATTCAGGTTGCAACGAGCTTTTTTCATCTTCAAGTGGTTACTTCAAGTTTCACTTGAAATAGAAATTACCCATTAAAGACATTGGCAGTTTTATTTATAAAAAAAGAGCCAAGTTTCTATTTTTTAATGGAACCGAGTTTGGAGAATATGTCATGAGATAGCTTTCCTATTAAAAAAAAAAAAAAGAGTGAGGGGGAGGGAGAAGGAAACTTCCTAGAGAAGCAAAAGATCACAGATTTCAGTGTAAGAACAGCATGTTTCATCAGTAAAAAATGATTCTGAGAACAGATCATTTTTCAAAGCAGAGGTTTAAGTCCGCAGTCCTTCCTCAGCCTCTGGGAGACCATCTGACAGTCTGTATTGCTGCTCTGCTCAGCTGTACAGTTTATGTGCATTCAATTTATGTTTCCCTCCTTCTGGAAAGAAACCCTGATGGCAGATGTTGGTTCTGTGTCGAGTGCTAGTGTGCATTTGGAGCTGATGATGTAGCATTGGAGGATTTATCCGAGTCACAATTTCACAGTGCAGTGTTAGAAGAGCAAAATACAAGCAGCCTTGCGGTTGACAGAGAAGTGAAGGATGTTTGGTGCTTTTTTGGTTGGATGGGGGAACATTTAATGCACTTTGGAAGTACTCGGTCATGCTTCAGACTTCTGTTTCTGCATATGATTTGACTATCTGCCCAGAGTTTGAGGAATAACTTTGTATAAGTGGTGGGTTACGTATCCCGTTAAACCTACTGTTGGAGCAGCAAGATTTAAATTGCTGTATTTCTTCCACTAAAACAGAATTTGCTTTTCTAATATTAATGTATATGTATTTCACATGAAGTAAACCTACAGGTAATACTTTTGCTGTATTCTCCATTAAGTAGATTTACTTAAAGATGGTGTAAATATTATACAACCCCAGGGTTGGGTGGCATTTCCTAGTTGGCACACAGCTCGTGGTGCCTCTTCTGTGGTTTTCTTCACTGATTCCATTGAGCTGACTTGAGAAGGAGGATGTAATTCAATGAAGAGCAAAGATAGTAAGATCTGTATGGATGTGATCAAAGACTTGGAGTTCTAAATAAGTGCAAAATGCAAAGGAGCTTTATATTATCTGTGATTACACTGCCATCTAGTGACACAGTGACTCAACGTAAACTTTCTTGGTGTTTTTTGAAGATCAGCATCTTCATGACACACTTGTCTAATTACGGAAATGACCGCTTGGGGCTGTATACGTTTGTGAATCTGGCCAACTTTGTGCACACCTGGACAAACCTGAAACTGCAGACTCTTCCTCCGGTTCAGCTGGCTCACAAGTACTTCGAGCTATTCCCTGAGCAAAAGGATCCACTCTGGCAGGTAGGCAGACTTGTTGATGAGAGGATAAAAAAAAAAAGAAGTGGTCTTGATGCTTTTTCTTTCTGAAGTTCTTTGCTTCAGCTTCTTGTGAAGAAAAGCAGTCAGATTTTTAAATTTACAGTGGGTTTCAATCCAAGCAAATTTCCCAGTTGTTTTAATCTCCTTAGGAAGGTTGCAAAAGTAATATGTACTAATACACATAGTAAAGATTAACTTTAATTCATTTTATTTGTGACTTTACTTGTTTGTAGAATTGTAAGAAATGCAGGAAAGGTAGTTGACATTATTTCTTCTTTTGTAACTAGCAGGAATTAAGCATTTGAAAGAGATGTCTGTGTATATTTTAGTCATTGGCCATTAAAGACATGAACTTTATTCCAAACGTGTTAAGGGAAAAGAGTATCCAAAAAGAGCAAAGAGTGCTAAGACTATGGCTACCTTAATACAAAAATTGACTCACCGAGCATAAATACAGTAGAAAGTTATTCACAGAAATCTGAGAAGTGCCCAATTAAGAACCTGACCAGCACTTAATACATTGATGTTGTCAGTTGTGCTTCTTCATTAGGCCACCTCTCATGAGTGATCAAAATGAATGTATTGGGAAAGTGAAATGTGCTAAGGCTGAAGCCTGCGCTAACATTGCAGTTACCAGTGACCCACTGATAGCACAGTCTCTAAAGAGAAATTACTGTGGGAACTGGGAATGTTGTTCTGCTTCCACCCACTCAGTGACAGTTCAATCAATTTGGGGGATGTCTGAGCACCACAGAAATCTATATCACTACGTGGATGCTGTGGTGACTCTTTTTCAGATGACTCAAAATATTTTGAGAGCAAACATTACTAAATCAAACTTTAAAATGTATTTAAGTTTGCTTATTTAAATGTTTCCTAGCATTGGATATTGAATTGCCAACTTAGTAAGAATCTGAATGTGAGATTGCAAATTTGGTCTTAAATGTGAAGCTTGAAATTCATGCTGTTACTGAATAAAGCATTGAACTAGTGGAAAAAATGCCAAGAACTTTGCATAATGTTAAGAGAACATGAATTTAGAAAATGGAAATTAGCTGTAGCCAAAGGACTTGAATAATTATAATAACATAGCATAGAAATTTGTCAGCAACAATGACTAACATACACTGAAAGTGGTGTCTTTTGTCTATAATTTGCATAAACTTGAATAGCTACCTTTTTTTTTTTAAGCCTGGAAGATTGGTAATCCTCTTCGTCTCAGCAGACCAGTGTCAAAAATTACTTGCAAGAAGTACTCATAGAATAGATACAAACTGATTCAGTAGTAAAATAATAAATGATAAATATTTGTATCAGGACTCACTTCAGACTCAGTATTCTGTACTGATTTGAACTAGGGGATCAGATGTATATGTGAATGGAAATCCTTAAACTATAATTAATTTTCTATCTTAGTTTAAAAACAGCAGCTTATATAGAATGATACCTGTTACAGTAATGTAAAAGGAAAAGTAATTAGAAAATTAATTGGCATTTTTACTCTCCTCAATTTGGATGTAATTGTTTGATCAATTTTGAACTATTCCCGTATCTTGAGTACATTGGATCAAATTTGTCTTTGGCATAATTCTCCTGAATTTACTGACATTTCTCTGGAGAAATCATCTTGTCCCAGGGTCTGTTGGGTAGCTGGGTCAACTGTCTGTATTTCAGTTAGTTAGAAAATGAAAAATACATTTCTTACATCTGTCTGAAAGTATCTGTTTCCACGGGGGGGGAGGGGGAACTCTTAGTTTCTTGCCTTGTCACACCTGCAACTATTGAAATAATTCTTTTAAAGGTACCGTTTTTTCATTCATTAGGAAAACTAATATTTTCTGGTAAGAACATTTGCAGATTGGTAATCTACATAAAAATAATTTAAGAACCTTATAAGGGATGATTACTAGTAAAATTCTTTGTTGTTCTCCTCTACTTCAGAATCCCTGTGATGACAAACGGCACAGAGATATCTGGTCTAAAGAAAAAACCTGTGATCGATTACCAAAATTCTTGGTTGTAGGACCTCAGAAAACTGGTAAGAGTCTTTCCTATTTCAACAAGGTAGGGTTTGTGTGAATGCAAGTAATTACACTAATTAATCAGGTTTTACTCAGAGTGCTCTGTAGAGACTGTGATCATCTAATAGCATTTATTATTTTCAGACATCCAAATGTATTTTAATAGCGTAAGTTAGAATAAAAGATCATACACATTTTTAAAATGTGTGCAGTATTCTAGTGTCTGTAGTGTTTCTGTAAGCTTTATAGCAAATGAGTCCCAGTGATGAATCAACAAACTTGACAAGGTCTTGTCAAAGCTGAGGGAGGGAAAGACATCCATTTCTCAAGTGGTGAAGATTCTTAACTGCAAGATTTTTTCTGTGCTGCTTTTGCCATGCTTAGAGAAACTTGCTGTTTCATGGCATTTGCTTGAAGTGAAAGAGTTCCTGATGGACAGTTTGAATTGCAAGGTTGTGATACTTTATAAATTAATGTCATGGTTAATTTTCTTCTTTGCAATTAGAAAATTGCGTATCTGCTTCTTCTCATCTTCACCAGTCCCCATTAGCTACTGAGGTACAAGACTTTTGAATTATTTTTGTAATGATAATCAATTTTAAAAAGCAGTTTTTGGCAGTGTGAAAAACAGATTTGAGCATTGCCGCTCAACTCTGTATTAGCTATTCAAAGTTCCTTCAGTGCCTTTGATTTAAAAGCATTGAAGGCATAGATTCCTAAGTGGCAAAAATGACCTTTCCTTCACTAAAGTGAAAAAGAATAAAGCTAGTTTAGTCCACTTGGGAGTACGACCCATAAAATATGTGTGTATATATATATTTTAATCTTAGACTTTTGTCCTATTTGTAGGTACCACCGCCTTGTATTTGTTCCTGATCATGCACCCTTCCATCATTAGTAACTCCCCCAGCCCAAAAACCTTTGAGGAGGTACAGTTCTTTAATAGAAATAACTACCACAGGGGGATTGATTGGTAAGATGGGTTATTAGTATAAATATAAAAGTTTATATATTGTGAACAATACAAAAATGACATTGCTGTTGGTAATGTTAACTGTTTATATAAAGAGTGAGATAGAAAAAAATAACCTTTAGTGTCTTTCTAGAATGTTAAGTAAATGCAAATGAATAATAATCATGGTGCATATCATAAATGCAGTAACTTTACTGAGGCTTTCTTGTTAATATCCAGAAATTAATATATGCAAAAAGAGTAACAAAATATGTATTTCTTAATTATGTGGGTTTTTATAGCTAAATTGTAATTATTTCTATGACATAGACCTTATTTCTTATTACACTTACCTCTGAAGTTTAGACTGTGATGTTGTTAGTTGAATATATGAAGGAAAAATATACGTTCATGTTAGAGAGAGGCATTTTTTTTCTTTAAGTGTAATTTAGAAATAGCAATCAGGTAATAGTGGGAGAAGGAAAGACTCTCAGAATGTTGATTAAGGATCTAATAATTGGGAGAATGTTAATGGCTCAGTGGAGTACATAAGTGGTGCTAAAAAAAGTAGCATGTTTCACTGCTGCCATGTTTGCTTTGGCTGCCAGGAAATCACCAGAGGTCATTCTTGATTTTTTTGTGCTACAGTACGAAACACTACCAGACAAATAGCAGTAACATCCTATAGTGGCAGGGGAGCACTAGTAAAATATTATTGATTGTTTCTTTTTTTCTCCAGTCTAAGGGAAAGTAGTTTTATTGCCTTTGACTTTGTATTCATCCATAAAATTAAAGGAGTGAGCACTGTTGTATGGTCTTAGTGCAGATATGTTAGATCCAATTTCTTTTTAAGTCGCTTAGTTTTTGAATAGTTATAATTGATGCAGCAGTTTCTTCCACAAAATGTAGTAAGTCATCCAGTTATTACCAGCTGAGAGATAGTGGCTCAACGACTGGAAATTAGAGAGCTGAATCTTTGCTATTAAGCTTTTTGAAGTCAGGGAAGATGACAAGCAAACAGGGCTTAGTGTATAGTGCTGTTGGAGACAGGCTAAGTTCAGTGAGACAGTTCTTCCACAAAATTGTTTTTATATGGCAGGAAGGCCGCTGCTTCTCTCCTTCCTCCTGTTTTAACCACTTCCCTAACTTGCAGATACAATGTGTGTGCTAGACGTGTGTCGAACTACCTTCATCTTATCACAGCAACAGTGCGTAAGGCTCCCATTGGTCAACTTTATAGACCAAGTATATAATTTTATTAGGCCTCACTGGAAAGCATTCATTTGGCTATTGTGTGTCTGTGCTACATGTCCCACCCACCCTTGCCAGCTTTTCAGATCAATCTTCAATACTCAGAGCTGCCCTATGGTGTAGCTGTTTAACTCTTAGGTTTGCATTCTGTCTGCCTTACAGATTTCTCAGACCTTCAGTCTGATAGAGTATTTTAATGCTGGCACGTAATGAGCTTACCAAATGTTAATTAAATACGAGGTCTGTCCTCATTAGTCCATTAATTAGTTAGGATTCCATCATGGCAAGAATATTTGCAAGTAACAACTGGTTCAATTTATTTTATGGTGATGGAGGTGTAGCTTTTTCCCAGAGCTGACTGATCTGGTCTTTGTCAAAGATTAGCTAGATATAGGCTAGCGACAACATTCTTTTAGATGTCAGGACCTTGGCAACCTCAATACTTAAGAGAGGTACAGGTGTATAATGCAGTGTCCCAGTAGAGATGATAGAATAATGGCCAGGAGAACTGGCCATTCTGTTCTCTATACAGAGAAGTCCAAATAGACTAGTCATGCATTTCTTTATGTAAACACTTTTACAGATTTTTTTGACAAGTTTATCTAAAACCTTCTCAGCTTTGCCAGCGAAGAATTCAATGAAATTCGCCCATAACAATTAGCTTCTCAGAATCAAGTGTCACAGAGTTTGGTTTCTTTAAACCACGGTAGTATCCTTCCTTCTCTCTAAGTACCTTGTGATCAGTGCCTGTATGCTAACGACACGTGTGCCCTGATGAAATGCATGTTATGTCTGTGTCCTAAGGAAAATTGCTTCTGCATCAGTCAGTTCCATCTTATGGAATTTTCTCACTGAGCCTGCGGTGGTCACAATTTCCAAGTCAAGAGTATATCATTTGTATTTAAAGTAGTTCGGTCCTGTGAGTAGAACAAGGTCTAAGCACTGGAAACTTCAGTCCTTCAGCATAATCATCAGAAGAGGTTGTTTTAAATGGCATTTATTTTACAAAAGTTTAAAAGTTGCCCATTTCTTCTTTTCCCCAACAATAAAAAAAAATCTGTGTGTGACAGACCAAAATGATCAGCAAATCTTTTGCTCACCAAGAAAACTAAAAGGAATACAACTCATGTTTTCACAAAAATGTGACTGAGAGAAAGATGCTGACACTGCTTGGAAATGTTTTACCTGCTGAAGATGTGGTGGATTTTTAGTGGATTTTCACCCATAATAACAAGCTCTATTGTGTTTTTCAGTAAAAACAGTTTTGATACTGAGTATCCTTTTTGTTATGCTCTTGCACTGTAATTGGTGTCTGCAAAGGATCAAATTTGGAGTACTCATTTTTTTACTTCTGACATTTATAGAAGTTTGTCCTCACTGAAAAGTGAGAATTCACTAATTTGAAAAAGATACATGGATGTTGTAATGTTAGAAAAAAACAGCTGCAAATGCAGTGAGTAGTGAGATGTAATGAGAAGATGAGAGCTAGTAGCACGTAAAATATGATCAAAATACAATGTAGACTTCTTGCTGCTTTTATATAGCCATTGGTCTATTATTTTATTGTAGAATAAAGTACACTTAACGGATTTGTCAACTTTTCTGTGTCTTCAAAATAATTCTGAAAATGATGTTCCTTTTCTAGGTACATGGATTTCTTCCCTACTCCTTCCAATGTCACCACTGACTTCCTCTTTGAGAAAAGTGCCAACTATTTTCATTCTGAGGAAGCTCCTAAGCGAGCTGCTTCCCTCATTCCCAAGGCCAAGATCATCACCATCCTCATTGACCCATCTGATCGGGCGTATTCCTGGTATCAGGTATGTATATTAAGAAACATGGGCAGGCACAAGTCAAATAAATATGTCAGGTTTCAACCTTGAATCCTCTTTGTATATTCCTTTAGTCTGCATATATATAAAGAGTTTGGATAATACAAGCTTTTATGGTCAGTCAGTGCTCCATATATCATTGACAATGAGCTGAGGTATCTGCCCATGAACATCTGAAAAAAAAAAAATTAAAGTACCAGAAATCACATTTTCAAAAGTCTGCCTGTAATATAAACATGTAAGTGTGCTTTCTTACATGATTAATGTATGTAATCAACACACAGCTACATTAGTTTATCCATGCATTTATTTGGTGCATGTTCAAAATATAAGATTTCTATATGTCCAGGATCTTGTTGTTTTGCAAACACCTATTTAAAATAAAAATCAGAGAATCAATGGTTGAACTAGAATGAAAAGTAGGACCTCAGATTTAAATCACAGTCGGCGCTGAGTGCTTCTTTGGAAAACATTATTACAACACTTTATCTTGATGTTTTGTAGTACTCAAGCACTGAAATTTCTTTTTCTTGTTATAATATTGGAGGAGGTCATGCTAATGCTGAAGAAGTATTTTGCAGATTTGCTCAAAATTGACTTCTCCAATCCTAATCCTCGTTAATAGTTTTGACTTAGATTTTTGTTCTTCAGGTCCAAAGATTTCAACAGGAATTTGAAAAAATAAAAACGCTAAAAAGAAAATTCCAAAGAGAACAGAGTTCTTAGAGTAAGCTGGAAAGAAATAAAACGTCAGATTCATTTGTACAAAAGCTGCCACTCCATTTACTGAAAAGTAAACATTTACGCATTCTATTTTGTTACTGTTAGTATCAGTCTATCTTCTGATTTCTTTTGATACAAAAAATATTTATTGATATAAGCAATGATTAGCTCCACATTTGCAGCAAATTAATACAGATAAGGTCTTCTTAAAGTAATTTCTAATGTGAATAATTGCTCATGACAAGGTCAGTATGACTGAATGTTTTTTTCTTCTTTTCACAACTTTTGTGGTCTGTAAAACTCAGCACTGCAACTTGTTTTACAGCATCAGCGCTCACATGAAGATCCTGCAGCCCTGAAATTCAGTTTCTACCAGGTAATCACAGCTGGACCTCGAGCCCCTTCTGAACTTAGAGCTCTCCAAAAGAGATGCCTAGCACCTGGATGGTATGCTACACATATTGAGAGATGGCTGACTTACTTCCCACCTTATCAGGTGAATAACTCGACATCCTAACCTTATATATATAATATTCTGAAAGACTATCTTTGTAAAAGTATTGCTAGTGAGTGCTGATCCTCAGGGATATCCCAGGTACACACTAGCATGTTTTAAGCCATTGATTATTCACAGCCATGTTCTACTTAGTTGGCTTGATATTTCTGTGGTTGTCATGCCTTAGCACCATACTGCTGAGAGCTTCTTCTGCAAAACAAATCTGAGTAATCTGGAAGTTCAAATACTTGAACACTCTTGTACCCTACAGTGCCTTCAACTGTTTGTTTTTAATTTGCTCACATGCCTTCATCGCTGTATTTCTAATTCTTTGTAGTGTTGAGGAAGAGAGAACCAAACATGCAGTGCTTTGTGAATTCTTTAGTATCAGATATTTCATCAAGGTTTCCAAAAGAAAGAAAATGTCAAAAACAATGGAACACTGCTCTGTGTCTATGCTCTGTATTTCTGTATTCTCTTAATGGTAACTAGTATCACCTAGCACCAGGGAATGTGAGCTGGGATATTACAATAGCCACATGGAAGGGAGGGGAGCAAATCTCTCTTCTAAGGAGGTTTGACATTGGAAGACTTTGGGATGTAAGTGGTATCTTTTCTGTCTGAAGAGACAACAACATATGGGAATGGATGTGATCTAGCGAAGCTGTAACGCCTTAATTTTTCAATGCATCAATGTTTTCACACAGTCCTTGGTTCTTTCATGCAGTCATCTCCCCCCATTTCACTCTCATTAAGCTATGATTATAGTAGTAAATAAACTGTACCTTTACAAGAGTTCACATACTGGTCCACTGCTATCTGTAGTACGTGATTTTTAAGACATTTCTGTAAGTTTGGATCCATAGGAAAAAGCATTTTGCCAAGCAGTTTCAGATCACACCTCAAAGAATGACAAGAACCATTACCATCAGGTAGTCTCGATGCAGCCGATTTGGTTTTGCAGGTGAGAGGCCTTAGCAATATGGATTTATGTCATGCTTGTGCCATTTAGCCTTAAGACCAGGAAACTGTCTCTGATTTGTTGTAGTTAACAATATAGATAAAGCCTTTGTTATATCAGTGTGTTTTCCATCTCAACCATCACCAGTTTTTTAGATGAATTCATGATTTGCCTGATGGGACTTTTCTGTAACCGTGAAACTATTGGGTCTCTTTTGCACATTTTTTTCTCTTTTGCACATTTTGTTATTTGAAAGTTGTCATACATTGCTGTGTCTGGTAGCCTCAAAGAGTGTATGTTCATGGACCTATATATTTCAGTACAGGTGGAGAATAAACAGTCTGAAAATTGGATCTCCCCTGAAACTTCTGTTGGCATATAACAAACTACTAGTCTCTTTCAGCCCTGTGTAGATGAAGTCTCTCAATTACTCCCCACCTCACGTATAAAGTTAACTTTAGCTGAGGGAGGTTGGCTGCAGCCTGAGCCTTCTGTTTATCCAGGACTTGCTTAGCTGAGACAGTTTGGCTGGAGTCTGCACCTTCTGTTTTCCCAGGGTGTGCCAAGGAAGCTCTGATGCCTCTAAATGTGTTCTTCACAAGCTCTCTTTTGGGCCAGCCTTGCAGAATTCGTGAGATACACACTTCCATCATTATCATCATACTCATATGAAATTTTCTACATCGTCTTTTTTTTTTTTTTTTTTTTTAGCTTATCTCCAGAATCACCCATGAGTAGTGAATAGTACCCATCATCAAGTGGATTTTTGACAGATTTTACGTCTGACAATGACAGCAAAGAACCAGCCTTGATAGCCTTTTGTTTTCTCTGTTAAAGTGTTAGGAGATTCACTTGAATTGCAAAAGCAACAGTGTATTATAGGCTTTATCTGAACTTGTTAGCAAGTGCAAAGAACTGCTGAATCACAGAGCAGTTACATAAGGTAGACCTAAAATGGGATCAGCTTAGAAACAAAGCTTTATCTGAAAAGAGAGAGCCTTTGTTCTCAAAAAGGTCTCTTACCAAAACTCTGTGTAAATTTTAAAGCAGTATAAATTGTTGAGTCTCAACAGGTGTGACTGAGTTGAAGAAGCTGTTAGAAAGTCAACAGGCATATAGTAAGTGGTAGAGGTAGCAACAAGTGTAGGTATAAAGGTCCCCTAAGGTTTTTTGTTACACTGTCAAAACCTTTCCTTGCGCATCTTATTTTGAGCGGCAGAAGCAGGAATGCCACAGATATTTAACAAACAACCTGTTTGTTAAATACTAAAGAAGAAACCTCATTCTTTTCTTTTGGATGGAAATATTCCCCACCTGGCATATTTTTTGACCACTGAGCTACAAAGCACTTAAGGCTTGCTTTCAGAGCTTACATCTTAGGAAAGCAGTGGGATCATTTGGGGCTCAAGCAGTCATAATACATCTCATTTGAAAGACTTCTGGGATGAGCTGCTGCTTTCTGAACAGCTTGATACTTTCACTAATCCACATCTCTAAATCCACATGCTGTATATGGGCAATTCCAAAGACTGATCTTTCAAAAGAAAAGACATTTTCTCCCTTCTGATCATGCTCTGAAACTCTATAGTCTTGCATACCTACTAAGATTCATCCAATCCTGGAAGCAAATCATAGGATTTTAGCCTCTCTCCTTGCATGGAAATGTAAAAGCAAACTTCAGCACTGCATACAGAATGAGACCATTGAACCACCTAGAAATCTATTGCTCTCTCCTTTTCATTACTAAAACATGACGGAAAAAGTAGAACTGTTTCCATGACAGGAAAAGAATGCTCGCCTAATCCATTTGGTACCTTGTTTCTCTTCCAAAAGTCTCAAAGACCCAAACATGCTGCATCTTCAGTGGGTCATTTAGGCCTAAAACCCTCACTCAGTGTCTCTTGCTGTGAAGATTCACATCAACGGAAAAGGATAGCCTTATCTGAAGTAGCCTAGTGTGTGTGTATATGTGATCAAGCACTTAACAAAAAGAAAAACAAATTACTTACCAGTTCCTGGCCTTCTTAGAGATGTGTTGCAAATTTCATATCTGTGACATTCCTGCCCATAAGGTCATCCTAACATTTCCCTTTATTCTTATTCTCAAATAAGTTTGTTTGTTTGTTTGTTTTCATAACATTATGTATTCTCATATGGTCTTAGAAGTAAGGCACTTATCCTAACATTGCCTTCTTTTTTCAGTCTTTTGGTCTTTTCCAGTGACAAGCTTTTCAATGTGACTTTAACATATATTCATAAATGCCTGTGTCTGTGAGAATTAACAGCTTATTCTTTAAACGCTAATACCTTTTTTCTTCTCTGGACAAATCTCATTCAGTTTCCTCCCAGTATTTCTTACCCTTCCAGATTCTTCAGTGCTATTTCTCTGTTGTCACAGTGGGCTGAATTTCAGATTTATTTAATGTGCCATTTACTGTGCTCCCAGATCATTAATGATCATGACAAATAGAACTGAACTAATTATCTGGGAAGGTACTCTCCATGTAATGAAGGAGTCTGACAGAGGTGGAAGTTTCAGTTTGAAGTTTAACATAATGAATTTTAAATTATATTTCCATTTATTTTATTTTTTGTAGTTGCTAATTATTGATGGACAGCAGCTAAGAACTGACCCATCTACTGTAATGGATGAAGTACAGAAATTTTTGGGAGTATCTCCTCATTATAATTACTCAGAAGCCCTAACGTGAGTTAATTTTATCATCATTATCACTTGTTCTTATGTTCCTAAAATATTAATTAGTCTGTGAGGAAGCTCACTACATAATAAAGCCTCTGACACTTTTCCTTCTCATATGAGTTCAGTAGGATGTATTCTTCAGTGTTTAGAAAAGAACACAGTAGAGAGATTTCCAATTTATCTACATTTAGTCACTAAATGTGGAGCTTCACTGTTACAGGAGTAGATATCTGAAAAATGCACAAAGAGTAGAGTGAATAAAAAGGAATTTTCGGAATTTTATTTCCATTGGTAACTGGAACACAGAATGCTGACTTCCATAAAAAGAAAGGAAAAAAAATATTTTGTTTGTTTTGGACATTAGCTGCAAGTATCAACAGTATTGATCAGGAATATAGCATCCGCTCTATATGTTCACAAATACTTTGAAGTCTGACACTTAGATTTGGTTGCCCTTAAAGTGAGATTGATGGCCTTAGATTTACTCTTTTCAGTACGAGTCTATTATCTGTCCCTGTTAGAAGCTCTCAGAAAATAATGTTTTTCTTTCCTGTACATTTTTCTGTTTAATATTTTCTTCTAGTTTTATTCTACTCCTTTTATGGCACCAGTAGCAAAATAGACTTTCATCTTCCATGAAATTGAGATAAGACATAAAGGGTCAAATAATCCCTGAATCTGAGTCTACTGAAGACATATTTTACTTGTTTGGCTTTTTTATTTGTTCTTTGGTAGTGGTTTGTTTTTTGGTTTGTGTGTGCATGATTTTCTTATATTTTTATTTTTTAATACTGAGGCCTTTGTCCTTGATACTATGAATTAATCCCATCTGCATCTAATTCCATAGAATGCATTGTCCTTCATGTCAGTCTCTGAACATAATGTTCACAGAAGTAAAGCATCTTGTTTGGTTAAAATGGACTGATATCAGTTTGTCCACTCAGCTGATTTCAGGAATCATCACTGCAGCATCTTTACTGCCTTTACACTGCAGTACTGGCACCTGCTTCTCTCCTTTCTTCACTTCATTTACTTCACAGTTTGTGTCTGCACCCAGCTCTTGTTAACTCCCTTAATCTTCTCTGTTTCCCACTTGCTTGATGCCTTTTCCTGAAGAGAAAATTTGCCAGAGCTAAAAATAAGAATGAACTTACTTTATTGAGTTTCTGCTTTGAACATGTGTTTAAATATTTGTTTCAGGTTTGATTCACATAAAGGTTTCTGGTGTCAGCTTTTGGAAGAAGGAAAGACCAAATGCCTTGGAAAGAGCAAAGGTAGAAAATACCCTCCTATGGATTCAGAGGTAAACCATTATGCTCACTGGCATTATACAGAGGTTTAGCTGTCATAAATGGGGCACTGCACAGGCAAAATCTTAAGAAGAAAGAGAAGACAGAATTAAGTAGCCTTGATTATTTGACTACCTTTTCCTACAAAAAAAAAAACAAAACAAAACAAACAAACAAGAAAAAAACCTTGAGGGAAGCTGCAGATTGCATCACTTTTTCAGTTCTTTATTTCAAATATGAAGAATTTAAGTTATTATAAACTTTTTCTCTCATGTAACTAGCGATAGGACTAGAGGAAATGGCCTCAAGTTGCTCCAGGGGACATTGAGACTGGATATTAGGAAATAATATTTTTCCAAAAGAGTGGTCAGGCACCGGAATGGGCTGCCCAGGGAAGTGGTGGAATCACCAACCCTGGCGGTGTTCAAGGAGCATTATACATTGTTTCAGGGGGCATGGTTTAGTGAGAGCTATTGGTAGTAGGTGGACAGTTGGACTGGATCTTGTAGGTCTTTTCCAACCTTGGAGATTCTATGATTCCATGAAACTATTCTATTTGGACACTTGGCACGCCTTAGAAAAATAAACTTAGCACCTCTGAATTTTTCTGAAATTAATTTGGAAACCTATTCCCTTTACCTAAGTGAGTTTAGCAGCAGAAGCTCCAGAGTGGGTTTTTTCTCAGTCATGATCAGATAGGTGCATTTGTGTCTGTTCCCTTGTCTTTGAGAGTAGATAGACCATGACAGACTCTCATAAAGTTCTGAATGTGGTTAGGTTCTGTTTCCATGAATTTCATAAATATCTTCCTCAGACAAATGCTCCAATGAAAAAAAATCCATCAGATCAAATGCTGCAAGCAAAATCTAAAGGTAGTTCATTCTCCTTTTCTAGATACAACTTTATGCTTATTCTTTCCTGTATTCCTGTTTCACTTAGCCTGACTAAAATTTGAATAAAAGCATTTTGAACAACAGCATTAACACAGAAAGTAAGCCAGATTTCTTTTTCTCATGGTACTTAAGTCAGAAGCAATTTACAGAACTCAATAGAATCATAGAATCGCAGAATGGCTTAGGTTGGAAACGATCTTAAAGATCATCTGGTCCCAACCCCCTGTTGTGGGCAGGTTGACCCCCACCAGATCAGGCTGCCCAAGGCCCCATCCAGCCTAGCCTTGAGCACATCCACAACCTCTCTGGGTAGCTTGTTCCTGTGCCTCACCATCCTGAGTAAAGAATTTCTTCCTAACATCTAACCTAAATTTCCCCAGTAGAATTATACTGATATAAAATCATTGGATGCCAAGGCTTCTGAACAGAGATAAGACTGTATTTGTTTAATGTAATATGTTTCAACTCTAGATATTGATGAAACTGGTATTACTAATTGGCAGATGCCTATATAGAAAGAGATTTTACAAGCTCTAGTTTCAATCACACTTGAGTGAATTTGAATATCAGCTTCAGTACAATTCTTAATTTACATATCTACCTGTGAGCAGATTCAGACCCTTTGCTTTGTCTTCCTGTTCGTTTTGGATATCTTTGTTTCTCTTGATACTACCTTGTAAAGTTCAGCTATTAATTGATGAACTTAAACTTGTATGTAGTAGATAGCATAAAAGAATATAAATTGCGTAGGAGAAAGTAAAGTTTTGACACCATAAAACAAACTTTGAAATTTACAGTCATTACAGCACGACATTTTATTAAATAAAAAATATCTGCTTTTATATCCATCAGTGCAGGGCTTTTCTGTCAAGCTACTACAGAGATCATAATGTGGAACTGTCAAAACTCCTACACAAACTGGGACAACCTCTGCCATCGTGGCTGAGACAGGAACTACAGAAAGTAAGATAGCATTGAAAGAAGATATTTTTGAAATCTCTTCCACACTTCTGTCATCCTACCCAAAGTCTTCAGTAGTTACCAGAAAGTCTTGTAAAATATACCTCTGCAAAAAATAGTAAAAGACAGAAATTATTTCCATATGCTGGCATGTGGATTGTGAAAATACACGTGTTTCTTAGCGTTCTGGTGGGACAAATCTTTCTCATAAATATTTCTGGGCCTGTGGAGTTGTGGACTACTGTGCACATATGTGGAAGTTAACTGCAGCTGGTATAAGCTTCAGAGATACATGACCTGTCCAATTTCACGGTAAATACTTACATTTTTATATATCAGTTTAAAAGTATTGTGTCTCATGTAGGTTTTGTAGCCCACTGTTAGACTGCTGTTTTTATTAGTATTTGATTATCGTGTCTTGCATAAAATAAGAAAATTTAATGTAGCATAAAATGCCAAGTGTACTTCTGCCATTGGAATCAGCTTGCTAATACCTGAAGTATATTCTAATAAGTGTGAGAAGTACAGTTATCATACATTACCTAGGTGTGCACAGCAACAAAATCTGGAATCCACAGGCAAAAGCAGTGTAGAAAAGAAAAAGAAAATTACCTATAGCCTGTAAAAACAAACCCTTACAATGCAGTAAGGGCCTTTGTTCGTAACTACTGTCTGATTTTGCACTGACTGAAATTGCAAAATACGGAATGTATACTGCATCTGAACAGAAATGTAATTGGATACATAAAGCACAAATGTTGCAATAAAATCCTTGTGAGCAGTATTATACTTCAATAATTGTGAACCAGACTGAAACAGTACCATCAACAGTCTTTCACTCCTGGCTTCTGTGAGCAGCCAAATTTGGATACTGCACTCTGGTCTTACATTGCTGTGAATCAGAAATGACTCCACTGAAATGAATGAAAAATTGCTAAAGAGCAGAAACAGATCCATTCTTAGACTGCCTTAATTTGCGCTACTGGTTTTCCTTAATTTATTTGCCTTCAATCTGTGCTGTGTGTTTTCCAAGGTCCCTCAACTTGATCAAAACTGTAGCATCTTGCGGTGACCTTCGACTTACGTCAGCTGCAAAAATCTGATTCCTAGATGAAAATAATGATTCTAGCTCCACACATCTTAAAGTAGCTTGGTATTAAAGTTTAGAAATAAGCTTTAGGAAAGAGAAATTAAGACAGCTCATGGTAGAAAGTTAAGCTCTAATCATGAAAAAATACACATATCCAGCCTTACATTTGTGATACATTTCAGTGACACACCTCATAATACATCAGTTTAAATGTGAGATAAAGTCTAATCAACCATACTTAAAAGTTGAAAAAGATCATTGAAAATTTCAGCTGAGTATGGCCTTAAGGTTTCTCCGCTGAACTTTGGCTCTGAATGTTTCTGAGGGCATAAAAAGGTAGGGAATACAAAAGATTGCTGCAGTATTAAATGAAATGCTTTTTACGGTAGGTCTGTATTATTATCATAATTTGTTTTAGGATGAATAGTTTAAAATATGCATCAAATGGTGGAAAAACTTTATATGTCTCAGTGCTGTTTTACAACCTTTATGTAATCATATCATTTAACTTCCAAGGTAATGGAATAGAAACCAGTCTGTTATACCCTAAATAGAAAACAGGTGTTGAGATCCTTACTGTACCTCTAGCTGGTAATCTTTAATATTTACTGATTTTGTCTCTGTAGTACCTGGTTTTGATAGGCTTGTAAAGAAAAAATCCAGACAAATTTGCTGTATATAACAATATTCTTTACACAGCACATTTTTGCTAAGGGAATATGCATGATTAATGATGAGGACCTGCTAGAGTAGACACTTTTAAGATGAACATCTTTATTATTTATAAGAGAATAAAAATTTTCATTTCATTTTAGATATTCACTGTAATATAGGTTTGACCCAAAATCTGACTTGTTTTAAAATAGTCTTATTTGATAAAAGAAATGCTTTGCATTCTGAATATCTGTAAGTGCAAATCCTCTGCATGCTACGGACAACTTGTGTCCTACAAGCATCTATATGGATTTGTTACAAGTAAATTGAATAACTGGAAAAAATACCTGCGGTTTTCATCCTGACATGATTGATTTTCTCCTTAATATAACCTGATGTAACATCACTCAAACATTTAAAGTAGAAGGAAATTGTAAATCAGAAGAAAATGGGGAAAAGCACTACAAAGTGCCTGAGATTTTCACAAATTGAGTGCTTCCTACACACTGGAAGAATGGGCTTCAGCCATGTTTGTACTTTCATCTTTGTTTTCAGAAACTCAGTTCCTCTCCTCTTTCCCTGTGAAATCTAGGCCCCATCAAAATGAGAATAAGTAAGCACCAACGATAGAGCAGTGACTGGGGAGTACACATTGGACACCCTCTAGGTGTTTTGCATCAGACAAGGTGACATGTCTCAGATGTGTGGCCTTTCCTGTGATGTTTGTTAGGAATCTGGTCAAATAGCCAACGGCAGTCACCACATACATAGCACTGGGATGACAAGCCACCACACGCAGCTCCTTGGCCCTGGCAGCTAAACATAAAGTTTGTCCTTTGCAAAGAAGTGCTGTAGCGAGTCTCAAGTCTTGATGAGGAACAGTAGGGTACAGCACTTCTACTGTCCCAGTGCCCTTCCTAAAGTTGGAATAAAGGCAAATCTTCAGTGAATTCCTGTGGTAGCTTTGGGTCAGTCATGTGATCAAAGTAATGTGACCTTTTGGCCCTGGAGCTGCACATCTGAAAGGGAATTATCTTGAATCTTAATTCACAGATCCTATTGAGATGCATCTGTTGAGTACTAGCATCTCTAGATGCAGAGCATTAGCTGCTTATAAGCTAGGTTGGCTAAGTCCTTTCAGACTCAATAGCAGTAGAGAAGTAAAGCCTAACCACTAGGGGTCTTTGCAGTTCTGATTTTGTGATGTTCAGTTATTACCGGTTTATACAAAGACAGTATGAAAACTTTTTTTTTCCCCCCAGAACTATTTTATTTAACTGTGCTCTTACATTTAACAGGAAACTTTTAAAAACAGAATGACCTTTAATATGCAGTCTACTTGGTGAAGAATTAAGAGTCTGAGCAAAACATGCAGGCAACAGCTGTGTGCCTTATTCCCCAAATAAGGGGATGCACATGAGTACAGCTGAGTAAGCAAGTCATACAACATGAAGTACTTGAGAATTTTAACCTATTTACAAATCCCCTACAATCAATATTTAATTTTCAGAAGTAGACTATCAATATGAACACTTCTAAAAAACACCACTTTGTCACAAAAGAAAAATGTATATTTGCTAGCCAAAGTCAAGTGTTTTACTGTGGATGGTAATACAGCTGTGGTTTCTGTTGTCCTGGTAGATAAATGCACAAGCAATTGCTTTAACAAATGCTTGATGATGTGATCTTCACATTTATTTTCATAAGTATGATTCTGAAATTTGGCTTCCTCAAATATCTGTGCCATTAAAAATCAGAGTGTGAGTATGAATAGAAAGTGACCATTAGGGGGTGTAAACACAGAGCCTGATATGAGTTCCCATTAT
The DNA here is from genome assembly GCF_016699485.2 of Gallus gallus. Taxonomy (NCBI): domain Eukaryota; kingdom Metazoa; phylum Chordata; class Aves; order Galliformes; family Phasianidae; genus Gallus; species Gallus gallus. The sequence continues at coordinate 54,576,276 of NC_052535.1, read as the reverse complement.
TATTTGAGCAAACGTTCCTGAAATACTGTGATACCTTCCCAGTTCTACTTGCGCAGAAAGAATTCATTTCAGTGATTTGCAGACTACCATGTACAGCATATCCTTTCTCATTGCTTAAAGAAGTGGGACTTCCTCAGGAAGAAAGTAAATAGATATTTCAATGTTTATAGATGTAATACTCTTGTCATTCACATTGAATGAAAATTGCTGGAAACATTTTTCTCAAAAATTTTTTAAATAAAAAATAGATATTATTCTGATAGTGGCATGGTATCTGAAGTGCAACAATAAAGTCTGTTAAGAAAATGTACCAATGAATGGAAGTGATTTTTTTTTTCATAAAACTTGTCCTTTTCCAGGTTTGTTAGCAGCTATTACTGAGTTATAACACAACCCGCGAGCATGGGAGCAGCACGAAATGTTTTCACAGATGGAAAATAATGCTTACTCCCTCTGTAAGTGAATGTTACTGCTTTATGCAGCTGCTTATTTTACTGCTTTTGCTTCCTGCTCAGTTTTTACTTCTTGTGCCAGAAATCATTAATGTGCTATAGAAACACTTCCAGAGCTTGCTGTTTTTAAGAGAACAGGCAGACTTTATTTGAACGGTTTGCCTGTGGATTCAATAGTTGTGCCTATACAGACATAAGAAAACATTTTTAGGAGGAACTCCTAAAAGATGGTGTAAGTGTCCAAAGGAAAGTTCACTGTTATCAACAAATTCAGAACAGAGCAGAAAACTGTAGTATCTGCTGGGCAAAAGCTGATTCATATCGTCATGGAGGTGTAGAAAATAGAAAGCATGTAAACAAAATATTCTTTCATTACAGAGAAATGATGTAATATTCAGAAGTGTAAACTTCCAGTACCCATCCCTGTCATATCAAAGTGTAACAGAAATAGAACAGTGTTAACAGAAAGGTACTAAGCAAAGATTCTTGCTGTGCCTGACTGACCACTGTATCCAGTTTTTCTGCTTTCATTAAATGAATATTCCTTTTCAGTTCTACCAGTCCCAGACCTCTTAGAGCTCAAAGGCCAAAGATGCACTGTTTTGTCTGTGTGGATTAAAAGGATGAAGAAGGCACAGTGGTCAGCGCCAAGGGGCAAAAGACAGGAACAGGAAAGCAATTAACAGGTGAAACCAAAGGAAGAATATGAGCCTTCCCTACCAGATGTGGCCCAGTTCAACCATGATACAAGGGCTCAGTTCAGAATTACTAGCTAAAATCATGCAACCTATGTTATTCAAGAGATCAGAGAAATTGACTCTTTCGCCCTTTAATTCTACTGTCTCCTCCTTTTGTACAATCCTAGCAGCACTTTTGTTATTTTAGAGTATTGATGTCTGATAGCCGTATGTTTGAAGCAGCAGTATTACATGGCTGTCCTAAAAGTGATGAAATGCACCCAGTTACAAATATGCCTTAAATACACGTATCTCTCTGCACATATAGAAAGCTGCATTGGTGTATAGTCAGGCTGGAACAGTGCTTTGGGTTTGGAAATACTCCCAGCTCCTTTTCCCTTGATCTTGATTCTCCTACATATTATGGTCAGTAGCGAAATACGTATATAAAGCAAAAAAAAAAAAAAAAAAAAAAAGGGTTTAAATCATATTTACAGTCAACCCTCATCCTGCTGTCCCGCTGCAGCTCTGCAGACAGAGCTGTACTCCGACATTATAAAAACTGCGCGTGGTGTGAAGGACAAACTGCTGCCCCCCACATGTCCGCCGCACCTCCGCCTCTCCCAGCGCGCGGAACGCGCTACAGCCGCCATCCCGCTCGTGCTCCAGCGCCGCACACCGCGCAGCTGCCACCGCCCCCTCCTCTCCCCGCCCCCTGGGAGGAGCACGCACCTCGCCCGCCCTTGCCGCCTGCTTGGGTGGTGGTTCCGGTTCAGCTAGCGACCGTTGGCGGGCGTACGTGGCGGCAGAGGCTGGGGTTGTTGGTGGGCACGCGGGCAGCCGTTAAGCGGGCGCGTGCAGCGACCGTTAAGCGGGTGCGGGAGGCGGGCTGTGGGGATTTCTGGTAGCGCTGGCGTAGCCGTTGGGTTCCGCGGTCATCCTCTCCACCTCAGAAGCGGGAGGGACTCAGTGGAGCCGAGCCGAGCCAAGCCAAGCTAGGCTGGCAGAGGTGCGGAGCAACTGCAGGTAAGGGGAGGGTGGGTGCTGAGCGGCGGCGGGGCGACGTACGATGGGGAGCGGGGGGAGCGAGCGGCCGGCCATTGGGAAGATGGCGGTCGCCATGTGGTGGGGGGGGGATGGCCGCTCCATGACTCCATGGGGGCTGCCGCTCGTGGCTGTCCCCCTTCCTAGGCATGGAAGAGCAGCTTCTTGCTAATTGGCAAAACTTCTACCATGGCGTTGGTAGTAGTCGTTGACTGTGGCAAGTAACAAGCCGAGTCGGCAGGGGTTTGTGGCGCAGGGGGGTGGCAGGTTCTTGTGATGCTTTTGTTTTTTGTTTTCCTTCGTAACTTGTCGAAGCTCCGTTTTGTAAGAAAGTCTTCTCCTCTCGCCCCCCATCCCCCCCTTCTTTTTTCTTAAGCTTTCTTAAAATGCAGAAGCCGGAAGTGAGGAGGCCGCGTAGTTCCTCTCCTCAAAGACACCGCGTGACTGGGTATGTGTTGCCTTATGAGCTCCTAATAGAGAAATTTTGAGCGGGAATAATAGCAATTTACTAGTTACGTTTAGCGACTAAGCTTCTGAGACCCATCTGATCACCACTGAAATCAAGATATGAAAGTCTTGATTTATTGAAAAGTTTGCTTGGTTGTGCGTAATTATCTTTTACTGACAAAAAGCTGTAACCGAGAGGAAAAGTCTGTGCTACCTGGAAGAATTGGGCTCGGGTGCAGATGCATTGAGTGTATTCTGAAGACTGGGCTGTGGTATTGCCAGTACTTTTGCCTTCTAAACTGGAGGCATCTGGGTCCAGAGATGTCAACGAGTGGTGTATGCAAGGAGCAAGCCTATCAGTAAGCACGTTGCTGAGTTAGCGAAGTGTACAAACAGTGGTCTGAAGCAGGGGAGATGGCTTCCAATAGCTTTGTTTCAGAGCAGTGTTCAGTTTCTAGGAAGGCACCGTACTGTTCAGTAATGTCTGCTGTCTTGTATGTGTAGCAATATTAAACTGCGTCAAACTTCTCTTTACAGGGGAAAAACATTCTTGAGTTGTGATGGCAGAAGAAGACGGGTCTAAATTCAACCTGTAAATTTTTGGAGTAACTGTGACTAGAATTTCTATTGTTTACTTACTTTTAGGATAGATAGGCAATCTTATAGAATTAACGGCCTTTGTGAGCAAGGGTATTCCTGATTTTCAAACAGGGAAGCAAGCAGTACTTTTAGGCTAGGCCTTAATTTCAGTTTAGACTTAAATGACTCTTCTAATTAAGTTTATACTATGAGCCTAGATGCTCTGCAGTCCCTCATCTTTACAAAGAGCACAGTGGGCCTGGGGTGTAGTGTACCGTGTTTCAAATTAGTGTGGAATCAGTCTGCACAAAAGGGAATGTAGTTAGGAGGATGTTGGCATATTTTGTGCTGCCTTCCAGGATCCTTAGCTGCGCTCATTTCAAGGCTTTCGACAAGTTTTATGCTATTATAATCTCAGTAGTTAGTGACTGTGCTGTACTCCAGCCACATAGCTGACTGTACTTCAGTAGTCCTAAATCTGGATAAGTGTTGTGCTTTCGCTGGTGGCTCTGGTGCTGCTAAAGCACTGTAGAAGGGTTGTTGCAAGGAGTGTACATGTACTGTGGAAGATGAAGGTAAGTTTGTGAAGTCTAAAAGATGTATGTGAATGTCTGCAGCTAAAACTTTAATATATGCTAATGTAAAGCATTCAAATGTACTGATGAGTCAATAAAGAGAGATGGACTTACACTGCAAGTGTCGCTTCTTCCTTACAAGTGCACTGATAACTGAGATCAGACCTGCACATGGACTTCAGAGTTACTGAGGAGGGGCCAAATGTCTTTGCTATGTGTATTCACCTTCTGGTATCTGGGCCTTGCATTTTCAACTAAATAGTTTTGGGCCAAAGAAGTAACTGACTGATGCTGTCTGGAAGCCATTCCAGAAGGCATGTGGTTTTAGAGGTTACTGCTGCAGGGAAGAAACAGAGATTTTTTGAATGTAGCTGCTTTCTCTGTTTCATTTGTTGGATGTTTTCACTTAATACATATTCATAAAATAACTGAAGAATGGGACAGGTTAAATGTTTTCCTTCTGAAGTGTGTAAGTGAGCTTAGATAATGCCAGCTTTTGCTTGGCACAACTTCATGTGGAATATCTTTGTTAATCAGAAAATTCATTGCAAACTGTGAAGTTTACCCACAATTGATGTTCCTGCCACGTCCACTTAGACATTATGTATAAAAGTTCCAGTCAGTGTGGCAGTTTTTATTGTTCACATTTACACCATCAGGCTCATTGAACAAGAATTAGAATGGTATAACATTAAAGACAATTTTCTTTTAGAAACTAGCAGAGGCATGCTGTCTGCATTGGAACTGTACTGCATCATTTCAACTTTAATCATTATAGCATCCTAAGAATGAAACTAATGGTCTACCTTACTAAGTCTAAATGTACACCCTTAGTGTACAGACTTGTTTTTTTTTTCCCTAAGTATTGCACTTTGTGGTGCAACTCTTAAAAGAAAATGATCTACGCTCTGTATCACACATATTGCACTATGTTGTCTACTTCACAAGTCTTATGATCTTATTTTGCAAAACTTTGTATAGTAGATACCTTCTGACAGGCTTACTTCCTCCGTAATTAAAGGGCTACATAGAAGTAAAAATGTAAACAGCTTTGAAGCTTGCTAGGAGAGTATTTCACGTAGGTCTAACAGTAGGTGAGCATAGTACTATATGATGTTTTTAAATAATATATTTCACGCTTCTACTAGTGCAGCTTTACAGAGAACTAAAATATATACAAGCACCTCGTGTACTAGTTTAGCACCAGTTCCAACAAGATATTTAAGCTAGTCGTGGCCCTTAATAGGGCCAGTAAGTTAGAGGAGAGAAACTGAGGGCCAGTTTTACAACCACTTGCAACATTGCAACTTCTCACAAATGAGTTGTCTTGGATATTGGTTAAAACACCAGAGACACATAGAAGCATGCGGGAATGAATGAATGCCCACTTATAACGTGAATACAAGCATCCCACTTTGTTCACAAAAGGCCACACAATACTATTATAGCTTGAGCGTCTTAGGAAAGGAAGCACAGGAAAGCGAAGTGGTAGTCACAGTTGGTACAATCACTATGCAGTGACACAGCTGCCATGTGTATCTCACTGGGGCGTTTCATGGCCCACAGAGCTTTTCTTTGATCTTTTCAAGAAGCATCGTTGTTAAAAAGTGTGCTATATAGGGTACACTTGGAGGCAGTCCAGCTGGCCGTAAGGAGAACTCATGGACACAGCATTGAACTTTCTTGTTTCATTGTTGATTGTAGCTAGTCTCTTCTGTTTTAAAGGTTGCTATCAAGTGGGGTTGCACTGAAATGGTAATTCCTTCCTGGGTTCTGTATGGCGGTTAGGAAGAATTTCTTCACCAGGAGGATGTCAAGCACTGGGATGGGCTGCCCAGAGAAGTGAGGGTGTCCCCATCCCTGGAGGTATGGCACCAAGGGCCATGGTTTAAACAATGGGACTCAGTAGGTCACGTTAATGGTTGGACTTGATCTCAGTGTTCTTTTCCAAATCAAATGATTCTGTGATTCTAAGGTGAGTGGAGTGGCCGTTTCTAGAAAGATAAAAGTTGTTTTCTGTTTGTCTTGATATGGACTACATTTTTCTTGGCGCTTTCTTTTGTAACAAACCATCGTGGTTTTCATAACATGAGGAAGAGTGTTTAGAAGGAGTTAACAAAGGGAATGGATATTGCTAAATGATGCTTAGAACATAAAAGGGCATTAGGGTCCATATGACTGTCTTACAACTTCATGTGGTGTCATAAGTTACTATAGCAAAATTGAGCAGTTGCTGGATAAAAAACAAAACAAACTTTTGTAATTATTGGTTTGAAATCATTTTCACTTTTCCAATGAGAATTATCTGAAACAGCAATGCCCCTAAGCATGGTAGGCTTGTCTAAGTATTTAGAGAATAATCCTTTAAGACTTTATACATCTTTTCAGACAGGCACTGATTCAGTATTTCCAGCATTTATCTAACTCACACAGCTGTGTAGAATGTTTGCAGGGAAATTAATTACCTTCCAGCATGCTGTCTACTTTACTTGGGAATGTGCTCTAGGAGCTGAGCTGTAAGAATGTTTTTCAGACTAGGTGGAGGTCTGATTATTGACAATTGTTTTCCTTCTAACACAGAACATATAGACAGAGTTGCTTACCAAGCATGTGCCTGTTTGTGGTCTCATCAGCTGCTAAAACAGCAGTCAAAATTAGAGGACTGAGTATAAGGTCATAGGAGTAATAGAAAAGCAGTCGGGAATTGATTAAATAAACTAGAATTAAAAATGAATTTTGAGGTCTGTTATTAATTATATAAAAGCTTGGAGCTGCCTGTGAATAGTGGATCTGCCAGTGAACTCGTTAGCTTTCTTGCTCTAATGTTACTCTAAGCTGGAGGTCACTTTTCTGCTTATCTTCGGTTCCTGCAAGATAAACTTCCTTGACACAGAAGGATTTTGTTTGCATAGTAATCCATAACTGGAAAGGTTGTGTGTATCCAGCCTGGATTTAATACCAAAAAAAAAAACCCCAAAACACACAAATAGGAAAATGTGCCTGTTTCCACTCGCAGTGGGCCCCAGCTGTGCAATCTGTGCTGTTCAAGCTGTCCTGCTTTATTCACGGTGTTAATAAAGTTTGGTTTGGATTAAGCACATTCATAGTTTGGTCACACTCTTTATCCAGGGTACAAAAGATGAAACTTTTGTGTAGACACCTGGAGAGTCTTTCATTCCGCAGCCATAGCCCCAGGAGGTCACACCGTACACAACCCAGCTTTCCCCTGGACGTTCACACATCAGTGGTCCTCCACTGTCCCCTTGACAGCTATCGATGCGTTTCTGTTCCTGGATGTTTCCAGCACAGAGCATTCTTCCTGTGAATCTTCTTTTATAACGCTCCTCACATACCCTCTTGGGAAGTAAGGGGATGGCAGCTTGTTGTAGTGTTCTTGAATAAGCCCTTCCTGAAAAGACGACCAAAATTATCGCGTTGTGGTGCCTTGTCTTGGAAACATAAGTAGCATTTAAGCCAACTTAGACTATCAATCCTTCTCAATGTTTTGTCATTAAATATGTTGAAAAGAATACTAAATACTGAAAAGAACCTGTGCATTAAATATAAGATCGAAATACTAAAAACGTATTGTAAATATGGAAAGCAGATTCTTTTTTTAAAATCTAAAAGTTTCAGATGTAGCTTTACACCTCACTGGATCATCCCAAGGCTAGTGTTGGTTTCAAACACGTTTTCTGTGATTTTTAGAGGAATATATATCACATTACTTCAGTGAGAAAGCTGGTTTTTGAGATGTGAGCAGAGGAGTTTGAAGCTTTAGAATTATTTCTAAGTAACCCATTCAGAGTTAGTTTTGTTCAGTGGTGCTGCACCATCTGTCACTTTCTGAGTGGAGCATCCAGCCAACCACTGCGATGTGAGCCAACTAATGCACACATGCTCGCTTGTCCCCTCAGCTGAGGAGGTTGTGTTATAGAGCCTGAGTGTGTTCTGGTATAGATGGGCAGTATCACTGGAATCACTTGCAATCTTGATACCTCGTTACATCAAAGTACTGCTGGAAGTCCTGGCCAAAACGAATCTTAATTTGTGGAGGTGACCACAACCTGTTCTTGGATTTTCTTTCTCTGTAGCAATTCCCACATCTTAAAAGCCATGTTCTGTTAATAAAATGGCTTTTTTCTCCCAACTCGTAGCTCTTTTTTTCAGTTGCAAACATAGGGCACTAATGCCATTGGATCAGTTTTTTGTTCTTTTTTTAAGTTAAAATCTTAATACTTGTAAAATAAGTACGACTCATATAGTTAGAGTGAAATTTCAACTGAAGTACTGCAATGATATAATTTCTTACCATAATTAGAGGCAATTACTGCAGTGTCTAATATTAGTTTCCTTAAATACATGTCCTAAGTAAACAGCATAGCAGAACTATCAGTGAATTGTGTAAAATGCTAGGCAAGACTAGGCAATTCACTAGGAATTGTCAGAAGAAAAAAACAAAACCAGCCAAAAAACAGCAAACCTACAAGTCTGTCTCCATACATGTAGCACAGTGACCTAGTCATCTGTGCCTACAGATTAATACATAAGAGGGAGAACTGATACTTGGCCTTGCCTTCTTGCCAGTGTGAATGTGACTGAGAAACGAAGGATCAAGTGTGGCTGCTACCTTGTGCTGTATTCAGCACCACAAAGACACAGAAGTAAAACATGGTTACTAATTTCTAAAATATTTTAAGGGCCAAGGCTATTGAAGAATAATAACCTTGTAGTGACCTGAAAGGTGGCTGGCTCATTTATTCTAGAAGCCTGGATTGCAGATTGCATTGTGGCTGTCAAGTTTTGGCAAGATGTTTTCTCATGTAAATGCAACAGGCTAGTTGAAAATGGTGGTGGTAACAAGACAGACTAAAAATGTTATTTGAAATATCACTATGCATATTTTTATATCCATTTTTTCTATCAAAATAAATCTTTCTAAAATATTTCTTGTACTCACCTTAAAATCCTTAAATATGAGAGCTGTTAGTTATGCTCTGAGGCAGGGTGTGATGATCTGCTATCCAGCATGAGCCTTGCAACAAAAAAGCTTTTCATTCTTGCTTGTTAACCTTAATGAGGCTATTATACTGACTGGTTTTATGATTCTGAGTCACATAGTTAATTGCCACATTTCAAACACAAAGTAAATTCAGTAAACAAGGTGTTCCTCTTTAAGGATCAAGAGAGAAAATGTTTCCATATATAAAAAGAGTAAAGTTGTTCAATTTTTAGCATTTCCTTATTTTCAGTATTCATTTATTATTATTATTTTTTTTTTCAGTGAGCAACCTCAGGCAGTGTGATCAGCTTGTGGAAATCATTGTATTCTTACCTGTGTCACCCCATCCAGTGATGTAACAGTTAGGAGCAGTTTTCTGTGGTCTCTCTCTCCTTAAGGGCAGGCAGGCAGGTAAGACATGGGTACTGAATCTGGCACACTGTTCCTCTGGCCCCTGTAGCCTCACTAGTGCAATGTCATAGTCACTGCTGTCAGGCCTGTACTCCTTGTGCATCACAATCTCTTGGACTCCAATTTCTTCCTCATACTCTTCTGGTACCAGCGTATGATAATCTCCAACTCGCACGGCATAGTTCCTAGTGTTATTGCCATACCTGAGATTGAGATTAGAAAAAACAGGGCTCACTCATGCAAAGTCAGATCCTAAGCATACCCACAAACTGAATCAGTGCCTTCACATTATTTGCATGTAACAATATCAACATGTTATTTTAAAAGAGTAAAACTGTTTTCTCAGGTACTTAGGCTGAAGTACAAGTGTCTCCTAGTTTATGTTCCTTTTTGTATATTTGCCTAGGCAAGTTTTCTTGTGGCCATCTGCCATGACTGGCATTTACTTCAAAGGTGTGAATATGGTGTGCATTATGAATATACTTAGTAACGGTATACTTACTAAGGGTAAACTGCCAGTAATTGTAAGAAAAGCTTGAATACTAACATTACTGCGGCACCCTAAATAACTACTGCAATGAAAACAGTATTCATGATTGATTTGTAGGTTGGTTTTGAAAATTCTTAAGGAGAAAAAAAGCTTTTTTAATTCTAGAGACATCAATAACTTGATAAAAACATCTTTTGTTAACTAATGCTATATTATGGAAAACGAAGTGTAAGTGAATTATAAACACCTATCCACAAAGCCACAGAAGGCATGTAACTCCTGCATTTTGTATGTCTATATGACCCCGATCCCTTTAGTGTTTTAGATTAAATGGTGAATACCAGAGAGATTATCACTGTGGCTGAAATAACAATTTTTTATCCATGCCTTGGAGATTTTGACTTATATGAGACATGCAGTCCTCCTCAGGAAAATGCGAACAAGGAAGTAGTGTTGGGTGTATTTATTTATTCTAAATCTGGCTAAGCTAGCTGAAGTATTTTTGCTTTGACTTCTCTCTTTCCCTATATCCTTCAGCAGGAAATTTGTAATATGTGTGCAGAAAATACAATGTTCAGCCACTTTCCAACCTACACTTTTTTTTCTTCTTTTATTCTTCTTTTTTTTTTTTTTTTTAAGAAAAAGATCAGCCATGTGCTGGTCTCTACAGCTTACAAAAACTTTCTTGGGAAATAGCAGACAAAGCAGCAACAGTACAGAGTGCTTTGGAATAATATACCACTGAATACTCTAATTGCAGGTTGCATCCATGGCTACTTGCAGAGCTTTCTTTGTCAAATTCTGCATGTGTCCTTGTATAAACAGAATTTCCCTTCTAGGCTTGTAAGAAGGTTGCAGGCTATGACCAAACATTTACTCATCAGAAGATAGCCTGTTATGTAGAAGAAATGCACGAAAAACTTGTCTAGCATGAAAAACCTTCCAGGTCATCCTCAGTAATATATCTGAAATGCTCACTCTTCAGATACTGTATTTTATGGTTAGAAATCAAAATTCTGTAGCAGCTGCAAGTGAAGAGTTGCAACTGATGCAGTCTTGGTAATATTAAAAGAAGAGTTTAAGAATGTATTCGTGTTACCTCTGTTCTCAGAGGGAGGATAAGAGAAAAATAAACTGTGTATTTATCCAAATACATTGCTTATTTCCTCCTGCAAACATTGCTCGATTTAGTTCATATTTCAGTGTGTTTATCTCAAAGACATTTAAGAACAGAAACTCTTATTTGTGTGTCACACCACTAATATCTTTCTTTTTTGACCACAAAAGTGCTAGCATTTTATACTTTATCACTGCATCAGTTTTCCTTAGGAATTTCCATTAGTAATCAGAGCATAAATAAGACACTAGAAAAAGCAGAAGCATGAATCCTGGTTCTCAATGCATCTGAAGTCTAGCTTCTTGAAATTTCTAGGATATGATATTTCTTTGTAAGTTTGGATGTCTTACTTTCTTGCATTAGATCTCACTTTCTCATTTCTAGATTGTTTTGATTGCCTTTTCCAGTTTTAAAGGCGGTTTGAATGTGCTACGAGAACTAAACTGACAAAATGGTGTCTCATTTTATTGTATGAATTAATCTTTCATTGGTTCTCTGTGTAACTTTGGTAACAGAGAAGTATAACTGAGAGCACAGCTCTGTGCCCCTACACAAAGTGGAGGAGGTCCATATAGAGACAGGTAGCTGAATGGTCAGGGTGCACAGTATCAAACAGTTTTCTTTCACTTTTACAAAATCTGTTTGTAGAACACAAGTAATGCTCTGAATGTAATAATACCGGGACAAATTATGCAGCTGGCTGAGTACTTCTCCGGTGTCACATCAAGCAGAGGGTGAGATTACAAACAACATCAGCTGATGCATTAGCCAACTTTGTAGGATCTATTTTCCTTATATTAAATTAGAAAAGGAAGCTGGCACAGAAAGTATTTTCCTTACTGTTGCAATAAAATGGCTTCATATTATTTTCACTTGAAATATTTTAATATAAGTGCAAACACCCCACTAAAATAGGAAGTGGGAGAGTTATGGGTTTGTTATTGACATCTCATTCAGTTATATATTTCTGCTTAACTTTCCTAACTGTGTGATGAAATTCCACTTCTGCAGTACAGCAGATACAGCAACTGAGCCTGGTGAAATAAGTAAAATTATAGTTTGACAAGTAGAAATACTAAACAGTTCTGTATTTTTTTTTTTTTTTTTGCTACAGTCTCTGTTTATAGCTGTTCATCTTAACTGTCAGTGAAAACTACTTTAATTAGGATTCTGTACCCCATAGTGTATTGCTAGATACTACCTTTGAATGCTTGAGAGTAATATTTTACTGATTTTTGGTGTATGCCTGATTGGAATAGTATATTGGAATACAAATATACAAGGTCATTAGCATTAAATAGATTTTACCTGACATAATATGACAAAACCATTTCCAACAGTCACTGAAAATACTGTGAGAAAACACTCTGAGAGAATTAGGAAGTTCAGTCCTATCTATCCAGTGCCAGCTGAGAGCCAATGGTATCTACTCTTTTACAGTAAACAGTAGTTCATCCACAGGCTGTCAGAGTTGCATGCTTAGAATTAGGTTGCACAGTTTTTAAGGCAAAATAGGAAGCAAAACAATGTGGGCCCTCAGACCACATGTAACAGTTGTACAATAGCCTGCTACATACCCCTGAGTGGCTGCACCAGCAGGGACCTATTGCAGTGTACTGTGGACCAGCCTTGCTGCTCTTTTTCCATAACCAGTCCCCTTTTATGTTGGTGTTGAGGAACATGTCTGGAACGAGCATGCTTTGGCAGTACACTGTTGTGACTTGGAGCCCCAGTGAAATAAGCAAGCACCAGGAAGAGCAGGTCATGTATTCTATGGGGAGTACTTAAAGTAAGAACAGTTACAAGCACAGCAGTAACTAACTTGTTTCATCAAACTCGTAGAGTTTCATCAAACTCTAATGAGTTTCTAATGAGTTCTCTAATCAGATCTTGATTTGCACGCAGAAGCTGTAAGTGCCTTCCTGTGACCTCCCTTTTTTCCCTGTGCTTGAAAAGGAACATGAAGCCATTTTATATACTGTTTGGTAATAGCAGCTGGAGTGCTTTGATAGTTCCACAGAAACAACTAGGACATCCGTGAAAACAGGCTGTAGTTTTATGGAGTTTGACCATTTGAGCTTGAAGTACTACTAAGGAAAGTCTTTCACAATTTTCATGAAACATGAAAACTAAAAGATATGCATCTGGCACTAAGCAAAAGTAACAGTTTAAGTAAAGTAAGTAAATAAGTATTTATACTTTATATTATATATTAAGTATTTTCACTTAATTGAAAATATGTCTGGCTCTTCTTCAGTACAGTGCAAAAGGAAAGGGTTGAAGTCCAAAGTTTAAACATTTGCAGCCTGCCTAGGCAAAACTTAGCCCATTTCCTCACAGCTGCAATGCAGTTCTTCTATGCTTTTATTTCAGCCCTTACTGCAACGTTCTTTAGGAGTTCGATTAAATACTTTTTTGAAAACTTAAAGTATTACTCCAACATACTTTGCAAGTTGGTATTCTTATACTACAGTAACTTCATTGGCAGTGAATTCCTGATTTCAAAAATACTGAAAAAAGCGTATAAAAAACTGAATAGGAGAATCATGCATTTCAATGAAGATGCTAGTGTTTTGAATATAAATCTCTTGGATGGGAGGACATCTAGAATAATTTTCAATTGATTTGTTTATTTTTATCTGGTGGCAAATGAAGCTGGTTAGTTGTTGTTTTTTTAAACGAAAGATTTTACTCTTCTGAAGTTTCAGTGGGACTGAACCAGAATGTTTTTGCCTATATCCAGAAATTATATACAGTTTGAAAATACACTTTACTGTTAAAGGGAGACCAACCTTTTAAAGCAGTGTGCAGCAGTGAGGACCCAGCAGCTACTAATGAGAGTAGCACCACACAAGAGTCTTCCATCTCCATGAGACGATTTCAATCGGAGTGCAACCTGCCATGGCCAACCGCCCCTACAGAGAGCATAGACATTGTTTTAAGGGTACAAAGATGGAATAGTAATGTAGCTTGTCAGTTACCTTGAATGTAAATCCCATATAGCTTGTTTGATTGATGTGGTTTACAAAACACGTTATGTGTTGTCTAGCAGTTGAGAATATCTTTATATTCCTTCAGCATTCAGAAATCCATTTAACAATGGTCAGGATTACTTTATGGATTGTTTGAGCACCCAGCATGCTGGTTACCTCCTCCCACTGTAAATTATTTTTATTTTTTCTTCTCAGATTGTATTCATTTTTTCCAAAAATACATTCTGTGAGTTCCTTGCCAAATACTCTCCAAGTCAACAAACCAGACATTTGTCAACTGGAGAGGGAAAATAAAGGAATTTCTTGAAAAACTTATTCCATCCTCCTTTCATGTCTGCATTATGATCTGCTTTGTTGATTCTGAACTGTTTGAACGTGGATGTTTACAAAGCAGAGGTCTAAAGCAACTGTAGAAAACACAAGTAATAGATAAGCATCTTTATTCAGGCTGTGATCATTTGTTTTCGATTGTAGATCTGGAATACATATTTGCAGGCCTATCGAGATAGGATAGATTGATTTCAGTATTTCAATAAATTAGTAGAATATTGAATCTGAGAAGAGTGAGTGGGGGGAAAGAGAGAGATTCATCTGTAAGCAACATCAGCAGCCAAGAAAAAGCAACTAGTAAGCCTAGATATTTTCTGACTGCTGCCAGCTTGAGTAGGTATGCTGGAGTACAGGAGCTGCCCAGGATCATCTAGTCCAGCATACTATCTTAGAGTTGCCAGTGGCACATGATTTAAAAGTGGGAAAATTTACTAACTGGATTTTCTGGTATATGTAAGTATCCAGTTTCTTTTTGAGCTTTCTTTTAACAATGACGATATCCTTTTCTGATATTGTCTATATATTCCTTTTCTTAATTAGGAAGCATTTCTAAGTGCACTGTTAGGTTTCTTTCACCCTTATGCTTCATTTAATGTTCCTGTACTTAATTATTATGAGATCAGGTTTTCTTGTTCGGACTTAACTGTGCCATCCACTACTTGTCATCTTTTCATTTCATTCAGTGTCCTTTATGAGTATATTCTTAGAGAAGTATTCTTCATCTCCTTTTTCTATACAGTGCACTATTTATTATGACTGATTTATACTGATTTTTCTCTTATTGTGGTAAGTTATCCTAATTTGCTAACTGCATTTCAGTCTGTTTTCTGTGTTCCCTCATGTTACCGTTCTTTGAACCCTCCCCACCTACACAGTGTATTTTTTTGAAACAGATTGATCGATACTTTGAAATAGGTTCTGGAAAAACATGTGAAGATACATTTTTTACAAACCTTCTCATGAGATACTGTGAATATATGTCATTACTCACAACTGTTCAGAAATCAAAGCCTACACTTCCTACTGCAGCATTTAATAGTAGTAGTATGAAGCTAATCTATTTGTGTTAAGTAATAGCAAACAATAAGCAAACAATATGTATTGACAAAACATCTGGTTTTATAGCTGTGTCATCATCAGAAAGTTGTATTTTGTGAAAGAATATTAGGTGCTGGCAGTGATCTTTCAGGATAGGTAGCATCTATATCCTCATACCATATTCATAGGTCTTTTCAAGTAGCTTACACCTTGATATCAAGATATCCTTTAAAAATAAGTGAAATGGCTGTTTTGAAAGTGAGAAATTAAATCTGATCCAGAACTAAACCCATGGGCATCTGCTGATTTTCAGCTAATGGATGTTTTTGAATTTCCCACCAAATCTGCTTCTCCCTAATGATAAACAAAAACAAACAAACAAAAGAACAACAACAAAAAAGCATAGTTTAGGCAAACAATTTATGGTAAATAGACCGTGCCTACAGCAGGAGGGTTGAAACTAGGTGATCTCTGAGGCCCTTTTCAACCCAGGCCATTCTATGATTCTGTGATTCTATGAAATACATGTGTTAGACAACTGATGCTGAAAATGACATTTCTTTATCAAATATTTACCGTAAAGAATTTTTCCCACCAATTATTCGCTTTTGTCGACGATGTAGTAACCTCAATCCACAAACAGAAGCAAGAGAATCTAAGACAGAAGAGGAGATATAGACAACATTACACTCAAAAAGTATCCATTCTGTGATGACAGTTAAATAAAAACCAGGAAGGCTGAGCTTATTCTGTTTCGTGGTAGTTTTTAACAACCAAATTTTGCTCTGGGAAAGTACACTAAATTTTTTATTGCTGAATGTTTTTATTTATTTATTTATTTATTATTTACATGGTTACAGAGCAATTTACAAAGTTGTGTTCTGCTTTTCAATTATACACCTGGAGATATTCCTGGAATTTTCTTTAGGGTTCTTCCTTACTTGGTGAAGGTGAAAGCAGAACTTGTCAGATCACATAGGTTTCAAACCTTATCTGAAGATACATTATACCTTGAAAAGTTGAGAGTAACTATATATCCTTTCGCATTTTCATATCCCTTGTACAAACATGGCTACTGTGAACTATGGTAGGCAAGTACTCTGTATCACTTGATAGCCTTCATGATTGTTTTGCAGAGCTAGCACAGCAGTAAGGTGAAACAGTGAAGGCATATAGTTTCCCACCATTTTTGTTTCTATTAATTCATTTCATATAACTATCTCCTCTGTAAGGTGTGATTGTTGGGTTCCATCTCTTCCTACTATGACAGTTCCCCACCTGAACATGTTCGTCTACTGCTCAAAACAGGACTTCACCTTTGTTGCTGTTCCCAGGGACCTTCTTGCCTAGATGGTCACAGATGACGCCTGCATCCTCACTGTGACGGCAGTTGTGTGTTCCAATGTCCTGCTTAATGCAGTCTGCCAAGGATCTCTCACTTCCAGTACATTTTACATTATCCACGTGGATTGGGCCTTTGCCTTCCCCAAAATATGCCATTGTCCTTGCTCTTGCTGGACCTCTGGAAACAAAATACATTTTTTTTTTTTTTTAATCAAAACCTTTTGAGGTACTGTTCTGCATTTACTCAGCTGAAATAGAGAGTTTGAGTAGTGAAGATATCATGGTTTTCTTTCAAGGTCTGTCACTGATTTACTAGATGATAAATTTTCTTCTCATTGCCTCTGCTGAGAGGCAGAAAAAAAAAATAAATGTACCAAAATTGCTACAATCCATTAATGTTTTAAAATTTCTCTTATGCTCTTCTGCCTCTAGTTAGAATGCAGTGTGCCAAGTATTTTACACTGTAAAGGCATTACAAATACCTACAATAAAGCAAAATATGTGAAAGCTGCTTTTTGATAATCTTTTTAATCCTCATATTGAACAGCATCTGTGAATGCTAAAAATATAGTTTTTATGGTCTGATTCCCTCAGTAAGATGGACTAGTTAACTAAGAAAGTATCTTTGCAGAGTACAGGAGCTATGATTTACACATCTATGTGATGTTAAAAGTTATTAACATATTTCATTATCCTGAGTACAAGTCATGTAATTTTTTAAGGGTGTTCTATAGTTGAATTCTAAACCTGCAGCGTAATTGGGGAAAGGCAGAGAAATGTAATTCTTGAAGTACTACTGGTGAAAAAAAAAGAAAGAAAAAAAAAAGAAAAAAAAGTTGAGGGTTGGATCTTTTTGAAACCATGCAAACCAAATAAGGTTGGTTAATTTCTGCAAAGCTTCATGGTATCTCACTCACATTGGACATCTGCAGATAGGCAAGGATGTAACAACCTTTTTTTTTTTTTTTCAATTATTCTACAAAAGTAGCAATTAATCAACAACTGAGTAAGTGTGAAAAGCTTAGTTATGACTGGGAGGTATGCAATTACAGGCAAAGAAAGGACCAAGGGAACTGCAGAAACATGAATGTTTTCTGCATTGCGTGAAAATTTGATTGACTGTGTACAATCTGTTTTCTCAAAGCATAGGAGACTGATTTTTGTCCCAAACGTCTCATAAAGCAGACAGAAAAGCCCCAGCTGTTTCACCAACTTTTTGTGACTGCATCTGTAGTTGATGCAGGTAAGTTGATACATGGAGACGCTATAGAGACTCCTAGATATTTCTATGTACTAAACCATAATTTCTGCTCTTATTCGCAAGCATAGTTTCTTCCATGGAATGTTTAAGAATTTAAAATGTCAAAATTTTGGGAAGGTTCAGCCTAATCATCGTAAGTCCTTGGTACCTGCAGTTTAACCCAACAGGCAATTCAGCACTGTGCAGCCATTCACTCAAAATTCCTACAGTAGGATGGGAGGGAGAATCGGAAAAAGGTAAAACAAGCTGTAAGTGCAGTGTGAGAAGCTAAAATGCCCTTGACTTAGTGTAAGCACTGCTCAGCAACAACTAAAATGTCTGTGTGCTGTCAGCATTGTTTCTTCTCCTGAATCCAAAACATGGCATCCTTCCAACCACTATGAAGAAAATTAACTCTATCCCAGCCAAAACCAAGAGAGTAGCACTTTAATACATCTGTCTCAAGGCATTTTACAAATAATCCTATGCTTGTGTAAGGATAAATATCAAATGTAAGTATTTAAATGTCAGCCTGAGACATTTTATTGTGGTTTGAAGTTCTGATCCTTATGGATTGTATGTAGTGCCATGTAGCTTCAGCAGTGACTGCCGTCTGCTGTATGAATGACATTTTTTGAATAATCAACCTTTTATCCAAATGAGTGAGTGAACAAGCAGTTCAGAAACGAACAAACAAAAAGAAAGAACCATGATTTGTGCATGTATTTATTTCATTTGGTGATTTTTGTGATAGATGTTTAGTTTTAAGTATTTAGAATATGCTTCATAATATCTTGATAGCAGTTTTGTTGTATATGTTTTGAGAGTAAGAAAGAACTACTAGTGGGAAACAACCCAGCTCTCTGTAGAGAATTGGGCAGTTTGCTTTAAGTGTGCCTGAATTAAAAGATTATGTATCAGTTAAGAGCTTTCCTGATATTTTGTTGTTATATAATATACTGAATTCTAAATAATAAGAAAGTACCTCTTTGTATGCAGAAGGGTAACTGTATGTACAATGAAATGCCAGAATAGAGAAAGAGAGTTTAATGATGAAGGTGCATTAGGCAAGAAAATATTTCTTTCTACATCTCTATTTTTATATCTCTTCTTATGCCTGCAGTGTTGAGGAAGATATGTGGGAAATGTCATAAAGAGTTGATATGATTCTATGATTCTATGAGTTATGTACTTTCATCAGCTAGGGATTCTTTATTGGGGAGAAATTTTGATGAGTCATACCACTTACAATGTTTCTTCACTCTGGAAATGTGGCTGAATCAAACTCAATTGTCTATATTCATATAATTCATAATATAGAGCATGCTATAATTCAAGCTTCCTCCTTTTTTGAACTTGCACATATTTGCCTTGCCTATTTGGATTTCTTTACCACATATTGAAGGGCACAGGATTCCTAAGTAGGAAATGTTATTTAGAATTCATGAATTATAGAAAACCAGGAAAGGGAAGCGTGCAGACCAGCTAACAGACATGACACCACAAGGTCAACTGTCCTTAGACATTTTTTAATTTCCATGGCCACCGTGTATTTACCAGATAATCCAAAGCCTTAACATACTTTGAAACCAGAATAGGTCAATCTTTGCCTAATGAGTTTACTATGATTTATCTTGTCAATCACAAACAATGTGTCTCTTGCTCCAGATGTTTTCTTTTGTGAAGGATACTCTGATGACAAATAAAATGTTTGATGAAAAATGTTTACTCCCTCATACTCATGGGCAGCTGATCTGTCCATGTATGATATTAGAAAATGCTGGGACAACACAAGCACATATTGCAAAATCTTACCTGGTTTAGGTATTTCTGTATCAAAATACTAAGTTCCTGCCCTAGGACATGGCTCTAAAATTGCTTAGGATATTGAAAACTAATTTGTTGTAAATCACCACGTTATACTTAGGCTCAGCTCCTCGGAAGCAGTATTACCACTGTTAATAATGCTGTTAATCAAGAAATCCAGTTGATTAATTCAGAAAACCAACTTCCCCAGAATACTTATTTTTCTGTAGTAGATAATTTTTGGAGGACTAAGGCAGGATTTTTGGGGTGGAGAGTGAGTGGGAAAGTATGTTCTTATAAGCCTGATGTAAATGAAGAGGGTCTGGTTTTATTGGCACAGTTACTTATAAAAATGCAAAGGATTCTAAAACCTTTTTCTCTTTGCTCACTCTATTAAAATACTCTTTTGTACGCTAAGCTGATCACATACTAGATTGTACTTCAGAAAAGGTGCATATTCTCTTAGCATTTAACCTGCTACAAATATTACTTACATTAGGCTGCTATTCTTTTTATGTTTCCAAGATTTTTTTTTTTCTGATGTTCTTTATATTGTTATTGTTATTGTGAAAAATATTATATTTTTCCAATATTAATCCTGTTTGACACACTAGGTTAATGAAGCATCTTTAAAACTGGCGTTGCTTTGAACATAGTGATTTTGCCAACTCAGAGTTTCTCTTGTTTCCGTCTCATAAGTGAACACTAATAAGTAGCTGAGAATTTTCCAAAACAGGATTTCATAAAATAAATGTACAGTTAGCCTCTGACATTATGAATAATATATGCAGGAAAAACTCAGTCCCATGTTCTCAATCTTTACTCTTTATTTACATAGGTCTTCTGTTCTAAGACAGTCTTTTCTCCCATTTGTAATAATAAATCTGTGTTTTTCTTTTTTCCCAAGAAATGTGATGCAAGGCTAAGTATGTTCAAGATTCCCCAGATTTGGGAATTAAACACAGCATTATAAAGGGATTTGAATTATAATGTTTAGTCCTGTGATCCATCTTAATGAAAACTGATGTTGACATCAGTATTAGGCACTTTGTGAGTTCCTCCTGGAAAAGGTCGTAATGTAAAGAAACAACATTAATCAACCCCCAGCTCAGATATATGTATCTAGAAGCCCAAATTGTGCTTAGGAACAGTCAAGTCATCACTGAATATAATTTGAATTTTAACAAAGAGATTTATTCATGAATTCCCAGGCCTGGAAGCAATTCCAGCTCATCACTGCATGTAATAGTGTAGTCACAATTGTGAAATGCTAGTGTCTACACATAGGGCTGCCAAGATCCATTTCCAACAAGCTTTACCGATTTGTGGAACCTAATTTTAGACTTCAAAAATGTGTTTCTCCTAAGTCCTTCAGGAAACATGTATTCTGTTGTATCCTATAATCTTAAGCCCTTGGTCTCTCATGACAGAAATTCAGAATTTAGACAACCATCTGTCTTTGCAAAGGCTTGAAAGGAGAAGGTATGGATAAATGGTTGAGTCTGATAATCTGCGGGAGAAATATACAGCCAGAGAGGCAGAGGATGGAGCAGACTAAATGAATGTTTTGGTAGGAGATAATACAAGTCAGGTTTTGTAGTTTCGAAGATGCAGTCTGCTCCTAGTTATAGCATACATATGTTGTGCTTTTTGTTGTTTTTTTTAAGAATACCAGACACACAACTTTTAAAAGGCATATGTTATGTGAAGAGGCATAAATTGATGATATTCAGTTGCACAAACTTTGTTAGAAAAAGCTCATTTTGTATTTTTTAAGTTCAGATTTCTTTACAGATGCACTCAGAGAAGATGTTTCACTAGTGTTCTGGAAATCTTTCCGCTCATATTAGTCCTGCTATTTATATGTTCATCCTTAAGCTGTTATCTTTACTACTCTTAGGTATCCTTGTGGATCCCTTCCAACTTGGGATAACTATGATAAATAGGATTCATAAAAAAAATGTTCATGAGGGATGTGACTTAGTTCAGAAGTGGCTCCTATCTTCTGCAGTGATTTTAATTAGAGGGTGTTTTGTCCCATCAGGTCTATTCATATATTAAATGAAGCTATTCAGATTATTGTAGGATGAAGTCAATCATTTGTATAACAATTTTATCAAATTTCCAAGCTACATCAAGTTTAGACAGAGCAGGAAATGCAGAAAAAACTCTGTGGAATAGGGAAATGAGTAGCTGGTGTGCCTAAATCTTAACCAATGCTGAAATCATATCCACACCTGGGGACAGTGGACAAAGACCTGTTGTTATACTTCAGTAAAATAACTAAATAACTGTTATATTGGAAACTATTGAGTTAAAAGTCATCATTAAGATTCACAAATGATAAAATATTTGCAGTATGCAAAAGTATAGCTTTCAGTGAGAACAGATTAAGAGCTCTTTGAAACAATACAAACATTATCCATGAGAATTTAGCTAAATTCCGGATAGCTTCAGAAAACTGTCATAAACCACATCTAGGTTCTGCATATTTTTATTTTATTTATAAATGTAATGAGAAAAGCATTTTCATTTCCTCTGTGCTTTTGGTTGGTTTTTTGTTTGTTTGTTTTGATTACATTTACTGTTACATCTTATCACTAAAGCACTAAAGGCCAGATACCTTCAGTTTTGATTTGTTGATTAAAGGTGATTCAATATGAAATTTTTTATAGGAACAAACACTGTCTCTTAAGTATGGTGAAACACAAAGCTCTGACATAAAAGCAGAAGCAGAAGAGAGAATCTGCACAGTTCATGGAACACGTAACCGTGTGTGCTGATCTAGATGTTGATATTAGTTCCCCTCATTTCCCCAGACTAGAAATTAGGAATCTGAAAACTGAAGATGAAACAAGTAAAGTAAGTGCGATTTGAATGGGAAGGTGCACAGTGTAGATACAATGAACAATGTTTTCTGTTACATTAGTGCAACCAAGGGTTAAAAAAATGGATTGTGTGTAATGTGTTTGTATCCTACGGACATGTAGTACCATAAGTGACAAATAAGAACATTATATATTCAGCGGCTTAGTAATTTGGAATATTTGACTTGTGATAAAATTATTTTCATAACTAGCATTAAATTGCCTTTTAGTTGCCAATCACTCTGATACGCCTTTGAGCATCAAAATTCCTTTTCCCAGTTTTGTTAGTTAATGAAAATTTTAAGACATAGTCTATATTTTTTTATGTTAGTGGCATAAACAAGCTTTTCTATAATTATGCCAAACAGACAATTTTTAAAAGTTCTATTATGCAAGCAGACAGAATTTGGTGATATTTAGTTGCACAACATTGTTAGATATAGCAAATGGATAACTCGAGGAACAGCTCAAAAGATTTTCTTACTTGTAGCCAAGCTGTCGACAAACTACAGCTGCATCCTTATCAGACCATCCGTCATCACAAATCGTGCCCCACTGACCATTGAAAAAAATCTCTACGCGTCCTTCCTTCTTATTCTCACCATCCATCAGCCTGATGGGAGGACCTGAGAATAAATTACAGCTGTTAACCCACAACAACAGAAAGAAGAATGAGTACTTTTAAGTTATTTCCATCACAATGAGCACATAGAGTCAACTGTTCAGCAAGTCTTATGTCAGCCGTTTGTCTTTTACTTTTCCCTGGCTGACAAAAGGAAGCAGTCAGTACAAATTATAAAACAATGTGAAATATTATTGTAATCCCTGTGCTTTGAACTTTACAGTGCATACAGCATAATGCATAGCTTCACCACAGTAGTAACAGAACAATTTTCCTCATAACGGCAAAGGCACCTGAGGTATCTTTTATCTGGTAGCCATTCATGGGACACATTTCCCTTGCAGAATCTTTGTGGATGAATTCAACTATACCTTAGTTCATAAATCCATTCTCAAACTGATTGATGCCACACATCTTACCACAATCTCAGCAAAAAAAGTACAGCACTTTGTTGAACTTCAGTTACTACTTACTTGTTATATGTGCTCTGTAGCATATTTTGTGTGAAAGCATAATGATCTACAGCACGTTATTATAGACTACAGTGTGACTATTTTTCTAGCATTTAAATTGATTGCTTATTCAGAAATGCTTATACTACAAATTCTCACTTGTGGATTAATCAGACTTAATTGACTGTGGGTTGTTCAGTGCTCGGCCTGTAGTTAGGTTTTGAATCATTAAGCAAAGTATGTATTTGATTCTCCTTTCCATTAAACTACTTTATAGTATGCTGGCAATGCAAGAATCCTTAAAAGAGTTACAAATTCATTTGAGGTCTCTTTGTACTCTTTAAGTGAAGGAATCACATTCTGAATCTTCTTCTGTGTCATACTTAATAGTCTTTAAGACTCTAATTAGACTTCCTAGTTTTGAATACTTGGGAAGCCTGTTCCACATCCTTTTAACCTGTTCCTACTTTTGTTTAACCCTGTAAGGATGAAAAAATAATAATTTTGCTCTTAAATAAGAGTATCTTGATACATCATTATTTGAAATCTGATTCTGATTAATTTAAGGTATGACTAACCTTTGTATACCAAACCTTACTGTGGTGTGGAGCTAGTTAAATCTGACAATTTGCTGAATAAATGCAGAAAGATTATAAAATAAAATTAAAGTAGTTTTGCTTCAAATGTAATTTAAAGTATATTGTTCATATTGGAGTTCATACTGCCCAAACAGTTACAAGTATTTGCTTCACCAACTTTCTGTTCAGTTACACTGTTAGGATATTATTTACTAAACAAATGTTGTCATTTTCATGGTGTATTATATTTTTAGTGCCCCCTAATGTGTGTATTTCCTCAAATTATGTAATCTCCTCATGATTTTTAACTGATTTCATCCTTAGAGGAAGAAAAAATGCTTTCATTCAAGTGCTAGAAAGTGAAGGGCAATGATAATGTCCTCGTCTCTTGTCCAGTCAGGAAAAGTTAGATACTCCCTCTTCATGACAGATGAGTTATTCTAGAAGGATCTGATTTAGGTGCATATTACATGACCCAGCTAGAGGCCTGAGATATTCGTGATACATTATATCTGATTTGTTGTTATCTCATCTGCTTGTGTTTTAGCACACATATATTTATGAGCACAAAACTAATATGACTTTCCGGTAATGGGAGATGTGAGAATGCTACCATATGGATGCATTTAACTGAACTGGACCTACTTCAGCTAAGACTGTATTTTATAGAAACTTAAGCAAAGCAGCACAGATGGTTTGCATCTGTAAAGACAGCCGTGATTATTTGAATTCCTGTTATTTTTGGTCTGGGAAATCTTTTTCTACAAAATATGATACAGCGTCATCATAAAATACATAATGGAACTGTACTGCAATATAAAACATTCATTGGATTCTTACAGGTCAAAAGGCTGTAAAGGAAAAGGCCAGAAAAAAAAGGAGAGAGAAAAAAAGTGCATGTGGAAGTGCTGGTTGTTATAAGAACATGTAGCAATGTTGTGCAGTAAATCCTTGTCTTAATTTGCAAAATAAGCCTTCAGTCTATAATTTCCAAGGAAGTTCAAGAAATCGGGGATACAAATCCATTAGATTCCAGTAGAAGCAGTGAATCTCATTCCACTAGCTTTCTTGTTCATTCTAACTCCAAAATCGACTAGAATATACTTGGTTAAATTTCAAAGAATATTGGCAACAGTTTTGTCAAAGTTTACATACTGACAAGTTACAAAATTTGTATGCATCAAATTAAAAAAAAAAAAAAGGAAGAAAGAGAAACTGATTGTTAGAACAGATGAGTAACCCAATTGTTCTAGTCTTTTATTTTACATGTCTGATAGCCGTAATTCTTGTTTAATTATATGTGAATTTAGAAATCTTTGGAATTCATGTGTATATATTTTGATCTGTAATACCTCTATGTAATTATTTAGTTCTGATTTCTTATCTGTCTTTTCATCTTTCTTCATACAACATAGTCAGCTTTTTAACATGATGTTTGGATCTTTGATCTGTTTAGTATCGTTCTGCCTGTGTTAGTAAGTGGGAGCCACTTACCCAGGCACAATCCAAATGACAGACCATAGTAATACAGAAAGATTTTCATACTTCTCACCATTTCTTCCCGTTCTCTGAACTTACTTTCTCTCTATCTCTTTTCTCAGACTGTCTGAATGTAAGGTCATAGAGGCATCTACTATTGATTTATATTTTTCAATGCACAGATTCCTCTCCAATTTCCCAAAACGTGGGGCAGTTCCTTAGAACTTGCAGATTGCTGAGTGCGAAGCAGTATACCATTAGTAAGGGTGAAATCGATGTAAAATCCAATGAAGATAAAGATTTAGAGAACATTATCTCTGGAATCTGAATTTGCTAATTTAGAAATTCATTTTGATCATGATCATTATTGTTCTGATCATGATCATTATTGTTCTGGCTGTTTATGTTCCTTGAAACAAAGCCTGATTACTTATGATCTTCAAGAGAAAAGAGAACTTTTCCCCTTCCTCATCTGTCTTTGTACACATCTGCCAAACAGTAAGATTTTGAGCACCCTTCTCTGGAATATGTGCCTACAGCAATACTCACATTGTGATGTTACCAAAGAGATGCCTTACCAAGTGAGAGTTTATGGCTGTTGTTATCTGGATGGCAAATGAGTCTGACATCCTCCTGATGGCTGCAGTCATGCTTTCCCCACTCTCTCCTTGAGCACTGCAGAAGGTTTGTTTCCTTCCCAGAGCAGCTGACATCATCCAACCAGATGGGACCAGAGTTTCCTTCTGAGGAGCTCTCAGGCACACTTTTTCCATACCTATGCAACAAATACATATACGTTTTGGTCAGAGGGCATGTAATACTTCAGCACTAGAAAGGAAGTAAATTATTTCTTGACAAATAAAGATTTCACAAGGTCAACAGTGGAGAGTAATAACCGTGATTGAGCAGGTTCAGTTAGCATTAAAATAAATGAGAACACTACGTATTTTTTCCCTGGTAACCTGTATTTTTAAGGAATTACTGTTACATTAATGCAGACTTCGGGATGTATTACCTTTGATTAAGGCCCCAATCAAATATACATCTGTCTCATTCACTTTGATACTTAAATCGTGTTCTTAGTATCAGAAGTATTTGAATGTCTGGACTTTTTTCAGTGTGAGGGCAAGATAACAATTACGCAGTGAGAGTGTATTTTTCTGAACACGGTCAGTATGAAGTGACTGCTGTCTGAAATATGTTAGTCAATACTCAACAGTGTCTAGGACTGTGGGAGGTTTTTGAGCTAGGTCCAGAACGATTTATACATTGACAATCTATCTGATTTTTACTGACTGTTTCATGAGCAAATATTTTGAATAATCAAACTTTCATAGGCAAACTAGAATACAATGAATCATTTTTTTCTCTGTAGATTGGTTAGCCAAAAAACATGAGTGGTAGGAACTCAGTGAATGAAGACTGCTGAATTACAGACTGAGTTGAATCTCTTTGCTCTAACTAAATTGAGGCCATAAATATCTAAGGGAGACTGAGGGAAGCAGATTTTAATGCATTTTAACTCAGTAGTTTCTGTGAAGCACTCTGCTAATATTTAAAAAACCCAGACTCTTGAAGAATACAGGATTCACATAAATATCTACCATCATTGTCAAATCAAAGAGTCAGATATCTGATATCAAATAATCTTACTTAAATCCCAGCTGCCGGCAAGCCACCTGTGTATTCAGCTCTGTCCACCCATCATCGCAGATTGTGCCCCACTGCCCAGAATAATAGACCTCCAGGCGTCCCTCATGACTGCCTTTCCCACTTGTTAGCCTTAATGCACCATCTGTGTCATTAACAAGCAAGGAAAAACAAAAATAAGAATCAGTTTTTCTGAGGTCCAATTAGTGTTCTGAAATAAAATGAATATCGTTACGTTTACTGCACCTCATTAGAATATTAAACTACTATATCTGTGCTGTTCATTAGATGCCATTCAATGAGAAGATGTATAAAATGCCATGGTGTACCCAGGTTGTTGTAAAGTGTTGAGTAACACAGCCACTTTAGTGCAAGATGTTGATCTCCGAGTTCTCATTACATGCCAAGTTCACAGAAGTAGACTCTAATTATGTGCTTTCATTGTTTATACATACAACTTTTCTTCTTTATATATTGTTATTTCCCATTGCTTTTATGCTGATAGAATCAATACACAGATAAGGCATGCACTGCACAGTAAGTGGCAGTTCGGATGTTGCAAAGGAACCAAGGCTTGGTGTTAAATAATGAGATTTTCTATACCTGTAAAATTTCCACAGGCAACAGCCAACTCTTTTTGATACTGCTGCAATGTGTTATCACTGAGGGGCTTTAGGCATCTGCAAACTTTAAAAATTCTCTTTCCAGTGCTGTCAGTTCTGCATTTGCCACTGCCTTTCTTGTGTATTTATTGGTAATTGAACTACCTGTGAGAGGTGTACAGGAAACACCAGCATCTTCTTTGTGGTCGCAGTTATGTTCTCTCCAAGAGCTTTTTGGACACTGTTCTATAGATAGCTCATTTCCTGTACACTGCACTTCATCCAGCAGCACAGGGCCTGAGCCTTCTCCAAAGTAAGCCTGGCTCCATGCCTTGGCAGCACCCCTGTCAAAAGGTAACAAACACTGAGACAAGTACAAGTAAGCCAGGGTCTTGGAGGCAATGGAAACAGCTGAAATGTTGTATGTCTGGCTTCTAAAATAGTAAATGGGACTTCCTGAAAATATACTGCAGGAGTAACTGACTGCAGCCTGTGTTTCATCTGTACTGCAGTGTGCTTCTACAGTCAACTTCATTATGAGCTGAAGTTCAGCAACAGCTGAACTTAGACATGCCATTGCAACATTTCTAGTTTCAATATGCTTATGAAATCAAATCCTATTGTTTCGTATTTACATCATTTTCCTTTTCTATCTCTTCATTTTTAAGAATACCATTCCTAGAAGGGATTGTAGCTTTACAAGTGGGTATGAGGGTTCTAACTGTAATTTTCATTTAATGTTGTATATGTATTAATCCTATATATTTCTTCAGTGACTTACTTTGCTTTGCTGGCCTCAGAAGCCCATGAAACAAACCTCAAATACTTGGCTGAAGCAGATAAACTTGACTGTTCTACTTCTTGTAATTTAAAAAACATGGCTAAGATTTTAAGTGACTTGACAATGGCATGACGTTAATCATAGAAATAAGAACAAAAGGCAGACCAGTGACTGTCCTTGCATTTGTTGTTCACTTTTTGTCAGCGTAGGGAATTCTGAACACAAAAACCTGCATGAATTGAAGACAGTCCATTAATTCAGCGTTACAGAAATTATACAGTGTTCAACAGTTGTTGAGCTGTCAGGATTTTTCCTTTTCTGTTTGGAAAAGTACTGTGTCTGTCATATATGAATGTTTTGTCATGGATTGTTTTCCTTTCACTGGATGGTTTCTCTGTATGTATATCCAGCTTAGATTTGTAGGAGTGTTTCCAATATCTGTCTTCTTTTTCAACTAGCAAGATGAGGGGTGTAGTTAAATTTTGGCTGCAATGAATTACCTTTCTAAAGGACTAGTTTAAGGTACACTTTGGTTGTGGGACTGTAAAGTAATAGTTAAAAAAAATATATTTTTTCTGCAACCAGCCATATATTGTTACATAGCACCTAGCAGGAGAGGTATATTCAGTTTGTACTGAAAATGTGTCAGATCTTGACTGTTTTGTTTCAGAATGTAGTCATTCAAACTCTTTACAGGCTTTTACAGTAGGGTGTTAGAATTCTCCACTGCTGTCGGTTTTTTTTCATGGAAGTTGCATTAATTGATGTTTTTAAGGTGGTGCCTTATCGATCCATATATGGATTTAGATAGGTGTGGGCTTCATTTCTATTGCTTTGTATAAATCTATTCCATCTCTTTTATTTCTTGTTTAATGGAAGACAGTACTAAATTTACAATAATGCAGTAACAAGAGTGTGGGGAAAATAGCCACAAGAATAGGCTTTAAAAAGTTAAATTAGGATCAGGAAAAAAGTTCTGTATAAAGGAAGGAAGTGAGTACTTGTGGTGGATGCTGTGTAGATTATTTGTTCCCAGCAAGTAAAACCACACATGAGAAAGGTAAATTAAATACTGTGGTTTGCATTCATGTATTTAAAGTACATTTGTTTCTAATGTTGTTAAGCTAAAGTGCTTGGTCAGTTTTGAAAAAGCACTGTGAACTTTCAGGCTGTTTCTCTGATGACCAGATGCCTTCTAAAAGTAGTGGAGTATGTGGAAAATATCAAAAAACAAATCATATTTACTCAGTAGGGAGAAGAGTTGTAATCTGTGATCGCATCAGAGAAGCAGTTGAGGAAAACGAAAATGTCCTCGAGCACCCAACAAGTGACATTTTAGCAAAACACATTTGGCTTTCTTCCAGGGGTTTATCAGGGCAAATCAGTAAATTCAGTCTGAAGTTAGCATTCTGGTATGTGTGTGCATATATGGGTGGGAGAAAAATTTTTAATTAGACATTTTCTTCAGAAAGACCTTCCTAATTCTAAATAATGTGTTAACATAGATCTTCCTCAATTTCCTTTTCCTCCAGAGTTGCTAAGAAGAATTTCAGAAGATTTCAGTAGATCCCTGAGCTTTGCTAAGATTTCCTAATTGCCCTTACCATTCTTTGTTCTAGTTTGTTAACTAGCAATGCCTCTTTATATGTAGCATTTATTCACTGAAGACTTGTAGTTTGCAGTGCTGGTAATGGGAATAAGAGCCAAGACCTCCATCTCTTACATTTCACAGATAGCCACTTTTCTAACTATCTAACTTTCTAATGTGTGTAACTATACAGTAAACTAGGGAAATAACATGTACTGGATACACTAAGAGTAATATTTATTTGAAATCTAGCTATCCAATTTATATTTAAGCATGTCTCAATCTTTCAGTATATCAAGATAGGCCCTGTGAGTTCTCAGCACTTCTGACTATTTTTGTAGAATTGAGTAACAACTGAAGAAACATCTTTCAGGATACTTGTTTTTATCAATATTACCTTATATATATTACAGGCTTATAACAGAAAGCCATGTTTACCAGTAGTTCTTAAGATGATAGTACTTTGGAATATTTATATGTATATGATGTTACCTTCATTTAACTTGAGTATCAGTATTTCAGTATATGCTGACTTTGCCTGACATTTGTCATTACCATAGAAAAATGTTAAGGGTAGTATAGTTACTTCCCAATTATTAATGGTGGTTCAATTATATTTCAAAAGCAGAAAAAGCTTTATAAAAGGCATTCCTAATTGAATAGGTCAGGAATATAGAAATACCTATATAGCTATTCTATGCATGGACTGAAGGTTGTGCACTAATGAAGACCTGAAAACACTCTGTATGGTGAGGATTCAAAGAACTATTGAATAGCTATGAACCCATCAACACCAGTTATTTGGTGCAAAAAATTAGGGAAGTTTCCTGTTGGAGAAAAAAAAAAGCATAACTGATGATCATATCTTTAATCATATATACAAGAGGGCTGAACTGATATTACACAGTATTTACATGATGCTACTACGTATAATGCCTTTCTCTGCAGTCTTAAAATTCTTTTAATGTAGTTTTTTACACAATAACCCTAGACGTGAAAAGAAAATAGTCTAGGGAAAATGGAAATATGATATCAGAGGAGCATGTTGATTCCTACATGGCTCACGAGCAGGTTTAGAAGCTTTGTAAATGCTGTACAGATATCACCTGTTTGAGCTAATTTGGATGGAACCAGCAGGAGTCCATGGCCTCAGCTTCAGGTTAAAAAAAAAAAAGAACACATTCTGGAGGCCACTTGTTCATACCACAAAGCTGGCTACCTTCAGTGCCAGCTTATTTTAATTCGCTGTAATCTCAGCAGGGTTGAGCGGGTGAGTTCTTTTCCTGTCTCCTCTCCACTGACCTGCTTAGTTCTCATCCCAGTTTGTTTCAGAAGTAATCTCTCATTCCTCTTTAGCTTTACAGTGTAGTATCCTCCTCATTTTTCTTCTGCCTTTCATCCCAGTTGTCCTCATCTCCTCTGTCTCTGACACAGCAGTTCTCCTCTTTGCCTCCCAGTTCTGCAGCATCTTTCTCAAGTACTGAATACTTACTTGCTGAGTGGTATCAAAATTGCCCCTGGCTATTCAGAAGAGGAGCAAGAAAATCCTGTTCTGCTGCTATGGCTTAGATTATGGATCATTCTTAGTTAAGATAGAATCGCTTAAAACTTTAACTGTCAAAACTTCAAGCTAGTATCTACTCAGTCCATGCAAACTGACAGTTTTCTGAGACTTATGGCTTAAACCTTGATTCTCATGGGCATGTCAAAAAGCACATCAAAGCAGTGCTCTTGCTCCAAAACAAAGTGATTGTTAGACTTTTCAGTAGAATGGATGTAAAGATTTCAATACTGAAAGCTACCTCCTCATATTCACCTTAGGTTTTTGATTGAAATTTTACTGAAATTGTAGTGAATGTTCACTAAACATTCAGAATTTATCCCAAGAAAGATCCTTTGTCTATCTTATTGTTTTATGTTTACATCGTATACCATATCTTTTGCAACTGAAAAATGGATCCGATAGATCAAAGTTCTAGAGACTTGAAAGTATTGGCACTGTATCTGACCCTTCCAAAAACATCTGTCGTTCACGCTTCAAAGTATTAGTGCAGTTTTAAAGAAGCATCTTTTGAAAACTCTAGGCTATGTGTCTTACTATCTCTCCTGCTTTGCTGCTGGAGTAGAAAATATGTAGTAAAACAAACCCAAGGCCAAGCTGCCGGCAGACAACTTCAGCATCTGCGTCATCCCACTGATCATCACAGATAGTCCCCCACTGGCCAGCATGGTAGACTTCTACTCTTCCTTCATAAGCCTTGTTCCCACCAGCCAGCCGGATCGGAGTAAAGACAGAGGCTATGATCAAACAGGGAACATAGGAAATGGTCATTTTGTTATCCTGATTGTAAAGAAAAAAAAAAAAAAAAAAAAGACAGCTTGGTGGTTTCTGTGATGTTGCTCAAGAACTACAATTATTTTTTTTTAATTCAATGGGAAACCAGAAATTAAACTTGCTAGAAATTTGTTCCTCTAAGGTCCACTCTCAGTAGATGAAAAATACTTTACAAACAAAAAGGCATGCTGATCTGAGTTACTTATGTGTCAAAATGTTCACAGACACTTAGGACCATAAGGCTAAATACTACTCTTTGGCAGTGGAATTGCATTTCTAACAGTAAGGGCAAAGTCAACTCTATACAAGCTTAATCCCAGAGAGCAAAATATGTAAGTAAGAGGCAAAAAATTATTTAGTTTTCACAGAGGTAGAATTTCACAATGAATCACATAGAATTTCTCATGTTTTGGCCTTTCCAAAAAATTAATTGTTTTGTGTCCAGCAGGAGATTTTCTTGGAAGCATCACTTCTACAGAAAACTGTAATAGAAACAGCCTAAAACCATGTAAAAAAAATAGTCACTTTTGTATTTAAAAGGTTATTTTTGAGTTTCACCATATCTAACATTTGAATGATTCACAATGTGATTCACTTTTTGTGTATGTCTTCCAAACAATTAATGCTATTATTTCATCTATTTTGTGACTGAAAAGCACAAAAGTCTATAAGTCTATAAGCAGAAAGAAAACCTTATGATCTAGAAGTAAAATTTACTAATTTATAAATTTCAGTTTCTTTAGGTGAAATTGTTTCTTTTGCTGTGGTCCTTCATCTTCCTTCCTAGGTTAAAAAGGATTCATCTTCCATCTACACTATAGTTTTCTAAATTAAGAATAAAAATATATTTTTCCAAGTAATCTATTGAAATTCCTTATGAACAGCAGAGCTGTAGGACATAAGTGTGTCTACTTTTGGATAGGAATGCAAGTAGGAGAAGAGAGGAAGCACAGTGCTGGGAGCAGCCATTCATGTTTTGGTTACAATTGAAGAGAATGTCACTGCCAGCAGAGTCATCCTTAAAGTCAGCAGTATCTTAAATCTGACAGCATAACTGCCTACTTAGACACTGTTTATCATGTCAGTTAAAATAATCTGAAATATATTAAAAGCCTTATCAATACATTTTTCTGGTAATATCATTTGACTTATGTAAGTGATGTGTAAGGTAGCAATCTACTGGTAGGAGACCTCAGACCTGTTGTTATAAGCGTACACAGAATAAATAGGACAAAAACCTTACAGTTCCTTTTGCAGTGACAGCTACATTCACAGAATGTAAGGTCAACATTCATCAGACACTTCTGTACCAAAGTCACATTTAGCCTCTGGGTGAAACTGATGTCCTTCCCTGTTACTCATGAGAAGCTAACAAACTGATATGTAGCTTGTGTAGCTAACAAAGAAAATAATAATAATAATGATGATGATTTTTAAAAAAAGTTAAGGAAGTAAAAAATGTGGGGGAAATGATCCTACTTTTACAGACAGAGGTCCCTGGCTGCTTCACCCTTCCTCACAACCTGGATCTCAAAGCAACATTTTGCTTCTTGATTATGGAACGGTAAAAGGTCGTTCTGCTACTTGAAGCTTGCACAGCATAGAGGAATTTGAAATAGGTAATGGTGCTACGAGTCAACCTGTTTAATTTCCTGTACCAAAAAGTCTAATAAGGTTTTCTTTTTTCTAATTTTATAGTGATTAATTATTATTACTTGCATTTAAATAAGGTAAAGAGTTAGCCAAACCATACATTTTGTTTTTGTTTTTTTACCTAGGGAAGAGCTACATGTAACAGCAGCTGCCGTGTTTTGAGGACATATTCCATCTTGCCAGATGTCTTTTTCACATAACAATATATTTTCTTCATCGCCACGACAACGCACTTCACTCCAGTAAACAGGAATAAGGCCCAGTTCGGAAAATGGTATGTGTTTTGATGTACCTTTTTCACTGTAAGAAAAATAATCAGGTAGGATATTTGAGTTGGGGAGAAAGGGAATGAAACATCTCTTTGTGAAATCTATTCATTCGTGGTTCTCAGGTAAAAACCTTGAGGTAGAAAAGAAAGAGCATTCCTTAACAGTATAAAATCATCACATTTTCTTACAGTTCAGGCAGTCCTCTGCACAAAGTAGTTACAGAGTAAGCCAGATCTTGCCATTTAGTTGTGGAATATTTTAGTACAGTGGCCTGTGCCCTGCCAGGGCCAGCCACACTCTTGTTCTCCCAGTTCTTGACAGCAAAAATCAGTACAGTGGTTCCTCCCACACCACAGGTGAACTATAGTATCATCCCACTGCAGATATACTTCCACAGCAGATAGTGCCAATGGCCTTTCATTTTTCTCCTCTCCTGTATTCCATTAGCACTAGCCAGTGCTCAGCACATGTGCGTGGCATGGAATATGGTTATGACCATGGCCATTCCCACCTGTCCATCCATCCATCTATCCAACCCTCCATCACCCTGAACATTTATAAACAGCTTCCTTTCCTTCCCAGACTGAATCCAAAGAGACTGTTCTGAATCTTCTTATCTTCCATCTAATACCCAACAAAAACAAATTAAAAACAACATCCCAGTATTGTAAAATCAAAAGGAGCAGAAAAATGGAAGGACCTGAAAAACCTTGGTAATACCTACTGAATTCACCTTGTGCTATACAGATCCAAATTTCTATCAAACACTCAACAGAGCATAAATATAAAGTTTCAACTACTGTTTGTTTGGGTTTTTTTTGGCCTGGACTCAGATTCAAGTCATTTCTATTGAAAAGACCGAGCCATTCACACATACCACTGAACTACTTTTCTAATAAGGTCATATTCAACTGAAACGTTTATTGGAATGGTATAGGTATGGGTATGAATGGCAAAAATAAATTAAAATGAGGAAAGGGGACACTGCATGTAGACAGCTCAAGTCATAAGCAAAATCACAGCCTCCAGATGGCTGAACTTTTATCCTGTCTAATCCTCATATTTTTTAAGTTGGCATGGTATGTCCAGATTAGAATTGAACGTTATAAAACAGCTTAGATTTTGTTCTGGCTTGCAGTCTTAAGAAGTAGAATAATCATTAAGAATACCATAATGCAAGTATGGTATACTAGCCCCCTGCTGCTTGTAGCAAATGTAATCACTCCTTTGATATGTAACTGTAAGAAATGTTAGAAAGGCAATAAACCAGCTCTACTTTGGGGCTTACTGAGAAGCTGCAAACTGAATGGAGTAGTGAGGGGGGAGGGTAGTCAAGTAATGTCTTTGCCTAGGTTAGATGACATTGATTTTCTAGAAGCTGAAATTACATTTTATTTTTAAAACTTCCTGTGGATATGGACATTTTCTTCTTTTCCTCAGTTCCATCTTACTATAGCAACTGTAGCATCACTATAGGCATTATTTAGACCTGAATGACCAAATTATGGTGAAGGGTCCTGTTGATTAAATCCACTTTGATAGCCATGGGAAACAGTGGTCAATAAGGACAGTGAGCTGTTAGCACAATGCAGGGACTTTCAATCTGTGTAATATTACCATGACTCTGTAAAATGTTTTCATGAAAATGTAAAGCTGTAAAAGTTGTATGGTTTTGGGTTTAGTTATCAATACGTAACACTAAAAGTAAACCATACAGATTACCTAGTTGCATGAGGATAGCACAGCAAAAATACCCCATTTCCCAAAAATCTAGGATGAGTCCCAGCTGTCTTTTGGCAGGATATAAAGGATGATTACCAGAGTAACACCACACTCCTGGGAATAGGGAATATTCCTGTGATAAGAAACCATGAAGAAGTGAATTCTGACCACATTTACATTTTTACAGATGCAGTAACTTAAAGAGCTACTCTTAATTGACACTTATATAGGCAACAGGCTTCATATCGTCTCATATGAACGATGATCAGGCTTCACATGATCAGGCTTCATATTCGTCTCCTCATGGACATCTCCTGGAAGCTTACTAAAGCAGAATTTGTTTTACTTTGAAAGTATAGCATCTACCCGCCCTCCACTCCTTTTCAGATCCCATGTGCAGCTTTCAAACAAAATACTAATTTTCACACTGACCTCTTTGAAATACAACAAAGTTGAAGGAAGAAAAAATTCCCCTTTATACTGTAATGTCATTAAAATATGTCCACTAATTTTCACTCAGACAAAAACTTACCCAAGTGCAAGCTGTCGACATATGACCGTTGCATCATTATTGTCCCAGTGGCTGCCACAGATTGTTCCCCAGACTCCATTCAAATAAACCTCCACTGTACCTTCAAATTCATTCTTGCCACCTTGGAGTCTCACTGACACTTAAAAAACAAAACAAAACAAACAAACAAACAAACAAAAAAACAGGTCTCCAAGATGTTCCATGTCTCAGATAATTTATCCTACCTACTGGACTCTGAATATGTTTTTTCCCTCTGCAGAATGAATTTTTGTTTCAAGTACTACCACCTTATTTTGCATTCTTTGGTTAAGCTGCTTCTAAGAAGTACTCTGGCATGTCTAACGTTCTTATACAGTAATATACAAAAGCAGATAACTTTATTCCTTACATAGGGAATACATTTTGCTTCTTACAGTGAAGCTACATCACTTTTCTGATCCTTCTGATGCTACAACTTAGTTGCTAAGGTCTAACCACCAAAACAATGTACAGACTATGCATAAATATTCAGACTTGTTTACCCAAGTGAGCAAAATTTATATGAGTGATATGTTTTTATCTTCTACATAATTCAATCCAGCTTAAAAGAATTGGAAAACAACCACATGGATCGCATAGCTTTTGCTCTGACCCATGTAATATTATGCTTGTCATGGATGTCAGTAGTTTATTTTAGCCAAAGAATGCATTTGTTCAGACTTGTTCTCAGACAGAAAAACACTTGATGATGTTATATTAATTCATGAGGGGTCTTTAGCAAATTCCCAGACAAAACGCATTAGGAATTTTCTAAAAGAAGTGGGAAAAAATAAGTCTGTTTCTTGGGAGCAACAACAGACAAATCCAATAAATTAATAGATTTTGCATTCTTATATTACAGTATTTGTACTTGAGCTGCAAAATGAATCTGCTATTGAATGTAGCCAAGTGTCACTTAAAGGTGTGAAAAAGTTGGTTACAGATGTAACTCTACAGAAGCAGAACAGTCTTAACAGAACAGTAGTCCAACAGGAAAGAATACATTTCTGTTAAATTATAAAACATAACCTAATTGCATGCATTAATATTGCCTGAAATCTCAGTTAATCCATCTGCCTCTCATCTGTGATCTACTTAAAATCAGAAGCTATATCATCATCCAGCTTGCAGGGTTTTCAGCAGTAGGAGGGAAAAGTCAGTGTTTGTGCCTGCCTTCCTTGTACAGGTGATGTGTTCATGTATGTGTATATTATAATAACAATAATAATAGGTAGATCGACCTTTACTTCTCAGCTTTCACACAGATTGTGTTCTGGTTTTAATTTAGTTCAGTGCAGTTTATGAAACTGCCAAGTCAAATGACTGCCAAAGGACTCGAGGAATTAATTAACCTCAAACTTGATTTTGTATGTTCCTTTTGCCTTCTATTTTCTCAGCAGTACTTACTGTGCAATAAATTACAAACAAAAGTTATTCAACTCATGTTACATTGTGTGCTATCATTCAGCATAGAGGACTATAAATGGCTTAATTATAGCAACAGTAAAGCCATATTGCTCCTTGTTTTTCTGTCTTTATATTTTTAATCTTCATGATTTTCTGTCACATACAGACAGGTTCAGGAATTTTGTTTATTCCTGCTCTTCATTTGACTTTTGAGTAGGCTATTATCATCAATTGAAACATCAATTTCAGTCATAGCAAAGTGATTTCTGATGTTCCAGAAAGTGAGTGTAAAGATGTCATCCTCAAAAATTAGTTTATTTTTGTACATGATTGCTTAAGGTCCTGCACAATTATTGCATCAGCACAGTTTCCTGAGTACACATTATACACATGCTACTATATGATTAAACATGTATCTATGAAAATATTTAGATTAAGGAGTACTTGAAGAATAAAACTGTCTTCCATGATTTCCATGGCAGAACATGGCTCACTGCTCTTTCTATATTTGCAGAATTCCCAGAGACAACACTGGAAAAAATTATTCTTGTACACAGAATAAAAGATGATACAAGAGACAGTTTTTGCACATCAGCATGTCTTTTCCCAATCATTAAAAATAAAGTAAATATGAAATCCTTTGCCTGTCTGATAGACAGTTCATGGAAAAAAAAAATCTAAAAAGCATGAAGACCTGTGGACACGTACTGTTAAACAAAGAAAACAGATTTACCCTGCTGCCAACTCCCCCAAAGAACTCTGGGTGACTTCTGCTCCCTACTGAGGTGGGTATTAGTAAGTAAGGAAGGGAAAATGATTGAAAGGGACAGAACCTTATTTCTGTGAGTCTTTATGACAAGATCTAGGAGAAAATATTAATAAATGAGGGATTTTTTTTTTTAATCATGTAATATCTCAATAAAATATTTTGATTTACCTTTTTCCTGCAGATTTGCAGCTGCTTATAGGAATACCAGCATTTTATGAATGATAGCAACATACATAACAGACCTGTGTTTGTCTCGCAAGAAAATACAATGAAGAACCAGATACACAAGATTGTTATTAAAGGTAGTTTTTTAATAAATTTAAAATATTCTTGGTTGTCAACTGTAATTTAATCTAGAAAGAAATTGAGAGAAAGCCTTTTCTTACAGGTAGGTAGCATCTAACCTTTTATTATGTCTAGTGTTTATTAGAGTTAACTGAATATATGGCATAATAAAACTAATTTTAACATGCTGGTTTACACTGACTCACTACTCTTCTTCTAGGATGGTGTTGATACCTACAGCTGTGCCTAACCTAAACTACCCATGGCAAAATCTAGCATTCACTCCTCAAGGAAAACAGTAAGTAACCCTCCTCCCCGCTTCTTTAACAAAAGTTTCAGAATTGAAAAATCTCTGAAGGGTGGTTTAGTATTTTTCTAAGTCCAGTCCAGCTCTTGCTCAGTATTTTAGCACTGAATCCAGTGAAAGTAAATGATACAATATTTTATGTGTTTCATATATGCTTTGAAGTATGTATTAGCGCAAGATAAGTCATAATTACGTAGCGAGCAAATCAAATAGCAAATTACTGAGAAAATGTAATTTATTCTTTAGCTTATTCAGAATGTTATGGTATTTGGACTACTGGCAGTTATTTTACTGGATCATGAGATAAACTAATTACAGTAAAATGGATACCTCATAAAACATAACAGAACTCAAATATATCATTGTGCTTCGGTAGGTTATTTTTCCTTTCCAATAGATATATATTTTTTATTTTATAATGAAGCATAGATTTGTTTCATGTGCAAATTGATCTTAGGGAATTGCAAGCTGATCAACATTAGAACTATAGAATCGTAGAGTCCTTAGCATTGGAAGGGACCTCTGAAGGCCATCTGGTCCAACTCCCCTGCAGTGAGCAGGGATGCCACAGCTAGATCAGGTTGCCCAGGGCCTGATCCAGCCTCACTGTGAAAGTCTCAAGGAACAGAGCATCAACCACAACACTAGATAACCTGTTCTAGTGCCTCACTACCCTCAGTGTAAAAGATTTTTTCTTTATATCTAACCTAAATCTACCCTCCCCAAGCATGAAGCCATTTCCCCTTTTTCTGTCACCACAGACCCTGCTAGAGAGTCTGTTGCTTTCTTTCCCATAGCTCCTCTTTAGATACTGAAGGGCCACTATCAGGTCACCTCACAGCCTTCTCTTCTCCAGGCTGAAGAGCTCCAGCTCTCTCAGCCTGTTCTCATAGGATAGGTGTTCCATTCTGTGGATCATTTTTGTGGCCCTTCTCTGGACACGTTCCAACATGTCCATGTCTCTCCTGTACTGAGGACTCCATATCTGGACACAGTATTCCAGGTGAGGCCTCACCAACACAGTATGGAGGGGCAGGATCATCTCTCTCAGCCTGCTGGTCATGCTTCTTTTGATGCAGCCCAAAATATGATTGGCTTTCTGAGCTGCATGGGCACATTGTTGGTTCATGTCCAGCTTGCCATCCACCAGTACTCCCAGGTCTTTTTTGGCAGGGCTGTTCTCAATCCTTTCATACCCCCGTGTGTATTGGTAATGGGGGTTTCCTCGACTCAGGTGCAAGATCTTGTACTTGGATTTGTTGAACCTCATGAGGTTCACCTAGGCCCACTGCTCAAGCCTATTTAGGTCCCTCTGAATGGCATCCTGTCCCTCTGGTTTGTTGACTGCACCCCACAGCTTGGTGTCCTCAGCAAACTTGCTAAGGGTGCACTTGACCCCACTGTCGATGTCACTGATGAAGATACTCAAGAGTATCAGCCCCAGCACCAACCCCTGTGGGACACCACTCATCACCAAGTCTCCATCCAGACTTTGAGCCATTGACTGCCACTCTCTGGACTGGATCCTACAGCCAGTTCTTCATACATCAAACAGTCTACCCATCAAATTCATATATTTCCAATTTGGACAGAAGGATGTTGTGGAGTACCATGTCGAAGGTCTTACTGGAGTCCATATAGATGACATCAGTGGTTCTTCCCTTGTCCATTGAGTACTGGGATCCTGCCCATGGCTCTCAATACCCTTCTAGCACTGGTCAGAAAAATGAAGGAGCACCTCCAAGGGGGATGAAGAGACAAGGGCACAGAAGCACAAGGCAGGCCTACTAATCAGCTCTAGGACACACACTGTGAACAGTGTTCATTCAGCCCCATTTGAAGAATACTTATCTACCATCTTCACAGAAGCACATTCATTTACATACACTCAAAAATGTATGCATTTCTTTTAATTATATTTTACCCGAGATAACTGATGGTCAATTCAAGTTGTTTACACACAGTCTAGTAATTGTAGATGCTCTAGTATGTGCCCAAATCAGAATCTTTCCTATCTGCTATCACTGTTTAAAAGAGATTAAGTTATACTTGCAAATGGGAGGAAGTAAGGGTATCTAGTGAGTACTGCTGAGACTTGCTCTGCAACACCTGCCATATAGGCACAAGCTGAGACACAGTAATAAAAAAAAAAAAAAAAAAAAAAAGGCAGAGGAAAACCACTGAGCAGACTTTTAATTAACTCTACAAAGGGGAAGTACTTTAAAGGAATTGTGCTGTAGACAGCATGAGTGGTCCTTTGGCCTCTTCTGCTATATCATTCCCACGCCTAGAAATGTGGGGTGACTTCAAACCCTATTTTGTTTTCTACATAGAATTAGAATCACTTCCACTCCCGCTTTAAGTACTGCAGCAGTGGGGTTTATGGTGTTCATGGTGAAAGTGTACCAGTATTTTCTTTGTAAACACCTGTGTTCAAAGGTTTGTAGCTTAGCTGTAAATGCAGATTTTTAAAAGAGTGATCAGAAGTAGATGTTTCTTGTGCCTTCCCCTCTGGTGCTACATGCTCTCAAATCAGAGGTCTGCAGCAAAGCAAAAGTAGTATTCAAATTCTGGAAATTTGTAAAAACAGCAAATGTTATTTCTGCTTTCATTTGCAAGGTGTTACATCATGGGACAGTGCCAAAGAAAGGCCCTGCACTGATATACCATCTCTGTTGCCTTTGAGTCAATTGGGTAGGTGTAAATTAATACCAAGTATAAGGATGTCCCATTGATACATGCTCTATATCCCACATAACCATATTACAAGTTGTAGTATTTCTGAACACTAATGGATGATTCAGAATACTATGAGTCTGTCCCAGCTTCAGAATGAATTGGATTTATTGGTTTACATGAGGCATTTGGAAAAAAAAATTAATCTGCATTGTAGGCCCAATCTAACACCAGTTCAAATCAATGAATGCTCTTCTTCCCTTCTGGCATCAGGCCTAGCTGAAATCAAAGAAATTATCCCTGTTGACTTCAGCAAAACTACGGGTGGTGCTCCCTGTGATTGG
The DNA here is from genome assembly GCF_016699485.2 of Gallus gallus. NCBI lineage: Eukaryota > Metazoa > Chordata > Aves > Galliformes > Phasianidae > Gallus > Gallus gallus. Next base: position 54,533,795 of record NC_052535.1, on the reverse strand, counting down.
TGCTGTTATCCACCACTTTCCTGAGCCCTTTCAGTCTAAAATTATAACTATTTTCTCTTGGTAGTTTAACCTTGAAAAATGGTGCATTTGTCAGAACTACTTTTAAAGATCCAAGATGAGAACTTCAGTACATAGAATATTCAGAGAATCTTATATTAGAAGTTTCATAAATATTATATGTATTCAGTGTGCAGCGTGCTGAATTGGTTCTTCTGCAGCAGTGAGGTTCATCATATCAACGATCAATGGCTTAAGGCTTTGTAAAAAGTAAATTGAAATTTTAGGAATGCAATAACCTCTAAAGGACTGCAATTGTCTTATATGGTACAGAGCTGTAGAAAATTAGGAGGTCTTATGCTGTGCAGCTGTAATAAGAATGGTTCCAGAAGAGCAGCTTCAGCCTTAGAAGGCAAAAATAGACTATCACGCTTAATTTTTCCTTTAACCCTATGCTATTAAGAAACAGAAAAGTCCCAAAATACCTTCCATCAACTGCCTGTAAGCATTTAGTGAAGCACTGTTTGATTGGCACTAGTGGAATCACTCTGTGATGAAAGAGATTTAAATGGAAAGTCTGGACATTCTGAAGATGTGTGCTTTACTTCCATTTCTGACACTGATTGGTACTGTGACCACTGGCAAAATTTTCTTTTATTGTTTCCTCTTTGTAAAATGAAGAAAAATAGGTAACTTACTCAAAGAGCCTTAAATTAGATGTATTACAACATATCATGCAGAATACTGCAGCTACATGCCCCATAAACATTGTGTGTTGTGGGCTTCATTTTCTGAAGCATGAGTAGGGTATGCACAGGTAAGTTGTTATTAGCAGTACCTAAAATATTAAATTCTGCTGGACTTAGGCTGGTTCTTCTAAGTACAGCTTACTCTCAGACTCCTTTATTTTCCCTTATGATTTCCTTGGTCAATCATGATAATTCACGTATATTTGCATTTGGTTTACTTGTTTTCAAGGCATGAATGAGAACTATTACCCAGATGTCTCTCGTTTTAGAAGGAAGGAAATGAAACACTAAAAGCTATTAAACTATTAAACTGAATTTAGGCTGGTACTGTCTAGTATAATTGCAAAAGGTTTTTCTTTTTTCTTTCTTTTTTAATTTTTCAGCTTTACTGTTAAAACATGAAGCACTTTAATATAGACACATGAGCAAAGTTGAGCCACTTAACTTTGCACATTAGTTATAATATCTAAGCTAGAAAATCCAGGAGATTTACAGTTAAGGCATTGAACACAGTATTGTATTTAGTAACTGCAGGCATCTGAAACTGGTTGCGGGTTTCCTCAGCACATGTACTAAAACAACAGAGACAGGAAGATAGTTTGCCCTTCTCTAGCTAAAAACTGCATCATAACATAGCCATACTTGCATTTCTTCTCTTCTTGTGAGAAATTAGCATACTTCAGGACCAAAGTTATAGTAATGGTTTTTTTGGGGGCAAATAGCTGGACTTATTTCTATGTTCCACCTGACGCTACTTACTGCATTCTGTAATGGTATCACCTCCACGAAGACTCTTGGACAGATTTTGGCCCACTGAAGCCACTGAGATTTCACAGTTCAGTCCAACAGAAACAGAACCTTTCATCTGTAAAGTATGACCTACTGTTCAATAGCTCTGTCCTCTACCTTAACAAGGGCTAACCTGGATTTTCTTTTTCTTGGGCAAAGAAAGACAAGAAACAATCTGAAATGAGTGAAGAAACACAGCTAAACCCAAATCATGCAGTACTTTCAGCATCTTTTACTTGATCAAGTTCCTACCAAACGTAAAGGGGATTCTAGAATTCGTTTAAGTTAGAGTAAAATTGGGTTATTAGCAATAAAAAGATACATTAATCCTTACTCTGATGTACAAGTCCAAAATCTTTACAAAGTACTTTGGGAACCAAACTGATACATTCCAAAAAAAAGCTATATATATGATAGACTAAATTAGGGAAGCAACTGTGGGACCCTTTTCCAATCTGAGACCAGTTAACGGGTGTGAAATATTCTGCATTCTTTTCATCTTAGTCTAGTTATTGTTTTCTCCACCATGGCATCAGCTGCCTGGTATTCTTTCCCAGGAAACATCTGTAATACATAACATCACTCTGTCTTCTCGAAGGAGTACAGCATTGACTTTGAACATGGCTTCAGAAGCCGCTTTCTTCTTTTTTAAGCATAGCTGAACAACAGGGACCTCGGTGCCTCCATGTGCTCTTCGTGTGATAGTTTATACCCATACGTATAATTCATCACATTGTTCAAATTATATTTTTTCAGTCGTGCGTCTGATAGATATGTCTTGTAGGATTACTGTAGGATTACTGTATCTGTCATCTTCAAAGATCTGAGAATAACAAAATTATTAATACGAATAGTAAATCCCTTGCCAACCTTTATGTATTATAAGATGTGTGAGGGGAATGGCAACAAGGGAGAGCGCCTTTATCTTCATTGCAACAGTTACGTGTGACCATGTTTAGTATGGATACAGACAGGACAGAACTCTTAGGTAGGAGATAACACCAAAGAGATGCAGAAAAATATGTTTCCCTCTAGGAAAGTCATTCAAAACCTGGCGGTAAATGAACACCCCCCTCTGCGGGGGCTGCCAATGCCGATGAGCTTTAAAGCTGAGGGCTGAGTGCTGGAATCGCTGCTCAGTCCTCATGCATCGAAAACTTCTACCACAGTCAGTGCGTTCAGTTAGGAGGGTTTGTGAGGGGCCGGGCTCACAGATGCCCGCAGCCCCCAGTGCTAACTTGCAAACCCCGTTATCTCAAAATGTAAAAAGAAAAAGAGCGAGAGGGCGACCAAGCCTCTCCCCAGAGAAGTGCGCCCGGTTACAAGACGGGAATGCCAGCCTTACCTAGCTGAACGCTTAGGGTACCGTTTCTGCACGCGAATCGCCTAGTTCTAACATAACGCAGGGATAAAACGACGTGGTACCTTCGTCTTGCCGGTGCAGCTGCTGATGAAAAAGTTTAAAACCCCCTCTGAGAAAACCCTCTGCTGTCACCGTGGCGAAAGGCGAAAGGCGTTCGTCCCCTCCCTCGACCCGCAGTCCCTCCAAAGACCGCGACCGGGGAGCCGCGCGCGGGATGCCGACGCCACCGCCGCGCTCCGGGACGCGGAGCCCCGCGCGCACCTCCCGCCCGAGCTCCTCAGCCCCGCTCACCTCGCTCGCAGTCGACGCGGCCCCCCTCCGCCCGGCGCCGGCCGCTCCCGGGGCCGCACCGGGGTCGGCCGCCGCCGCCGGGCGGGGCGCAGGAGCCGCGGCGGCTCCGCGGCACCCTGCCCGCCGAGCCGCGCCGCGGAAGGGCGGGCGCCGCAGCCGGCCAGGGGCTCTGGGGCGCGGCGAAGCTCCCCGCGGGGCAGCCGGCGGGGGGCTGCGGCGGAGGTGGGCCGGGGGGGTGCGGCGGGGCACGAGCGGCCGGGAGGCCGGCGGAGACCTGCCCCGGCCCGCGAGCTCCGGGCAGCGTCCCGAGCACCAGCGCCACCACGAAGCCGGCGAATGTCATGGTGCCAGTCCCGCCGGCTCGCGTCCATCTCCCCTTCTCATCGCGCCCGGGATGCGAAGGGGGAAGGCGGGGCCGCGGCGTCCCGCTAATCCCCCCTGCCGCGCACCCCCCGCCACCTCCTCTCGGCTCCCCTGCGCGCGGGGGAAGGGCGAGCGGGGCGGCCGTTGCGGTGTGTGCCGCTACCTGCCGCTGCCTTCCCGAACGCCGCTCGGCCCCGCGCGTCACCCGCCCAGAGCACCCCGCTGGCTGCAGCCCGGCCCGGAGCCTGCCTTCAGCTCGGCCGTCAGCCCCGGGCGCCACAGCTCCTCCGCCATCCCTGTTTCCCCGCCGTCCTCCGCCTTTATTGCTGCCCGCCGTCCCGCCGCGTTTTCCCCCCGCAAGCTTCTCCCCCGCGCGTGGGACTCCTCTCCAGCCACCTTCTTCAGGGGCCGTGCCCCCGCAGCTGGGGCTCCCCCCGACCTCTCTGACGCTCTCACAAAGGGCAGAGGGAGCGCCGGCACAGCCGGACCGGGCGGGGGCAGCGAGTCAGCGAAGCCGGCGCGGCTGGGGGCAGAAGGGCGCGGGGAGCCCCTGAGAGGTCTGCGGGAAACAAAAGGGCTGGAAACAAATGCCGCGAAGAGAGATGTCTGGGAGAGTTTAGTTTTATCCCAGTTCCGTGTGCTCTGAATGGTAATCTGCTTATTCCAAAACCCCGTGGAGTTTTGCGTGATCTGATCATTGCTGATTCCTCCTCCCACCAGCACAGCCAGCGCTCCGTTTTGTCTCTGTCTCACATTGCTCAGCTTGAGTTCTTTGCTTTTTTTTTTAATTTACCACTGTTGATGCTGTTCATATTTTGCCACGTCTGACTGCCTAATGGAGTGCACACCCTTTTGTCACCAACTTGTCTGTAGCGTGAAGCTTTAGGTTCACCTCTCCAGAGGATCTATTTTCTCCCCAAATGTTTTTGGCTGAGAAGCACTCATCTGGGTGAGCTTATTGGTGTTGCCACAAAATTGCATTACAACTAAGATTGGAGTGTGTTTTCTTCATGTAAGGGATCCCACGTGTTTAATGGGTGCCATCCATTAAACAGGGGCCTTCCTTTAGCAGCCTTCACAATGTTCAGAAGGGGCTGAAGGCTTTTGTTTATAAATACAAATGAGCTCTAGTGTTAAGGAAAGGCAAGTACTAGTGTTTGGTGATACTTGGATTTGTTTTAGTTCCACTGAGCTACGATTAAAGCATTATTGCAGCAATATAGTTGGTACTTCAATCACTCCTAGTTAAAGAACACTCTGCTGGGTTTTCTACAGTAGCACAATAACTGTGCTACTGCATGTGTCCACTGCAATTGTGTGTGGATGTTATACACGGGTTCTTTGTTCTTTCTGGGATATCATCCATGCTTATGTATGTTCGTTAGTTTAGAAACTGTTAGAATTGGTGAAAATTCAGTTTGTCTTTGAAAAAAAAAAAGAATATGTACAAGACATTAGCCTGAAAGCAACTCATTATGGCTGAATTTTAATTGAAAATTTGTTGCTGTTGTGACAAGTTAGCTGCTTTTATCCTTTGGAAGGATTGGTTAAAAGTATGCTCAGCCTACCTGGTTAGGGCTACCTTCATTGCTTAGCTGACATTTCTTGGCATCACAATAACAGCTAAATTTCATTTTCCCTGACCTAAGCTCTTTTATTCCCCCCCTTCTTGCCTGGAAGAGACAGGATTCTGCTGATTAGCATGGGAGGGAGAGAGCAGTTGAGAGTGATGAATCTTGCAAAACACTTCAGGCAAAGCTTTGACTCAGGTGCTTATGCATGTATTCTGATTTCATTTGTCTCGCCTAGGTGTGTGGGCCTGCAGGAATCTCACATGCATTGAACTCTGCTTATGAAGGGAGGTTACAAAATGATACCTAAACGGGGGAGGGGAGAAAAGGGGGTTATACAGGTGAGACTAAGAAGTAACCAGAGTTAGAGAAGATGCAATGGGAAGAAAAGAGTGGTTGTCATAATAATCCCTTTCCCAAGAGGGGGTCCAGGCTTGATCAAATAATCCATGTGTACAGATTCAATCTTGAAGATTTTAATTTTTATCATAATTTTTATTTTTGATGTAATCACATAAGGAGAGTGAGCCTTAATTTGTTTTAAGAACAATAATTTAGCTTTCAGTAGGATGTGAGGTTACTAATGCTACAGAAAGTATAAGAATTTACAAATCATAGAATCATAGAATGGCTTGGGTTGAAAAGAACCACAATGATCATCTAGTTTCAACCCACTTGCTGTGTGCAGGGTCAACAACCACTAGACCAGGCTGCCCAGAGCCACATCCAGCCTGGCCTTGAATGCATCCAAATTAGGGACTTAGTTTATCTTCCATCTAAGACACTAAGTATGCAAGACTTTTCTAATAAATACTGTAACTGATAGAGTCTGGTTTTCTCAGGATGTACGGTCAGCACTTTGATTGCTGCTCCTGTCTTGGCTACACCATTTATAAGCATCTCTCACTTATGGGGACTCTGTGGCTTCTCATGTGTCTGAACTGTGCATGCTTATGTCACTTTCCTGCAACTTACAGGTACCATGTTTAAAATCACTGTCATCTGCTTGACTACCTACCTTTATGACACTTGTAAAAGTTCATTATCTCTGTAACTTCTACTTCTGTCACATTTCCCAGGATCGGTCAACAGCTACTGGGAAAAAGCATAGACAATGCAGCAGTTACATGGACAGACAGTGTGATTTGCAGAACCTTGATTCTTTTGGATATCACTGAAAATAATGGTGAGAATTACAAGTGTGTCTAAAATGAAACCGCATTATAATTTAAGGATAGGCTTTACGTTCATGTGTTTACAATGGAGAAATAAAGACTTATTACCCTGATACAGAAAGGATCCTTTTTAAAAAGATGCCAAACATGAGATGTTCTTGGTGCATTTGGTGACCTGAAAATGTTTTGGTTCTTCTATACAAAACAGATTGAAACTCACTCATAAACTGAACGAGAATTGAAAAGGAAAGAAAAGCTTATGTTTGCTCAGTTGGTAAAATAAGCAAGGAAACCTCAGAAGGTCTCGATGGATTTGGAAACTCAGTACAGTTTTGATCCTGACATTAGAATATAAGCTTTTTGGGAGAAAAATTGTCACAGAGTGTTGCGAAAATAATACATTTTTGGAAACAGTGCTAGTGATACTCCTTTAGCAGCAATTTGGGATTTAAAGTTAGTAATCTGTGTTTAATAATACACACATTTTTGTATGGAAAGGCTTGCTTTTATCTTTTTACCTTGGTAAAGAAAGTAATCCATTAAGACTTTAGAGTGGATGAACTGGCTTCACCTGAGGTCCATAGCAATTCTCCATTTTGCAAAACATTTCCAATGCTTATGCTTAGTATTTAGATTGTACCTCCTATTCCCTATGCACAGATGTAGTACCTATCAATGGCAGTTCTGTGGAAGCCCTTGGATCAATGCTCGTGACCACAGTTTGCCAATCTGTGCTACATATCTGAAAACTTCCATGAGGGCAGTTGTAGGAAATCATCTACTAGAACAGGTTTTAATTTGTGTACAATTCCACAGGGTTCCACAGGACTGGTTACTTTTTTCTCTGCTGATATTTGACAGCCCAAATACTGAACTGTTGATAAAACAATGAAAAATAAATAATTTATAAGTATGAACTCTATAATATGACTACTTCAAAAAAAAAAAAAAAAAAAAAAAAATCCATGCTGCATTTCTGTGCATAGATTCATTACATTACCTGAAAAATAGAAATAGAAGGAACACTTCCACACTACACCAGTAGCATGGATTATTCATGTAAGCAAGGGTTAAAATTAAACTTACACAAAAATTTCCTTTTTTCCTTTTTCCTATGGACCTAATAGGGACTAATTTCCTTTTTCCTATGGACCTAATAGGGACTAATTTCCAATAAAATGTTCTTGCAGACGAGCAAAGATACCTGATCTGTGGACTAAACTTGTGAAAATTCTGTAGTTTTGCATTTGGAAAACATTTAATACCAAGCATTGAAACTCAGCTGGAGAATCAGCCTAATTCCACTCCTATTTAAATCAATATCAGAATTCACTGATTAGCCTCTTCCTGTATGCAGTAAAGCCACTTACCTTTATTTTAGAATCGCTCCTACAGCATGCTCTCAGCATAGGTTTTAGAAATCTGAGCACTTCCAGCTGTTGGTGGAATTCGGTTAAAATACAAGTGACAAATGAAGAACTGAGCCATTCCCATCCTACTGCCACTGATACACCTAAATCCTCTTCTGTTCCCTCTTGACCAGGTTAGAGTCAAATAGCAATGCAGATGTGAAAGATCAGAGCAAGGGTTGACTTCAGGCTATGCAGAGGAAACTTCAGTACCAATACATAAGAAGGAAATAATTGCAAGTACAAAGCAGAGAATGTAGCCAAACAGCCAGGCATCATATGTACTGAAATAATTTTCAGAACATTAGCCTAATAATTTCTTACTATTATTTCTTCACATCTTCAAGTATGCTGGGGCCAATAGATCAACCACTGCAATCAATGGAAAAACTTATGCACATGACCTAGTGGGCACTGAGTGAGATCAACCAGCAGCAGACAGGGTCTGAAATGAGGATTAGAAGGAGAGAAAGCAAGACATCACACAAAGGAGATTTCCATTTTGAAAATGGTCTACAGAGTGGGTGCTGTGATGAGTCAACATTTTTGGGGTATAAGTCAGCGCTCTTATAAAATATTTTTACTCAGTAGTCTCCTTCTTTTTATTAAACACAAGCAGCAGAGATTTGTAGTCCTGCCAAGTCTGAGTCAAAAGTAATTTGGGTTCGTGCTTATGTGGAAGAGAATAGGCCTTTTGTCTGTAATTATATATAAGGTCCATAGGGTGACCCTGCATTACACAGGATGTAAGTGAACAGCCTGTAATTGATGAGGTTTCCATTACCACATAATGCAGTGCTCAAAGTAATGAGATCATAGAAAAATCTTTTTCAAAGTGTTAAATATTTTCTTGTACAACAAGAAAAATTCATATTATAAGGCAATATGTATCTTAATTTCCTGTAATAATTCGATATGTAGGTATACTTGTGCCATGCATGGATTATACAGACAGGCATTAAATACATTTAAAACTGAAAGGTAAATTAAATTATGCAGAACAAATGAACACTTTTTGTTTCATGTAGTAAATGAAAAAATGCTGAGATAACTGAAATAATTGGACACATCTAAAGTAACTAGATACAATTTTAAAATTACCAGTTTTCCATGGGAGAAAATGGTTGTCTGGATAACAATGAAATATAGCCATATTCGTTTGATTTATTTAAACAAACAAACAAACAAACAACAAACAAACAAAACAGTTGTGGTCAGTATAAGCTCTAATTCTCAAGTTTAGCTCTCTAATTTTCAAGTAAGTACCCCCATTCTTAATACATACATATCCAAATACTTTAATGCATCCACATGTAAGGTAGGTTAATGTGTACAGTATCTAGAACTTGATATGACTAGAGGTGTAATTTGTTCATGCTACTGCTACTATTTCAGTCACACACATGAACTAGCACCACATACAGTCCTGTTCATGCCTCGGCAATGTGATGGTGTTTGCAGCAGGAGCAACCTCACCTTTATGTTCCTCTCCTGGAAGGACCATTTGGCAGATTCCAAGGGTGCAATGCCACAAAAATACTGGTTGAGTCGGGAGTGAGATTAAAATGCAAGATTAGGCATACACCAGCACAGCTGTGTAAATACAGCAGCAGTGTTGCTTTATTTCCTGATGCCTAGAATAGGAAGTAAATCTGGCATTGCATGTTGCAGTTTGTTAACTAGGAGAGAGATGAGTAGCTAGTATAAGCAAGGCACATCTTATCTAAATGCAGAGACTGAAAAATTAAGATCTGTGTAAATGTGCAAATGTACATTTGTATGGACAATACATTTCATTGCTAAGAATATTTTAGAATTAGCAAGGGGAAACAATTTAGGAAAATTAGTATAGCATGTACTAAAGCCAAATCTGCATCCAATTAAGTACTGTGAAACAAAATTTAACTAAATCTATATTATCATTTGTCCTTTCTACAACTATTTGTAAAAGTGAGAAAAGTGATGTTGAAAATGTTCCTGCGGTTCTCTTATGTCGAGATGTGAGATAAGATGATGCCTAGCTACCTATTTAATATTGATAATCATGTCTATGTGAGGAAGAACTCCTCTGAGCTACTGAGTTGTAGTCAACACTTCCCATGAGAAAAGTACTGGGTATGTTATCTTTGTGTTCAGCTGGGAAAAATAAAAGTAGAGAACATGTTTTTGTAATCCTCAGAAAATGCATCCTTTCAACTTGATAGACACCGCTGTCTAAAGTTGAAGAGGAAAATCAGGATTAAAATTTCAGTCTGTAAGCTCTCACGTAGCCGAATGTATCTATCTCATTGGTTCTATAAATAAATACATTTAGAGAGGAGAGGCTGTGGATATTTTGAATGGAACAGAAAATGTAATTTGTTAATAGTCCTACAGATTTGCTGAAAAAATGGAAGTTTAGATGGTACCTTAGTTTCTGATGTGATTACCTTGTATATATACAATTTTTGGTACTTGCTGCAGTGAATCAATCTGTACTTTAAGGGAAGCTCAGTGATACATTCTGCGCTCATGCTGGAGAAACAACCCACTCAAAAGGAAAAAGGATCAATAGGCAGACTGCACCTTTGTTAAAATATTTAACATTTGTTAAAATGTTTAACATTTTGGCATAGATCTAAGGAAGATGAGATGAGAAGCATTTTTTAATGCCTTCATCATCATGAAACATACATTTCAGATTCTTCTTTCATGTAGAAAGTGGCCTTTACAAGACAGTCAACATTGTGCCAGCCTACCACAGAACAGAGTGAAGCTCTACTTATTCAGAACATCCACTGTCAGTGAAGATGGCTGTTTCAGAGAGCTGAGACATATGATGAAATGCTACTTTTCCAAAAGAGTGGTTACACATTGTTTACACAATGGTTCAGTACACAGTGGTACACAATGGTTACTGAAAGCACTTGGAAGTACTCATCATGTGTTCATAATACATGACTCTTATACGTTCTCTTTTGGGTTTGCACTGGAGGCACTAAGGCCGTTTTTAAAAGAAGTTTTCCTTTACTTGCAATTTCAATTAGTTGCAAAATTTCACTGTAAGGATGTAGAGTGCATTTTATGAGTGTTTAATAACCATGTCCTGTTTGCCATATTAATTGATGAGAATTGATCAAAATCAGTGAGTCTTCTCGTGTTAGTGAATAGATTTCGTGCATTATGAAAACAATAATCAGTATGCTCATATTCCCTATAGTTTTGAATATAAATCTCGGTAGTTCCTACCTTGCTTTCACAAATACAGGGAGTGTGCGAGCAACTATTACATATTGACTAAGTGATATACAAAGGTGCCTCTATTCAACATTTTAGTTGAAATTATCAATTGCAACTAGAAAAGTTTTAAAATAAATAAAGTGAGGATACCATCTGCCAAGTAGGAGGAGAAACTGTACAAGATAGGATCAGACAAGACGTTGCACTATTGAACTATGACATTTGGAATTAGAACAATACTGGCATTGTGCAGACCTGTCACAGACATTTGCACTTACATAGCTTTCATTACTCCAAAAAGTGGAAACTGTCTGTCAGGAGCTTTGGGAAGGCAATCAAGAAAGGTGGCAGACCAGCCACCATCCAATACCTTAACTACTGGCAAAACAAACTGCTTTCCTGTAATCTTCATTGTTGGCTTAATCATCCCTTATTCTTTCTTTTATTCTTACTGATGTCCCTTTCTTATCTCTCCCTATCTCTGTTGTCCCATTATGATTTCCCTGTTGCTATTTTGAAATCTAATGGCAATGTGGAATTACATATTCCAATTTAATATTTTTATATTTAGTTATCTTGGCTAGGATAACTATTTATCATTTAAAATGTAAAAATGAAAATTAAACACACTGGGTTATGAAGATCCATGGATTTTTGCTCTGGATATAGCCGTACAAAAGATATGTATTGACTTTTTGTGGTTTTATATTGGTCTGCTTAACACACCATTTTTTATGTAAATAAAATAAACTCTATGTATGCTACTTTTTGGACACTAGGCTTAAAAGAAATTATTTTAACCAATACATACTAGTGATGTGTAACCAAATCCTGCTATGCCAAATACTCCATTTACATTAACTAGAAGTCCTGCTAAATTTATTAATTGTGAGATCTCAAAGTCTCATGGATTTTAGTATTATTATTATTGTCCTGTTTTGGAAATAGGTCTAAGAGTTTTTGCTATTAGCTTCAACAGAATCTTCATTTTGCCATTAGGAACCAAATAAGAAACTTCTGTTTGGATCCATAGGAGATGGACTTGCAATTTGGATCATGAGTAGTTCATGTTTGCACCTTCTTTTCCATGTATGTGTAGATGTGAGGAAAAATTTCTTCTTCAAAGGAGTAGTTAGGCAGTGGCACAGGCTGCCCAGGAAGGTGGTTGAGTCACCATCCCTGGAGGTGTTCAAGAAATGTTTAGATGTTGTACTAAGGGACATGATTTAGTGAGGAAATATCAGAGGTAGGTGGATGGTTGGACTAGATGATTTTGGAGGTCTTTTCCAACCTTGGAGATTCTATGATTCTGTTATTTCTGAGATAAAATAAGGGTAGTATATTCATATAAAATATGCACAAGTACTGTATTTTAAAATAAACCTGTAAGTACAATAGGATACAATTTCTGTCTATAAAATAAAAACTTGCAGTATAATTTTAGAATCTTCTGTGAGAAGCAAAGGCAATGCAGAAAAATTATACATAATATTTTGTCATTTCAGTGCTGACAGAGTTAATTCTGTAAGTCAGTGCACACTGGCACATATGGAAATGTTTCTTTGTTATTCAAAGCAAAACAAATTCACACTTCTTTAAGGCTTTGAATTATAATAAAGCTAGCAGATGTCATGTAATTAGAGTTATACTGGCCATAAAGGGAGTGGGTCAAATTCTGCTCAATGTTAGAACAAATAGCATCATTGAAGTTCTTAGTGTATGTATGCTCCTGCCACATACATCCACTCACTAAGGGCTAGTTTTGGAGCAGTGTTGAAATGAAAAGGAGTAAAATACATATGATCTTTTGAGTCCCTTCCAACCCAAACCATTCTATGATTCTATGATCTAGATGCAATACAACATCCATCTGATTGCAACATAATCCTGTACTACACTTTCTAGTTTTTGAGGCATGTGCACAAACATTTCAGTTAAAAAGTCAGTTGTATCTTAACATATTCTCTGAAGGTTGTGGGAAGCCAGCAGTGTGTATCTTCTAGCAAAGTGGGACTTGGGGGCTCAGGCCTTAATTTGGTGAAAATTCTTGCTAACTTAAAGCAGGATTGTGTATATTTGCCATGGCTCCCTGAATTTATCAAAAGAAAGACTGATAATCTGTTTGTTAAAATATGGATGTAACAACTGGCAAGCAATGGGGATGATTATAGTGTGCAAAGTAGCATCTCTGAAGTTACATATGCCTAGCACCTATATTTTGATAGTGAGAGATACCAAGATACACATCATCATAGATTCAGAAGAAAAATATAATATACTACAGCAATGAAAACAAGTTAGGGGCATATTGTGCCAACTTTATTTGTATTGTACTGTCTATTCTCCACAAATACTGCCAGTGCTTTCAGTGGATCATGTAAGTTGGGATAGTGCACTACAGCTGTCTGTGTCCTCAAGAGAGCTAAAATGCCCAGATTGTCTGGGAGACAACATGAGTTTATTCCATGTGGGTGAACTGAAAATATTTGTGTAATATTTTTAACATTTGTTTGAATGGTACTCATTCATGTTGACAAAGAAAAGTGAAATATGACACCACATAAAAGCAAAGAAATGAAATGATCTCCTTCAAAACATCTTTCTACAGCCACTCCCATGTTAGTAAGGAGGGATATGATTAGTTGGTCCAGCAGCACCAGCTTTCATGCTGTGAACAACATGCAACATCAGGGCTTCATGCCCATTACAAAGGACATGTACAATACTGGGTCAAATGCCAATGAAATTTGATCTAGATGAAGTGTGAAATCACGGTACATGTCTGTCAAATTATTTAAACCATATGGTATGGTGTTTATAAAGGCTTTATTTTGGATGCATGGTGGCTTACTGAGGACAATTAGTATTTGGCCTAATAAAAACTGCTGGATTTAAATTACTTCTAAGAGGTTATTAAAGAAATTTTGAATTACCACAGTGAGTTTATATAGATGCATGGTTGTAGTGCTGAAATTGAACTTGCCAACTTTTTGTTGTTAACACATTTTTAAAGAGATGGATATAGGTACTTGACTAAAAGCATTGGAAAAGTCATGCAATAAGAAGAGCCTGGGGTTACTCTGTTCTTATTTCCTGTTTGTCCCGTTTCAGCGATAATGTTCTCTTTTATTTCATCTATTTGGTTTATTTTGTGCTCTTAATGTAGTAATTTATTGAGCATCTGATTGGGCATCATTTATTTTGAGATTTGTGATGTGAAGAATTACTAAGGTGGGAGAACAGTGATAAAATAAGCAGCTCTGGCCTCTATGACTTTTACAATCATTTGTACTGATACAAAATAAGCTAGCAATTTTTGCTAAATGGAAGAGACTAGACTTGACTAGACATCAGCATAACAGAATTTCCAAGTAGGTGTGAAATTTGACCTTTTTTTTGATTGTGTTTTATAAATAATTTACAGTACTATAAATGGTTAAACAAAGTGGAATAGAATGTCTGCATATTACTTTTGGAGACACCCATTTAAAGCTGGAAGTAGATACAAGTATGCAGGAAAACAGGATTAGAACTCAAAATTGTTTCAAAAATAGAAATAGTTAAAATGATAGAATGCAGTCCAGTGAAGAGATGTGAGAGATAATATGGTCAAGAATAACCTGTTAAACAAAAACAGGATGAGAAAACAATTGACTTCATAAACCTGGAGGAAAAAAAATCTGGGGAATGCGTCAGAGTTGGATCAGTGCTGAATGCAGTTCAACAAAATCATTTGTTGCAAAAATGAGGAAAGCTGCACTGAGACTCCTGAATCGGTCTACAGCTTATACCTCATACTACACCATATTTGTATTTCACACAGCTTTGGAAAGGCTTCATCTGCAGCTGAATGCCTAGTTTTGGAAATAGCTATTTGGGAAAGACTTGACTTGATTAGATGAGATTCCAGGAGGGAAAAAACATCAGCAGTCTCCATCCACAGAACAGTAGGATAGGAAGAAATGCGATGGCAGTCTTCCCAGACAGTAAGGACCGTTACAGAGGAGAAACAAATAAACTTCTACATGCTCCTGTTGAGCACTATGAAGTGCAGTTATTCTGCTGTTCATTCAAAGTAGCGGCTATAAATTCCAGCAACAAATATTTAGACTGTAGACTAGCCAAAAAAAATCTAACTATCATGAAACTCTGGCATGGTTTGCTTGGGAAGACTGATGCATTTCCAGAACTGGATATTTGTTGGTTTTACACAGTATCAGGATGACATCAGGATATGAGCATAGATTAGATGATTTTTTTTTTATGACTCCATGGTAAGGTTCAAAACCTACAGATTGGATTACAATATGGTATATGTGTGTGTGTAGCTCTTCTTCTGACAAGCAAAATTTGACCTAATATTTAACAGGGAAAAAAAAAACAAAAAACCATAGACTGCAGACTATGCTCAGAGGTCAAAACAAGAAGCATATACGCAGAAAAAAAGGCAAGAAGCAAAAATACAAACTTTTTATTTTGAAACAGCACATGCATATAGCATAATATCTTTCATACCCATTCAGTTTGTAAAGACTTGCTTGTCTTAGCAACCAGTTCTAAAAACAGAGTGTGGGCTCACACAAACTTCATCATGTCACATCCAGAAGGAAGTGATTTTGTTACTGTGCAGGGACTTCTGCTGTATTCATTACAGCCAACAGCATCAAAGAAGCATGCAGCAGTATGAGGTAGCATTTCTTTTTCCGTAACATTTCCACAGATAGGACAGTATAACTAGTAATGTTCTCAAAGGATATAACAAATCACCTCTTGATATTTGAGTTCTTTAACAATTGAAAGCTCCATCCTTTTGCTGTGACACTGTATCACCAAGAAATGTGAATGCTGAAAATACTGTTTCTTTCTGCATTGGTTTGCACTACTCTAATTTTCTTTCCTTCACATGCATTTTTCAGTTTTAAGTTTGACCTGCATGATGTGTACTATATAATCTATGTACTACATAATAAAGAGAATAGCAGCTTATATCACAGAACAAGGATGGTATCTGACACTAAGGTACCTGTAAAGGCACACCATGTTCTGAATAAGCAAGAACAGGTCAGCCATTACTATCCACATCTTTGGATCTGACAATTATTGATTTAAAAAAAAATAATAAAAGTGCTAAATGTCAGGACATTAGTATTAATAATAACTGCTGAGGTTCATTCTTTTCTTAAGTTTCCCTTTGTGAGGTGCTAAGAACTGAGTTTTACCACATGACTTGAATCCATCCTATGGGCCTTTATTTCAGTCTTCATTGTTGTGTAATGCAATTAGCTGACAGGATGAAAATCAGCATGAGAGGGGAGAAAAGGAGGAAACGGGAAAGAGATCAAAAATCAGAGGAAAAAATCCCTGAAAATTTTGAAAAATTCCCTCAAACTGGAACTTCCTAAGTAATCAGAAAACCGTAGGTGAAACATACCAATAACTTACAAATAACAGTGTTCAATATTAAGATGGGCATGAAGGACATACTCTGGTGAGAAGCATAGAAGTAGTATTTTGGCTTCAGGAGAAAATGACAGAGAAACTGTTGCATGGAAAACCAAAATGTCCACCCTCAAAACGCAGCAGTGGTGGTAAGCTGGCACAGCTGTGAAATACCTTGGAGAAAAAAACCTTGCTGGAACGATCTCTGTATGTACAGCTGCTTGCCTGAAGCGATGGAACTTATTTTGTAGTGGTCAAATGAAAGATGACTTCTAACGTCTGTATTTGAACTACGAAAAAAACAGGTCAGCAGTACATTTTATTATTTTTACTGAAATTTCTATTAATGGGAGAGGATTCGTGCAGGAATTCCTATTTGTGAAGAGCTTTACAACACGTGCATTGCCGGATGCGTAACACGGCAGATAACCTCGCTCACGGCGATCTCAGCTGACGGACTAGAAAAGCAGTTCTCCCACGTCGGTCCTAACAATCAAAGCAATGCCGCCCACTGCCCCCAGGATGTTGAGGAGGCGGCAGAGCGGCAGCTGCGGCCCCGGGCGCACTTCCGAGCAGCCGCGGGCAGGATCGGGTGACGCTTCGACTGACGGAAGCGGGGCAGGTGGGGATGTGCTGAAACACGCAACGCCTTGGGAGAGCGATGATGCACATTTTTATTTACTATTCCATGTTTCTTCAACGTTTTCCTCAGATTTTCGAGCTTCACGCTTCTCCCCGGCGTTCCCAAACGCACCAAGCCACCGTCAATAACAGGAAAGCCGTAGCCGGGGAGCTGGGGGCACGACTCTCAATCTCAGCGCCGTTAACGCTCTTCCGGCCACCGCCGCCCGGTGCGCTGCTCCCATCGTCCCCCCGACTCTCCCCTGCGCTGCAGCTCCGGCCAACCTCCACGCCAACATGGCGCCTGCCCCTGCACCACACGCAGCCGCCACGCACGCCAGCACCATTGGAACAGGGGGCGGAAGTGACGCGCAGGCGGGCGCCCGGCGAAGCGGGTGACGACCGGTGGCGGCGTGGAGATGAACAGCCGCCTGCAGGAGATCCGGGAGAGGCAGAAGCTCCGGCGGCAGCTCTTGGCTCAGCAGGTAGTGGCGGGCAGGGGCCGCGGCGGGCAGGCGCGCCGAGAGCTGCAGGGGAGCCGGGTTGGGTCGGCCAGACCTGGCTAAGGAAGGTTGTGCGTGCGGGGCCCGCCCTTTCCCTCTGGGGAGGGGGAGTGGGCGCGTGCTAGCGCCAGGTGTGGCAGTTCCGTTAACGGCTGTAGAGCGACCGTTGGGACGGGGCGGGTAGGTCACAGGTGAGCTTGTTGGGTTCTCGCGTCCGTACTGTAGAGCTGTTACCGTCTGATCGCTGTTTTCTATTACTTGCTCTGCTGTTTCTGTTTTGTCTTTTTTTTTTTTTTTCCCCCTAATCAGTGGTAACTGTGGCTTGCATTTGGCTCGTCTTTTCAGTTAGGAGCTGAAAACGCAGACAGTATTGGTGCTGTGTTGAACAGTAAAGATGACCAGCGGGAGATTGCTGAAACAAGAGAAACCTGTAGGTATGTATCAGCACACCATTTCTGTCAGAAATACAAGGAATACAGCGAAATAAGATGAGATAGCTTTCCAAAAAGCCAAGTAAAACTTATGTAAAAACATCATACAATGTAGTGAAAGACATTGCTTCAGTTATTACTCAAATCTGAATGAAATGAGTGGGGTTTTAAACAATGACTTTTAACGTTAGTTCAGAAATCAAAATTCACTTTTGCTTCCTCTGTTGAAAAGTTACTGTGGAACAAAACTGAGGTGTTAGTTATGGTATGCTGTTTGCAGTGTCCTTTATGATTTGCTCAGACCAACTGCAGGCAGTTTAGTTGAAAGGATCTTATGGAGTGGTAGAAATGTTTAGTTGAAAACTGGGCCAGAGTACCTGGTGCTTATTGATGCTTGTGTGTAACAGTGATTTTTCTTGTGTGAGCAGGTCTGATTTTGGGTACGTGCTGCTTCAGGTAAAATAAGCTGTACTTTTTGAAACAGAAGAACAAGAACAGAAGATAACTGTTTTAGGAGTCCAGTCGTTAGTTGTACTTGTCTCAAGCATCGTGAGTGAGAACAGACTTCTCATGTATGAAGTTTCAGAATCATTTCAAACTAACAGAAGCGTGCAGTCAAGGCAAATCACTGGAGATTTTTGAAATGTTCTCTGGAGAGATAGAAACTGTTTGATATGACAATTTTTTGGATGTCTATAGGGCTTCTTATGATACTTCTGCACCAAATGCAAAACGCAAGTATCCAGATGAGGGAGAAGCTGATGAAGAAGAGATTGAAGAATATAAGGTAAGAAGAAATAACTTTTTTTTTTCTCTGGTGTTTATGATTTCTTGAGGAACATATAAAATGTGTGTATGTGCACATGTAAAAATAACTGGGATGTGTGTAGATTCCTTAAAAGTATTCATGAGAGCTGAAGTAGTCCTAAGCCATACCACATCATCTTTGAAAAGTCATGGCAACAAGTGAAGTCCCTAATGACTGGAGAAAGGGAAACATCACTCCTGCTTTTAAAAAGAGTAGTAAAAACATAATGAAATGGATCCTCCTGGAAGTTATGCCAGGACATGTGGAGGACAAGGAGGTGATTAGGGATAGCCAGCGTGGCTGCACCATGGGCAAATCATGCCTGAGCAATCTGTGGCCACCCGCTGTGCATTGACTGTTTCAGTAGATGAAGGAGGAGCTGTTGATATCATCTACTTGGACTTCTGTAAGGTCTGTGATTCAGTTCCCCTCAACGTTGTTGCAGCTGAATTAGAGGATATTGGTTTAATAGCTGGGCTGTCTGAGAGATAAAAAAAAAAAAAATGGTTGCATGGCTGTGTCCAGAGAATTAGTCAGGAGTTCAGTGTCCAGGTGGAACCCAGTAACAGGTGGTGTCCCTCAAGGGCCTGTGCTGTCATCAGTAGTACTTAATACTTTCATCATTGGCGTAGATAAAGAGTTGAGTATGCGTTCAGCAAGTTTGTGGGTGACACCAAATGGATTGGTACGGTTGATGTGCTAGAGAGAGAGAATGCTATCCAGTGGGACCTTGACTGGCTTGAGGAGTAGGCCCATGTGAACCTTTGGAAGTTCACTGCTGCCAAGTGCAACATCCTGTTCCTGGGTCAGGGCAATCCAAATATCGATGCAGTCTGGGTGATGGGTTGATTGAGAGCAGCCCTGCAGATATACTTGGTGGATAAAGCATTGGTTATGAGCAAGCTAAACATAAAGCTAATGGGATATTTGACCTTGGTTTTGTGAAACTAATGTATGAGTCTGGTTCATGGAATGTGGTTGCAATTCTTAGTGAGTTCTCAAGGTATTCATCAGACATCTTTGAAATACAACTCTTCCTGTGCAACATCCTTGAAAGTAGTTGTTCACTAATGCACATACTGCCAAAAAGCAATGACATGAATAAGATGTGATTGTGAAGTGAAGGGTATTTATCTCTGGTAAGATAGGTCTTATAAAAGTCTGGTAAAGAGGCACGATCCAATTTTTGAGTTGAATATCTGATTTCAACTTGATAAATTTCATTTGCTGAGTGATAGGTGCACTGGTAGGCAGGGAGCAGAGCCATTGCCATTATGGCACATGGCAGGGAGTGGGCAGCAGGGTGGGCTGATCTGGGCTGCATGCTGCCCTTGGGTTGGATGTGCCTGCTCTAGTGGAAGGTAATGCTGCCTGTGTTAGGGGTGTTGGACAAGATGATCTCCACGGAGCCCTTCCAACCAAAAACATTGTATAATTTTATATATGTCTTAACTGACATCTTCCTTGATGTCTTCCTCTGCAAAGATCTGAGAGAACCAACATGATTCTCTTCAGACATGGCCTAGGTGTTCTGAACTGTAAGATCAACAGAACCCAGTTTTTGGAGGCTTAATTTAGTACTGCTCCTTGGAGAGAGTATGTTAAAGTGATTGTGTCCCCAGGCAATGGCAGTTTACATTATTGCTCTTTGTCTTGTGTTGGAAGAAGTGATAAAATGTGTATGTGCTTGGCTCAACAAACAAAAAATTGTAGCAAAATCTGTGTTGGAAGAGAAGCTTGCATTTAGCAAATGGCACAGGGCATTGGATGAGATACGGACAAGTTTGAGGGGGTCTTCCAGCCTCTCTGTTAAGTGCAAAATGATGTCTTCAATGAACAGAAGACATATGGGATCCTAAGAGAGGGGTAATG
The DNA here is from genome assembly GCF_016699485.2 of Gallus gallus. NCBI lineage: Eukaryota > Metazoa > Chordata > Aves > Galliformes > Phasianidae > Gallus > Gallus gallus. The sequence goes on along the minus strand of NC_052535.1, from coordinate 54,513,195 downwards.
AGAGACTTGGTTTGGGGTATGCTTTAAGCATCCAAAATACTAGGAAAAGTGTGGCTTAAAAAAGCAAACAAAAAAAGAACAACCCTATGGTCATTAAGGAGTGGCTGTAAAACTTTCATGCCTTTAATTTTTCAAATAATCTTCCAAGAGCTGTTTCATAGCTCTTTTTTAATCTAATGTAAAGTTTTCGTTAACATGGATGATGGAGAAAGGAGGTTAAAGAGAAGAGTGATTATGGTAAAGTTATCTTTCCGATTTGCTTTGTATCTTGTTGTAGCATGTGTCTTCCCTTTCTACTTTATCCTCATAACCTTGCTGCTGTGATTGTGTATGAATCAAGGTCAGTTTATTTATGAAATAATGTCTGCTCTTTCCTTGCACACCTAAGAATAGAAGTTTCTTAAATTTGTGGGCTTGATTGTGTTACGCTTGGCTTTAGATATGCAAAGTTTTCTGTAAGACTATCGTAATAAAACCCAAAGTAAATGTATGAAGGGACTTCTTATTTTTTGTTAGTCTGTCTGTAAGTGGAGAGACGTTTATTTTTAGTGTGCTAAGTGCTAGTCTGTATGTCTTCTAGCAAACTATCTCAATAACAGTCTGAAAAGGATTTTCAGAGTGCATGCAACATTTGTGAAGTTGTGTCTCCCTTGTAATGAGTGTATCCAGAGCTGGACAGAGTACTCCCAGTGTAGCCTCACTGTTGCTGATTAGAGCAAGGATCACCTGTGGTGACCTGCTGGCAATATTGTGTAGCATGTGACTAAATGGCTTTTTTTTTTTTTGTGAAATATGTGTGTGTGAGTAAGTCAATCTAGCTGTCAAAGCACGTGAATCCTATTATTCACATGCAGAAAACATACCCTGTCTGGGCTGCCATCCCAAGTGATCAAACTCTTTCTGTATTGTTGGACTTGAAAAATGATACTATCTCACATCAACTTCAGTCCAGCAGATGATTAGATTTAGTGAACTTGAAACCCATAAGTTAAAAATCTATAATGGAGCCATCAGCTGTTTCTGCAGACCTTGTTAAGTCCATTTTGGCAAGGACATAAGAACTTAGTAAAATCCTCTGTGTATTTATGTAACCTTCTCATTAGAACTTAGAGCATGTTTAAATTTAGTCTTGTTATATGAACTGGTATAAAAATCCAGATCTTCATGGTATAAAGCCTTACTGGATTGAATTCAACATGCCTTAGAAAGTTATAATGAACTTGACTGTCATTGTTACAGACAAATATTACATATTTGCTGTTCTATTAATTTTTATTTCAAGGAAAATTAGAGGTAAATATTTTTGATGTAAAGTGACTGGCATGTGTACAAAACCCTGATTTGCAGTGTTGTTGGACTCTATGTTATGCTGTCAGGTAATCGTTCTGTAGTGGTTTAATTTCTCTGTGTCCAGACCTTAGATTTGGTGAAAATGATGATACCCTCAAACTTTACCTGCTCTAGCTGGAGTCTGAGCTTCTGGATGTAATTGCTGGTAAGGGTGGGTTACTCTGAAGGTAGAATATTGTTATTTACCGCAATTCAGCGTGAAGACACGGGATGTGAACATGAAACTTTTAAATATTTGTATATGTGGTTGGATATTTCGAAGGGTCACTTCCTCGTCTTCCAGATGCCTTACACTGATGTTGTTTTCAGAGAAATCTGAGCTGTGACATTGACTCATTATTTGCGGAAAGTCAGAGAACAGCTTTTAAGCTGTTCTGGTGAATCGTTAAGTGTGTTAATCTTCTCAGCCATTTAGGAACTTCTAATGCAAAGAAGAAAGGTGCTTTTTTGTTTGTTTGTTTGGTGTTCTGCTTATGAAGAAGCAAAATTGCTTCTGACAGGCTCTTGGCAATACCAGTCAAAGTATTTGCAGGTAGACCAACAGTCATATATAGAAAGATCTCCTGGTGAAGGAGATCTCTGGCTATGCAGCACTGCTTTTCAGGAAATAGCCTAGATCTAAGAGTTACACTCCGTTCGATGGCTGGCCCTTATATGAACCGAGGGTGGCTCTACCCTGGGTCCACCTGTTCTGATCAGGTGGGGAGCACAGGTGCAAAAAATATGCCTGTGCTCCCTGGGCCAACCACACCCCTTCGCCAGGTGCTCAATCACCAGTTCGAACCCAGACCTAATAGTTCCCTTACAGCTGGTTTGTTACTCTATAAAATAAGTGTTATAGTGGTGGTTCTTAATAAACATTAGACTGATAGGAGAATAGAGAGCAACATAGTAAAAATACAGAATAGGATGTTTTTCTTGATGAAATAGGAGGATTTCTTTGTATGGTTGAAAGAGTCAAAACTCTTTAACTGCACTTGCTACTACTAGTAAACAAAACAAAAGAGATGGAAGAAAACCACCAGGGTCTAGGCTCTGTTGAGTCCTGTCCATAGGCTCCTTAGGGAGGTGGTTGAGTTGCAATCCCTGAATGTGTTTAAAAACCGTTTGGATGTGGTGCTCAGGGACGTGATTTAGCAGAGGGCTGTTAGAGTTAGGGTAGTATGGTTAGGTTGTGGCTGGACTTGATGATCTTGAAGGTCTTTTCCACCCTGAGCAATTCTGTGATTCTCTGACTGAAACATTTCATTGTTTTGTTTCTCTTGATCATTTGAAAAAAAAATACATATAACATTATACAGAGTTTAACTTTTACATCAGCATTTTCAAACTTGTTGCACCTCAAGTACTGTGTCTTTAATGTTTCCCTATTAAATGCTAGACTGCCTTAGAATTTTTTTTTTTTTAAACCTTTTAAAATCCCCAAATTGTATTTGTCACAAGAATGTCATGAAGTGCATTGAGATGGAGCTGTTAAATTAGAAGGTGGATTCTTTGCTGGATGGTCCCTGCTCTTAGGAGGGTCCCCTGCGTCTCAGTTTTATCATATCCTCAGTTTATATTCATGGTATATTTTTAGCTGTGCTAGCTGCCTGAGCAAGTAAAATAACATTTTCATAAAGAAAGGAAAGGCAGAACAAGGTGGTCTTCCTGAAACCAGAAGAAATCTATTTTTTATTAAAGAAAACAACTCATTTTGTATGATTCACAAGGCTGACTTTACAAATAAAAATACTACTTTGCTTACAGAAGCAAAGTAGAATAATAAAAGTAGAAATAAAAGTTATGCAACACGAGTCAAAGTATAATATAGATTAAATTGAAGTGAAATACTGTTTCATAGTACTGACATTTTCCTAACCTTACACATTGTTACAGTAGTATCCAGCGGCACTTGAAGTCAGACAGTGAGGATGCTCCAGCTGTTGGGAGCTTTACTCACTGATGAATTCATGGGCTATGAGCAGACCATGTTAAACTTCCCACTGTCAGATTGACTTGGGCTCTGCATTGCAAACCGTAGAGGTAGAGGATGTAGAGAGAGATGCTTCATTGGCAAAAATGAATAATGAATGTTTTAAGGCCAGAAAGTTCAATTGTGGTTCTGAAGAACTTCTGCAATACTTTTGTTTTTGTGGCGCTGTCACAGTTGTACTGGCTGGGTGGTGAGGCACTGACACAGGCTGTCTAGAGAAGCTGGGGGTGGGTGCCCCATTCCTGGAGCCATTCAAGGCCAGGCTGGATGAGGCCTCGAGCAGTCTGATCCTGGTGGGTGGCAGCCCTCCCTGTCCGTGGCAGAGTTGGAACTGGATGGGCTTAGGCTTTGCGAGTTGTGATGCTCCATCTTTCCCTTACTCCATGTATGAATTTAATGAGTTTAGCTTGAGCCTGTATAAATGTCTGGTATTAAGAGTATCCTGTGGCAAAGAGTACCAGAGTTTTAACTTTTTAGTAAGTAGAAAAGTACTTCTGGTTCAAATTTGTCCTCTGCCATCCTAACATCATATAGACGTTTTTTCACTTAGTTTCGGCACAGAAGTCTGTGACTTTGGAATGCTTCCTTGTCATTGTTCTGAATGTTGAAAACATCTTACTCTGTTGAATCGTCCTAATTTTTAATTAGTTATTCAAGAAAACTGTGCTTCGGTATTGTAGTTAGCTTTTGGATCCTCTACTTAGCAACAATAAAACAGACTTGTTAATCGAGTACAAGAATGTCTTATCTTGTATTGTTAATTTCATTTGGTATCTGCTTTTATTGTATACTTTGCCCTTTGAAAACTGATGTTGTAGGCTTTTTTGTTTGCAGTTGCAGGATTTTTTCAAATTATGAAGGCATAAAGAGGACTGAGAGGACTCAGAAGTAGGTATTTAGCAAGTGCTTACCATCAGAAGGCTAAGAATTAGAGGAAAATGGGACAGAGAAAACACGTGTAAGCTTATGATCACATAAGCAGTTTTTAGTAAAACTTGAGCTTTCTGCTTGTTTTCCTCAGTAACACTTGCTGATACATGACTTCTGTTCACTTCTTTTCTTTGTAAACACTGCTGCTACGCTAATTATTCCTTTTTTATTTTTTCAGTCTGATTAAAGAATTAAAATATAAGACTGTTGATCTAAGTTGTATACAAGAATAACGGGGGGGATGCGGAAGGGAGACAAAATCCCTCACCACTTCTGAAATACCTGCTAAAATTAAGTTGGTTTTAAGCTCCAGTTTGAAAAGAATGCAGAGCTTATTTCATAATTTCAGCAACTGGAGGGGGATCAAAATAGGGAGAACTATTTTTTGTTCTTATGCGTCATAAGGTAAATGCAGAGATAGTAACAGCCTTCTCCATATCTTTTGACATTAATATGCATGGTGAAGAGGAGAGTTATTGTAAGAAATCTGGTTCTTTGTCTTTTCTTTTAATTCAGTGACTTAAAAAAGTGTCTGTGTTTCAGCCTCAAGACGGCTTTTCTCCTCTTATGAAACACTATATAAACTGATTAAAATTTCTGTTGTAGTCAGCAATGTATGAGAGTATCTACTCAGTGTGGTAGATTGTGTTATTCACTGAGTGGTTTTTTTATACATAACGGGCTCTTTCAGGATTATCAGCAAAATAGAAAGTAACGTGGAGTGAGTCATCTTTTTTTATTTCTGATTTCTTTGTGAATTCTACACTGGAAGTTCAGAGTATGTCAGCATGACATACTGTCTCTGAACTCCAGAAATCTGATGGTCAATTGGTGACACTAACTAGGAAAAAAATCTGTAATAAAATTCCTCTTTCCTGTTCATTTTGAGACTACAAAGTTGGAACTTTTAAGTTACCTTTAAGAACCGTCCAAATGAAATATCAGCTTGTACTGTGTAGTATTTCTTCAAAGTGTATATTGTAACAGATTTATATAGAGAAGATGGTTTCAGCTGCTAAGGTTGAAACAAAAGAGATGTTCAGTGGGTATAAATGTTGAAATGTTCTACTAGTGAAGAACTGCAACAGAATGTATCTCTTGCTTTAATTCAAGGAGTAAAATTTGAGGGGACAAAAATTTCATATAAAGCAGTGCCTATGCTGTCACAGCCTAGAAATAAATGTTTTTGTTTTCCTCTCTGAGGCTTTTCCAGTAATTTTGTTCTCAGTGATGAGAGGCAGACCTTTTTTGCAATAGGTCATTTTCTCCTCTGCCCAAAATATGAAACCTCTTTGGAACTGTCCATGATGCACTGTTGCAGGAGACTTTCATTAAGAAGCAGATTCATAGTGAGAAAGGAAACAGCATGATCTCACACACCTATGAAATCTGTTTTTCTTCCCAGGATGAAGTAGAGCTGCAGCAAGATGAAGAGAATCTACCCTATGAAGAAGAGATTTACAAAGATTCCAGTACCTTCCTTAAGGTGAGCAGTTCTGTGATTAGAAGAATAGTTAAAGGCATATTGTTGTTTAAAATTATTCATGCAATCGATTGTATTTGAAACACAGCCTTAAAGGCTGAATGAAGGAGTTGACTGAAGTTCACAGGTATGAAAGTTTCCTTGTGAAACACACAACTGTAACAGTGAGCAGTAGCAATGCGGAGTCTAATTGGAGATGATAAACAGAATGACAGTGTTGACTAGTTTAACTAGTAGAAGCATGTTGAAAAAAATCAGCTATTTTCTCCTTTTACAGACTAAGACATTGCAGCATGTGTTCAGTTCTCTCTCCTTACAGCTCACTGAACTCCTTCTGTTCTTTAGGGTACTCAGAGCTTAAATCCACACAATGATTACTGCCAGCATTTTGTGGATACGGGACATAGACCCCAGAACTTCATCAGGGATGTTGGTATGTCATAGTTATTGATTGATGCTATGATACCTCATTTTATTCACTGTCAGTCCTTTTTCTTCCCATTTTTGATTTCTTACAGTTACTGGATAATGCAGATGTACCATAGTTTTGTCCCTCTATGTACATACATATCAGTGTATAAATTCATACAAATGACTTTTTTATCATTATCTAGGAAATAAGCAATACCAAGGGGCTACCTTGGATTTTCTTTAGAAGTATATAACTAGGAAAAGTGTTTCAAAACGAAGCTCTTATTTCATAAAGCAGACAAGTTTAATGAGCAGGCTTTGAAACTTTTGGAAATATAAATAACTCCTGCAGGTCAGCCATTCCTGGGCTGTGTTACCTCCAAGAATTCATGTAGCATGTAGAGTACAGATTATACTTATATTATATTTAGTGCATTAAGCAATATGGATAATATTTACTTACTAAAGTATGTAACTTCTGACAGCTCGTTAGAGGGCCCAATGTACTCCTGAGTCTAGAGGATGTCATTTATTAAGTTTACATTCATCTGGCCATTGATAAACTTTGAACGAAACAGAACACCTCTCTGTCTGCAGTTGTCTGAAACATTTCATTCAACTCAGATTTTACCATATTTGTGATTGTTAGGGTAGGAATGGCATGTTTATAGGTTCCAGACTAAAGAGGTTTTCTTTGCCTGTTGAGGCAGTGTTAGTTTGTCTGTGCATCGCAAATGCTTCCGTAAAATACATCTGCTACATCTGGATGTTTAATATTAAAACTGGCTCTTTTGACTCAGTTATGTCTTTATTTAAAAAGCATCTGGGCAGCTGTTACACACTTGAAATAGTTATATGTTGTTTTTGGAAATCAGTAGGTAGAGAGTAGACATCAGCCTATGTTATTTACTTTGACTTTTCATCTGTTGTTTAGCTGATGGTGACCAGTTTCCATTTCCGCTGGTCAGGAGTATTTGATTTCCAGTGGCTGGAAGCTGTGCAGCAGTGGATATCAGACGTGTTTTTAAGATGTTAGATATTTGAGAAAAAGGATGAAAATAATTTTTTGTTTTCTTATGTGCAAGTAACAAGATAGCAATGTTACATACTAAGAACTTTTCATTTACCAGTGTGATGTGAGATTTGGGAGTTCAGAAGTTTGAAGTAAAGGAGGAGGAAACTCTTGTTTTTCTCTCTCCATTTGAAGTTGTAAATAGGAATCATCGTAGAGCTTTATAAGCAAGTTGAACTAATGTGTCTTGGGGACTGGGATATTTACGTTTTCAGCTTACGCTGAGGCTGTTGTTCACAATAATAAATACACTGGTTTGGGTAATGTTTTGGGAAAGGAAATGTAGTGTACTGAAATTGTTTTACTTTTTTTTTAATATTCTTTTTATATTACTGCAGAAAGCCTCATTAGGGTTTTCCCCTGTGCATTCTGTACGTGTAAAAGGCTTGAAAATTAGCAATCATAGAGCTAAGTCTAGGAATCCAGTAAAGAAGTCTAGGAGTTTAATAAATAAATATACATAGGTTCAAATCTCTATGACTTAAAGGAATTACCACGTCTTTGTATAGGGGTTGCCTGAGGGAACCAGGTACAATCCAATTGCCACTGTAGAAATAGTCTTCAAAGATCAAGACTAGTAGGAAATCACAGAATCGTGAGTGTTAATCGTATCCTAATATAAACTTATGGATGGAAAGAATGAGAAAATAACTCTCTCATCATTCTTCCTCTAGTGGCTTAAATGAGAGATTGTTTTCTTCTGATAAAAGGTGTTTTGAAATCTTGATCTCTCCAGAGAAGGTTAGAACATTGACACTGAATTCAGTATCATCCAGCAACATTAATCTTAATTAACTGGGTGAAGGCAGGAGGCTTTTGGAAAGTGCTGCACAAAAAACTTCTTGAAGGGTTTGGTTTGTTCTAACAAAAATAAAATGAGGCTAAGTATTAACGTGTTAACTTCATGTTTTCTTCTTCTCAGGCTTAGCAGATAGGTTTGAAGAATATCCAAAACTTAGAGAGCTCATCAGATTGAAGGATGAGCTGATATCTAAATCTAACACTCCTCCCATGTAAGTGTTTGTGTGGAAAACACCCTTTCTTCTCCAGACTGGTTTGAAGTTAGCTGTCTGCTTTGCAAATCTCTATCTTTAGCATCTGTTCATAATTTACATTTTCTGTTTCTGTTTGTATGTACAAATTAATCAGTGGAAACTTCAGAAGACTAAAACCAGCTTGCTTTCATTATTTTAATCTAGATGTTTAATGTAGTATGTAGAAGAGTCTTTCTAGTGTGTAATTATAGTATCTGAAGCTTTGCTTTTTTTACAACTGAACTGCCAACTGGTTGGGTGGCATTCATTTATTGGGAATGAAAAGATATATACCATGTGATCACAAATCTCTTTGTGTAGTTTGCAGTAACAACACAACCTTTAAAAAAAAATGGGCCTCAAAATAACCTTAGTTGTTCTTTTAAGCGTTTTTGTATAATATTCAGCTGACTTCTTGGTATCCCTCAATCAGATGTTACCATATAGTTTTAAGATGAAAAAAGTTCAGGTTGACAGGAGGTAATTCAGAACTAATAGGGCAAATTACCTCTCAGTTTTTGCTGAATGTTAGACTCTGTAAGCATGCAGCATGTTACTCCCAGGAGTCTGAACTTTATGCTTTTAATATATTGCAGTCCTATTCAGCACCCAGAAAAGCAGCATTAGTAAGTCCCATGAAAAACCTCAAATAAATCGTCTGAACAACTGATACACACAAACTACAGAACACAGCTTGCTATTTTGAAGTTTGTGGGTGTTTTTTTTTTGTTTTGGGTTTTTTTTTTTTTTTTTTTGTGTTCTTAACCTTAACGCGCAAAAGGGAATAATGAATAATCAAATGCTGCCTTCTGATAGCTCCAGATAAAGCCATGAAATAACAACCTCATCCAGATATCTTTCTAGGAAGAAGGGTGGTGGTAGCCTGCTAATCAAATCTTGTAAATCTAAAGGTACTGGGGAAAAGATAGCAATACAGCAGTGACTGGTGGGTACGTGTGGATGCCAGGTGTAACAGTGGGATTGATAAAAAACATTATGTTAGGGACCTAGGCTTTTGCTGTGGGTAGCGGAATACATGTCTTCTAAGTGAAAAGTAACCACATTTCCAGTATTCAGAATCTTCTGAACATAACATAAAGTAAATTACAATTATAAAAATACACCATTTTTGTGGAATGTGGAAGTCTGTTGCTCTGTCACTGAGTGCTGGCTTCTTAAATGGTAATGTTTTCTCCTACATAGTCCATGGTTGTACAAAATGTTCAGTGATTCTGTACTAGATATTGCTGTACAGTCTGTCTAGGCATCTGTTTCTTGCTTGCTAAAGGAGAGTCCTTGACTGCTTATTGAGAGAAAGGGCTATTTTTAAAAAAACCTACTGCAACAGCATCCACTGCAAGAATGCGTTATGTATCTTCCTTGGCTTTAGTGCATTTAAGCTTTATGAACTAAATAAGAGATCCCCCTCCTTCTCCCTTACTTTGCTACACAGAAATGTTGTGTGAAGTATAATTTTCAGAGCATTGTTATAACTTCTTCAAGCAGTTTGTCAACTTTTGTTTAAATAGGTACTTGCAAGCAGACTTGGAAGCTTTTGATATTAGGGAACTGAAATCCAAATTTGATGTGATTCTCCTGGAGCCACCACTGGAAGAATACTATAGAGAGACTGGCATTACTGCAAATGAGAAATGCTGGACCTGGGATGATGTAGGTATTGCAATAAAAAAGATTCTGTACATGTACCTGAGGAAGTAGTTGAAGGAATATAAGTTGTAGCAGAAAGTGTTAGAGCTATTTAAAATTCAAAACAAAATGGCAAGATTCTTGTGAAAACAATGTTTTTATCATGTGCATGCCTACAGTATTTGTGTTAACAGACTTCTTTTTTCCCCTCAAGGAATTTTATGAATTAGAAGTACCATTTTGTTCTTGCTGAGCCTGATTGAAAGCTTAAATGTAAAAGCAGATTTTTCTCTCCATCTCCAAATTCTGAGGTTTTATTTTCTTTCTGATTTCTGCTGTTGAAATTCACAGTATCTAGTGTAAATATTCTCTTGTTTCTTGAAATGAAGAGATTTCTAAAGTATGCTTTTTTATGCATTGGTTTTTAGTCAAAAGAGTAGGTAAGTATACGTTGCTGATATACCTCCTTTCTCCAAAATACTGATCAGGTATGAAACTTTAACAATCCAATTGTAATCTTGAGAGGCCTGAAAAGAAAATCAGTCTTACCTTTGAAGTTTGTTTCACGTATTTATATATTCCTTTACAACTTATTCACCTAAAAGGCTTTTTGAAGCCTCGTTAATTTCCATCCCCCCTTTGGGAGTAAGGAGAAATATCAATGTGTAAGATGCAATCTCTTTGTTTTATTGTGCTCCAGGGTTTTCTGAGTTCCAGAAAAGGTTTTAAATTCTTTCTATAGTAATGCATATAGATGTAAAGAAGAAAATGCCAAAGACTTGCTGACAAGTAACTGTTCCATACTGAAAAGGAAGCATTAGAGTCAGCTCTAGAAAAGCAAGGTGAGGCCTAGAGGCATTGAAGTGCTAGATGTCATCAAGCACAACAATGGGATGACACAAAGCACGTTGATGAGCTTGAATATTCCTTCACTTGGATATTGAATACAAAGTCTTACTGTACAAATTCTGAATTCCGATAAGCAGGTCTTAGTCTAATTTGATGGTAATACAAGCAAAGCAGTGAAATTTTCTGTGTTCTGTGCAGTTTACTGAGGAGGAGGTGTTGGGGGGACGACTTCCTTTTAAGACTAGATTTAGTTTGTTCCGTAGCCTGAAACTTTACAAGTGAATCAGTCAAACTAAAGGTTCATATGAACAGTATAAAATTCAGTCCACCTTTAAGGAATGAATTTGAAAGCAAGGGCATTAATGCCGGTGATAATAGGTAAGATAACTTGCATGTTAAGGAATAGGGAGTTTCTCTGTTAGCCATCCTGTTATTTCATGCCAAACTGGTGCCTGGCTGTGTTGAAGGAAAAGATATTCTATCCTAACAACAACAACAAAAAAAGCTGGAAGTGTTGGAGTGAGGAGTTGTCCTCTTAGTCAGAAATTGTATCCCTTCAAAATGCCTTATACATCTTATATGTCTTCCTTGAGGCACTGAATGAAGCTTGACTTGATGTGTTAGCTTGTTGCAGATGAATCTCTTCAATTTGTAATGAGTCACATACGCTTTCTTATTTGTCATTGCAGTCCTCATAATTTTTTTTTTTCCTGAAAGTGAGAATTGATAGCATGTCTCTTCTATGTGATAATAGCAATTAGGCTGTGGGTGTGTATTTGGGTTTTTTTGTTTGTTTTTTTTTTTAATGTGTCTTCACAAGCTTTCCAGGGGCTGAAAAGAATGAGAGCAGTGTTGCTGTGTTATTGAATCTTTTTGCTACCAAAGGAATGAAGCAGTGGTTTAGGGGAAACAAACAAACATGTTAGACTTAAAAGAATAACACATACTACGTTTTCTATATAGATAGAAAAGAATGCTGAAAAGAATGATTAGTCTGGTCATCAATTACACTGGAAGTGTGCAGTTGTGTAGATTACCTTATCAGTACCTAACATGCTTTCTGGAAAACAATTTTAAGATAGTCTAGATAGCATTGTATTTTGGCTACCATCTTTTATTAAAGTGCTTCTTGATGGTTTTCTGTGTTAATGTTCAATACTTGTTAAGTATTTTTCCTCATAACTGTGATTAAATCATGAAAGTAAGAAATATTTAGTTTAGAAATGCTTATTTTATTTTTTTTTTTTTAGATCATGAAACTAGAAATTGAAGAAATTGCTGCCCCAAGGTCATTTGTTTTCCTATGGTGTGGTTCAGGAGAGGGTCTGGATCTTGGCCGAGTGGTAAGACAGTGTTTTAATTCAATTTATCAGGGACATATTTAAGAGTTTATTTTTGTCACTGACTTTCTCTTTATAGAATTCTCAGCTGTAAATGCTCAGAGATGTTTTGTTATTGTAATAGAGTATAATTTTAAATGGAGTAAATAAATGTAAGTAGGTGTGGCATTAACCATTTAGATACTAATATTTTCCACATGAGCTGCTGAGACTGTGTGAGGAAGCCATTCCTTCATGGCTTGAAAGCTGTACTACTGTTTTGTTCTTGATGCATGCAAGGTTACCATTGGAGCAGGTTGTCATGTTTAATGCATTTAAATCATTGTTTGTTTGTTAAAAACAAATAATAATAGTTTTCTGCCAGAAATACTAGTAGAAAGGTGCTACTGTTTCATAAAGTAGGATAAAGTTTTGTGTGTCGCACTGTTTATTTTCAGACATCACTTGGAGTTTAAGTAGATTTAATAAGTCTTAGCTCTATGAAGGTCTAGTACCCTAGAAGATCTTGGAGTTTTAGAGTAATCTTTGTGCTTGTGTTGGAGCTGGTGGAATATGAATATCCAATAGGCTCTTATGCTGAAACATTATTTTCTTAGTTTGAGCAGTGCTTTCTATTAAAACAGCCATATGATATTTGTTAAAGGACAACAAAGCAAGATTACTAATCTGTTTGCTTTATTGTCTTATTTTGTCATTTTGAGGTTGGTTAAATTAGCTTTTTTGGATAGATTGATTTTGGTTACACATGTTCATAGCAGCCAGGCAGTTCTTGACCACAGCAACAGCCAAATGAGCTTGAGTCTTTAATGTTCAATTTCCTTCTTTTCCATGATTACGCTAGCAGGAGTTAAGGACTAAAAAGGCATATAAGTTTTTTTTGTTTGTTTGTTTTGTTTTTAAATATAAGGAAAATCACGAAGTGATAGCAAAGGCTTTTTATCTTCTATACAGAAGTTTACTTTGATGTGAATCTCTACCTGAGTGCAGGTCCCAGTGAAGGCAGGGCCGAGCTGTTCTTTAGTCTGGTTCTGATTAAATTTATGTGTCACAGGGTTAAAACAAAACAACAACAAAAAAAAGTGAGATATAGACAAGTCAGTGTGCATGTAAAACTTCTTTTTTTACAGCTTGACAAAATACAGCACAATCATGCTAGGAAACTATTTATTTCATCTGTAACAAATTTCTCTTCCAGGTACATTTTACAAAAAATCAAGTACCTATATTCATTGTCAGTTTAGGTTACTTTAGTTTTGATGTTGTATGAACTGTTTTACGTCTGTTACGTTTAGTGTCTACGCAAATGGGGTTATAGAAGGTGTGAAGATATTTGTTGGATTAAAACGAATAAGAACAATCCTGGAAAGACCAAGACTCTGGACCCCAAGGCTGTTTTCCAAAGAACCAAGGTAAAGGTTTGGCTCAATTTCTACTCTGTTCCTGTCCTGGCTCTTGATGCTAGCCAAAGACCTGGTGCTTTCAAAGCAGTTGGTGACCCAGTTTCAGGAAGGTAGACGCCAGGACATCAGTCCCTTTTCACAAAGTGCATTCTATGGAAATAAACATGTTCTTAGGATGCATGGTGAACTTCTGTCCCCTTCTTGACTTAACCCAGTGCGAAGTATAGAGGTATCATCTGCATTTAATTCTGCTTGGTAAATTTCTGTTATAATATTCTAAAAGTCATATGCTCAAACCTTGTTGAAGTATTGAAGACTGCTGAAGATGGTTCATAGATAGATGGAGCAGGAATGAAATCCTGAGAGTGGAAATGGAAAATGCTGCAGTATGTTGTAATGTATGTTGTTTTGTCTTCTGAGTGGTTCCAGTCATGGGTAACAAACAAGCATCTAGTCTACTAGTAGTACCTCTTGTATAATACACAGACTTCTTTCCAAATTAGACTGGTGAAGTTGTTGCTAGAAGAATGTCTTTTGATTGAAACTAAACTTGGCAATAGAATTTGACTGAATTTAGAGTCAAATATTTAAAACTGAATTATAAATTCATATAGTCATGAAAAATAATTCTGGAAGATCAACTGATGGTTCTGCATGCATACGTACATGCCCTGAGCTTGAATCAGATTAGTTAGCATCTCCTGGCTTCTGACAATGACTGTCCCACACTAGTGACAGAGTTAGTCAGCTTGGTTTAATCTAAGCCGCTTCATAGGTATGTGCTGTGGAGGTTCTGTATTGGAAGGGATGCAGAGGGGGGAAAAAAAAAGTATGCTCATTTAAGAGACTGGAATGTATCTTATTCAAGACCTTAGAAAAAAGCTAATAAGATTAGTAAGTAATTGTTTTGTGTATGTCTGGATGCAACTGTGGCAGCTTTACTGAAGATAGAGAGTTGACTGATAAAGTGTAATTAACCTCAGGGCTCATTCAGTGTTCATTAATCATTCATTAGTGCTAAACAGCCTCAACTCTGATTTGCAAGTTTTTAGGAGTAGAACCTTCCCTTTAAGATACCTTCAGTTTTTCTTTGACTTGCATTTACATTAATCTAAAGCTTGTTTGGAAGTGTGATGTATTAGCTGTAAATATTTTTAAGTGTAAGTATTGCATGTTTATTGTGTATAGTATTGCAAATAAGTGCAGCTCACCCATGAGGGAGAGGCTAAAACTGATACAGGAGGATTTGGAGGCACTCCATTTTTAACGGAGGAGAATAGGTTCTGTTGTTAAGGGTTTTTCTGTTTATTGAACAAAGGTTGGGCTGAGGTCACTATGTAATAAACATAAAAATTGAACTAGCTTATTTGGAGTAAATAAATAGCTCTGTTGTGCAGGATAGATTTCTGACAGTTACAATATCAAATCCTATCCATTTGGCTTTAGATTAGGGATCTCTCTAGATGGAGGTTTTATGCTGTGTCACCTTCTATAGAATCCAAAGTACTAATGAGTAACATTTCATATGTTATAAAAATAAGACTTTGGATAATTCTAAAGGCTAGATCTACAAGGCTCTGCTTCATGGGTATCATGTCTTGCCTTTCTATTTAGTCACATTCAAGGTCCAAAAACCACATAGCATCCATGCAGTTGATGGGTCACCTGTTCTTCCTTTCATATTTATTTACTAACACTTAAAAACCCTTGCCAAAAGTCTGGAAAGGATCACACTTTGTTGTCTGCAACTTTTTTATGGTCATATGGTGACACTTCGTAAATCAGTGTTTTATGATATCAGGGGAAAATAGTTCATTTGAGCTTAGTATTCCTATAAACAGAACGTGGAAATCAACATGTAGAGCCTGCATTTTTGTCCTGTACCAATTGAAGTGATTTCTTATTCATAAATGCTACAAACTAGTCAGTTCCACAGATCTATAACGTCCTAGAAGAAAGGAAAGCAGTGCTTGTTAGACTTAGCAAACATTTGTTTAGTGCTGACAGAATTTACTGAGACTGATTAGATAGTTTGATAGTAGTTTTATGTTTTTTGATGCAGTATCTTCTAGATAGGAATCACAGAATTGCAGGGGCTGGAAGAGATCTCTAGAGGTGATTGAGTCCAACCCCCCTGCAAAGCAGGCCCCTACAGCAGGCTGCACAGGTAGGCGTCCAGGTGGGTCTTGAACATCTCCAGAGAAGGAGACTGCAACCTCCCTGGGCAGCCTGTTCCAGTGCTCTGCCACCCTTACTGTGGAGAAGTTCTTACGCACATTTGTGTGGAACTTCCTATACTTCAGTTTGTGGCCATTTCCCCTTGTCCTATGCCTTCAAACCACTGAAAAGGGTCTGGCCTCATCCCTTTGCCTTTCACACCTTAGGTATTTATAGACACTGATCAGATCCCCTCTGAGTCGTCTTCTCCCAAGGCTGAACAGACTCAGTTTGCTCAGCCTTTCCTCATAAGAGTGATGTTCCAGGCCCCTTTATCATCTCTGTGGCCCTCCCCTGGACTTTCTAGGAGATCCCTGTCTTTTGTATACTGGGGAGCCCAGAACTGGACACAGTACTCCAGGTGAGGCCTGACCAGGGCAGAGTAGAGGGGGAGGATCACCTCCCTTAATCTTGAGCATGAAAACAACTTTTTAAACTCACAGTCTGAAAAAATTAGATCTGATTTTTACTGTTTTATGACTGGGAACTTGGAAAACTATTTGTATGGATAAAGTTAGGATTTGAATGCTGATGAAATAAACTGTTCCCTGACTCTTACCTTTACCATATGTACTTTCTTGTGATGACTTCTCAGCATTTCTAGCTCAAAGCTCCAATTTTGCTGCTATTGAAGAGGTCCAAATATTTTACTTCAACTTCTGTTTGAGTTCTAGCACTTTGTAGTGTAGTTCACCAAGCTAGGTAACTTGAACTACACTCTGCTTTGTTTTCAAAAGGCTCTACTGGTAGTTTCAGCTTGTTCTGTTTTTCTAGTTCATGCTTCAGGACGTTCTCTGTTTAAAAATAGGATCTACTCTGTCTAGAATTTCCTTTCCTCAAACAACAGGTGTATGTGCAGCATGTGACAGGTGCTGCTCTTGCTGCTCTTTTCTGTCTACATAGGAGCACTGCCTCATGGGCATTAAAGGAACCGTGCGTCGCAGTACAGATGGTGACTTCATCCATGCTAATGTTGACATTGACCTCATTATCACAGAAGAGCCTGAAATTGGCAATATTGAAAAACCTGTAGAGATTTTCCATATCATTGAGCATTTCTGCCTTGGACGACGGCGTCTTCATCTTTTTGGAAGGGACAGTACAATTCGACCAGGTACCTGTGATGTTTGTCAAATAGTTAGATTGTGGTTTCCTTTAATAACCCTCTTCGGGGTTTAATAACCCTCATCTGGGATCACTTGATGAGGTCTGATGGAAGGTGAGAAAATAATATTTAGTCTTAGTGATGTTTTTTTCTGTGAGGTTTTGCAGTAGCTGCAACTTCAGACAGTGCACTATAAAATAGATTTCACTAAGCTTTTTGAACAAGGAGTCACATGGGCCAGAGCATTTGTCTTGGTTACTTCTCTGTAGTGAGCATCTACTAGGGAATGAGAGAATTCTCCCTCCCTGGCTGGAGAAACTTTCCAGGCTTCCCTCCCCTTCCATTCCCAGACAACTAACCAGCCTAGTGTTCAGCAGCAGGGAAGACTGTGGCATCACTTGACAATTCTCCCAGCGCTGTGATAGTACTTTAGTAGTATCTAGTATTTAGATAGATGAGAAGTCACTTTTGTACTAGTTAATGTTCTGTCCCTCATAATCAGATAGCAGAAAATTTTGCTAGACCTATAGATCTCATGTGTGTGCTTTCATACAGAACCATACCACGACATATTACAGTTATGGTTCCAATTTCTGCTATTATCGTTGCATATAGGAACAAATCCAAGTCACAGATCAAGGTTACCACTGCTTTTCTTTTATAAATGTTTTCAGAAGTAAAACACTTGATAGAACAAGAAGAAAGAGCTTTAGGCTTTTGTTTTCTCCATATCTTTAATTGAAGGTAAATGCTGAAATTGTTCAGTATTCTACTGGAGCACTGAATTGTGTGATTTCTGTCCTGTAAGGTCACACTCCGTATATTTCTGTTCTACTGAATTTCAGCTTTTTGGAATTACTGTAGTGAGGTAAACGTCACTAAAGCTATAAAAATTGAAATGTCTTTCTCACTACAAGACACAGTAGCAGATCTCTCTGCTTTTAAAAATATCCCAGAGAGATTTCTGGAGATATGTAGTGTGTCAGACAACAGATTTTGAGGAGCTGCATTGTAAGTTACTGTCACACTGTGTCCTGTTTGCCTAATTGTCTTTGTTTTTTAAAATGTAATAGTTATTTTGCAAGTGGATTGCCTACTCTCAATCTCTTATTCTTTGTTCAGGAAGTTGGCAGAGCACGGTGCTTTTACCAATTAGCATTTTGAGTGTAGAATTACTCAGTTTTGAATTTGTGGATCCTCACAGTGCTTTGTGAACTATGAAAACCTGAACAAATAGACGTGGGGGTTTTTTTGGTGTTCTTTGGAATTCTTGTTTCCCTTAAAATATGTTGTGGAGATCACTGAGCCACATTTTTCTTCATTAATCTGGTGAAATGAAAATGTCACTGAAAATTTAATTTTTAAGTTGTCCAAACCCAAGTTTAGTTCACATTGTGAGGAAATATGAATGTACTTGATTTAAATGCCTGCCTCCTTGATTCAAGTGGTAAAGCTGAAGGGTTCACTGACTGCTATGTTTGTACGTAAACAGATTGACTTAACTCTAAGCTCTATTTGCATGTCATGGGATTCAGCAGCGGCAGCATTGTTATTTTGTCTTCAGATGCATGTTTACAGCTTGTTGTGCTCCTGGCTGCACTGTTGTGATTGGTTTTTGGAGACAAACACCTTTTGAAAAAGGCAGAAAAAGGAGAGGAGAGGAGTAGGTTGCGCAGTCCCAGAGGAGCTGGGAGATGTAGCATAGGAACAAGTGGGAAGGGGGGTTGCAAAACTACAACCTGGATGTTCCTATTCTCCCCCCCTCCAAAGAATAAAAGAAAAAGCCGACAAAGCCATTACGAATCAATGTAAAATAATTTTTCTTCAACTGTGGCTTTCCTAGAGATGATCTTTTTATTTCTGTCCAATGTGTAGATAAGTGTCTATTCCCATCACTTGTATGTTCACTTAACAGGAGAAAGGAAATTACAGCCTCGAAGCATGAAACTTGTTATTGCTTTCCTTGACTCTGGTTTTGTTCCTTAGGATGGCTGACTGTAGGACCCACCCTCACAAACAGTAATTTCAATGCAGAAACGTACTCTTCATATTTCACTGCTCCAAATTCCCACCTGACTGGCTGCACCGAAGAGATTGAGAGACTTCGGCCCAAGTCACCACCACCCAAGTCAAAGTCTGACCGGGGAGGTGGTGCTCCGAGGGGAGGAGGAAGAGGTGGGACTTCAGCAGGCCGAGGAGAACGGGGCAGAGAGAGGAACAGAACTAACTTCCGGGGTGAGAGGGGTGGCTTCAGAGGGGGACGAGGAGGTACCCACAGGGGAGGCTTCCCCACACGCTGATGACTATTAGGAAGTTGCTTCTTCCCCCACTCCCTTGCCCCATCTCTGAATCTTCTTAATATCTTTTTTTGCTAAAATGAATTATTTTGGAGGCACAAGCTTCATGACTTTTAAAATTGTTTTTGGTGCAAGCAGTTCAAAATAGTCTGCCCTCCAACGACTGGCCAGGCACATCTCTTCGCTTGGCAGCAGCACCTGAGGGTGCAAAACTGGGCCTCCTGACAGCTTCTGTTTGTCAAAGCAGAGCCATCTCTTCAAACCACAGATGGGACTGAAATGAAGATACTTGCTGTTCCTGTATTGCAAGTACTTGCAAGTTATGGGTTTTTTTTAATGGTGATTTTCTCAGAAACATGGATTCTTCATTCTTTATAGTTCCAGGTTTGGACCGACTTGCATTAATATGGTGGAATAGGCATGAAATGCAGTTCTGAATTGCATGGCAGTGGCAGACTCATTTTCTTACTCGTGGAAGAAAAAACGCTGTGTCTATGTTGACACCTGTTTTAACTTCTTTTAAACCAAGAAGCAAATTGAATAAATAGAGTTCTATTTTTTCTTATTTGGTCTAAGTTTCCCGAATTATTCTTGGGAAAAGGGAACAGGTTTTATTTTTGTTCTGTGAAGTATATGCACTCACTTTTCATGCCTGTCATGGAGAGAGTGGTAATTCCGTGCAGTCACATGTTGTGTTTCATGAAAAGTAACAAGATGTGTGTTTATATTCTGTCCAGAACTTCTGTGTATTGCTGTCTGGATTGCTTCTTGAGTAAGGATTTTCACCCTACTTCTGTTAATAGTCATCTTCAGTAGGGAAACCCAGTTTCATTGCAGAGCAATTGCACTGTATATAATAGGAAGACCTCATAAGAAGCCATATTGGACATGTGAGGTGATGCTGTGAGTGACAGCTTCCTGAAAGTAATCACCTGAATGACGAAGTCTCAGCAACCAAACCAAGTATTTTGTTTTCCCTGCTGACCTGATGTGCATTGGAAATAGACTGTTGGTGATCAGGTCCAAAGTACTGTATAAAAGAAGGCGGTTCACTTTGGTACGTACAGTACTTGTTCTTAGCAAAACTGCAATTCCGAACTTCCAGAACAATACTTGGCAGACAGAACAAACCTGGCTGTTGAAGTCTTATAATTCTTAGGTATGGATTTTGGAAAATTGGATTTTAAGTCTCAAAATGTTTATCTGTTGAAGTCTAACTTTAAAGTAACTGTTCTGTACAGTAGTGAATTATTAAACTTGTTTATCAAATCTAATGTTGAAATATTCTTATTAATATTTTGTGAGTTTACTTTCTTCTTAAGGTTTTGGAGCAAGTAAGTTTTATTGTGGTTTCCTATCTACTGTTAGAAAAGAGGAGACACTAAGTGTTCATGACATCTTAGCATGAAGGTTTTTGTAGGGTCTGGTCAACTTCACAGCCTTGGTGGTGTATTTATTAAGGGGCTGTTAAAGGATAAATGAAATTCACCTATTGTTTATGTTTTGTTTCTTGCTGTTAGAGGTGGAAAGCTGAAGAGTGGCTGGAACTGGGAGGAGGGGTGTGTTTTAATGGCAATCTGCTGAATGCTACGTAGAGCAGCACTTGATAGATGTTATGCTGCAGTGAGAAAACATTTTCTTCTTGACTTTGCCCTAATGATGTCCTTACTGAAAACATAAATACTGAAGACGCTTAACCTTAAGAAGGTAGCCTGTGTACCAGTGGCAAATCTTTTTTTCTTCCTTAGTTAGAATTCTAAGAGAGAAATGAGGGTTACCGTTTTCTTCTATGTCCACAGGTGATTATTTGGTGCTTAGCTTTTAGCGTATAAGTATGGGCTGCACTGAAGATGAGATTCAGAAAAAACATAGCTGAGCTGTGTTTCTGTATTAGTTTGTAGAAGCCAGGATGTTGCTTGAGACTTGTGACCGGGTACGTGATGTGTGATACATGAGTGTTAGATTTTTTTCTTATCTAGCTGGACCAACTTCACAACGGAATTGCAATGTACTTGTTGTTAACAAGCAACCTTCCTTACTTTTCTAATTGAGGTGACTGGCAAGGAAGTAAGTTTTTCTACATGTCATCACTGAAGAAAAGCTGCTTGCTGGAGGTATTCTGAAGGCGGTGTTTCAGCTATGATGGATTGCCTCTAAAGGTAATGAAGTAGCACATGGATGTAGCATACTTGGGATTGTGGAGATGATAGGAAATGCTGTACTGAGTAACTGCTGTTTTTCCCCCCACTTAAAACAGTGAAAACACATGGTTGCTTTTTTTAATTGCTGTTAATTTGGGCCACATCTGAAGTTGTGACTAGAGATGAAAAGCTTTGAACTCCATTACCAGTTGTCAGTTATTTCCTCAGTTTTAACACTTTAACAGAAGTAGGGTAACGCTCATAGTCAACGAACTGATGAATATTTCATTTGCTGCAGTCGCCTTAATTTCAGCATGTTATCCTTGAAGATAAGAAGCCTAACAAATTTCTTCCTTTCCAGTTTTAGTAAAAACATAAAGCCACCAGTCTGATTTGGGACGCCTGTCTCGATGTTGTCACATCTTTCCATTTTGGAAGAGGCTTATAGGACTTGGAATATGTTATATACCCCCTGTATAAATTAGGTGAAGGATTTGACAATTACATTGACAAGATACTTGAAATGTCTTGGCATTTAGCTTCAAAGGGATTTCAGAATACCAGTCAGCTGCAAACGACTGTGTGCAAATCCAGCCATCAACCTAAGGATTCCTTCCACTCTCTGATATGGTCAGTTAAGATAAATCGGTTGAAATGTAAGAGGTCTGTGTAGGTTAGTAGGCTTTCCTTCAGAATTTTTTAAGATTTTTCCCTGAGCAGTATCATGAACGTGGGCTCGTTCATAGGTACTGTAGTCAGTGGAATTTAGGTTGCAAACAATTTTGATCAGAAAATGGTAGTTAAATGGCATCAAGTCAAGGAATTAATTTTAGAGTACTCCGATTTGCTGAAATCCTTGGCAGGGGATAGAAATATCCAGAATATGTTCTAGAGAAGGATGAAGCTCACCAAAACATTGAGAGCACACATTTGTTTCTTGAGCACGGCTTTTTAAGGACATATTGAGTAACTGAAAGTGACAGGTAATGAGACCCCCGTTTCTGTATATGTTCTTCTTCCCAAAGGGTAATGTTGTTGGCAGCTTTATTAGTGTTGTGGGAATTGACTAATGTAATGGGGTGAAGGTCAACCTAATAAAGGGGAGGAAAGTTTATTAACCTATATGTAATAGGGTCGTTTCCATAGGTGAAAAAGCAAGGTAAGTTTGTGGAAAAACATGAAATAACATGAAATAATTTTGATGTAGCAATTAAAGAAAGAGAGGGAAAACACATCCTAGCTATTATTAACCAGAGTTTTTGAGTATTAGACTCCTACCACTTACACCAGAGATGAGAATTGCACTTCTTATATGTCTGTGTAATAACCTTCATGGTCACTGCAGGAGCTGCTGTACATCACCTGAAGATGCATCTCGGTGGTAGGTCAGTCATTGTGACACCTTAGCATAGGTAAAATGAACTGGATGTGAAAGGCTAGTGCTCTGATGAATGAGGTATGCAGGTAGCCTTATCTTGCTAAAACTTTGTTCTGGATAGCAACTCTGTATGTGAACTCCTGCTCTCTCTGCAGGCTTTACCAGTACATAGGTAAGTGATACGGATGTGTTCCCAATGGAGCATAAAACTCATTTTGCTTTATAAAGTTCTTAGAGCATGGTTTTTTTTTTTTTTTTTTTGGTTTTTTTTTTTTGCGTAGAATTTCATGTAGCATGTTGAGTATTGCCTGGAAAGTAGTAGTAGTGACAGTACAGAATGGGTATGTGGGTGCAAGTAACAGTGCTGCTGTCTCACTAGATCTTCCTACTTGATTTGTGTTGAACAGATGAAGTAAAACTGCACACTAATTGTGAAGGAACTCTGCTTTTCTTTTTGGCAAATGTTCTTAACTCTTAAGGTAGAAAGCTGTACGTGTTTTCCCACTGTATGACGGCATAAACCCAAACACACAGCCTGTTCAACACCCAAGCCCCATAAAAAGGACAGTTGTAGACTAAGAGGAAAAACTACTCTGTATCTTTCAAACAAAACAAAAGTTTCTCCCTTAATTGCTTATACTTCCATTACGCTCATCTAAACAAAATAATTGTGAGAAAGGGGGATAGAGGGAGAGGTACCTAAAATAAGTATCTTTTGAGGTGTAACTTCGAAAGCTTTTATTTCCTTTTGCCTGAAACCCAACAAACAGGGTAGCGTTGTGATTACAAAGACAGTGCTGTGATTCTTTCAGGAAGCCAAAGAAATGGCTCAGTGTTCGCCTCTCCCAAATTCAGGGGAGATGCCAGCACTCTATGGCTGTGTGCACAAAGGGCAAATAAAGATCTGCTTTAATACATAATAAATACTGGCTTGCCAGGCCAGTAGCTTTTAAAGTGCATTTTAATATAATAAATACATTTTTCTAACTTTTCAGATTAATGTATCACATCTCATTTTTCATAGCTTTAAAATAATCAGTTTAGCCAGTGACTGGTTCTACAAAAAATACTCAAAACCAGGAACTGTTAGAGCTCAGCCTTGTATTCCTCTTATTAACTGTCTGTTCAGAGAAAGGTAGAGTCAGTACAGTTACGTTGGTTGGTGTCTCCATTTCATGAAACAGAAGTAAATGTAGGTGCACAACTCTCGTGTTCAGGCTGGCTGATTCCCTCCCCTTTTTAATGGCGGTGATGCTGAGGGCACAGTGTAGTTTGGGAGCATCTCTAATTAGAAGCAGCTCAAATGGGTCAACAGTGGTGTTGGGTAGGATGCCACTGCCTGCTGCATTTCCATAGTGCCCTTGTGACCCACTTGCTGTGAGCAAGTAGAGAAGAACTGTTGCCTGGTTTCTGTGCTACCACAACCAGATACTCCTTTCCTTAAAGGTAAGTTCAGATAGAATAATCCTTCACCTCTTAACTCTGTGACATGATGCAGATGACATGTGGGAATGATACTAGGTGCTTTGCTCTACTGCCTAGCAGAGGTACTATCACTAAACACTTTTTATTTATTAGTTTTGTACACTTATCTCAGTTATGTTTGTAATGTCAAGTGGAATTTGGGGGAGTGGTAAACCTGCTGCTAGCTACTGCAGTGGGGGTGAATCTTCTGCTGAAAATAATGAAGTAAATCTGAAATAAGATGCAGTATGGAAATATGTTTGACACTATGCTCCAGAACTGTAGATGTAAAACAGGTGCCCTAAAGCTCTTGCTGTTATTTATGTGGCCTGAACTGACCAAAGACAAACAGTTACGGTACAGATGCGGTCTTCTGGCGATCAGCAAACTGAATGGCATAAGGTAAGGAGACAGATTCTAAGCAAGTGCAGCTGTGGCGGGAGCTAACTGTCCTCCTGCCTCTGAGAGGGAATGTTTTCATTGCAGCTGACAAGAACTCTCTGCTCAGCAGCTGAGTACAGACATTTCCCTAATTACAGTGCATTTATCTGTGAGACTCCCAGCAGCTCTACCATTTCTTGACTCACGTAAGTGTTATTTCTAAAAGTTTACTTGAGGTATTTTTTCCACCAGGCTTGCTATTTTGCTTTTTTCTTTTTGGTGCATTGGAGAGACAGTTCAGCCTTCCAGTGAGTCTCCTTACCATAAACCAAGCTTGATGCTGACAGAGGAACCAAACACTGAGAAGTCGGTAATCTAGAGTAAGCTTCCTTGAGTAAGAGAAGATGAGCTACACTGGTCAAACCCATAATATTCACTGACTGTTGGATGTGTGCCAGAATGTTGTTTCTACTTTGTAGGAACTAATCGCTGTTGTGCATTTAAATTTGCTGTTTCCTGGTCAGTGTGATGATTCTGTTGTCTTGTGCTTATGGGAGAATGGCAGGGGAGGAGTTGTGTGAACCCTGAAGCAAATTGCTGGTTGTCCTATAACCGCCCTCTGTAGTGTCCTGGCTACTAGTTTTAGATGGTACAGTTTAAGAGACACTGGATAGCTTTTGACAGAGAGGCTGATAGCATTAAAATAAAAAAAAAAAATCTGAGACATTGTCTTTCTTAGGATAAACACACACATTATATTTAATTATTCCTTATGTTTTTACACTGAAGAGTTGCTGGTGTCATTTTTACAGAGTATGCAGATCTGGAAGGGCAACAAATGCTTTTTACAAGGTAAAATGTCTTCAGCAAAGTGCTTATTTTGACAGCTGAATTCGGTGTGAGTATCCTTTTGTAATATATCCATTTGTTTTAAGAGTTATTCGGTGCACAAGGATGCAGCTGTTTTGATAAGCTGTCAAGAATGTGCACTGGACTGCTTATTTTATCTATGAAAAGGATAAATACTAATTAATGACATGAGCATGATCAAAGGCACTGTTTTTTATGAGGCCCATGTCTCTCACTCCCTTGTGAGGCTGTGTTTTATTTTGGTTTTGCCTTCTGTGAAATACTGATATTTTTTTAACAGCAGCCTTTCAGGTTTGGAGAAGTTCAAATCTCATGTGCAGAGGCACTGGTCCTAAAGCTACAGACTGAAGAAGTATTGAGGTAAACAGCTCTTCCTGCCAAAGACTGGCTTCCTAAATTCTACCTTAAATATTGATAGTAACAGGAATTTATTTTTCAGTGTGATGACTGATTTATTCATCAGTCGGTCCCTGTAACAGGACTGGTGTTAAACACAAGGCTTTCCTTTTATAGCACCGCAACTCACCTTTGGTTAATTTGTCAACTGTCTTACAGTTGACCTGCCACTGTAATTGTGAGGGAAGCAGATGGTTAGCTAAGTTGCATTGGGAGTTATTCCAGTTAACGAATGTGCTAAATAAAGCACAACATGTTCAATTTTGAAAATGTAATTAAATAGCATGCTAAATTAACTGCTGCCCTGAAGACGAGAGGATTGTGCCATAACAGTGTGGCATTAACTACCGAGCTTAGAATAAGCATAGTTTGACTACCCTTTGTCCTCTGGTCCATTGTTAAACTCATTTATTCAAGTCCAGTTATAAAATGGAGGCATTTTTGTGTCCTGGATACCTATGGGTGTTGAAGTTTACCCAGAGCTCTGTTTCTGTACAGAATTAATACTTCCCCTTTCTGGGAAAAAGGGGATTATTTTCTAGAGGTTAGTTTTACACGCAGGGCTTTGAAATACTCAAACTTAAGTGCAGGACTGCTGCAAAACTGATTCAGCTGTGTGCTCTCACTTCTAGAAAAAGCAGCATCTTACAACTTTTCCCTTCTTCTGTGTAGATTTTGAGCATCTTTCCTGGCTCTTAAATGATTTTATGGCTAGTAATAGGAATAGTTATTTTCTAAATTATATTTTGATACTTGAAAATGCATACCGTATGCTCTTAAGCACTGACAGTTTGAAATCTGGCAATTCAACTTAGAGTTAAGACTCCTCAAAGATTAATACCTGAGTGCAGAACTTCTATTCTACAGCTTAATACGTAAACTAAATATTCAGTGAGCGGCTGGGGGGAATGAAACTGTACAAAAAGAGCACAGAAAAAGTTTGGTAAAGCAGAGCAGAATGTCTGGGTACAGCGAAGTTGTGGGCCAGCCTTCAGGCACCAATGACTGTCCCTCCTGCAGAATCGGAAAGTAACTGGCAAATTATATATACTCAAGTTTCTTTAATTGAGAAGCTGGCAGATCTCTTTGTGAACACAGCATAAGAAATCCACGTAAGAAGCTCCTCCATGAATACTCTTGTCTTCTACTAGGAACTGCCGGAATAGCATCTCTGGCTGCTCCCGTTGTTTCACTATCATGAGCTGCAAAGAGATACATGTATATATTTCTAGGATACAATCACAGTATACAATCACAGTAAGTAGCAGTACCGTTTTCCTCTATCTACTATGGAATGCTACTGAAGGAAAAAAAAAAAAAACCAATAAATTGGTAATGACATTTCAGTAGCTGTACTTAGGAACACAGGAGAGTGACTTATGTGCAACCATGTGAAGGAAGGTTTGCAGAATAAAACTGACCTTTCAGGGTACTTCTGAAAATCCTGAATGGATAATTAAGTACATTTGAGATGCTTCTGCCTAGAACGCATGCTGGACAGTGACATACTTGCAAATTCCTGGTATGTAAAAAGCCTTCTACAACTACAAGTAAATCTGTCACAACTGGTAGTATTCTTTTGAACAGCTGTGAGGAACAGGTTGAAGCTGAGAGAACTCTTACCTTCATAGTGTAGGGCTTCTGGTTCTGGATGTGCTCCACTATTGACTTAATTTTCTTAGAGTAGGTATTGGCCAGGTCGGGCAGTAATGTCTGTTAGAATTGAAGCATTGCAGGTTGTTTGTTACGTTCCAGTCACGTTTATTAAAATTCATACAAGAGTAGCTGCTGGTAATTAAGATGTGTATTACTGTGGGTGTTGTTCTAAACTGGGAAATGCTTTATCTCCTTTGCAAAAACTTCGAGAATAACCCATCTGTCTTTAAGCCATTTTTTCAGTTTAAAATAATCACTACATTAAAATTCATTATCAGGGGAAGTTCAGGCTACAGGAGAAGCTTTAGCTATCATAGAATGCTTTGTTGCAGTTTCAGCAATGCATATTCAGTAGGATTTTAATATCTGTCATAACATGTTTAAGATACTCTGAAAACTTGGTGAAAGCTTCTGTCTTGTAATTGTTCAGAGAGAAAGTTTACGACAGTTTTATGCATTTCTTTTGGTGTCTTAACACCTTCTGCTGGCACCCATTTTTGCTTTTGGTTGAATGATGAATGCTCTGAGTTCCCTCCCTCGTTTCTCTAATTAGTGGCCTGGTCTTACTGAATAATGAATTCTGAAAAACGGACTGGTTTTCCTCCATATACTCACAGCTTCTGTGCTGATGTGTGCAAAAGACGGCACATTGAAAAGCCCCTGGATGAGCTCAGGGGGTGTGCTGACCCCCAGCCACAGGAACATGCTCAGACCGTTGGCCAGAATGAAGGCTCCTCCTTCTGAGAGACGCTCCTCAGAGCAGCGCACTGCAGCTGGTACTGCATCACTCTTTAAATCCAAGTTGTGCTGTAGGGCAAAAAGTACGTAAGTTGCAAACACGGTGACTTCAAGGTGAGTGATGCTCTAACTAGACGCTGAAAAGTAATATTAACAGGTTTATTACACCTTAGTGGTTCCTTTCCAGATGGAGGAAATTAACTGTCACTTCTATTTCAGGTAATACACTACGTGCTAAAGAGCACCTCTCCACAAATATGAAGCTTGAGCATACCAGGCTTGAGCTTGACTAAAGCTGCCATCTTTTGTTAGGCAGGTCAAAAACCAGGCTTGTGTTAAATGTACAATGGAATTATGAGAGGATGCTGATGTCAGTAGCTGACCATGTTACTTCCCTGTTTTCTTTAAACTAGAGGTTCTTCCCTCCTACTTTAGTTCAGCTAGCAACTACTTCACTTTAAAAATCTAATCCATCTTGGCCATGTAACAGTTGCGTGGCATAGAGAAAATCTTCTGCATCTTTACAACTTAAAGCATCACAGCAATTTAAAATGAAAACAGTTTTACTGAAAGCTAACAGATGTGCAGATAACATACTTACGATCGGCAGAAGCTGGGGATAGAAGAACAGCTGTGTGTCAGCTACTCCCATAGACATGACCAGTTGTCGATGGTACGCCCTCTCATCAGTTGGAATTTCTGGTCTGCCAGTCAGCACACTGCTCTTCAGTAGACAGTTCACATACACTGGCAGCACCTTCATTGCATCTGGAAGGATGAGCTGAAAGGCAAAGGAGACTTGTATTTAATATATCCCATATGCTGGGGAATGACTGCTGGACTTTTGAACTACTATTTGATTGTTTTCTTCCAAAGTAAGTACCTCAATGGTGTTGTTTCTAACATTTGGTCTTCACTGAGAGAAATAATTCATTGCCCAGGCTTGTGATTGTTAGATGCATTAAATGGTACACAGAAACCTAATTGGAAAAAGTAGTTTAGAGGAGACTAAAGGAAACAGTCTAAATCAAAACCCTCCAATATTGTTGGGAGTCCTTCGCTATTAACCTCAGCACTGAAATAGAAAATTGCCGATTGCAGTTCAGAAAAGTGAGGAAGAAGCCACTTTTGCAGCACCTCAAAATCCAGAAGGGAAACGGAAGTATTTTGAGAGCTGTAAGAAAAACAGAAGTTAAAGGCTTATGGGATTTGAGTTCAGTTAAGCCGAAGACAAGGACTGTCCTTTGAAGTGGGACAAGGTTTGCGTCAGGAACAGCTGCTGAAAGGATGTGAAAGCACCTTACCTTACTGTTTGATAGTTCTGTGACACTCCCAAATGCTCTGAATTTGTAAAAAGAATGAGTAGATTACTAAATGTGACAGCATTTGAAAATAACAGAGATGTCTTAATTTGAGAGATTTTCAAGTAGTGTGGAACAAAAGTAATGAGGTTCCCACAGCTTCTTCCTACCCGCTGGTAACTAAAGGAATTAATAAGTCTCATTTTAATCACCACAGGCTTTTTTTTAGGTAGGACTTTGTTCCTGTCTCAACATCAGGTTTTTATCAGTAGAGCGTTCTTGAGAGATCTGTATGCAGACTCAGGATGTTAACTAGGTAATCTCTGTCTTTTGACAGTAACAGTTGCTACACGTCAAAAAATTAGATCACTACAATCGTAGGAATGGAAGAAAAAAGTGAAAGCTTCTAAGAATTAGCACATAATTCTACCAGGAAGAAAAGGCTCCTGCATCTCTGTGGTACAGCTGTCACCTTCCTCTATGGCACTGCCATTCATCCCAGAACAACAGCTTCCATATGTTGTAATTAATTGCTACCACTGCATCCCACCTGCCATCATATTTGAAAGAAAACAAAAGTATGTATGTCTGAAACGTTCTTTTCTGGTACTGCTGGTAATGCAGGTGTGCCTGTTGCAAAGAGGGGCTGACCTGGGGAGGTCTTTACCTGGCTCACTGCAGAGGGGCTGGCACAGTTCTTCCTGTAGCATGCCAGCATGTGTGCTGTCTGACTGACCAGGATCTCTCTGACAGCCTTCAGCGGTTGGCTTAGAATAGCTTTAAAGGCTACAAAGACAGAAGAGCAAAAGAAAATGTCATGGGTTCTGTTGCTTGTTTGCATGACAAATGCGAAGTTTTAAAGTATTCTGCTAGATTTTAATTTTACTAAACTCATCTCTATGGCTGTTTTTTTTCTCTCTAATAATTTTAGAAAATGTATTAATTTTCACACAAAAAACCCCACCCCAAACCCAACAAAAATTCTAACAAAATAATACTGTGCCTCTACACTTCTGTGCATTACCTGTTTCT
This sequence comes from Gallus gallus, assembly GCF_016699485.2. Classification (NCBI taxonomy): domain Eukaryota; kingdom Metazoa; phylum Chordata; class Aves; order Galliformes; family Phasianidae; genus Gallus; species Gallus gallus. The sequence goes on along the minus strand of NC_052535.1, from coordinate 54,482,728 downwards.
AGCAACCTTCCCAGGCATTCCTTTCGGGGCACATATGTCTAAAATTTACAATCTAGTTCTCAATGTTATCGTTCTTAAGACAGATGCCAGCAGCAAGTTACAAAACATGACTTCTCAGTTGGTATCACTCCACCTCCTTTCAGTCCCAGCTTAGAGAAAAAAATAAATTATACTGACTTTACCTGACTTAGCAAAGAAGTTGATAAGTGCATCAGTCTCACAAGTCTTGTAGACATCAGCTAACTGGGTGCTACAGTTTAAACCTATATTGTGTATGCGAAGTCGTCTTTGCCCACTTATTGATGTGTAGAGGACAGCACACTGCAACAGAGGAGCCAGATATCTTTCATTGCAATTTTAAAACAAAGAAGTTGATAATCATCACACAAGAGCCACCTACGTAGTGCACAAAAGGCACAGAATTACTTTTGAGGAACAGCCTAGCTTTTTGGTGCTGCTTCAGTGCTAATGAACCAAAGGAACAACAGATTCATTATTTTATGTAAATATGTCAGGCATATAAATGCATTATAAAAATTGTTAGCCTTAAAAGTATAAAATAATGATGGCTGTTGGGAAGGCTTAGTGCTTTCTCATGCTACATACTGATGGGATCATCTGAAAACGAGACTGCTGATAGTACACCATACTTGAATATGCTATCAAGAAAAATGCCCCAAAGAAATGCAGCTGCAAAGACACTAGACCAGAGCTCAGAAGCTTGCTGAGTAGTTCTCTGCCCATCTTAGCTTTTGTCGAAAGCAACAAAGAAAACCTTGCTAATCTTGATGAGCCAAGTGGGATCCTACTATATCCACCCCTGTATCTCACCTCTCCCATTGACTTAGATGACTTAAGAAATTGCTTATGATTCCAAATTCTACTTCTATATAATGTCAGTGTACTTCACTAGAATGAAATTCAAGTAAAGGAACTGCGCTCAAGATTTCCTGAGTGCTGACGTTTTGCAGGCATTGCATGGACCTGACTGGCACGTCTTTGTTTCGTACCACCACAATAAAAAAATAATTTCATCACCTTGTCTGCAGATACAAGTCAAAGCCTGCAGGGCATAACACCAACTGCAGGTAAACTAACTGGTCAGCTTTGCACCGGATCTTCCATAAGAAACTCTCATACAAAGCTCTCATGAGAGTTAAATGCAACATCCGTAGGCCGTGCACTTCTCCCATCATCACTGCTACACCATGTCTCCAGTAAGTGACATCAGAGATACCAAAGTGGATGTTTCACAGTGCTGTATTTGTACAAGGATTAACTGCTAACCTATGAAGTATTTATAGGGGCAAGATAAAAGCTAAGGAGCTTAGAAACAAAAGTTCAGATAATTCTACGGCTTGTGTGAGACTTTTCAAGCTGTAACATTTTCTGTCATTAAAATAGCAAAAGGTCACGAGGTCATGACAAAACATCTAGAACAATAAACAGCAACCTCACATTATCTGATAATGGTTAGGATGAATCTTCTGCTAGGTATGAGCATATCCCAAGCACTGGCAATTCAGGCACAGAAAGGCCAGTTTTAATTATTGCCCAATTTACATTTTCAGGAACTACTGCTGGGATTCCATATTGTGGAACAAGAAGGGAAATACTGGTTTCATAAGTTTTGAAACAGCCTGGCATTTCAAGGTAGCATTCTTTGACAAGTTAATTAAACTATAAGTGGTACTACAACACCAGCATCTGTGCACGCTATGCATCACTCCCATCAGTCCTACAGTGTAACTTTTTTTGCAGTCATATTTAAAAAAAAAAGTTTTTGCTCACAGTGTCAGTAGATGACACATGGCATTTTTACCTGAATTAAGGCTCCACTGTCCTCATTCAGTTTGTCGTCATGTTTGAACTCTACTGTCACAGCCTTGTCACAGTCGACTGCTGCCATTTCTACATCCGTAGTGTTGTTCATGTAAATGGCCCCGAAGAAGTCAGTAGCCCTGAAGCCTACAGCCAGATGAAAGAGAAAGCAAACAATATCGTTTTACAATTTACAAATAAAAAGGATACTATTTTGTAACTTCAGCTTTGCTTAATGAAACGTAAACTATTTTCCCTCAAGGGTGTGCAGCGTCGGGGTTGCAGTGCCTACCAATCTTCCTTGCTGGTGGCATTTTCTGTCCTTTGGGTAGGAAGAAGAAGAGAATCTGTGTGGGCCATCGAGGAGCGCAGTGACTCACGGACCCCCAGAGCCTTTGGCATTACTCACTGGGCCACTTAATGTGTTTATGCTCTCCTCAAATACTTGCATTTGAAAGTAAGAGCTAATGGTTGAAAATTTAATTTGAAGTATTTAGAAAAGGCAAACACATGTAAGCTTTGGGCAAACCATGCTCTTTTGTAAGACTGCCTTGCATTTCAGGATGCACACATAATGATAGAAGCCTTACTGGTATTTGCAAATTTATGTAGACATACACAGTAAGGGGACAGACATCCATTTTCTCAGTCTGTACTTTTCAAAAGGTACACAATGAGGATAAAACGGGCAGCCTGCTGTTACAAGTCCGTTATAGCACTTCTCACACTGTATTACTTCGAATGATATATTCTCATATTTATTCTCATTCCCAGTGGGTACCATTACCTGTACTTGTATTACCTGTGCTTGTTCGAACCCTCATTATTGCATCGAATCCCGTCTTTTTCTCTATGTCCCTCCTGAGGTCAGTTAGGAACTGTGGGCTATCAGAATTGAGCTAGAAAGGTGAAGCAAAAGCAAGAGTTGCAGTTCACCACTGGGTGGCAGCAAACGAGCAGAAACTCAACACTCTTCCCCCTCCCTGACATCGCATCTTTTCACATTTGACATCTCTCTTTTCCTTTAAGAGACTTTATTAAAAGAAACAGAGCTGTGCAAGTATCCACCAGTTCATCACCAGGCTTAGCCATGCAGTCACATCCATCTCCAATAACATCCATCCCAGTTAAGTTTATATAGTGTGGCCTTAAGAATTACAAAGTAGTCTCACTCACTCCACAAAAAATGCTTCTGTAGCTCAGCTCCTGACACAAGGGAAGTCTTATATTCCCCATAAATATTCCCCTGACATTTTAAACAAAGTGTTGTGACTTTATTTTGGTCTTTACTGTAAGCATTTTTATCTATAGGTATGGAGTACCTGACTTCCCTCCAGATGCCAGCATATTTAGGCAAGTCAATTCAATTTTAGGGTACCAACCAATTTATGCAAAAGTAAAATTACAATTTCAACACCTCAATTTTAGCCTGACCTGCCATTTCTGAGTCTGAATTTTATCCCCTGACGTTTGTAAGTAAATGTGCTGCAGTTACTTTCCTTAAAAACAAGCAATCCCCAGATGTTACTAGCTGACAGGTTGGGAACTTGCACCGCTTACCTGGAAATTGTTGTATTTGTACAGCGTGCCTCCAGTGTGCATGGTGACAAGACCCAGGGAAGCTATGTCCACATATTGATTTGGGAAGAGGAACAAATTCACGCAGCAGCCGTTAGCCACGCAGTCTCTGGCTAAGGACTCGTAAGAGTTTACCTGAGGCTGGAAGAGTGTCTGCACAAAATTAAAGAACAGAAATGCGGTAACGTTAGATACTGTTGGCAGCCACTCACAATCCAAATGTCCACCTGAGAAATAAAAATGATGAAAGTTTTAAGTGAGACATGGATTTGAACAAAAACCACACTGCCCCTGCCCATATGTTCCACTGATACACATATGCATCAAAAACTTTGTATTCTTACTGAACTAACTCACTGAACAGGTAGGTAGCAAAGGGTGGAATTATCTGCAGCTATGGATTTCCTTTATAAATGAGCGTTGCTGCTTGACCATAATTCAACTTCAGTGGTCCCATAGGGCCATACCAATACATTTGTCCATTGTATCTAAATAATCAGGACGCAGAGTGGAAATGCTATGTAGTTACAAACCTTTGTAATAGAAGATAAATGAGAAAAATAAAGGTTCCATTATAGAAATTCAGTGTATAGCACTCCCTTAGGAACTCTGAATGGAAAATACCTTTTCTTTATCTGTGTTGAGTAGTTTTTTGTCATCTCTGTTTCTCAGTTTTCCCGGTGCTTCCGCAGTTGGCAATGAAGAGTGGAAGATAAACAGTTTCCCAGCACATTCTGCAGCCTGTTGCAAAGACACCCATATAGGCATTGAATCTACTGCTAAGATTAACAAGCCTTATTTTCAGACACTCTTGTTTCTCTTGGAACAGTAACATTTCTGTAAAGGTTCTTCAGAGCTAAATAATTCATTTGGAGTCTTTACATTTGATAGATTCCCAAAGCTGGGAATTTGATGTCAGTAAATAGTTTAGTCTAACACAGATGTGTTGGATGATGCATTAGTACAGCGATTTCTACATCGGAAGCTAAAGTCTCAATGAGTACCAGAAGTACCTCTCCTAGAGAATTTTAAATTAGATACAATTAATTAAAAGGAAACGTAATTTAACAGAAAATACATTTCTTTCAGTTTAGGTTATTATACCCTTAGAGAAGAGTGACAACTACACTCCTGTACCTGATTCTGCATTCAAACCTACACTAGAACACAGGAGCAGAAGAACTTGTGCTGAACATCTCCTTTCACTAAGAAACAAAGTGAATACCAGTTTTAGCCAAAGTTTTCAATTTTATCTACAACTGTAATGAGGCAATGATATTTGCTAACTGGGACGGCAGTCTGCTGACAGAAAAACCTGAATTCCACAGAACAGCAACAGTAGCAGTACTGCAGGCATCTCTGTTCTGTAACAAACTTCCACCAAAATTTAGGAAATGGAGTTTCTCACTCACTCTTTGATTGAGATCACTAATTAACAATTGTGAATTCATTGAGTATTAAACTGGGTGAAAGGAAAGAAGAAGGAAAGGGAGCAATTGTGCTTCTCCTGCTCCAGGCTTACCAACACATCTAGTTTAAAAATGCAACACCTGAGACTACCAACACTACTCTGCTTTGGTACTCTTTCCCCTCCAGATCTGAAGATGCGCACAACATCAGTCCACATCTCAAAATATGCCATGGCATTTTTCTGGCACAAGTAGCAATTTGTTTGCTATGGCAGAAATGCAATCAGAGACAGTATCTTACTTTTAACATAGAAGAAATTTCACCCCTACTAGCTTAAGCATTGTTGTTTTTAATTATGAACACCAGCTTTTTTGGTAACTTTTACAAAGCATTCTGTAAAGAGTGAAAGGCTGACTGGGCACATACCCATCACTAATACCATGCAGCAGGAATTACTGGGAAACCGTCATCTGAAAATGTACTGATACACATGTATGTGCACATTAATAATTTACAGTGAAAATCCTTGCAAATTATCACTTTTAAGTACTGAGCTAAATAAAAAGCTTACTTGAGAAAGACATTTTTTTTTAAACAGGAACAGCAGCAAAAGAAAATTCACGTTTAAGTTTGTTTTGCAGAAGTCAAACACCAAGGAAGAGATTCCGATAGAGTTGGAATAGATCTCTGATAGAATTCTCATGGAATTAACCAAATGTTCTGCACACAGACCTTCTGCTGCTATGAATAAATAAGAAAAAAATAAATATTTAAGAAACAAATTTGAGAAATGCTGCGTGATTTTGGTTTAACAGATCTGTTTACTCACAGTTTGAGATTTACTTGTACACAGCTCACAGATAAATCAACTATTGGAAAACAACTCTGGCTGTTTTTTCTGCCCCTACAAATCTTGTGGTGGCATTCTTTTATTGGCAGAGCTCCATGGAAACGTCAGCATTTCGAGGGCTGTCCCCGACATACAGAAAGCTGCTGGGGATGCCTTTGATCCACAGATTCATTTCCAGCTGTATGCAGGCTGTGAGAAGCTGGCAGTCCAGTAGAAACCCTCCCACTCCCCACTCAATTCTATAGTCATAAATACCTCATTTTGTACAAAGTCAGCAAAAGTTGGAGAATAGGCAGAGAAAAGCTCTTGTATCTTACACCAGTTCTTAATCTGCCTTTCAAACATACAAAGACTACAAATCTGTGCAAACATCCCGAGTATCAATTTTGTAGTTACTGAACACCTTCCTGTCTCTCAAATGCTGAACAAAAAACCAACTCCTGCTCTCCATCTTTCCCTAAACATCCTTCCAATATGGAACAGACTCTTGAGGGACCTGTTTTCCTCAAGAAGAATTTGAGAACAGATGTGCCAATCAGTGTTTTCATTTCAACTAAAAAAGTTCAAATGTACTGTTAGAATAATGGAACTTCAGTGCTGGAAACTGATTTTTCTCATTTCCCACTGTGATTTGTAGGACTCGTCACTGCCCTTCAGCAAATGGAATTTAGGTAGGTTATCAAGTCTAGTCCTAATTAAAGAGCTGCTTCTTTTTCAGAGAGGAACATTCTAACCTTTAGCGCCTCCATGCCAGCCTGGATAACAGGAGCAAAGATGGTCTCACTCTCATTAGTGTCTGCAAACATTTCAGGAATCTGGTCCAACAAGCTACGAAAGAGGAAAGGATGAGTGTCTCAACTGCTCAGCGTATTCCTGAGAACCCCCCAAAACGTACCATACCGAATCTGCACAGAGGAAGATGTTTTCCATGTTTTCCAAGCAAATTAAAGAATAATTTTGATTGCTCAATCTCTTTTTGAATTTTAAAATTCTATTGAAATGTATTACTTCAAAGCTGGTAACATAAAGGAATACACACTAAGATATTTATCACATACATAGGAAGAAAAACATGCAACGTGGCACAAAGCTGCAGCTCTCTCTCCCATTTTTGAAATGGCACAGCTGATGATGCATGGTTTAAAGCTGGCCTAAGTATGCTTCCAAATTCAGCACTGTGGAGTCGCTGATAGCACTTTTGCTTTGCCTCAGACGGGGAAATACAGAACTTGAAGCATCTGATGACTTCTGAAGCATTTCAGCAAGTACATGCATCCCCCAAACTCTCCAAGACCATGAGCTAAAAGGAAAAACACTTATTATAGCATGTAGGTGTTACTCAGATATGGAATAATTGTACTTTACTTGTTAACAACAGATCGTGATTCCTGAAAGTTAACAAGGAAACCATCCAGCAAAGGAACAAAAACTTCTCCAACGTCTGAGACCACCATCATCTGAGGCTGAGCTAAGTTACTTTTCACATTAAAGAAGTGGAGGACCTTGTTGTAAGTGACAAAACCAACGCGAATTGCTGAGGATTCTTCCTGCTCTTCTCTGTGAGGAAAATTAAAAAACAGCTGTTACAATTCTGAAACTCTGACCTTGAAATGCAATTTCAGATTGCTGTCTGTACTGGAAGCAACAAAGCAAACAACAACCAAGTTGTAATTAATTACCCCAATCCTCGCCTTGGCTCAAATCAAAAGCACTGATTAAATCAACCGCTGTAATTTTAAAAAAATATTTATTAAAAGTCAACCCTGTCAACTCTGCATCCTACTTGAGAAGTCAAAAGTATCAAAGATAAATAATAAACCACATCTTCAGGACATGGAAAAGAGGATCGGGCAATTAGTACAAGATATCATCAGAAAAGCACCTTTATGTAGAATAGATTATTATTAGAATTCAGTGACCGTAACGATTGATACCCCGTAAGAACAGTAACTAGGCTCAAATAATGTCTGATGACTTTTGGACTTTGATGAATCAAACTTGTGCTTTGACAGGACTGCTTTTAAGCATCGAAAGCTCTTAGATCCTTCACAGCTGCATATCATGTACAAAATGTGCTGTGAGCAGCAAGCTCACCCACTGCCTGTTTTCCAGGAGGTAACTCCTCTAAGCAGTAGCTACTGTGCGATTAGCAGCAGCATCACTATTAGTACTAGTTGGACCCTTACCAGGTTTACAGCCCTCAGTGTAGTAAAAGGTGATCCTATTAAAAAAAAAAAAATGCCCTTAATTATATCTACAGTAGCACCTTCTGTTAGTTTCACAAGTTTCATCTAAAAATTTCAGCCTGGGAGGGAAAACATTTTTCTCATCTACAACCTTCAACAGTCATGTCAATACAGAATGTTAATCCACTGCTGTTTTATGGAGACAGTGCTGGATGAGAAGGGGGCTGCTTTGATCTAAAAGAAATCAATATTCTATATTGAACACATTCCGCAAAGAAGTATTCTAAACAATTTCTCCAAGATTCTCTGTAACTCAAATAGAGGCATAACTTCTGAGTGCACGTTTCTGAACGCTCCAAGCACTCAGACACCACTATTTTCTTAGTAACACTATTAACAGAGGTCATTCAGGAGCTCAGGTAGGACATACAGCACTTTCTTACTCACAAGAGAAATAGCTGCATCATCCACTGGTCCCAGAGTTCTTACATAGCAGGCACTTGGGACAATTTGATCAGATAGCGCTCTTATCTGTGCTGGTCTGTACACTTTGCACAACCCCATTTCTCTTCCTAATTTTAAAGATCAGTTGCAAACACAGCAGCTGGTTACCTGCGCAGCCAACACACAGCACTGTTCTTCTTCAAGCCTCAAAATGAGATATCTGTATCACACGTTCGAATGTTTTTCAGTGATATGTCTAAAAGTCATACCGGCACCACTATAGTTAGCCTGACTTTCTGAGCTCGTGGGCACAATTTCTATAGTCATATTTCTCCATGTACCTGTAAATAGTCACGGTCCTGGTTTAGAATAAGTAAATTTGAAAATGTTTATACTAACGTTTCAAGCAAACAAACAGTGTGCTTTGTGCTGTGCTACAAGTCTGCAAAAGCACCAAACCCTCTGAACAAGAGGTCTTGAAGCCACCTAGCTCAACCCGTTCACTAGTTTTAACTTCGCACTCCTCATTCACTTCCAGGCTTCTCTGCCACACGTCTTTATAGCAGTGCCCCTTCTGTTACACACATTGCTTTGATACCCAGAAGTCTTTCCTCTTACAGAATTTGGGCTCCCAGAAATCTGAGCACAGGGTGAATTCCCAGCATGGGAACTGCAGCAAGACAAAACTACAAGCTGGGATTTCACTAAAAACACCACTAGAGTTCACTGCAAGAAAGGAAAAGAAAGAATGCCGCATGTGCAATCAGTACAACAGATGCTTTCTGTTCACACAGCATAAACCCAGACATCAATCTAAGATTCTTAAAAATTGCCAGCAAGGTTAAAATTAACAAATTGACATTCGGTCACTATCGCCTCAAAAATGCTTGTATTGTAAACGGTGACATTTCCTTAGCTTTCCTGAATTCATGCCTTTCTGTGTGATAACTGTAGCACAGCAAGTTAAGCAAAACACTTTCATGTTTCTTTACCTGGGAAGTTTATCGAGAAGAGTCTTCAGTTCGTCACATATGAGTTTAACGAGGCCGCTGTTTATATTTCTGTATGATACATCAATCATGAAGATATAAGCGGGTGGATTTGGAGGCTTGTTATTCTACAGAAAAAAATATCATTAACAGGGAAAATGAGATGGTGTCCTGATATGTCAAAAATGGTACAGTACGGCAATCTAAATAGTGTTCGGTCATCTGAAAAATGCTATGGGTTAAAAATTGTAATTACTACAGAAAGATGATGCACTGGTAAGGCCCATCCTTGGAATAAAACAGTATTACTGGCAAGTAGCATCCTACTAGAACACAGTATCTAAAGGGCAACAGTTTATTACACTGTCTAATTGTTTAAATACTAACATCTTCTACTGTAATTCAGTTATTGAAACAAATTTGTCTTTGGCTTTTTTCTGTGCTCATACTTGACATGCAATAGTCTTAATAGGAATACTTCAATTCCGTTTTTGTTAAGTGATTTCTAACCATTCAGGAAACAAAACGTGACCCAAATACTGAGCCAGAATTAAAATATCTCAGTCCTTAGCAGTACTAAGCATTGATCATCTGCATCCTGTCTGTCTGTCTGTCTGTCTTGCTTTCTCATGCCCCAGTGCACTCTGAACAGATAAGAAAACTGTATTTTCAGGAATGAGCTGATTTTGTCTAAGATAATTAAAGCATGAGAGCGTCACATTCACTGTACGGAACTGCTGCATATGCAGCATTGACTTGGACTGGTCTGGATTCCTTCGGGCACAGCTTCTTAGCCATAGTCTCTTACTCATAATGTAAGTGCATACAAATTATACAACACTGACACGATATTCTGTAAGTAATACGATGATGAAGGCTTTGGTTTTGCTTTGAAATAAAGCCATGTCATGCTTACAGATGGACCCAGGAAGAAGATCATACAGAGCGTACACAACAACAGTAACCATCATAGGCAGGGAAGCAGATATTAGTCCTGTGGCGAGCCTAACTCATTAAGACAAGTAGTGGTTATTAGCTGGTGTCAATGTCAGCCCAACCTTTCCATTATTGTTACATACGCTGTTTCACAGTCTTCATGTAAAGGCTTCTGACCACGTACCAAATCATACTTGCTACAAATAGACCTCAGAAAACTTTGTGTAAGAAAAACATCATCTGTCATTTGAATTGAGACTGACTGTAGTCTCCAAACACTTAAAGCTAATCATTATACCCTTGATCTCACCTCATGTCAATCACGTAAATCAACATTAACTCTTGTCAACTAAAGCCGGACAGTATTTTTAAAAGCTCTTCTGTGTTCTATACTTGGATTCTAGTTTCATAAACCGTATCAAACACTACTTCATAAAATTTCTCATAGCACACTGCTGTTTGTAAAAAATCCCTGCATAATTTCTGACAAATATATGGCAGAAATGAGAACTTGTGCTCTTGCCACATCCGCTTAGCAGGAGCACAATAATGCCGAACAGCTGTTATTTGTTAACATTTTTTGTAGCTGTTCATCCTTGTCATCTGATAAGCACAAAAGGAAATGGCTTTTCAGTTTTGGTCTTAAACTGATTTACAAAAGAACTTAAAGGTTTCTAACTTGGAGCAAAATGAGAAAATGATTAGAAAATAATGTTAACTCCTCTAAAATTCAGTGACTTAGCATTTCCAGCATGAGTGCTAATTTTGTAAGAAATTCATTTTTTCTAACATTTTACTACATCTATGAAACAGGCTTTTGCAAAATGAAGACAAACCATAGAATCATAGAACTGTAGGATCACCAAGGTTGGAAAAGACCCACAGGATCACCCAGTCCAAACATTCACCCATCACCAACAGTTCTTACTAAACCACGTCCCTCCACACAACGTCCAGTCATCCACACTGGATGACTTATCACAGAAACTCCCTGATTTAAACTATATGCCGAAAGTCACTGTGCTGAAAACGGCATTGTGATGGTGAATGTATCATGCAGGATTACAACTCTAGAGGAGAGAAGAACAACTAAAATTGGCACAGGGCTACTTAGTACACATGCTTTCAAAAGCCTAGCTGCAGAAATTAGGAAAGCTGAACCAAAATTGATGGAGCTACGTGAGATGTTCATTGGGTGTCCCACATGGTATATATATAACGCCCACTGCAGTCACTGAGTTGCCATCTTGTGATCTGGGGTTTAACCCAGATCTCAATGCAATCTATAGAGGCAATCTCAGGTGTTTCATTGGATTCTGGAGTAGTATCCCTGCAAGAAAGCAGAACTGAACAACAACTGTTCATTCATTTGTGCCAGCAAGAATTTGACTGCCTGAGGAAATTACTGGCATCTACTTCAAGACTTTGTCAGATTCAACCTACTTCCCTGATATTATCATGAACTCATTCCACTGACAGAAAGACAATTCTACATGACTTCAGCAAGAACCAAGAAATACATCTGTACTGCAGGCAGATGAAGCCAGACTGGGAATTTTGGAAAATTCTCTAAGGAAGTTTGAAAAGCTGAAGTAATTTATGCTATGGGAATTATCAAATATAGCTCTCTAATAAAATCAACTACAAACATTTCCAGTGGCTTGAGTGGGCTTTGGAACAAGTTTTTAAGTAATTTAGTATTAGGAAACAGAACCCATTCCATTGTAACTTACTGGTCAGAACACTAACACTACGTGTCAGGAAAAGATTCAAATTCCTGTGCTAAGGTTTGCAAAGCTGAGAAGGCAATTTAGGTGTACGTCTGTCCTGAAAATTAACAGAAGACATGCTCTTAAAATGCAACAGTGCAATAGAATTTGAACTGAATCCTCAAAACATCCTCTACATACTTGCTAGGACCAAACCAGAACCCCAGTTGAAGACTTGTTATCCAGGACTTTGATGCACTGCTTATTACTCTTACTTGCTAGGCTCATACTCACACAAAAGAACAAAGCATATTATCATACGCTTAAATTCCCCACATCTGTACATCTTCTAAAATGTTCCTGGACTCTGATATTTCAGTTTATAAGCATGCTTACTCTACGATAGGTACTTAGAGGATTTTGTTTGTGCTGACATCAAGTCATAACAGAATTTGCATATTGAAGATACTCACTCGGCAGTAATCCAAAGTAGCAACATATTCATATGAACCCAGAGATAGCTCAGGCCTTTCATAGTGGTCTACCCGTCGGCCAATGTGGTCCAGATGTTGGAAGAAGAATGGAGGGACTAAAAATCAGTACAAGAACAGAAAAAAAAGTTTATATTTTGTAGCAGAGGGGAACAACCCTCTGCTACAAAACAAAACAACCCCACAGCTTCATTCCAGAGATACGACATGGTAACGTAGCCCACTGCGTTACTGATAAAGGGAAGAGCAAAAACACTCAGCCAGGTTACGTTTTTATCCTTACATCCATCTATGAAAACAAACAAAATGTGTATTCTGGTCGTCCAGGTCCTCTTGTGTTTGGAGAACAAGGCATATTCCCCCATATATGCCAACTGTATTCCTTAAGCCCAAGTAGGTAACACTGACTCAGGTTACCTCCACAGGCAGGAGTCTGCTATCCTCAGGATACAGGCTAAAGATGGCTCGTTTCCTAGTGGACACTGTCTTCTCAAAGCTTAATTCAAGTCACTGGAGTTAAAAAGGGCACTTTTTCTAAAGCCTGTGCTGCTTTATATAAAAATACCACTCTGCAATGTTCATACCCCCATACTGTACAGCAAACTGCATTCAGTCCATTGTATTGGGAACCTCGTGTAGCTACAGATAAAAGATGCAAAACTCCAAAGCAAACATTAAGAAATCAAGGGTTTTGTCACCAACAATTTATATGCAGTTAGTCTGAAGGTTGGTCATATTGGGGGAGAGTCACATCTGGATTTTAGCTTATTTTTCCTCAATCAATGTACATTTAGAATGATTATTTTTCACAATCTGTGCCTGTTAAAAGCTGGGGGGGGTGCAGAACACACTCCTAATTTGTAGGACATCTAAGGTCTCAATTTTTTTTTTTATTTTATTTTTCAAGTGATTTCCTACTTGGATAAAGGATCTTATACTCATACCAAGCATAACTGAACATTATACTTAAAGAGTTCACAATGCATTCAAATTTCTCTTTATGCAAGTTTAAATTGCTAACAAACTGTGCAAATTGCTATCTGCTATGCTTGCTCAAACATCTGAGTCTCGGGCAGAAAAGAAGCTGCAGTTAGCCTGTCAAGGTTCCTGTTTCAGAGCTGAAAATGTTACTGTATTAGGGAAGGCACTGTAGCACTGCGATCCAGCTGAGGAAATCCAACTTGATACAAATGTCTAGAAAGGCTACTTCTGGCAAAGAGCTGGGATTCAGCCAAGAGCACAAGAACAGTTATGAGTCACATGCAGCACACTTGAACAAATATGGCATGGTATCTTCTGTGAAAACCAACAGTTGTCACAGTATGATTAATAGGTTATTTAACCACTGCATCCGCAGCCACGGACAGTCTAACGTGCTTCTAAATATTTGGTCTTTTCTGAACATTCACATTTCTTCATTTTTCTACACAAAAGCTGCTTTGGGATAGCAGTACAAGCAGCTTTGTATCCTATGTTGATATAGTACTTTAAAATAAACTTTTGATCACATCACACTGGACTTCACAATTCAGCATTATGTTTTCTTATACATTTTTAAAAATTGGATTGAAAAAGTGTTCCTGATTTTTTAAAATGCTTTTTGTTTTGTTTTTATATTGTGCAATAGGCTTCCTTACTGCATTGTCATGACAGCAAGTCAAGAAAATCACTTCAGATATACGGTTCCTTTTTAGTTTTACTGAACTTGCAGGAATCACAGATCAGAGAAACACCACTTACCATCGTTTATACAATTGCAAAATCCACACTGGTATCTTCTACCACCTTCAATAAACTGCATGAAAGGACACATATAAGCCTTGCACCTGTTACATCGGATTGGTCCGGCCTCACCATGGTTTACAACATAAAGAGGTGTCTAAAAAAAGAGGTAAATGAAGTTATAAAAAGCACCGCAAACTTGAAGTCAAATAAAGTGAGTCAGAAAGCTGCTGCTCAGTCTTAACTCTTGTTAAATTTCACCTGATTAAGAGATCACTGTTCAGTATGTACCCAAATTCTACAGTAAAAGTGACTCATGGATACCCTGAGAGACTAAATCTGCAAGTTCACAAACCCTGTTTTTGTACTTACCAAAAAGGAAGAAAGGATTCACACCAAAATCCTAGAAAATTTTGAAAGCATTGGAAGTTTAGGGCCCTGGGCTGACTTTCTCCAAAGGAATTTCACAGCTCACTAGGGAAAAATCACTGAGGTCCAGGTATTTTGCCTTCTCTATCAGTCTGAGCTTTCCCAAAGAAATTTGTTGCTGCTCATGTATTGCACGTGACTCTCACAAACAGCTATTTGCTAAAGAAAGCTTCTAATCTTTTCTATTAAGCGCCTGGCCCCTCGTATAGCTGTGTTACACGCTATACCATGGTTTAAACGTCGTCAGGGTCACCAGCTAGAGTAGAGGATTTAGAAGAAATACTAATATTTATTGAAGGAGAGTACATACAGTAAACAAACACAGTATCTTAAACACTTGTCAGCTTAACTACACTGACCATGCTTGCTTATAACCTCTGCCAAGAAGCACAGCTAATGGAAGACATTTTCCAGATGCCTCTTTCAGTAATAACTGTACAGCAATCAAAGATTCCTGTAACAGTAATTTATGTTAGAAAAGTCATACTTGAAAGCACTACACAAATAGAAGTTTGTTCAATTATTTGTGAAACTCTCCAGAGCATAAACATGTTTTGTATTTTAATTCTTTTTCGTACTCTCTTCAACCTCAACTTAAAAACCCTGACCGTAACAGTAAGGAAATGAACCCAAAGTTGGGCCACGTGGTGGAACTCAGCACAGGGAAGAATACGGACAGCCCTTGAATGTAAAAAACGCTTCCACTGAAACGCGCGCTTCTTTAGTTTTAGTTATTCTCTCTTCTTATACAACCGTCATATTTCATCTATTATACACTTTCATCTTTTATTGGAGCATAAATCTCTGATTACCTAAAAAATCATACATGCCTTTCCTGCATTCATTGCTTACATGTATTTTACTGTTTGTTTATATTGTACAGAGGCAATTATTTTACTCAGTGATTTCTTTAAAGGCTTTGATGCTTTTTCCAAAGTTTCTATACCCAGGAGTAGATTCCACTACATGAGTTTTAAGTGATCCCTCCTGCTCCACTGAGGCAACATTTTGCTTTGCACTCTTTCTTCTACACAAATTGAGTTTAACACAAGTTACCAGAGATAACGTCTGCTGGCAAACTATCAGGGTCATTTTTCAGACCCAAGAGTCTGAAGACTATAAAGACTGTAAAGACTGCTCATCAGCCACAGTCACTTAATAAGTTTAAAACTTCTGGTTTGTTTCATTACTTGGCAATTTTCTCATTATCTTTCTGTTGTATTAATTTAACGAGGCCTGGATCTGGTTTGTTGTTAATAACATTATTATAGTATCTGAACCAATAGGGAAATGAAGAACACCCTAAAATAACTCCTGATGCATTTATATACACTGAAATAATAATTTTAAACCCTGCTCAAATACATGGCATGAGTTGCCCAGGGAGGCAGAACACTGTGGTTTTATGTTAAAGAAAAGGTGGTCTGGGTAGAAGAGATGGAAAATGCTGTAAAAGGCCTGCACAGACTTTCCATTCTCTGAAACCTCAGGGCCTCACTGGAGAGCAAGTCCTGAAAGCCGATCTGATAAACCGTAACTCATCCCACTGTTCATCCAAATATAGCTGAGACAGCAAGAGTTTTATTTTGGAAATATTTCAGCAAGAACATCTCCCACGAGGCAGAACGATATCACAAAGCAATAGACAGATGTTGGTGGCACAGCTCCAAGATGAAATGCATCCATAAAAAATTTCAAAGGGACTATAACCTGTTCTTTAATGTCTCAGAAAGCTGAACTACTATTGCTCGAAAAATGAAGACCTGACCCACTCCTGAGGGCTCCTTACAAAGTATCACTGTATTCATATTGCAGTATCAGTGCCTCAGCTGGAAACTGTAAGTGTACCAACAAGGACTGTGATGAAGCTCAAGATCATCACAGCACATCTCTGTAAAGGCATTCTAAAGAGAAAAACAGAAGAGACACTCTCAAGAATGAAAGAGGAAAATGCAAACACTGAAGAAAATTATCTGTTCATCACACAACAAAAATAAAATATATACAGCATCTGTTTTCATTGCCAGACTCATGTATATATACAGGGCTGCAAGAAAACAATTTACTGCTGTGCTTCAAGTTGAATCTCCACATACAGTGTACACAGTGCTTTGCCTTTGCCTCTTCCTACCCACCATGGCCAAGGAGAATTCCAAGCTGTGTCCGCACATACATCCCATCAGTACAGTGATGAATCTGCATTAGGAGCCACATTTTTGCCCTAAGTTTTTCTTCATCATTGTTTGGATGCATTTAACACCCTATCGCTGAAATGGTAAGAATGTCAACTGAAGGAAGGTCCACAGTCTGCAGATTTGGCTATCCAAGAGGAACACAAGATCTCACACCAAGAGCACAATTTTCAATTTGATCAGTGTCTTTATCACACCCCTGCTTTTCCCCACAAGACAAGGAACTGGCCACCGGTTTTCCCATATACTTCTGAAGAGCTTCAGGGCTTTACATATGTAAAGTCACTCTGCACAATGCAACATTGTATACTGCATATGACAAACTGCCTGCTCAACTGCAAATTGTAACAAACCCAGGTTAAGAGAATCTGAGATTACAGGCCAGTAGTTATTGGGGATGTTTAGATGAGGGCTACTCGTTTCAAAAGAGTACCCCACAGCTTTGAAAAGCTGCACAGATCTGCATCTCTCGATGACTTCAAATACAACAGTTCCTTAAAACTATGATCAACAGTACTACAGCAGAGAAAATGTTTTATATTTATGTACAGTGAATATTAAACACTCTGTATATTCACAGCTGATGATCAGAAATACTCAGCTGCCAGCTACGCACTCCAGGCAGTTTACCCCACAAACAAGCTGTACAAGACAACAAAATCCTCAAAGGCAGTGTTTCTAGAGATGTTAGTTATATCGGTGTTTATGTAAATCTAATTATTAAAACACTTAAATCAGAATTTTAAGATAGGCTGTTCAATGTAACTTTCTAATCACCAGGGGAGATGGTTATTGGCCAAGTGTGTGCAAATGCCCCCTGAAACGCTGTGTTTAATTAGTACAATGGAGACAGGAGGAAAAAGCCCTCAGAGAAATCATGGAGAATTTTGCAAGGCAGCACTGAATGTTATTTCTGAAAACAAACAAACAAACAAAGCACCAACAAACTCCAGGTCACGAACCAAACTGTCTGCGTTTCCTAGCACTGGTGAAGGGGTTTGTTTTCTTTTATTATACCCTCACAGATTGGTTTTGAGAAAGATTAACCACTCTACAAATAATCCCTGGGTTTTGAGCTGCTTTACTGATTCAAATAAAAACGTCAGGAAAGCATTTCCTTTTGCACTGTTCCTGCTGTCTTTTATCAGAAGCCATTTCTTCAAAGACAAAAACCATTTTCTCCGTTCCTGGTTTTTGGATGTTGAATGCTATCAGACTCCTCAGCTGGTAGGACTCAGACCAGTTTGTACCGTATCCTCTGCAAGGCTCACAGTAGGTTTAAGTATTTTTTGTAATACTGCTTTTTCATTTATTTTCTTCTTTCTTTGCATGACCACAGCACAGCTACAGCATCAGCCCTGTGCATTTTTACACAGCACAGTAAAATGCAAGAGGCATGTTCAAATCTCATTCAAAAACCCTCCACAGCCAGGCCAAACATTCACCTACATGGCGGTATGAGAAATACCGTACTGTGGCAGGTGAGCTTCAAGTTGGCACCACACGCTGGATTTGAGCCATTGTGCACAAAAATGAACAGAAAGGTGAATCAACCTCAGACTGTTCATGTTTATTCACTCAGCATTCTTTTTAAGGAGAGTGCTGCAACTAATTCAATAGAGTTGGTAGCATAAAGAGCATACAGAGAGGATTTTTAAGACTGAGGATGGGGGAAAATACATGAAATAAGGATAAAGTTTTGACACAAAGAAAGCTGAGAACTAGGTAGCTTACTTCTTTAAAACTTCCATATCATACCAGTGACAGAAGAAGGGAGAAAAAAAAAAAGCTGTACTTTATATGCTTAAGAAAGGCACCACAGGTTCTGCTCATGATCTCAGGATGGAAATACCAAGTGATAACAAGTCAGTGCTCTCCCACACTTCTCAGCTTTGAGGTGGTGACTGTTACTTGGATGTTTGGCCATGCTGCATCTCAAGTGAAGGTCAGCAGCCAGGATTCATTGATGGTGTAAGCAGAAGCATGAAATGGGTTAATCAAGGAACTGTACTGAACAACAGACTTTCAGAATGTTAGCACTTTAAAACAATCAGATCTCATGCAGAATCTCACCCAGTCCATCCTATCAAAAGAACAAACTGGTACAGTTTTTGCACACGAAGAGCAGAACGGAAGGAGTAAGAGAGGTACAAAGCTATTCTAGGAGATCACCTCCCCCCAGCAATGCTGGGGGCAACATGCACATGTTAAAGCACACACGCTAATCCACAGCTCCACTTTCCAGTCATCAGAATCACGTATGGTCCAGCACTGCAGTCCTTGTTTGAGATTTTTTGGCATTATTGTCACAGTTGTAAAAACACAGAAAAATAAGACAGATAAATTGTAGCTGGCTTCTGTACAGAAATGCTAAGTAATAGTTACAAGAGGAGGCAGTCTACCTTCATGGACCACAGACGTTTTACAATAGAATTGCAAGTTTGATTTTCAACAAGAAGACATTCTTTGTTCTCTGTGTGGCTCAACATTCATTCAGCACTAAAGGAAAATTTTTTTTTTTTTTGGCAAATCACTACAGGAGAGCCCTGGAGGCTTTTTACAAGAGCAGACACAATTTGGGCTCCAAATATTATTACTAGTGACCTTCTGACAGGTCCAGGCTCTTTAGATGTTCTGGATGGTGACATTAATGTTATTTTACTCTTGCATAAAACTTCTCAGGACTGCTAAATACATGATACATCTAACACCGTAGCTTAAAACAGAGGCATGGTCTCTTGCATACAAACATAATAAGTAAATTGGCATATCAGCTCTGTTTCAGAAGGCTGAAGACCACTTACCACAAACACACCACTTCTAACATCCTCTAGAATGTCCTTAGGATAGCCAATCAATCAACACGCCAAGCAGTGCTCACGGAACATGTAACTCTAGGTTTAGGGAATAAGTATTTAAGTTTGTAAAATAAATAAATAAATCAATCAATCCAAGTGTAGTGTTGCAAACTCTCAAGTAACACTTCTCCTGAAAGAAAATTTGCCACAGGAGAGCATTGCCAGTGTTATCCAAGCTTTTGTAGCAAAATCAAAACCAAAGCCTACCAACACTAACAATCGTTGTATGCAGCTACCCTCCTCTCTTTCATTAAGATTGATTTGTTGCTGGATGTCACAAGTATGGGGTAGTGCAGAGACTTATGAGTTAAGCTGTCTGGGAAGAACAAAACTCGGTACTATTGCTCCTGTTGTCTAGGGCTGGGGAGGTAATCTACGCCTCCATTCAGCAGGCACAGATGAACTAATTTTGTTGAACACTAAAAAAAAAAAAAAGCAGCTCCCTCCTCCATCTATTTCCTGTCCTATAAGAGAAGCTTTCCTTCCCACAGAATAAAGGGACATTCGTAAAAGACGGCTTAAACTCTTCTACTTTCATACAGGACAGCTCCAGACCCTTCTATGATTAAGCCCTAGGTATAACCTGGTACAGTTTGTTTGATACTGAAAAAAAATCTCAGCATTAAAATAATAAGAAATGAATAAAATCAAGTTAGATCAGCTTCGTATTCAGCATAACAAAACCTCATTTTTACTTTGGAATTACATAAAAGGAAAAAATAAAATACACACAGACGGAATGTGCAAGAATAACTTCAGTTTAAAAAAGCAAAATACAAGCTTTTCATCCTGAACTAACTAAATACCAGCTTGTTCTGACCGTGTGAAGTTTCCAAGGTAACTGAGTAACATCTCTGAAGCCTCAACGTTAGAGCTTGCAAACTTAGAATGTTTAATTTACTGCTGTTGCTACGATCAACTTTGGCTAGAGTGTAAGAGGACAGAAAAAACAGTCCAGGGGAGTAACACACAGCCTGTAAAGGAAAACGTACACAAAGAATGTCAGATGACATTCAAGTTGCTATTTTGAGTTGCAGATGCATCTACCAAAAGTCAAAGCCACTTTTTACTTGCGAGTAATTTTTGTTGGCAAAACAATTACATGGCTATGAAGATTATTTTTTAATCCCCTCTTTGCCTTCAGTATTCACTTTTGTTTAGTCAGGCTTTTCTTCTTGCCGTTATCATTCTGAAGAACAGATAGTCTACAACTTATAGAAAACTAATTACATCACATTAAACTCCATCTTTAGAAATGTACTTTTCCCAGGCCAACCTTTCAAATCTGTACAAATTAATCAAGATCTCTGATTAAAACATAAACGAGATATATATGAATGTCAATCTTCCAATACACTGTCACCGAGTTTTTCATGGTTATAACAATAATGCATGGAACAACACTACAGAAATAGAAACAGCGTATTAAAATGTACCCTACAGACAAAAGGGAAAATAATTAAATATGGAAATTCACTTGAATTAGGACAAGCTCTGCTACTAAAACTCTTGCTAACTTTAGCTCTTCATTCTAGTCAGAGTGTAGTTACAGCCCAATAGGCTAAAAACTTTCTCCTAGATGAAGTCGTCCTGGGAAGCAATCCAATTCCAAATATTTTACTCCCAAATGAAGAGTAGTGCAGAGCATACTCCATAAAGAAAGCCTTATCTAATACAGGATTTATGTATCTCTAGATGATTAGGCACTGCAAAACCAAGCTTACAAGAACTGGCCCCAAAGTGATCTAAAGCTCTCTGGGTGAAGCATCTGGATATACATACGAGCTCTGGGTTCATACCATGCAGGCCAGTAGGGAAAAACAAACAAACAAACAAACAAACAACAAAAACACAAAAACAGAAGACCCCAACAAACAACAACAACAAAACAATAAACACTGATAGAGCAACAAAACTCAGCGTCCTTCTCCAGAGTTCAGACAGAACTACAAGACAACAGTCTAAGAGTTCTCTCTCTCAAATGAAGGTGTCAGAAGCGATGCTTTGGAATATGTTTTATTTTAATATCTGGAAAATAGAAGAAATAGTAATACTTGGCTCACACTTAACATGGTACTTATACAGTGATGAGTTCAGGATACAAGGACTGATTTATTCAAGTAACTCAAAAATGGATTTGGTTGTAAAAATATAAGGCGGCTCTAAGAACATGGAGAAATGTCCTACAGCACAGCCTTGTCTCTAAGTTTACTTGCCTAGTTGTAATCTACAAGGTAGTACTGGTGTGTGTACTTTTTTTCTGGTCCACCATCTTCCATCTCTGGAAGTGTAAATAGAAGAAATTAACTCTTCTGTACAGACTGCCTGGTAGCTTGATATTTATTCTTCACCCCTCATTCCAGGAGAGTGAAGAAGCATTTCAACACAGACAAACTAAGTGTCCTAACTATTAAGTTATAACAGGTAAACAAGGCTTCCAAACTCACAATATCTTAGATGAACATGACAATAAGCACATACTACTTGACAGTGTGTCCAAAACAAACTGACAAAAATTGTACATTGCTGGATCTTCAACAATCCAGAGAACCTCACAGCAGGCAATGCAATACACCAAGCTTACTATTAAGAGATAGCAAAATATTATCTCTTCACTGGTCAACAGCTAATGTTTCTGCTTTGGACAAGGAAGCTTTTGTTACCTACACTCGAGAGGAAAAGGCCAGTACTGACAACATACATGAAACAATAACAAAAGCCTCAATGTGAAGGGTGATATATAGCCTTCACAAAGGAAAAAGGTCATGAAAGTCAATAAGCTCTGACGTTTCATTTCCAGCAGTGATGAATATGAAGGGAAATTTCAGTTAAATAAAACCCCAAGTACTTACGGGGATTACTGAATTACAAACCAATACGGAAGAGTAAGATAGTTCAGAACAGAGAAAAGGGCAGAACAAATGCTAACCTCTTTTCATAGTCTTCAGATTTTTTTTTCTTTTCTTTTTTTAAATACTACCATATTTTGCTGTTTGAAAAGCTTTCTAGTAGTATGGACAGTTTTGCTGTCTAACTATACAATTTCTGTCTAAAAAGACCCACAGTCTAAAACTGCTGAATGGCATAAAAACAAATGCTTCCATGAGCTTCAGCGCCCAAAAGTAAAGGTGGCACCCATAGAAAAACAAGAACTTTTGGGTGATCCTTGAGCTACAGACCAGCAAGTCTTACTTCTGCAGAAAGCAAACTGGTAGGTATTACAGTGGAGGAGAACACCACAGGACACGTTGATGAAAAGTACACACAGAGGAAGAGATGATGTGGCTCATGAGGAGGGATGTCGTGACACAATCTATTGAATTCTGCCACGGGTCAGCCAGCATGCAGACAAGCATCATCTAGTTGATATAATGTACTCTGTTGTTTATTTTTTTTTTTTTTAATAGAATCCCTCAAGAAAAGCCATTAAATTGGCAAGGCTCTCACATAATCTTGGGGAAGGTTCTCTAGAGAGTAACTAAGAGGGAAAACAAAGGGCAATTTTTTTTTATATTGTATAATTATATTATATAATAAATATTATATTTATATATATATATATTCATTTTATATGGCCTGAAACTAAGTGTTCCCCACTCGCCTCAAACCAGTGCTCCGCAGAAGCACATAACCATTAAAAAATGCATGTGCTTAATAATAATATGCTTGAAACTAAAGCTACAGCCTGCTGGCCATAATTCCTAGCCACTGAATATGAACTGCAGAACCCCTGAGTCCTCACTGAACCCATGATAGATTAAAAGAGTGCAGTGATTTCCCTTAATTCTTCAAATTTAGTTAACTTCTGAATGTTTAGACCCCAGGAATGAACAGTCCTGGGGTCTAAAGGATAATTTACACTCTGTCACTTTGTCCTTGAAACAGAAAAAAAACCATTAACATTGCATCTTGTGCTATTTATTTACCTTGCTCACTTTCTAGTTTCTGCTAAGCTTATAGCACTGACACAACCCTACCTAGGAAATTTAATATCATCCCTGTAAAAATTATGGCTTTCCAAAAAGGTCAGCTGGATTGGTCACAATCAAATCTCAATGTTCTTCCAAAAAGGTTCAGTAGCCTTTAGCTCATGAACACCAGTGTTTCGGAGAAGTAATTCCATTCAAGTTATATGTTTTTATCTTGTTAATTAAATGAGGAGAAAACAGACACTGACATATTGAATTCCCACTACTAAGTATTTCTATGAGGAAAAAAATAAGTAGGACAGAATACTGTAGGGAAAACTATACAAAACGTAATAGTAAGAAGAAAAAAAAAAGAAAGTCACTTTGGATATTTAAATATTTAGAACTATATATGATTATTTAGAGTTGTTTATATCTGATTTTAAAACACAAAATACTCTTTTAACTAGCTTTTTTTTTTTTTTTTTAAATCACGTGGTTTATTCAGGCTCTGGAAACATTCATGCATCTCCAAAACAAATTCACTTAGAGCTTGGTCCATGATGATAACTATGAGAGCTGGTTTATTTTTATAGACTGTTGCTAAAGCACTCGTGGACTAAAAATAACTTCTGTTAAACAATGATACTGTACTGTCAAAATCTATAATGAAAAAATACTTTTCATAGATCATCCAAATGAGGAGAGTGAAAATGAACGGTTATTTCTGAGACATAATAAGTAAGGACTTAACACAGTTAAGATTCAGAAATAAGATTCTGAATGTAAATAAGATGTAGCCTAGAGATGCTTATACACTGACTGTGGATGGGGAGGCACAAATGTTCTAATGACCTTTGTTTCTAATGATACATGTATGTAAAGTTCCCTAGAATAGTTTTCTAGATTGGCTGTAGAAGGCTTTTTGTCTTTTGTAGTAATCTGTGAGAGCGCCTGTGTGACTTCCATGGACTCTGCCTCTCAACTTGAGGACTTTTCTGAGTAAGTTCATTTCACTTCTCTGTTCTTCTGAAACCCAGTGTCTATGTGTGAAGTGTGGCTGTTCTTAAAACATCAAACACGACTGTACAGTACAAATTGCTATTGAATGGCCTCTGCTTGTGACTTAAATTAACTCTTGCTTGTGATTTACCATTACTGAAATAAACCCTCCAAGTTTTTCTTCAGCAAGGCCAATTTGGCATCTATTTAAGTTTTCCATAAACAGCTTCTCTAGAACAACCTCATTTTGCAATTGCACCAAGTCACATGTGAGCACCTGAAATCCTGTGTCTTAGCTGCACTACATCTTTCTCATTCATTTTAATTGTTGCAGATTTGAGTTTTCCTCTTTTGATCTGAAGACTAATATTGCATCCTAAAAGTATATCTTTATGCCTTTATTTGTATTCACTTAAGTCAGTCTCGTGTCCCCTTCATTTAGGGCTTCCAGACTTCTAGATGTTATGGAACTTCTCAGACATAACACCACTCTACAGGGTCTTGATTCCCTCAGGAATTTTAGCAGCATATTAAGCCACAGTATCTCTGTCTTTTCATTTCACAATGGATGGGAACTGCTGAGTCATGGCCTGGGGAAAAGGATCTGGTCAGCCCTGGGAGCACAGCTGAAGGCAATTCAGCTGTCTGACGAGAAGAAGTGGAGCCTGGCTGCACCTCTCTTAGACCTCATTTAAGGGCTGACTGCCACTGGGGAAGGATCTCTTTCTGGAGATCCCTCCTTAGTGAAGCTTTCCCCTGCGAACCTGCAATCTTCTAATGCAGGTGAGCAATCTTCTTCCCTTCCATTATAGCACCTTACTGTGCTGGTCCTTCCGTCATAACACCTCTGTTGTAATGCCTTTCCCATCATACTGATCTGTCCAATTGCTACACACGATATTTCACATGGTAATATGAAAGGAGGATGAAAAAAAAAAAAGTAAAACACCTATTTGTCAGAATAGAATGCTGCACAACCTGTAGAAGCTAGTTTAATTTAAGAGCAGTAGTCTATACAAATTAACATAGCTTCCTTGCCAGTAAACTCCAAACAGAGCTAGTCTGTGAATTTCTCAGAGCATCTCCTTATCAGTGAGGAGCAGGAACAAAACAGATTTGACTGCAAAGTGATGACTATTGTTTCCAGCACACACACACAACTGTACCCACCCAGGGAGCCCAGCTGCCTTTCCCTCTTCGCTGTTCCTACAAATGAAACATCCCTCCTCCTGCCTGTAGAGGCAGTAAGTGTTCAACACCTTTCCCTGCTATTCTTAGTTTACACTTTACAGCCAGCAGGAGACACTCAGTGCATTACCCTCCAAGTGCACCAACACGTAACAACACAGCTTACAAGTCACATACAAAAATGGTGACTGTGCTCAATTAGGAGAGGAAAATAAGGTTTGTACAGTTGTGCTCTTCCTCTCATATACACACATCTAATTCTATTGGTGTGAGTAGACTTAGCTATTATTTCTTTTTTTTTTTTTTTTAATGAATGTTTGTTGTAATTCAGATCACACTGTGCTGAAACATCCATTAAGCACGGATAGGAGAAAAGATGACCCATAGTTTTCAATGCCATTCACCTGAACAGAACTGTCATGCTTCACTCATGCAAAGAATAGTCCTCTCAGTAAATTGAAATCCACGCTGAAGACCGGCTTGCAGAAGCAGTGAGCAAGCCACATGAAGACCATACTGTATGCTTAATTATCTATAAGCAAGGTAACTTTTTCCCATTATTTCTAACTGCCCTAATAAGGAAATGGCATAGAGAAGAATGACATACATTCTGTGACAATAAGACCACTGAAAATGCAAACGTATTTCATATACAATTTCAAATTCATCATCAACCATAAGTGCTGGGAAGAGCAAAATAATTAAGAATTATATTTATTGGATACTTGTAAGTGTATTAGTTGCTCAAATGACTTTGAAAGTCCATAGCTTTTTAAATACATGTTTACCAACACAGAAAAAAGAGATCTACACAACGTGCATCGTAATGGATTCTGCAGAGCACATGGGTTAGCTGAAATCCTTATGGTTCAAGTAAGATAAGTCAGTTTTTCAACTCTTCCTAATCCCATTACCAGCTGCACAAACGACTTGTGGACATTTCACAGCTTATGGTCCACAAAACCCTCTGTAACTATTCTTTTTCTTTATTTTCAATTGAAAAGAGTTCAGATTCTGTGAGCTAGCACTTGGTATATTAGAAATGAAGCAGATCTGCAGCTAAAGCTGCAAGAAAAATGAAGGAATGAGAATTATTAATCAAAAGGTAAGGAAAAAAGATCAAGATTTTAAAAGTTACTATTATATGGCATGCTATTTATCAGTAGCTTGAGATAATAGACAGAGTCCCACTCAGAACAAAGCCTGTTACGTGTTGAACATCACCTGCTGGCACTGTTAAAAAGACATCCATGAGATAGGCAAGATATTTGGAAAGAAAGAACACCCTGTGCCTCGCAGTCACTAGTTCCAAGCAGAAAGCACCATAGTAGGAAATTCAGAATCACAAACAAACCCTTGAATACATTTCACCTCCATAAAAAGCCCCATTCTTTCAAATTAAGTGGCTTTACAGAATTGAAGTGGTTATAAACCCCGTGCGGAAGACCATTTTTATTATGAGATCTTAAGAATAAGAAATTATTTTGGCAGCAGCAGTGAAGATAAAAGGCATAGGCAAGTCTTGGAAAAACTGTCTCAGCTAAAACTCTCCAGTACTTCCCCCTGTAACGCCATTTCTTCAGTTCTTACAGCTTCACCACGCTACAATTGTTCACATGGAAATTTTCCACGATGGACTTTTGCCACTTACGAGAGATATTTTTCAGACCAAGTTTTCTAGCCCCTTCTGACAAAGAAGCAGGGGAAAAACCACGCTGCTCTTTACAGATTAATGAATCCTGCTGACCTTTCCATTAACTCCTCAGAATTAATGGACCACCACATACAACTTTTTGCCAACCTCCTGAACTTGTTCAAGTGTAACTCTTTGCGCAGACTGCTAATTTACACATGCAGAAGAGATTTAGATTTCAGCAACATACTGATCACCCTATCCAAACACTATACAGGAGACAGGGAAGCCACACGTGGTAAGCATAAATGACTAGAAGAAGACGAACTGAAAGACAGAAATGGGGAGCCAATATGACAGCAGAATGTGGGTACAGAAACTGGGATAGAGAGTACTAAAGAGGAGTTGGTTGGTAAGGTAAAGAGGTGGGAAAGCAACAGCAGGAGTTTAATCTAGGAGAAAACGCAGGAGGGCAACAAGCCAGGTCCACACATTTCCTTCAAGAACTGGAACAAAAATCTAAATTGCTATCTAGTAGACAAATGGTGACACGTACAATCTGCAGAACTGCAAGTAATAAATCCTCTTCCCCTGTGGACCCCAGAGAAGATAACTACATACTGCTCTGCTAAAATAAAACTTCTAATTCAAACTACACAGGTCTGTTGGATTGGAAGTTATCCATCCTGATAAAGAACAACATCTGGTTTTTTTCCAAACTGTTTTTTAAAACAAAACAAAACAAACAAACAAAAAAACCCAAAGAATTTACAAGCAATAAAACAAAATTCAAGGAAATCAACAACTGCAAAAACTGAAAGTCTGTGTAATTTTTAATTAGGCTTTTCTGTGTCTATGTTTTATGAGAGAATTTGTGATATCACAATCAAATGCAATAACATACATGACATTCATGTTTGCTTTTTTTTCTAGCAAACAATGCTCTGAAAGCTAGTAAGAGTTGCACAGAGAAAGGAAATGCTGTCTGCAGACATTAGCTGCAGAGCTTAACAAGTTCTGCACTAAAGGAGGCAGGCAGTTGAAGGATAAGAAAGGACAGCCCTACAGATGATGCAGTTGAATGCTGCATTTAAGAACTGTTGTAGGTTGTATCTCTGCTACTGATGCAATCCATCGGGAACGCCAGAAAATCTGTGTAACTGTCCTGAGACCACAGGACACTGTAAACTGCAGAAGTATTCTGCAAATGAACTAGGGCTATGTTTGGAATATGAAGGTCTATTAAAGATGGTAATGCAGGAAAATCAATTGACTAGGTTAATGTTTCCAAATGAGTGCCAAGAAGTGTGTTTACATTTGTCTTCTTCCTATGGCTCAGTTCAACCAAGTAGAAAATGTCCCTCTCTTCTCAGGCTGTTTTGAAATTAAACTAAATTGTGTAGTGGAAACGCTGAGTCATGGCCTGAACCAGATAGTGAGCCCCTGGTGTGAAGGCAGGGCCAGCCCATGGGAGCTCAGGTGCATTACATGCACCTGAGTGACAGGCAGGGGTGGAGCCAGAATCCACCCCCTCCCAGACCTCATTTAAGGGTTGGCAGTGAAGGCAAGGTATCTTGCTGGAGATCCCTGCCTACCTGAGGCCTTCCAAGGGTAAGCAGATTCTTTTCTTTGTTTCTGCATCTACAGCTGTTGCATTTGGGCATATCCTCACCTGCTGCAGCCCAGGACTTTGCTAATATGTTGTCATTGCTACACTTTGCATTGTGTTACAGCATTACGAATTGTAAAGAACAAAATGAAAAAACGATAGTTTGGAAGTAACTGTCCTAAAATGAACCCTAGAATATCTCAATATAGCTCGTGACTATACTCCTTTAATGTCCCTGCCTATACCTATGTAATTCCAGCAACAGACAGTGACAACATGAAGTAGGGACTGATGGGGCAACACCAGGAACCCAGTAGTTTACATTATATACATATCACTCTTATATCTTTTCAAAGATTTTTACCACTTGAAGTTGCATCCTGACCTAAGGGCAACTCATAGCCTTCCTGTGGCTATCTCTCTAGTCTCTCTAACTCCTTCAGTCAGTTATAAAGCACCCTCCATCCCATTCAAAGTCGTCACTAACATTTAGGAGACAAAGTCACATGGGACTAATACTTCATTAGACCTTACCTCATTTTGTGGAACAGTAGCAAAAGGCTGGATGACAGCTGCCAGTGGAATGCGAGCCTGTTTGGCCATATCTGAAGTTGATGGGAAGCAGTAGGTAGTACATCGGATGTAACGAGGGCTGGCATGACCTAGAACATCCAACAAAGCAGGTGCAATGAAAGATAAAAGGAGTCAGTCTGTTCCAAAAACATACCAAGGTAAAAACAAAACAAAACTCAAAAAAACTACAACAAAAAGGATTCCTAAATTAAATATATTTTGCAGATTCCTAAATTAAACATATGCTTTCCTTCCTTACATGCAAGCTTTTGCTCATCACATCTCTTTATGTCAGCCTACTGCCTCCCCCTGTAGACAATTTTTTTTCTGGCTGTCTGAGTTCCATCCAGGTATTTAAATGTATCAAGAAAAAAAAAAGTACAACCATTTGCAGTAAGAATCATAATGGATATTAACTCAACAATATCTGTATCTGAGAGGTTAAAAGGAAATAATACGGACAAAGGCCCCAGTGGTGATGTCAACACTGTATATAACAAAATGCAGTAAACAGATACTCACTGTGAAGACCACCCTAATTAGCTACTTCCAATTCAGAAGATAGTATACTAAGTGTTAACAACACCTTGCTCATTTACTGTACAAAACACCGTGTGCTAAAATCGCTCCATCACTTCTTGTAGCACACATAGCTCAGTTCCCTCAATGAGAAACTGTGTATCAGAAGAGTACACGAGTTCTGGAAATCTAAGAGACATCAGAAATTGGCTTCCTCATGTTCCTTTTTCAACCATTGGGCAGTAGGTCTTGCTTAATCTCTTAAAAGGCATTTCTTTGTCCATTAGAATGACATTACCTCATTCTCAGGTAATATCCAAAAAAACGTGATGTATGTTGTGTATAGTTATCCAAACACTGATAAATAAATGCTGGACTAAATTACAGTATCAGTTCAGATTGTATTAAAGTATCAAGTCTGCTGTCAGGACCAGCACATGCAATATGGTATTTACAGGCTGTAGGCAGAAGCACACGAGAATAACCACATGAAAACATTAAGCCAACTAGACAGCTCATGCTCTGTCCCTATAACTTGAACAAAACATTCCAAAATTCGTATCTTAACATACAACAATGCCAGGCTCATTGCTTCTTGTAATATCCATCTCTTAAAATTTCAGAATAATTTGAAGATGCTTTTCAACTTGAAAACCTTGGAAATGTTCAAACTGAAAAGAAATGTTGTGTCAATTATTCTTATTATTTTAAATATCAGCAAGCATAGAGGTGGGGGTAAGGCAATCTCAGGGGTTTCACTAGAGTTAACCAAAGGTACGAGAATTCAATTCCCATTTGTCCCACTTCTCCTTTTTTCCACTCCTCTAAAGGGAATGATCTTCCCACTCCATTTTCAATTCAAGATTAAGGAGCAACATCTCTAGGTGATGTGAGAATTTACTCATATATACATATATTTATTTGCTTTTACCTAAGAAGATTCCCAAAACAGTAACAAAGACAGTTACCTTGATCTTGGATTAAGCAGTCTGTGGTGACAAGAGGAGGAACCTGTCCTCTTGTGTTTGTAGCATATATCTGCCCTCCCCTAGAAGATTTATCATTTTCAATCACTTGAATCTGATAAATAAGAAGCAAGAACAGTATGAGAAAGGTTAGCCACACATTCAATTACATTCATAAACCATTAACATTAACATCTACACAAAGTAAACCTATTGACATTTTCTTATACATCTCCCATTAACTTATCACATACAAACTTCCAGTACAGTCAAGAACTAGAAAACTATACACAGAGCTGAGCAGTATAACTCAAAAAGACAGTTGGCTGTTCGAACTCCACAGAAGAAACGTCACACATAGGGGTTGACCAGACCTACGTGCAGTGAACAAGTGAATTGTTTAGAGCACATTGACTGCAAGGACAGACATTTTCAAGAAAGTCTAGCCAGCAAACCAAGGAAAGCGATTATGTAAATACACTCTTGCTACTGCATCAGGTCTTGCATACTCTGAAATGAAACTGAAGTGCCAACAGGTTGCATCACCTGACTCATATGCCAGGTTATCTTTTCTATTACCACAACTGTGCCAGCTGCTGCCCTTCATAAATGAATGTGCAGGTGATTAATCAGACTGCAACACTGAGAAGAGTTAGCCCTTAACTCCTCAACTAGACTCCATCCACAGGACGGTTAAGACTTAAATGATAACCTATGTAGCGCATCACCTTCCTTGCTGAGCTATTTTCAGCACTGTCATTTAGAAAGCAGTAATTTCAATCCCCAAGAAATTCTTGCTGGCCACCAGGTAGTATTTCAGCACTGGAGCTCAGTGTTCTCAATCCCTGAGCCAGCCCCATGTTGTGAGCTTCCTCCTAGAATAAAATAAAGGAGAGCAATCACAGGAAACTTCTGGTGAGGCAGCTCTGATTATGTACAGATTTATTCTGGTTGATGCCTAGTTTACAGCAAGCTATGATGTATTTTCATGACATACACATGAAGCTAGCTAGTACTGAACAAATTCCCCTTGCATACACTTTCTAATACTGTCACTTCTGCACAGTCCTTCATCCTGTTTGATACTTTTCAGAATAAAATATATCAAGCTGTACACTGGTCCACACCATAAACTGTATCACTGAGATACCATTATTACTCTTTTTCCTCAAAGGAGGTATCTGTTCAGCAACACATTTTAGGAGTGTAACAGCTATGAGAAAAAAAGAGAAAGGAGACAGGGAATTTCTGAAACTGCCTTTGCCACTGTAACTGGTATCCCATGCAATTGTATCTTTACACTGCACGTGATTTTCTAATAATAGCTGGGATATTTCAGAAGCCTCAGCTGGAAAGCAAACAGAGAAGAAAAACAAATCTGGTCAGCGCAGAGTCTATTGATCACTGTCCAAGAGGGATTTCCTAACACACTAGGAATAATCTGGGGCCTGTAAAATTTTCTTTCTCTATTAAGTTTTTGTATAGCTATTTAAATATACAGTACATTCCTCAGAGCTTGTTCCATCTTCTGCTTGATTACTTTTCCCTGCCTGCTTGGCTAGTATACTTTTGCTAACTCTTGCATTAGTAGGGAAAAAGGCTTTGTTCTAAAAACACCCACTGGCTGAAGGAAGTAAACCATTCTCAAGACTTAGCTCTGCAAAGGATCATTGCATTGTGTTATTCTGCAGTTAACTGACCTAAACATATCATCATTCTTGGAAATAATATCACAGTTCTTGCAAACCAGATGCTGGTTTTCATAGATGTTGTCAGAGCACATATCAACCTCTAACATATATAAAACAAAATACATCAACAATGGCTACAGATAAGATTTATCTGGCAACACTATTGTAATTGTATAATGTAAGTATAACAAGAGAATTACACAGTCATACTTAATCTTCTGAATCAGCTTTTTTCCCCTCTACAGACACTGACCCAGATGCTGTTGCTTTTAAACATGTCATTTTGATCCTCTCTGTGCTGCTAAAACAAACCTTTTAACCTATTTTAGTATCACTGTCATAGTAAAGGCTGTTAATTCTACGTGCGTAATTGAAACAAGACATCAGTCCATGCTCTCATGCCAGAACCCCCTCTCTCTGCTTTTTTTTTTTTTTTTAATATATTAGACATGATGATTTTATCCCTCTTAAGTAGATTACCATACCGAAACACCACTAAGGCCATTTCCTACATTTGCTAATCATAATGACACTCTGGTTTTTTTTGGTGTGAGCATGCAATGTTTTTCTGTCCATTTTTTATTAAAACACACAGTGATTTTCAATTGCATCTAACTTGAAAACTGCATTTAATGGAGGCAATTGCAGTTGTTAACATTATTCTTAAGATATTTTCAGTTTTCCAGTAAAAGCATCATTGGATAAAACAAGGGAAAATCCCAATAGAAGGAAGCATGGCTGCACCCAGCTAGACAGGGCTTTCCCTCATCACAGTAGAATACAAATCCTTTCCTGTACAGCTGTACTGCTTCAGCAAAGGAGTGGAAGATTGCTTCACTCAGAAGAGCTTAGTAGAAAGTTCTGGCCTATAACTGCAAGACAGCCTGCTTCAAGAACCCTAACTCTCCAAAGACTCTCCAAAGACCTTTCAAAGTGTCCAAGTGATCACCAGAACCTGTAGAACTGTGTGCACCAGTGTGCTCTCCCCAGGAGTTCAGTACACTCCCCCCATCGCAACTCTGATCAACTGTTACCAATAAAAAACAATTTAATTACATCCTGAATCTAACAAGATGCTCCTTTGGGTAATAGTTTGACTACTTTCTTAGATGAACAAACCATATCTTGTTTTATTTTTCCTCTATCATTACTCTAAAAAGAAGAGGCAAAGTCCCACCAGAGCATATTCAGGCATGTTTCAACAACTGAGCCTTCTGAATTGTGTGAAGCTGAAGCATTAATTATACCCTGCGCTACTAAAATTCTCACAAGATTTTAACAGCTAGAAGGACGCTTAGGCAAATTGTTCTAGTTAGAATATCAGCACTGACTTTACTTTGTCTTCAGTGCAGCAGAAATTCATAAAAAATTAGTGGCCTGTTACTCACTGGGCTTGGAATCGAGTCAGGATCGAGCCTCTTCTGTGGTGGACCGGAGAGCTGTGCTGGACCTCCAGGAAAAGCACCAGGATACGACAGTTGAGATCCTGCCATCTGAGGGCCATAGTTTCCTGCAGAGTTACAAAAGACCTTTGATTTAAAGTACTTAAGTTCTGTTATCCATGTTTAACATCAACTTTTACCATGCAAATCATTTTTACTTCAGCTAAATGCAACTCATCCTTACTTTCCGTTTTCAGCAAGTATCAGAAATAAGTTCTGGCTCACACAATCTGTTTTGAAAGTAAGCATAATACGAGGTGTGACAACTCTAGCTTCAGACATTTTCTAGTACATGTCACATAAGACTATCTAGAGCGGGTTATTACAGCTACTACACCTAGAGAGCAGGCTATTGCATTAGTGAGAATTTCTCTGTTACCATCAATCAGTGAAAACTAGTCTAGTTTGACAATTAAAAAAACTGCTGTTTTACTCACGTGTCAGGTAAAATAAAGTATGCTCTTATACAAATTCAGCATATTCAGTTTCAACTCTTTATTGGCATAGTAAAGAGAAGTATATAAAAAGGAGTATATGACTCTTTCCTGTTGTTTTTGTGCCTTTACCCACTACTAACCAAATCATCCTGCTCCTTTTTCTTGTTCTTTTCTTAACAGAGTGTTGAATTGTTGAACAGAAGTATAGTCTGCCTTGAATGCTGTGATCACTGAATCACAGAATGGTCTGGGTTGGAAGGGACCTCAAGGATCATGAATCTCCAAACCCTTGCCACAGCAGGGCCGCCAACCTCCACATTTAATACTAGACCAGGCTATCCAGGGCCCCGTTCAATCTGGCCTTGAACACCTCCAGGGATGTGGCATCTACAACTTCCCTGGGCAGCCTGTTCCAGCACCTCACCACTCTGTGAAGAACTTCCCCTGATATCTAACCTAAATCCTCCCTCCTTCAAATTAAAACCATTTCCCCTTGTCCTACTATTATCTACTCTTTCAAAGAGTCGGGTCTCCTCTTGTTCATAGGTTCCCTTTAGGTACTGGAAGGATGCAATGAGGTCACCCAGCAGTCTGCTCTTCTCCAGGCTGAACAAGCCCAGCTCCCTCAGCCTGTCTTTGAAGGGGAGATGCTCCAGCCCTCTGATCATCTTTGTGGCCCTCCTCTGGACCCTCTCCAACAGCTCCCTGTCCTTCTTGTAATGGGGGCCCCAGACCTAGATGCAGTACTTCAGATGGGGTCTCACAAGGGCAGAGAAGAGAGGGACAATCACCTCCCTGTCCATGCTGACCACCCCTCTTCTGATGGAATGGATTCCATTCTGATGGAATGGACTGATCTGATTGTCAGTAACAACTTTCCATTCTACAAAACAGAGATTAAATTTTCATTTCTTTAAGTCTGCAGAACACCAAACTTGAGAGTTCACAGTTCCAACAGTGATTCTCAGTGCATTTTTTGTTTTCAATTAGATACTAAACATCCTTCTTTACCTTGCTGAGGATGGTATCCAGGCCCTGGAGTCTGTCCTGGAAGTTGCTGCAAGTTAGGATTTGGAAGTCCAGATCCAGGGATCCCATCTTGTCTGGCCATATTAGGCAACGATGACTGAGCACAAAGGCCACTGAAATTGTTTGCTGGTGGAGGAATCTGTGGTCCAGGTGGTAAAGCCATTTGGTGCTGTGTCAGTGGCAGTGGCTGTGGACCCTGAAAAGATGCTGGATGTCCAGAAGACGTGTGAGAGCTCTGGATAGCACTAGGACCTGAGCAAGAAATAATATATATCAAATTAGTCAAAAAATGATAGGCTACTAGCTTGGCATGGAAGATGTATCGAGTAAAAAATACAACATTTGCAACATATAGCAAATACTGTATCTCATACTGATACTGCTTCATCAGGTAGATTCTGAATTCCTGTTAACAAAACAAATCAAATTTCACCGCTTAAGTCTGAACTGATTCAGATGTTCAACTCCATTTCCTTTGACTATTATCAATAAAACCCTGCAGCTGGGGTGGATGGGAAAAAGGACAGGGAGGCCACTTCAACAATTCTTGATTAGAATACACATAAATCACTGTTTGCCTTTGATATTATAATTAATTTTATGATGTGAAAAATTCCTTTTGGCTTAATAATCAATTTTTCTTACATTATTTTTTGTTAATATGTTGTTCCCATTTCACCATGATGAACTCAATGGAAGTTTAACCAACACATTCAGTCTGGCTTACAACCATTCTCTAGAATTGATGCCAGAAAAATGAAACGTGGTAATTACTTAGCACACACTGGTGAAGAATTCTGTTGTTAACAAGATCCAGATTCCTATTAAAATTAAGAGATCCTGCAAATGGTTTCTTTCTGAGACTTAAAATCTGTAGATGTTATTTTATAAAGCCTACATTTTTAGTCAAACATCTCCCAGAGAACTACAGCAAAACAAAGCAAAAGGACCAATGTTAATATACGAATACTGAAACGCACCTTAGAATCATAGAATTGTTTGGGTTGGAAGGGGCCCTTACGCTCATGTAGTTCCAACCGCCCTGCTACAGGCAGGGACACCTCTAGACCAGGTTGCTCAAAGCCCCATCCAGCCTGGCCTTGTGTGCTTCCAGGGAGGGGGAAACCCAAGTCTCACTGGGCAACCTATTCCAGTGTCTCACTGCCCTCACAGTAAATAATTTCTTCCTGATATCTAGTCTAAACCTACCCTCTTCCAGTTTAAAACCATTTCCCCTTGTTCAGTTGCTACATGCCCTTATAAAAAGTTCCTCCCCAGCTTTTGTGTAGATCCCCTTCATGTACTGGAATCTTCTACCAGACTTATTCACTGAAAACAAATTTTATAAAACACAAGTTCTGATCCTCAGCTGCTGCAGAAGTCTTAAAAGCTATCAACTTCAGTGTTCTTTCAAGTTACAGAACTTAGGCTTACAGCTAAGCAAAAACCATAACAATAAAAACGAACATGGGGCATAGTTGTAAAGCAGCAATGCCTTCAGTGGTCTGAAGGGTATCTCAACCCTCCTCGATGTAAGAAGATAAGCAAGAACATTGCATTTCACATAATCATTGCTGGAGGCAATATAATGAAGGCAGGAAGAAAGGCAATTCTTTTTTCTCTAAATAATTTCAGTTGCTGTATATGAAGTGCTCCTGTAGAGATGCTGCGTCAAACTTCAGCCTGCACAGAACAGTCTGACTTAATTGTGAACTTGCAGTTCAGTACAGAAAGGCTGAAGTCAAGTCAAAATTATTTTTATTAAGGCAAAGAAATAAGTTTTCACAAGTAGTTGTACAAAGAGAGGGTCAGACCCTGGGCAATTACACAAGTTTTTATTTAACTCAAATCAGTAACCTATTAAGTCAGAGAAGGAAAACCCACACAGTCTAAACTGAAAAGTTCATCTTTAGTCATATCTCAATAAGATATCAATGACCCAGGTGATCTCAGTTCAACAGTCTCATCCTCGCAACCATAATGGCCACAGCAAAACACGATGCTGACTACATTCCACTGCTTTTCAATCTTATAGTAAATTTGGATAGGAAATATTCAGAAAAAGCAGACCTAGACAGACATAAAATCACTGATGGAAGTGACTTACATGGAAGAATCACATCTTACCTCAGCTTACTTCTAACCCTGGATTAAATACAAACAAGTTTAGATGAAAAATTTACAAGTTTTGGACCGAAAAAAGAATTAGATTGTTTTGAAATGGAAACTATAAAAAGATGAGAAAAATGAAACTGCACATTTTTTATCATGTCTTGGCTGTTATTGACAGCATAAACAAATAACAAGAAATGACTGACAAGGTAACCAGTATGTATGGAAGGCTTAGCATACTTTAATTCAGAACTAACGCAACAACACTGACGTAAGAAATAGGATAAGATTAAACACCATTACTTGAGTAAATGAGAGTGGGAAAGATTTTACTATCTGCTTTTATAGAAGTTCAGTACATTTCTAATCACCATAGTCTTAATAGCTTTAAATGAGAAGAATCAAATAGATAAAATTGATTACCATAGCTATTTATCTGCATGCTGTTCAGCTGGTTAGCAAGTTGTGTTGTACACGACGTGGATGCAGTATGTGGGGAGGCTGGCTGTGAGTGAAGACTGCTGGGAGGATAGGAAGGTCCTGTATTGTTCGGAGGTGGAGGGCTTTGAAACCTACATGGAAAAATGAGTGCAGTTATGCAAGATATTACACCAACCAGTCATAATTCCAGAATGTCTGATACCTTCTGAAGTGTAATGCTGAAACAGTTAATTAGGATGATCAAACTCTCCAGAGAGTTTTCTCATCTTCTGCTCAGAAAAAGCACATTGTTGTTAAAAGCACAAAGAGAGAATGCCCCCTCCTTTTTTTTTTTTAAGCAACAAATACAACAACAAGAAAGAATATATTTGTTTAGTTACTAGAAACAAAGAAAAATGTATTCCATGGAGAAGAGAAAGAATAACTATATGAAAACTTGAAAATTAAGGAACTTAAGCTTCTGAACACATATCTCTTCATCCCCTTTATCTACTTAGAAAGGAAACTTCTGTACTGGGGATGAATAAAGTCTTCTCAGAGAACACATACTCAGCACCTCTGTGAAAAGACAGCAATTAATAGAGAAACCATTAAGGAGTACCCAGCTGTAGAGAGAAAAGGAAGATGTAGGTGGGAAAACCTGCTGCACGGTTATCAGGCATGGTAAAATATGAAGGAAAGAGAAAGAACTGAAGAAAAAGAGAAGGTAATACATGTGATGCTGTTTTATTCTGGACAAATGAGATTTCAGGCTCTCTCTCAAGGATCTACACTGTTTTACCTACAATCATTTCTAAAACTGAGGAGGGTTCTAGGTATATTGAAAGAAAACTTTGATGTGGATATTTCCTTTGCCAGAAGAACAACTCTCAGCAATCTGTGAATTAAACAAGATCTGGTTAAAAGAAGAAAAAACAAAAGCTTCAGGACAATGATTGGAAGGAAAACAGGAAAGAATCAGCATTTTGCGGGGCTGGTCATGTCAACTTGATTCTCTTTTCCTTGTTTTCAGGTCTTCAGCACAACAGACACTTCTCCCTGTTCATCAGCACATTGTCTTTTACAATGGATCACCAGTCTCTGTAGGTCCTTTTCACACAGTGATAAGGCACAGACAACAAGCTTTCTTACTTACATGCCTCATGAAACATATATGCCTTTACTTAAACACAAGTAACTATATCACAACTAAAAAAATGATACAGAAGCAGAGTTCAAATAATTAAAATAAGAATGTTGTTAAATTATGTTAAGTTCATTAAAGTAAAGTATAGGTTCACAAACTCATGGGAAGTTAGCAAAATAATTAACAGCTGTCAGAATTAAGTAAGCAAGCATGTTTACTCACTTCGAACCCTCTGAAACATATACATTTTGTAATCAAGCTTGTCCATCACCTTTCAACCCCTCATACCACAGTTTTTCCAAGATTTATTTGTGTAGCCCCCACCTGTCCCTAGCATTCTCCCTCACCCACTCCTGTCTTCTACACTTCTTCCTGTAAGCTCTGGAGATAGGAAAACAACACTTGGAGCATTGTCGTTGTTAATCTCAGGCCTGAGCAAAAAAGCAACAGTCATGCACCTGAAAGCCAAATCTGCATTATAAAATGTCTTTGAAGTACCCTACAGAACCTCAGCTGAGCTCCCACAACAATGAAGCAAAGATACCCTAAAAAGGAGGGAAAAACCTACACCTATACAGACGTGATTACAGCGAGAGCAGGATTGGTCTCTTCTCACTGGTGACAGGATGAGGGGAAATGGCCTTAAGTTGTGCCGGGGGGGGGTTTAGGTTGGATATCGGGAAAAACTTCTTTACAGAAAGGGTTGTTAAGCACTGGAATAGGCTGACCAGGGAGGTGGTTGAGTCACCATCCCCGGATGCATTTAAAAACCATTTGGATGTGGTGCTCAGGGACATGATTTAGCAGAGGGTTGTTAGAGTCAGGCTAGAATGGTTAGGTTGTGGTTGGACTCGATGATTTTGAGGGTCTTTTCCAACCTGAGCAATTCTGTGTACCAGCCTTTAGTCAAAACTCACTGACAACTATTAATTTTTTACTAACTTTTTGGTACCTCACAACAAAGGAGAATTAAGACACCAAGAAATGACTAAAAAAGCAGCTCCTGTATATGAAAAAAACAATTATAACACCTTACTGCTGCTTATTGGCAATAAGTCTAAAGTTCAAGGAGAACAAATTATTAAAAATATAAAGCAACTCATGGTAAAGACATGATTTGTTCTAAAAATTAAATTAATGGGATTACGGATTATAATCTATGATCTGGCATCTTAACATCACAGGAAACTGAACTATGAGCTCCAGTTCAGAAGCAGAATGAGTAAGAACTGCCAAATACAAAAGAGGTGCCATACCTAAATGGCAGTGAAGCAGCCAAAGAGAGGAAATAGAGGTCAAATAAATCTCATGTACTAATTCTTGAAAGTCACCTATGTGGCTGTTGTCCTGCTGCACTGGCCCCACTTTGGAAGTTGTTCTGGCTGAACTGATGTGTACCAGGTGGTAGAGGCCCAAGAGGAGCCGATGATCCAAGAGGCACAGTTGGTTTCGACATACCTGCCAAACAAGAAGTACTTTTATGGAAGAATCCTGTAGAAATGCACAAGATGATCAAGAAATAAAAGTGTACAGCCCTGATCTGGCAATAAGAATATCAGCTATAGGTGGCCCTGCATGTGCAATGTGATTAGACAATATAACCTCAAGAGGCTCTTTCCAAACTCAGCCATTTTTTAATTCTGTAAGAAAGGACAGATTTTTGATCAGCTATAGAAGCAGATATGAAAAAGGACAGTAAGAAGCAACCATATAGTAGTTGCTAACTTTTCAGAAAAGGAACACAAGGGGGACAGTAAGAAAGAAGCAAAGATGGAGGAACAGACTCTTTAATTGAATTTGGACTACTGGAAATGCCCTATTACTGTGTGGTAAGGGTAATAGAGAAAGCAAGAGAGCTTGCTTTGCAGAGAAAGCAAGAGAGTCCTTTGCTTTGAGAGACTTTTGTCAATAAGAGAACTTGGAACAACCTTTAAAAAATGCCTCTAATATGTAGATCCAGTAAAACAATGCTAAAAAGAGTTAATTCACAACTAGAACATCAACTTATTATAATTCATGTTATTGTCAGAAGTAGTTCTGACTATATTCAGCATTGGGTTAAAGTAACAACACCTTTTGGCTTTCATAAGAATTTTTAGAGAAACTGGATAAAGCTTTTTCTATAATTTAATGATACCACAAAAACCAAGATCACACTATTTAACATAGTGGATATTTAGTTCTGCTATTACTGTATTCCAACACTTACATTGAGTTTAATGTAAGTTATCACCATATGTCTAGTATTAAAAAAATAATTCAGTCTTTTTTATTGTTTTAATTGTAATTTTCTTCTGCGATATCATATTGAGATGGTCCACCTCCTTCTTCCCTGTTTAGCCTACATGTATTAATAGAGTTACGTAAAGAAGAGCAAATCTTACTTTTTAGATATTTTCCACATTCCCAGATCACTAGTTTGCCTCTTGAAACATTGAAGCATACCACATAACAAGATGAAATTAATGTAGCATGAAGGACACATGATAATAGGTTTACCTTCTGGCCATCAACTACATCATCTGAAGCACAATTACACTGGTAGAGATAAAAAGCAAAGAACCCATTTACTTTTAGAAGCTACCCAAGTTTCCCCTCCTCGTTGAACGTAATTGTCCCCTAAGTGGTTAGAAAGCAGATGGGCTCCACTTACCATACGTTATCCAAGCACATCACCAAGCACGCAAGACTAAGTAGGAAAATATCAACTTGTATTCATAGGCAAGTTTGTGCACAAGAACTTGGTTGGGCACAGATCCTACTGTGAAGAATACAACGTATTTCTGAGAGACTGCTTGCCATTAACACAAATCAGTTCAGAATTATCACTCTATTCCCAGAAATCACTTCTTTTTATTTTTTCTGTACTAGATGTTAATCATAGAATCATGGCCTGGGTTGAAAAGGACCACAATGATCATTGAGTTTCAACCCCCCTGCTATGTGCAGGGTCACCAACCACCAGACCAGGCTGCCCAGAGCCACATCCAGCCTGGCCCTGAATGCCTCCAGGAATGGGACATCCACAACCTCCTTGCGCAACCTGTTCCAGAGCGTCACCACCCTCTGAGTGAAAAACTTCCTTCTAATATCTAACCTAAATATCCCCTGCCTCAGTTTAAAACCGTTCCCTCATCCTATCACTATCCACCCTCATAAACAGCCGTTCCCCCTCCTGTTTATATGCTCCTCTCAAGTACTGGAAGGCTGAAATGAGGTCTCCCCAGAGCCTTCTCTGCTCCAAACTAAACAAGCCCAGTTCCCTCAACCTCTCCTCATAGGAGAGGTGCTCCAGTCCTCGGATCATCTTAGTGGCCCTCCTCTGGACCCGCTCCAAGAGCTCCACGCCCTTTCTGTACTGCAGGCCCGAGGCCTGGACACAGTACTCCACATGGGGCCTCACAAGAGCCAAGTAGAGGGGGACAATCACTTCTCTCTCCCTGCTGGCCACCCCTTTTTTAATGCAGCCCGGGACACAGTTGGCCTTCCACGCTGCAAGTGCACACTGCTGGCTCATGTCCAGCTTCTCATCTACCAGGACCCCCAAGTCCTTCTCTGCAGGGCTGCTCTCAAGGAGATCTTCCCCTAGTTTGTATAAGTACCTAGGATTGCCCCGACCCAAGTGCAGCACCCTGCACTTGGTCTTATTGAACCTCATTAGGTTTTCATGTGCCCACTTCTCCAGCCTGTCCGGGTCCCTCTGGATGGCTTCCCTTCCTTCCAACATATTGACTGCACCACTCAGCTTGGTGTCATCCACAAACTTGCTGAGGGTGCCCTTGATGCCATCACCTATGTCACTGACAAAGATGTTGAAGAGTAGCGGTTCCAAGATCGACCCCTGAGGGACACCACTTGTGACTG
Organism: Gallus gallus; assembly: GCF_016699485.2. Lineage (NCBI taxonomy): Eukaryota > Metazoa > Chordata > Aves > Galliformes > Phasianidae > Gallus > Gallus gallus. The sequence goes on along the minus strand of NC_052535.1, from coordinate 54,439,574 downwards.
GTCTCTACCCTGACACAGATCCACTGATCACAACCCTCTGGCTGCGTCCAGCCAGTCAATTCCTAATCCATCAAACAGTCCATCCTCCAAATCCACATCTCTCCAATTTAGAGAAAAGGATGTGGTGAGGGACCATGTCAAAGGCCTTGCAGAAGTCCAGGTAGATGATATCCACCGTCCTTCCCCCATCCACCAAAGCCATCACTCCATCATAGAAGGCCACCAGATTGGTCAGGCACGATCTGCCCTTGGTGAAGCCATGCTGGCTGTCTCAAATCACCTCTTTATCTCATAAGTACCTTAACATAGCTTCTAGGAGGATCTGCTGTATGATCTTCCCAGGCACTGAGGTGAGGCTCACCAGCCTGTAGTTCCCCAGGTCATCCTTTCTCCCTTTCTTAAAAAGAGGAGTAATGTTTCCCATTTCCCAGTCACCAGGGACTTCACCAGACAGCCATGATTTTTTCAAATATGATGGAGAGTGGCTCAGCAACCACATCAGCCATCTCTTTCAGAACCCTGGGATGGATATCATCTGGCCCCATGGACTTATACACGTTCAATTTCATGAGGAGGACTCCACTGTTACAGTGGGACAGAAACCACTCCCCACACCCTCACCTAGAGACTCATGGTCCTGGCACACATGGGAAGCCGGACAAATCACAGCACTGCATTAAGCACCGGTACCTACTGCTTCCTGGACAAGAGTTCACACACAAGGGTCAGAGTTCCACTCCCAGACACCTTACGTTAACATCTGAACAACAACAATGTAGGCTAAGCTAGCGCTGACATAAGTAAAATGAAGAGATGCAAAACACCACAGAAATGTACATTCTGAAGACACATTTTAAGACAATTACACACCAGGCTGAGGTGCTGCATGTGAGGAGTTAGGGTCTCCATAATGCCCATAATGAAGTGAAGAATTAGGTGGTCCAAAACCTGCAGAAAAGCCTCCCATTCTTGGCTGGGATTGGGAATATGGAGGAGCTGTAACATAACCTTGTTGACTCATGATGGCAATATTCTCATTCCAAGTTTGGAGTTCTCTTCAGGAATCTGCAAAAGAGAAAGCAACACCTGCTATTACTCTTCATTCTTTGGAATGATTTAGAAGGCTGAGAATTATGTTCCCAGAAAGACAGAAGACACGTTAGAAGGTAAAAATTGACCTGGCAGTTAGGTAAACAATGCTCTTGTTTGACTGGTTGCTTAGTTTCCTCAACACTGTGAATTTAAATAAATCAATGAAATTACCTGAACAAGATTAACCTCTCCCTGGTCCATGGAAAGAAAAACTCTAAGGATGTGTATGTGGAAGTAAAAAAGAAAAGTCTAAAATTGTCCCCTTTAATGTGAAAATCTAAACTTCTAATAAGACTGAAAAAAAGACAGCGAGTCCAATACTCCAAATACTAATTACTGCGAAGAACATACAGGCACATCAAGAAAAGCAGAGTGACTAGAGTACAGAACTCCTCTAGTCAATCTGCCTCCTATCCTAGCAGACTTGTTTTAGATGAGAAAGTATTCCACAATGAAAGTAGTATGGCCTCAACAGTACCATATGTTGTCCTTGCTGCTACCATGCACCTTTTTTTTCTAAGCTTTCACATCTTGATTCTATTGTTTTCAAAGAAAGGGAGAACAAACAAATGAAGAACATGTTTTCCCACCATGAGATTTATTCTAAAAGATACATTAAGAAAATTTTCAAAAACTGGGAAATCTGGTGAATGCTAAACCAGATGATTCTATTTCACATGATCAGTTTTCAAATACAGAGCACTTTCCACTAAAAGCTTTGAAAAATTACTGAGGTTACATACACTGAAACCTTGATTGCTAGCTTTCACTTTTTCAGATAAAAAAAACTATTTTCATTTCATGTTGAATTAAAAACAAACAAACAAAAAAAAAAACACCACAAAACAACAGAATTCCATTGATTTTATTTATGCCCAATTTAAAACTGTTCTGAGAAATGATTAGGATCTGACCCAGTGAACTACTTCTGCAAAAACTCAAGTACACAGGCCAGGCATCCTCAGAGAACTAGAGATCCATTAAATAAACTAGTATTTCAGATGTTATTTCAAATAGCTTTCCCGACCAACTGCATCTCATGTTCTCTGAGTTGCAGAACACAAACAGCTTGAGGAACTGTGTTTCAGAAGCGTGTATGAAGGCACTTCAAAATTAGGTACACTTCCAAGATCACAACGTGGACATACTCAAGCTGTACTAGCACATGGCAGTAGACAGAAGTTATACTCATCAGAAAACCTATCTCTTGACTTCTCTTATTAAACATGCTGGAGAAAAAAAGAAAAAAAAAGATAAAATAAAAAGTGTTACTCATCTTAACCATCAGACAAGAAATCACTTTGAGCTGGGTACTCTCCTCACAACCTGGCCACAGTACTAAGCCACACTTGTCAGCACAGCTTAAGATTTCTCAATTAAACTACCCAGCACTGAATTGCTTTGGATGGGTAAGCCTGAGGGTCTGCCTCTTATTTCTTAGTAAAAAAGGTAAGATAAGAATAGAAGAAGAAAAAAAAAAAAATGTTCACACAGAGAGGCTCCTTGCTGTCAGCCATACTTTCTTCCTTTCCCCACCCCCATCTGAAAAGACGTGGCAGTGTGTTTTAGTTACTCCAAAGGACAATAAATCACTACTAAATCACCTACACAGTCATATAAACAGATATATATTTTAAATCTATAAAGAGATTTTCACATTGAGCAACAGCCAACACCTTCAGCTACAACAGCATCCAGGGGAAATGACTTCCTCCACTGCTTACTCACTCACACAAAATCTTGCCACGTCGAACTTCCCACAGACAGCATAAACACACACAGGCTGTCCTGAATAGAAACAGCAACCAAACACAAAAAAAGCTTATAGAGCCCAGTTCCAGATTCTACTTAAGACCAAGCACATTTACCCGCTTCTAAAGATATGGACATAGAGAAACTCAAGATGTAACTAGCTTCAGCAACACTTATGATAGCAACAGACTGCCTAGGTTTTATCAAGTTCCAACAAGAGATACACAGATTCTGCCTGGAAATCACACAAGAAAGATCAGAGAATCTGCTAAACTGAAAGCTTTTCCTGGCTTTATTTGCGACAAGTGTCACTGCACAGAAGGACAAAACTTCTTGTCTCTGTTAGCCCCAGTTTACTTCCCTCCCCAGGGCCTGCACACCATTAAAACAAACACTTCTCCACAACAAACTGCTACTAGAGGACTGGTTGTCATCTTTTTATCCAGAGGATTGCTCTATTTACGCAATGCTCTGCTGCACCAATACCACTGTGAAGATGTAACACTCCATTAAGTACACGTAGAGTATAACAGAATAAGCATCACGATCTCAGCTACCTGAAGGGGAACTATTAACTTTATATTCATTTTGAGACACCCTGCTTGGCAATGTAACAGCTAGAAAGAGGTGATTTTACTCCCCAGGGCACTCTACAACATCATTTTTGAAAATAACGTTTGGCACGCATACCTATATACATACAGACATGTAAAAAGGAGCATAGCTACATGCATTACGCTTACTTTTTATAAATACATTCTGGAAAAAGAAAGCACAAGGTGACACCAACCCCAGCTCCTTGCCCAAACGGCACATGATTAGCACCTGTCTCCCCATTACCTGAGGCCACACGTCAGTCAGCGCTGTACCAGGTGCTGCTCGGAGCCCCGCGCGAGACGCCCGCCCGCCGTGCCCCCACACACGGGCAGGTGCCCCCCACACACGGGCTGCCACCAACTCCCCCGACCTCCCGCCCTCGGGCTGGCTCACAGGGCGATCCCTAAGCACCCCGGCACCGCTACGAAGCATCCGCTGCTCCCCACACGGGGCACAGCCACGACCTTCCCTCCCTCTGCCCCCAGCAGAAAGCAGCGGCCGCGTGCCGTGCTCCGGTACGGCCGTTAGGGCCGTTACCTGGGCGCGGTGTGCAGCCCTCACCCGACAGAGCGCGCGCCACCCGCTCACCCGAGTGCCACGTCTGAGCCCGCCGCGCGCCACCGCCACGCGGCCCCCCCCGCTCGGGAGCGCGCCCGGCAGCGCCTGCGCACTGCCCGCAGCGACGCTGTGCCCTTAGCGGCTGGGAGGAAACCGCTGGGGAAGGGCGTCTGCCTCACGTTTCATGACTTTTTTTTTTTTTTTTAAATATACGAATATATATATATATATGTGCATTTTTAGCTTCATAAGGCTGCCGAGCTTGTCGCGTCTGCCGGCCTGAGGCGGGACCTGCCCGCTAGCTGCCGGCTATGAGGAAAATCGGGAAGGGGCCCAGGAAACGGGGTGATCTTTAAGGTCCCTTCCGACCCAAAAGCCATTGTGCGACTCTGCGAAGTGCTGGAAGAATGGTATGTTGGTCGCTCCGAAAGTAATGCCTCCTTCTTATTTTTTTGGAAACTACAGCAGATACAAAGAGCAAAATAACACTATTTGGTAGAGCAAATTTTCAGCTACAAAACATGATTTTTCAACATAGTCACCACCATTACCTGTGCATCTTTGCCAGCAAGGAACAAGAGCCTATGTGTTGCACAGATAAAATACTGCACCAGCAGAGGCAACCCACTGCTTTTGTTGCCACGTCCAAGCTGAAACACACCACCCACCCCTTCATTGTGCTCACATCCACTGTTTGGTCTCCATAAACGTTCAGCAAGCGTCCATGAATGTCAGTGGGTGCCACTGTTTCTGCATGGAGGAATTCAATGACACACCTTTGCTTTGCACACATTTCCATGTCAGACGCCATTTTGTCAGGCCCCTCTGCTGCCATCTGTCACACAGCAACAACATGGAATGGAGTACTGTTGGGCAGGTTCAGCCTCTACTGACATACCACCAATATCTGCCTCTGATGTTTTGGCCTGCAACATAAAACAGAAGGCGTTACTTTTGGAGCAGCCCTCATACTTTTTCTCACATACTTTTAAAACATATATCTGTGACATTACACACACATACACAAAATTATGCCACCTGAATATCTAAAGTGCAATATAAGAACATCATGTGTTTGCCTACCCCAGTTTCAGTTACTGATTTGGTTGCAGGATAAAAGCAATGTTTTTCTAATTAATGCAGTAGAAGCATGAGAGTAAAAGAGAAAGGTGTGTTGGTCCAAGTCAAAAAACAATTTCTGTGGGGTTAAGAGTAAAAAGAAGGGAAGGGAAGGGAAGGGAAGGGAAGGGAAGGGAAGGGAAGGGAAGGGAAGGGAAGGGAAGGGAAGGGAAGGGAAGGGAAGGGAAGGGAAGGGAAGGGAAGGGAAGGGAAGGGAAGGGAAGGGAAGGGAAGGGAAGGGAAGGGAAGGGAAGGGAAGGGAAGGGAAGGGAAGGGAAGGGAAGGGAAGGGAAGGGAAGGGAAGGGAAGGGAAGGGCCAACAAACCAAACATCTCATTCAGTTAAAGGCAGCTTTGCAATTCAGGTGCACCTGGAATTCAGGCACACCTGGAATTCAGGCTCTACTGACTTTCTCATCCTTTGAATGCTTGTTCTACAGCCTCAGTAAAGCTTTTGAAAGGCAGATTCTGGGGCTGAATAGTTTTACATGGAGCTAAATCTCAGTAACATATATCTCAGGACAAGACTGTCAAAAACATTTATTACTATACAAAAGAATTCTGGAAAAACATCCCAGTGCCTTTGAAACAGATGTCAAAAGAAGTCTACAGGAGCATTGTTGCCACGAATGAGTTGCTTGAAGCCTAAAGAGGCAACACAAAGTGACAAGAATAAGCCTTGACCTGTCTTCATACACCACTGAATAACATAAGCTGATTTTCTAGCCATCACTGGAACCAGTAATATTGGATATGTCAACAAAAATCTGCTGAAACTTTTCAGATCTCTCACTCTGTCTAACCAGAATGGAAATGTAGTCCAGGAGGTGGCAAGCATCAGCTGAGCTGCATATCGTTTTGGCTGCAGAGTATCAGTGACTCTTCCATAAGCAGGATGCAAAACAGTGCCTTTCAGCACCGCTGTGCTGCCATTTCACCTTGTCCCTCCCTCTTTTGCTGGTTATATGGACACATACAATTACCTTATGCAAAATTCTTTTGAAATCTGAAGCTACTAAGAGGAAAATAATGATGTTAAGTTTGGACGTCCCCTATTTTGCTGTGGAGACAGGCTCGCTTGTACCGCCAGCCCTGTTGTGTCTAGCCTGCAGCTATTAACACTAAGCAGCTGGGGATAATTCAGCACAGAAGAGCACTGCACTTACTTGGCCACTGAATACTTACTATCAGATTTCTCCTCTGTGAAATCAGCTCTAGTGAAGTTGAAAGATGAGATCAGCAAGAGATAGCAAGGAGAAGGGATGCTATTGTCAGTTCTTCCCCTGTTTCAGGATGGCTCAGGATGCCTCTTCTTTGGAGACCACAGCTTCTGTTCCATCCGCGTGGAATGCTGAGACAAAAGGCATCCAGTGTGCCATGACCCTGACATTCTGAAGCTACAAATAATACTCATCTACAGTTTCCACCTATAAACATTAAAAGTAATTTAAGGTCTTCAATTTCAGAAATGTGGAAACATCATTAAAGATTTAAATGCATTACTGATCTGGAAAGTAATTTCATAAAAAAAAATGACACTGCAGGATTGCTAAACTGGTGTCACTTCATTGTAGTTAAATCATTTAATTAAACTCTACCATAAAATCTGAGAGCCAGACTTTTCTTCTCTATAAGTGATGAAAGTCTTGTAGGTTAAATTACCTTTCTTTAAAATCATTTCATCCTGAAGTTGTACCTATGCAACACTATTGAAAAAGAATATGATTTCAGACACTTAAGGTCTAATTTAGAGTTACTACAATTAAAGTAATTAGAATAATTTTTCTAAATCTAGATCCTTTCTTTTTCATTCTGATTAAAAAATAGCAAATCCTCTGCCTCCAAAACCTTGAATTTTAAGTTCTCATTATATTTTTTTCTAATAAATCTGAAACAAAGAAAACAAAGTCCTCCATCACCGTAAGAGATATTGGTTACAGAATCAATTCTCTAAAAGACTAACTCAGATCTTCCAGAGAGCAATATTCTTTTTTTTTTCTTTTTTTTCTTAGGTTTTTTTTTTTTTTCTTTTTCCTGATGACTTTATCATTTGGGACTGATCTGTTCCCTGAAATTATTACCAGCAGCCTAGAAAATAGGCTGTTTTCCCTCATGGGCAAACAGACTCCATGTCTCTATATCACAACTGTATGGGAACTGTTGAATCACCACCTGAACCTCTGATTGATCACCTGAGGCAAGCACTGAGTCAGCCATGGGAGCACAGGTGAAGGCAATTCAGCTGTGTGACCGGAAGGGGTGGAGCCTGGCTGCACCTCTCCTAGACCCCATTTAAGGGCTGACTGCCACTGGGGAAGGTTTTTCTTTTGGAGATTGCTCCTTGTGGAGTTTTCTTGTGAGCCTACAGCACTGGTGAGTATTTTATCTTTTATTTCTGATTATCTTTTCCAACATGATGATCTTTCTAGCTATATGTGCTCAAAAGACTAGCCTAACTTCTCTGTATACTTGTTGATTATATGTCTGTATACACATTGATTAAGACAATGCATGATTCAGCAAGACCTAAGTCCTAACCTAATTCTCCCATTTAGAGGATGTCTTTAAAAAATGTCCTTAGCTGAGGCTGCCAAGAAGAATGAGAACAGCAACACAATGCATTTGAGATACAGACATGTATTTCTCCCGGTGATGTCTATAGTAAGACTTTTCTAACAGTTAGTATTGATTGTGCTAATATGCAGCTGTTCAGTTAACATCTGCAGTTCAGTGCTATGTCACTTTTTTTCTATCAAAATATATTCTAAACCATTCATTAACAGAGGATGTAGACAATCTTAGGTATGTTCTTTAAGAAAAGTGTTTTATCACAAGGAATGACTCATAAAACTCTCGAAGTTCTAAATATCAAAAGGCTTTTTTCTGTTGGTGGTACTGTTTTTCTCTTAATTTTATTTGTATGTCCTGCAGACATAACAACAGGTTTCTTTTTGTGTAGCATCAAAAACTCCTGAAGGCTGCTTACATGACCTTTTCCTATGTTGCTTACAATAAATCACAGAAGTCTTTAATGTTTTGTCTTCTGTATAGTTATGATCTATGGACAGCAGTTTGCTGTGAAGCATTTCACTTTAGAAGGAAAATGGAAATGAAAATTTATTATTTCTTTAAAATAAAAGAAAAGGCAGCTTTTTTTTAAAGCAATGAAATACTGAAGGGATCGTGGGTCTTTTTTCTTAAAAAAAAAAGTGACTTTGAGGTCAGACTAAAAAATGTGAAACAGAGGAAAGATTAGTATTTCAGGAAACAGCACCCTACTGCAAGAAGAAACACATCAGTACTTTGACTTGTTGCATTTCTCATATAAAAAAAACTATGTACCCCATAATCAGAAATAGGGTTACTATAGAAGTGAATACTGATCTCTCAGTTAAACAATTTCAGTAGTGTTTAGAAAGTATTATTGAAGTACAGCCTTTAATGACTGCTCTATATAAAACAAAAGCACAGGCAGAAAAGGGTTTTTAGAATATTAGGTTGATGTAGCTGCTGTTATTTGGGGAAAATAACACAGTGATGTTAAAATCTTGGGCATACAGTCATTGGTATGTAATTTTCTCTTAAATAATTGGTCTTAATTAGATACTTCCAATAGTAACTACCCACTATCCATTAGTCCTATTCCACATTAAAGGACAAATTAACTTTTTTTCCCATGATCAGACACTAATGAAGCAGCTGATCAGTCAGAGTACCTAGAACCAAAATCAAGCCTGGCCAAACAGAGGGGCCACTGGGGCACAGTTAGGAGTTGCTGAGCACACGGATCACGAAAGATTCTCCTTTACTTACTATCTGACTGAGGACCTCTTGCTCCACAGTGATGGAAAACACAGTTCTACCTCAGGCTGCTTGCAGCATACCATACAGAAAGAGGTCCTGACCCCTCACACTCATTAAAGTTTCCCAAATATTTTAGAGATGTAAAGTTGTAAATCCGAGCACCCTGCTGAAATTCCAGTTCGCAAAATTATAGCCTGTCTGCCTGAATTCCTTTGCAAATTCATTTAACTGAATATTAATCTCTGTTCCCTGTTGTGAACTGAAGTCTTGTTGCACTTGTACAGTTGCTGGTTGCATTTGAACAGCTGCATTGTTCCACCCTAGAAATGGCTGCATTTTGTTACAATCTGTATTGGCAGAGAAGAGGAAGGGCTGGGAATGTGTCATTCCCTCTCAGCCTCAATCATCTTTAAACAACAGTGGTAAATGGTAAATCCCCAGTGATAAACCCTTTTGCCTTCGTAGTCCCCAACAGAAGACAAAAAACAACCTCCACAGAGGACAGTCCAATCCTTGCCTACCTCAAAAAGCGTTTGTAAAGTTTGCTGGCACATTTGCAAACATAAAGGTATGTTTATAGATAAAGCATGATATGCAAGTGAAATGGTGTTTAATGCCTTTATTTCCCTAAGAGACTCTCTCTGGTTCTTGTGAGTATGACACCTGCTTTAAAGCAAGTTCCTGATTTCTTGTTATCTTGGCCTCTGTTAGGTAAACCACTCTCCCTGAAACTCAGCAAACCAGAAAGGATTATAAATGTTCTAAGGACCACAAGATCTGTGCAAGTCAAACATTATAAAAGTGAATGTGCTTTTGAAAACTCATTGTGTCTGCTTTTCTAGGAAGGATTTTCTGGCTAGTTCAAGCCTCTTGATTTTTCAATGTCTGCAAACTGCAAGGCTCATCTCCTTACTCTCAGTGGCTGTTGCTATTTTGGTTTTCTAATGAAATCAACATTCTTGCAACTTGATCTGGAACATTTACAGGAGATAGAGTCAGTGTCCTGAGAAAACTGCTGTGATGTTTCAGTTGGGGAATTTCAATTATCATTTCCAATTAGTTTAGTACTGCCTAAAATGCATGAAAGTGGAAGACTGCATTGCTTGTTCTTAAAGAAAAGAACCCAAGACTTGACTATCCTGCTGTAACTGCTACATAACAAGCTGTAACATAAAAACACAGGTGAGAACTCCTCATTATAACCTGATGAATAATGTATGATATGTAAAGCACTGTGAATAAACATTAAGCCATTGCTGACAGTCTGAGAAAGGACAGCAGAAAGTTATGCGATCCTTTCCATGTTTGCTTGATTAAAGTATGAAATTTCTGAAACTTAGATACATTTCACTTTTACATTCAAAAGCATCTGAAGTAGCGTTACTTCCATTGGCTTTCATGTTATATCTCCTGCTGATGTATAAAATTTCTGTGTTAGTGGAGTCTTGCTGGAGAAGAGTACTCAAGTGTATGATCATTTAAAAAAAGGAAACTGTATCTGAGCAAGAAGCTGACAAACACTTCATAGAAAACTATTTGATTAATTTTCTCTGCTCTCTCATTGGAAAACATTGGATGAGTTTACAAAGTCTGTCTTTTCCTTTTGCCTAGTAAATAACTCACTTTTCTGCCAGTTCTAGCAACCATTCAACACAACTCCTGCTGTTATTAGTGAAGTCATTTCTGTTCCATACAATTGATTGTCTATGGCATCTTCATATAATTTTATTCCCTGTCTCTTCTGTGTTGATCTGATGAGCAGGATTAAGTTGTTTTCTACTTGTTAGTACTGAGAAATACTCCTAAGTGCTGAATGAATCTACTGTATAAGAAAAATAGCTTATCAGAATTAGTGAGAAAGCACTTGAGATGCCGATGCTTTATCCATACTCATCTTCACTGTGCTTCTGCCTTATACCACTCTTAATGCAGGAGTAAGAAATCTACTACCAGAGCATGGAAAAGTCATATAAGTACTAAACAGCAGTAAAGGAAATAGATTATTATCTGTAAAAAAAAATAAAAATAAAAAAATCAGCATTTCTTACAGAAGTATTTATTTTTCTGAATGCTGTTTTGAGACTATTTGATTCCTTCCCCATCACCAGTGAATAAACCCACATCAGAATTAAATTAAAAAAAAAATCAGAATTTAAAAATTCATCACATTATCTATGTATATGATAGATCCAACAAAGGGATTGGAGCTGGCATGAGAATAAGAAAGGTCAGGATCAAAATGCATGCTAGATTTGCTGTGTGGGTACACAAAAAAAACTCTTGTCCAAGATTTGCAGACATTGGCAGCTGTCTGGAAATCCAGCAGGTCCATGCCAATACCAGCTAAGCAGTAGATTATCACCAAAAGCAGAAGCCTGCATCAAAGACAGAAGGAACTATGAAGTCTGGAAACTGGTTCTTGGAAAGAAGATGCAGCGCAGCAGGAAAGGATGTAGGATCAGCAGGGGTTAAACATCAAGGTGTTTTTTTGAGGGCTGACTTTTCTAATATGCTCCATTTGGCAAGGAGTTAGCTATCAAAGCTGAGAGCTGGAATTCTTGTTCCTATAGCCATGAATGAAGATATCTGAATTGCTTTTTAATCTATTGCAGTTATTTGCGTGCTGGGTAAGATTTCATGCTGGGAGGTCCTTGCTGTATCCTCTTTGTTTTTACTGTTTCTCTGGTAAAAATCTACACAGAACCATCCAGATGCAGAGAAAAAGAAATGCTGGTAGCCCTACGCAGCTGTAACTTGATGCTGCAGCAACTCTTTGTGCGCTGCCCCCTTGCTAGATGCTGTAGTTAAAATCACCATCATCAGGCTCACTGGGGAAGACCGAACAAGATGCTTTACAATATTCGGGTAGTGCCTGTTAAAGCTTTGCAAACCTTAGGACTTATCTTATGCATAGAAAGAGGGAAGAATAGGGTACTACAGAAGGATAAAAACTCTCAAACCATTCACTGATATTTTCTGAAGTTCAAGCAGATTTCTCAAAGCTATACTGTAGATTGGCTATTTTCCCCATTTTAAAGGCCCAGACCGAAAGTTAGATGTTAATTTACCACTGTAAAAACTGAACCCAAGTTTCCTGAGGCCCATACTGTATTATAACACAATTTTCCTCTGATTCTCCTGTTCTTATTTTCATAAATTCATTCTTATGAGACTTCCAAGTAGAAAACAATGCGTGCTTTAAACTACAGTACAAAAATAGTTGATTCTTATGCTGGACATGAGCCATGCATGTAATCACTTGTGCTTTTTAAAAGCAACTAGTCAAAGGGAATGAATCACTTTTATGCTAGAATGAAGCATTCTAGCATAAAAGTGTTCTCAAAGATGAAATTTGAGAATTCATCAGCTTAATTTTTAAATCTTCAAGATTTCTTCAATCTTCAGTGCTATGCTAAACCATTCTTTCAAATTTTAACACACCATTAAAGATTCATTCTTAGCCCAGGTGACTGGAATCTTTTTTTCATCTGAATATGATATGGTTGCTCTTGACTTATGCCACTGTAAGCACATCAGAGGAATGTTCAATATAGTATATTTGTTTAGTCCAATAAGTAGGCATGAAATGTTGTTTACTTACATAAGGAAGAAAGGAGGTCAAAAAGCTGGCTGCCTAAGGTGAATTAAGACAGAAGATGCTGTATTAATTGATACCCACCTTTAAATGACATCTTTGAAGAGCAGGGTGAAGTATTATGGCAGAGTTGATGAATTAAGATGGATTAAGATAAACATAAAACATCTACTTACATTTAAATTACATTCAAGACCCAAAAGCTTTTGCACTGAAGGAACAGTTTTGATTCCCATAGACTCTGTTAAGAAGAATGTATGCCAAAACCAGAAAGAAAATACCACAAATAGAGTTTTCTTTTCAAGATTTATAATCTTTCATCAGAGCTTTTCCAACTACTGGAGCCAAAATGCAGTCACCCCATCTCCCGGGTGTTGAAATGGAGACAGACACCTAAGTGTCTCCCCCTAATCATGAGAGAAAAGAAGTTTTTGGTTGCTGATGTCAAGTGGTAAGTAGAAACTGCAATAGAATGATATGTGGAAACAGGAATTCCAGATCAGACTTTCCCTACAGAGGCTCTGTGACAAATTGCCACCCACCTGGGCAAAACCTTGGAGAGTAGGTCTTCACTAATCTATATCCTGGCAGGATGAATTGTGAAGTTACAAGGAAACACAAGGATTGGTAATCCTCAAGGATATTAACTTAGTTTCTATTCTGCATTAATAAACTTCAGTTTATGGCTGGAGTTACTATTGTGTTACTGTTACTCGTTTGAGTAACAGTAGAACAGGATGGGGAACACAGAGGTAGGGGCCAAATAAACAGGCAGAGGTTTGACCTTTCCTCAATGTCTAAAACTTTGTTAACCTTAACTAAGCTGGAATGGAGGTGAGGTAATTTGCTTCCAGCAGAGAACAAAACAAATCAGTTTTCCACCTTGGAGAGAGGTGTGGCTGAGCACTGTTCTGCATTGCCCCCAACACCTGGCAGATTGCAGACTTGCAGCTTTTCACAAAACTACAGGGCAACCCTGGGCACTTCAGTTTAGAGATTTATGTCAGGTTCTAAAGCATCACTGGATTTATTTTATGTTTCTGAGAAAGTGTTCTTTCAAGTCAGATCCAGATTCGGAACATTTCTCTGCATCTTCCACTGCAATTCATTTGCTGGTTTTCAAGAAAAAAATAACAAAACATGGGAATAATTCTGAAATTCTAACCACTACACAGTATCTAGCCTGACAATCCACAATAGGGATTAAAATTTGAAGTCTTCACCTTTACCAGTGAGAAAATGCTTATGCCTCTTAGGAGTGCAGGCAGATATTTCCTGTCTGGCCTTAGAGGCATCTAATAAATATCTGACAATGTTCTATCTTTAATTTCTTTTCTCCTCCCTAAGATCTTCATATCACTGTTTTACAGTATCTTTACCACCACATCTGTGCTTTCAGTCAGCAAACCCTACTTAGTTTGCAGTGCACAGCTAAGTTCCTCACGCGATCAAACATCTGGAGTCTATTAATTTCTCTTGTAGGACAAGAGAAACTTGACGGGGGAAAAATGAAGAGCAATCAGCTTTAATGAATGTTAGCTGGAGCTGTGCAGCTTGAACCTTCCATCAACAGATTTCATTCACTTTGTCCATCATTTAAAACTTTTCCAAAAATTAAATCCTTTCCATGTGGCTCTGTTTCTTGTTGCTTCTAAAGCCAAGAGAACAGAATTAAGGCTAGAAATTAAGCAGAAATGTGTTTTTCTACTTCTATAAGGTTTGGGGAAAATGTTATGTTGCTTTACAATCAAAATTTGCTTTTACCTTATGCAACTACTGAATTATATTACTGTTAAACAAGGAATATTATTAAGCAATGATTGAGGAGAACAACATTGCCTTATATTACTTTTAGCTTGCAGAAGCCACTTTGTTTTAAACACTCATTTGAAAAGATCTGTTTGAAACCATTTTCAATTCATTTGGAAGAGACTGTATTTCATGTTGTCTTGAGTGGCATAGTTGGATTTTTTTTTCCATTTAACACAACTGTGGGGTTTTCTGTGTAATTAATATACAAACAAAACAAAAAAGCACTGTAAATCTGTTTTCTTTCTCTATTTCCTTCCCTTTTTCCTTCTCTCTCCTTTTTTTTTTTCCTTGTTGATTCTCCCATTTGGCTGAAATTACACACTAAAACAAAATGTGTATTTTATTAAATTGTTTACAGATGATCTGGTTAGAATCTCCAAGAAGGAATTTTCAGTGGACTAGTTGATTTTATTGGGGGGGGGGGGGGGGGGATCAGATGGAAAAGAGTGAAATACACAAAAAGGAGAAAACCATACCATCACGGTATTTAAGCACTAAAATGCTGCCCATAAATTAGAGATCATGATATCCCCTTTCCCTCTCTCTATTTCTCATTACTAAGGAATGGATGGAAAGGTTTGCATTTTTAAACAATCCACAGTTGTAGGGTACTTTTGAAAGAAACTATAGGTGAAATGACAGCTTTTCTTTTATTGCAGAATGAAATACTAACATACATCTTTTTTCCTTACAAGTTTGTCAAATGTCTTCTGAATCTAGATATGTAATTTCTTGATTCACAACAGATTTTACAAAAAAAATCAATGTCAATAAAACACAAAACTAAAAGCTGGTAACCATAATGAGGAATATTAACCATCTGGATAAATATGACTTATCTGGGAAGAGTTAAAATGGTTTTCATAAAAGGAAGACTCGTAACTGTAAGACAGTCCTTTGAAGGGATTAAGAAACACAAGGATAAGAGTGATCTAATTGATCTTGGATTTACACAAGGCTTTCAACAAATTCCTTCACCAAAGGCTTTTAAGAAAACTAAACAGCCATACTGTAACATGGCTTAAAAGTATAAAGGTGATGCACATGGGGATTTTTTTTAATTAAAAAAAGGAGTATGGGACAGCTTCTTCTCAGAAGAGTGACTAATTATTCTATTTATCTTTCCTTGAAAATAGATGACTGAGGTAGATGTGACAGTTGTCTATAAAGTAAGTAGCCTAGGATGGCTGGGTGCTTGTTTAGTTACTTCTGGTACAAGAAGCAGGGGATGTCAAATGAACCCGTAGGATCCAGACTTAAACAAGAAGAGGTGATTCCTCATGTTATGTGTAGTTGGGTATACTTTCTACAACCAGCTATCGACATCAAAAGCTATGTGGGCTCAAAAGGAGGCAGGAAAAAATCATGAAAAAGAAATTCATAACTGTTATTAAATACACAGGAACTGCATTTGGCTGAGGAATTTCTTGAGTGGTACTCACTGAAAATCACCTGAGGAAAGTAGCATACATTTTCTTTTTCACAAACTCTCATTTTTTTTATCCCTTGCCAGGATATGCATCCTCACTTAGGTCTAAGTTCTACTACTTACCTACTTTTATTTTACCATGGCTCATCAATGCTATTGTGCTAGATTTTTTGTCTGGCAGTTCTTGAAAGCAGACAAGCTGTTAGGTCAAACTTGACCTGGATTCTTTTTCATAAAGATCTTATCACAGAAGGTCAAATTTCAAGCTAAAGTTTTGCCTGTATTTGGGCACAGATTAATGTTGGGTGAGCTCTGGCATTTGTAATGTGATGACCTTCTAGAGTTAATTTTTGTTGCATAGCATTTTTATCAGTTGTTGCCCAGACTTGAATGTTTAGGTTTTTAGAGAAAATGATAGAGATGGGGGCAAAGCTTAAATGTCTGTGTTTGCTGTTCAATTTAAAGTTTTCAGTGATCTTCAAAAATTATCTCTGAAATGATGCAGTTTATTTGTGCCACAGAGACCAAGTATCAACCAAAACATCATAAACATCACAAGTGGCTCCACTTTTATGATAATGGGTCCAGTTTCTGACCAGCGTTTAGAAATCCCAGAGGATGCAGAGAATGCACAAGAAGATAAGAATACTATTAAAAAGCAAGATAAACATTTAAGGCATAAACATTTAAGAAAGTCATATATGGTAAGTGGGAGTAGCTAATGCCTATGGAGCATTATTTGATAGAGATTAGGACACAGGAAGCTTTGCATCTCCCCATTATGGGAATAGCTTAGTTACAGAGTTCAAATCTTTTTCTTACTGAGGAGCAAGCAGCAAGTTCTCTCTTACGAGAAAAAAAAAAAAAAACAATTTGTTTGGAGCTGTTGTTATAAACCCCCCCAACAGACTACTAAGAAATATATGTTTTTTTCTATCTCTGTTCTCCTGTGAGGACCTCCATCCTTGTCAGTTCAAGGAAAGGAGTCCATAGTTTAAGTGTTCCATGTCAAAAGCTTTGCCATCACACCTGATTACTCTTTTTGTTTTTTAGTATTATTCTTACTCCAATGTTCCTTGTGGTGATTTTGGCCAAAATCATTGAAGTAATTCTACATATTAATTTTATGTTGTCTTTTGCTGTAACCATCAATTAAGTGCTTCTCTCTGCTCTTTTGCCTCAAAGATTATAAATAGAATAAAGGTGGGAATAACATAAGAGAAGACCAACTATTTCACCAACTGTATGGAGATACTTCACTTGTCACATCAATAATATCAAACTCTCCTGACTTATTTTTTCCAGCTGAGTGATGATTAAACAAGCTTGTTCCATGTTATCATTTTACACAGTTCTCCTGTATGGTCAAAAGAGATGAAAGTATCTATATCTAGTAAAAGTCCCTCTACGTGTGCAACCATTCAGTTGTAGAAAAGTTTAATTATGGTACACTTTACCTTGTTTTCTACAGTAAGTTTTCAGAGACATTCATAAACAGAGATCAGATTTGATTATTCCTTTTTGCCAAAATGATGATAAATAGCTTAGTACAAACTCAAAAGCACCCTAGCAGTAATGAAACTATAAATTTTCTTACAAATAAAATATATGAAGGGCTGATGTTCTGCAAGATTCATTTTCCTAAAAAAATAAAAATAAAAATAAAAAATAAAAAACCCCACCCTATTTTTGTATTGACTGGAGTGCTGGAGGGCATTTTTTGCAGCTATATGCCTAAGAATTTTACTGTCAAAAAAGTATCTAATAACAACTTTTATCAATAAGAGAAGGAGAGAATTTTATCTACAGCAAGATTTTGCTCAGGGAAAGGTTTAAAAAAAGTCTGCTATAGCAACAGATCAACATTGCATAAGATAGTAAGAATCAGCTAGCCATCTTGAGCTGAGTTATTTTAAACCTGGCTTTTTTTTTTTTCCCACTCAAATGTTGTCTAGCAAAGCTCCTTTAAAGACTATTCCCTTTCTGAGTATGGTTTTTCTGACAGAGTTTTTTAAAGTATTTAATTTTATGCCAGACCATGCTGCTTCTGCTTCTCTCAAGCCTTTGACTTGTAGTCAGTAAAAGAAAACATTCTACCTTCAAGTAAATCCTGACATTGAGAAAGTGACATTTTCCTCTGTTTGTTCAGGAACTTGTCTCTACCCAGTCTTTGGGTTACCTTAGTGCCTTTACATGTCTGATGAAGGGCTCAAGTACCTCAAAGCTTGCCTACCTTCTCCACAGTATTTCAGTCTAACACAAGACTTCCTCTAACTCAGTATTTTGCCTAGTGGTCCTTTAAAGAACATTGCTGCACCAGTTGGAAGCATCACAACATAGACATTGAATTGATAGACAAATAGGCTTAGTTTTAAACCCTCAACAGCTATCAGCTACTTAGTAACTTAAAAACCAAGTGTTTCCCACTGTCCCTGCATCTCTGAATATGTTGAACTAGCCATCCAAAACCACTTTGTACTGACACCTTTTAAACTGCTCCCATTAGACCTAGAGGAGCTCAGCTGTCTACAGTTAGACTACTTCAAGTCAGCAGCTGGGAGCAGAACTGCATATAGGCCTTGTAATGCAGCAGCTAATTAACTTCACATAGAATCAGTTCTTTTTATGCTTATGATAAGGTTACCTTTTGTTGGTACATCAGCTGTTGACACTATCAGTAGAGAGAATTGGTATAATTGGTATCTCATTCCATCAGTTCCTCTCCTTTCCCCAGCGGAAAAAGCAGCAGTCTGCATGAGAACAGGTATTATTAGGGTCTAACAATGCTTCAGGTCATTGAAAAAACAGCAGAGGATGCTGAACTATACTGAGGCTACAGAGAACCAGTGAAAGAAGCAATTTTAGGACTGGGAAATTGCAAAGATTTTCCTTTTTTTGAGAGGGGAACGTGCCTATAGTGCTGCAGTCAGTGCATGCAGGATGGAAATGAAAATCCTAAAAAAAGCTTTCGGTATAATTGTATCATTAATTCAGAGGATGTACACAACGCTTCACTTAAAATTCTGCTTTCCTCTTTGTTTGGAGTATGAACACAAGAAATGGGTAAATTTTAAAATGACTGGCACCATTTACTAAAGTAAACTTATGTCCTGAATCATCACTGGGAAATATACACTTCTTTCTGCATTTGTTTTGATTTGGCTGTCGTGAGAGACTCATGTTTAAATGCAGGCTTTTCTGCCTCGTGGCCGAGCTTCTTTGTGTGCATTTCCTAAGTGTTACTTACTTTACTTTGAAGGTGGGCTGAGCATAGGAATCTGACGAAAGAGTGGGCTGTGCCCTTGATCTGAGAGCTCTTACATTCTTCTGAATGAATACATTTGCTAGTGCAGTACACAGCAGCAGCAACAGTGTGGTGCTCTGGGTCTCCAGCTCTGCCTCAGGCTCGCTGAACATCTGCAAGACAATTTTTTTATGTTCTGTAAATGAATGCTGCCTAATTGCACCAGGAAAATGGGCACGGGGGATTATATCTGCATTGCTATGAGTGGAGGGGCGCCTTGGGGCTTTAGATTGCAAGGTGGCAAGGAGCAAAAGCAGCCTTTGCAAATCGCCAAGGTAGGATCATGAGATGTTGTCAGTGTTTTGTGAACATGAGTGAAGAGAATAGTTTGCTAACTATATATTGTCTCCAGTGAAATTGTTGGTGTGGATCGTATTGAGATGTTTGTTTGACTGTGCTAACGTGTTTTGTGGGGATTATACAGGTGCTGATGGTGTTCATTTCAATAAAAAGTAGCAATTACTTTTTGAGAGTTAACAAGCACTGCAAATGTTTTCTTGAATGTAAAAGATGTAAAGCTGAGATGATGCATGTCTTTTAGCTCCTGTATGATTTGCCGTATGTTTTTGAGTGCACTCAATATATTGCAAAACTGAATCTCATATTAGGAAATGCTGTTTCAGTCATTTATTTATGGATACTTCTCTAGGCAAAGAATAAGTACAGCTTTATCGTGAGAAAACGTTCTTACTATTTTTGGAATCCCAGAAAGAATTACACCAAGTTATCTCTGTTTTTGCAAAGTTATCCAGTCTTAGGAGCAGCCTTAATAGAAGGCAAACATTTCCTTTTATATTTTATGAACAGCACTGAAAATTACTGAACGCCTCATAAATTATGTACAAAATGAAAGCAAAACAGATAGTAGAGAAGTTCAGAAAAAAATAAAGAACTGGTGACCTCGAGACACAAAAGTAATGCTTTAAAAAGTGCTGTTAAAAATCAGTGCTCGTTCCATTGCAACAATGACAATTTGTCATAGTTATTGAGGCTTATGTAACTGTATGGAACTGTGTTCTGTTTTCCTAGACGAGGGGGGCAAATTTTGTCTGGAGCACTGGGATCAGCAAAATACCATTGGCTGAAACAATACAGGGACTGCTCACCATACAATGAATTCTGCCCCGTTAAATTGAGAGAGATTAGAATATGTAAAAATAGGCAGAGAAAGAAGATGCCGAGGGATTTACAGACCACCTTTTAGTTCTTGGTAGTCCCAGTACACTCAGTGTTAAGTTTTTTGAACTTATATGTATTATTTTAGGTCAGTAGTTCAGTTATTTAAGCTCTAACTTTCTTAACCTGTCAATATACTTATTAATTAGTCATATTTAATTTACTAGATCAGTTAACTGTCTCACAAATAGCAGAACAATACGTGCAAGCCTACTTCATCTTATAAAAGAAGGTCTTTTTAGCTCCTCGGTCAAGGAAGCATCATCTTTCCCAATTATTTTCAATGATTTTAAGTCCATAGTGTTAACCATATTCCATAATGAAACTATTTTTATTGTGTTCATGTATCTGTTTGTTATTAGTGGGTTTTTTTTTGTGTGTGTGTTCTAATATTTTGCAAAACTTGAACATGTTTAAAATGTTTTCCTACTGATAGGCAGCTGTTGCTTCGCACGTAAAGCCCCTGGTAATAGGTAACAGTGGAGTCCTGCCATCTAGTGAAAATTTATAGCTAGAACTTCCAAAATTGTAAGTTATGGTGAAAAGCAACTGACATTGATTACGTAAAACTAAAAGTAAAAAGCATAGGAGCTTCAACACAAGATTATGAATGACTTTTCTGACCAAAAAAAAAAAAAAAAAAAGGCTATACCAGATACTTTTTTTTCATATTCACATCCTACACAGCAGCCCTGAAGTCTGGCATCTCTCTTACCACTACAGTTTGGGGCTAGAGAAAGAGATGCATGGTAACTGTTGTGACTTTGCACTTTTTCCAGTGGGAATAGCTAAACTTAGGAAGGTATTTAGGAACTAACAAGCATGAGTTTGTTCTCTTGAAAATGAAACCAATCAGAAGGCCAATATCAATATTAAGAAAATACTTTGTGAAAGTTCACGCATGCCAGCATGTATGTGTTATAAGCATGGTGGACGGGTTGCTTTGTGAGTTCCGGATCATTCATTTCTCCATGCTATGAGTGGATGAGATCAGTGAGACTTGAAAATTGACACTAGTAAAAACCTGAAACTTAGAGCTGACAGGCCACAGCTTTTTTTTTGCAGCTCACTTTGTCGGCAGGCTTCACCATCCTTCCCAGGGAGCTTGGGCTCTCTCGGAGGTACACAGACTTGGGTCTGCAGGTCAGGAACCACCACCAGGCTGAAGCACTGTGAGGTGGGTGGTCTGCAGAGAGGCAATATTTTCAGCTTCTCTTTTGTTACCCATGAAAACTGACACTAGTAGCACATGGAAGATTGAATGATTCCCCAACTACTGCATAGTAATTTTTGCTACTGGCTCCAAGATACAAGGGTAGTGTTTCCCAAATACAGTTTATATATATATATGTAAGTTCTGTACTGGGGCATATGAACGTAGATCCAATTGCCAACGTAAACCAATGGAGGTTTTGCCAAAAGTGTGTGCATCTGCTTTCAGTATCTCAGCTCACAGATACCAGGAGAGCTGCAGAAGGGTTGCTCTCATGGTTGCTGAACTCAGCTTGAGTGCTGTAAACCCCTGAATGACTGCAGTGGGAAGTGCATTCAGGCCCTGGTCACAAGCAGAGCACTGGCTGTTATACAGATCTAAAGAAGAGAGGGATATAACACAGAGGGAAGGGAGACAATCCATGAAAACATGGCAGGATACAAAAATCCCAAATTCACACTTATCTACAATTTTGTAAAGGAAAAACACTGTGTTTAAAACTAATGAAGTAAGTCACAGTTCACTACCAGGAACAACTTTTACCAGCTTTACTCATACTTGCTTTTAAAATTTCTTTTTTCATCAAAAATGCCTATTTTTTGTTGCCTAGCTCTTAAGTTGTATGTGCAAGTAGCGTTCCCACTAAAATCAATGAGAGTTTTGTCTGTAGTGTAAAATATCCGATAACACAATCATGCTAAGTTTTAATAGAGAGACAGAGACAAACCTATTGCTGTCTCGAGAAATATCTTGGTATTCTTTTCTCATCAGCACATAAAATAGGAAATTTTCATTGGCAAATAGTTTTTGAACCATTACATGAGGTTGAAGATATTTCAATAATTTGCTAGATCTGAGATTGACACACATGGAGATTTTCTTTAAAGTATCACATTACTTTGTCCACTTATAACTCTTATTCAAAACAGTAAGTTTTAAAGGCATTTGATAGCATTTTCATAGAGGCATACAAAACGTTAACCCACTCTCCCACTCAAACATTGGCTCCTGAAATGAGCTTACTTTATGTCCACTAATGTTGCAACCAATGAAAAATTATTTTCCATTAAAAAGAATTTGCATTATCTAATACTGACCAAATACATAAAAATGACTTTGAAATATATTTTTAAAGTATCGTGTCAAAGGAGACGTTGTGCTACAGAAAACTACCCCACAAATGAATGTTCTGGAAATAAAAAAGATAATTGGGAGTATTACGCTAAGGGAAACGGTGGTAGAGCTGGCTATGCTGTGTATGCACCACGACAACAAAGCATGTCAGTACTGCACTGTAGGGTAGCTCTCCCAGAGCAAGAGGCGGTTAGGAAATCTCGATGCAGCAGTGACCCTAGATGGTTAAGAATTCAAAATATATAAGAGCAAAGAGACACGTGGTGTGCCTTTTGCTTCCACCATGACATACATGAAAGAATGTTTTTTTTTCTGAATATCACAGGTTTTTCTTCCCCTGTAAATATCTTTGCAGTTTTAAGTTTATAAAATATATGAAACCTGTTGGTACAAAATGATAGATGATTTTCTGGACCAGCACTTAAAAGACAGTTTGATGAGTTTTTCCACTAATACTTAACAGTACCAGCCACATTATATATAATGAAGCTATATCCTTTAAGACTCATCTCTTTCGCAACATGTAATTTAATGGAGTTACCTACAGATGATATTGGTTTATAATTCAATCATGATGTATCTGCATTAAAATTACCTGGTTACAAACAGATACACTTTGTTCAGCATATTAATCCATTACCTACACCAAAGCAGCAATTTGATGTACTCATTGTTCTTAGCTGTCAAAGTATCGGTAATTTAAGATTGTGAACTTATCTGAATATTTCTAGTATTCAAGGTGATAAATCCCATTACTCAGACCTGTAATCACTTCGAAGGAAATTCAGTCTTCTTTCTCATCGTTATCCTAAAAGTAAAAATGAGCAGGTGCTTAAAAATGCTTATGACCAATGGTGTCACAGATTTTCATGCTTGAGACACTGGAGGAACTAATGTGACTGAGAGAGGTGCCTCAATTGTGATTTCAGATCATGTCACTTCCAGAACTACTCTGATCAGTGCGTACTAAACATACACACACATTTCTACGTATGTCAGCTAGAAACACATCTTCAAAGGGAATCATGTTGTCCTGTTTTATCACAAAGATATGAAGGAACATGCAATGAATTCTAAAATTGCTGATACATCTTATATAATTTTTCAGAAACTTTTTAAAACTGCATTTTTAGAAAAAATAAAATAGTAACATTTTCCCTCTTCTAATATCCACCATACCAGTTTGCTGCTGCAAATTGTAATGCCCATCCTCTAACATTTCAAGTTACCTGGAAAATCTTAATGGCTACTTTAAAGTTTAATTTTTTAATTCTTTTGAAACTCAATATTTGCCACGCTCTGATTGAAATTTTCTTACGTCAGATGATGCAAAATATCATGCATTTTCCACTGTCTTGTAAATGTTAACTATACTCCAAATTAATCCTATGATATGCCTTGACCATTCAGGGTTCAAATCCAGCAGTGTCAGCTAGGCCTCATGCAAAACCTTTACAGTTTGTGACTGTTTTGCCAGTTTCTGAAATAGGCTTCTGCTGCTGCTGCCGTTCCAATAGTGGCTTTATTTTTTTGCCTTAGTAATGATATATGATAGCTGGCTGCCTGGTCATTTTGGATGTGTGAGTCTGATTTCAACCCTCTGATTTCAGTGCAAGTGTCAGTTTCATCATTTTGGATTCAGTAGAATCCGAAATTGAAAATGAAACTCAAAGAATTGGCAACAACTTGAATGAACAGTGTGAAAAGTGGTATCTGGATTTGATTAATGCTGGGTGTTTACAGGGGTGGGCTCTACTGTGGCCATTTGACTTTCTCTCCGTGTTTGAAATACCTGACATGTGCAGAACGTGCTCAAGAGCTTTTCCTCAAATTGACCTTTACACTTAGTTTAATAGAGAAGAGGAACAGTATAAGATATATCAGCACAGTTATGCTTTTGATCCTGAGGTAGGGAAAAGCACGTCATTGTCATGTGCCTGAGAGCTATGTTAGCACACAGCTGGCTCATCCAAAAAGTATACCAGTGCTGCTAGGTGTAAGGAAACCTTTTCAAGCCAATTTTCTTTTACACTTTACACTTTTCTTCACGCTGACAAGCAGAAAAAAGTGGGTTAGTAAAAGTGGAGATTCTGCTCACTACATTCTAGTTGAGACGTGGTAAATACACTTGGTGCTATACCTGCTCTCCCAGCTCATTTCAGTGCCAAGTCATATAGATAGGAATAAACCAGCAGCTGTTGAAGAAGTGTTTTCTTGCTCACCTGTGTGCATTGATAGCATAAAAGCACCATCCTCCCTGTGAGACACAGGAAAGAATTTGTTTAATGCCATCTCCAGATGACATTTAAAATTATCATTGAGTTGGAGTTGTTGCTTTGGCACCATTTGATTCTGAAAGCATACTGGTTAATGCATACTCAAGTAAGATCCCACTGTGTGCTAGCGTGTTTGAAAAAGAAGATGCATACACGTAGTGCAGATGCTCAGTACTGAACCGTGACTCTGCTGATCGTTCTTTATTTGTATTAACTGACATTTTAAACAGAATTTGAATACAACTTTAGGCTAATATAGACAGAGAAAACAGTGTTTAAAACATGCTAGCTGAACTTTGGCAGCAAAGGAGGGGAGTTTGGAGTTAACCTACAAGATTTTAAACACAACTTGCCTTACTTGGACTATATTTAAAACTGTTTGTTTAAATTTACTAGCTAATACATTTCCAAACATAGTTTGTTTTCACAGTCTGGACAAGCTCTTACTCTCAAATTCACCCTTCAGAGCATCTGACACAGCTTGTATCTGATGGTATTCAGAAAACCTAGTAAGGCATATTTACATATTCTTTCACATAAGGAGTAATGAGGAAAGTTATGGGGTTTTTCTTCTATCTTTATGGAAGTTAATTTTGAATCCTTTACAGGCCTTGACCCAATTTAACTGATACATTTCTACGCATGTTTGGATGATATAGTTCAGCTTCTATTTAAGTAAATGACAAAACTTCCATTGACAAACGGGAAAGAAGGTGGGTCTTATAGATGTTAACTTATTTTGCAAAATGAAGGAACAGTTTAAATTTCCACAGATCTAACTAGAATACACTACTGCTAAATAACTGTTTATGGAAAGTTCTCATTGCTAATTACAGACAGAAAAATAATTAGGAAAGAAAATTCCATATGCCAGCAAAGGCTTGTAAGTACTTCCCAAGGTTAGGGTTCTGCATTTTCTGGTTCCAAACTTTGGCATTCCAGCTATTGTGCCAAGTGGAAATGTTTAGTACTGTAGTCCCATCTAAGTTGTTTAAAAGCTGCTGGCTGAATTAGCGCATGATTGTATACCCTGGTTTGGATATACAGACCTACATACCAAGCTGGTTTTGGCATGCCTTCCACAGTATTTAGGCAAATACAAGCATGCCTTGGATACATAGAAGTATTCTTCTGTGTCTGTTTCTAACACATACTTTTACAGCTCTCATGCTAGAAGAGTTTTCAATGGAATAGAATGAAGAACATAATTCACACTGATTTAAACCAAACAAGTTAAAAAAAACAAACAGTGTATTCCTACTAAATTGCATTAGTTACTTTGTATAAAGATTTGTTTCATTGTTTAGGTTCTTTGCTGGAAACACTTAAAGTACTTTGTATGACATTATTATATTGCATTGTTGTGCATCTTCTGCCATTGCACTTTGATTGTGAACGAGAACGCAATAGCAAGACTTTTGGCTAAGTTCACCATAAAATATCTCAATAGAAAATGCTGTTTACAAATCTCTTTAGGATTGTGTCAGAGCGTTTGAGAGGATACAGCCAGAGATCTATGCAAATCACGGAAGGGCTTTCTTCCCAATGCAGAATTTGGTGTGCTTCGTATTTGCTTTCTGGAGCAGAAAATAGTGCAAGGGACCATACTTCAATAGTTAAATGCTTTTATATAGCTTCACTCTATAAAGCCAGACTGATGCACAGAGACGGATCATACTTCAAAAGGAATGGTTCTGTGCATGGAATTAACTGTGGACAAAAATGATAACATTTAGATTGCAACCAGTACTGTTTGTTAGATGGAATGAAACTGGCAGTAAGGAAAAGCCCTGGATATCAGCTTGAAGGTTTTAAATTTCAGACTTAATGTACATAAGTTACGCAGTGGATTTTTTTCCTTTTCTGTAATTTTTCCCATCTGTCCCATTTCATTACAATCTGCTGTCCGTAGGCAGAGTGCATGGTAGGATAAGTCTAATGCACATTTACAGCAAAACACTTCAGCATGCACCAAAGAAGAGCTTTTCTTTGGTTACTTGCCAATAAGCACGAAAGGCAAAAATCTTCAGAACAACTCAGCACCTTGCTCACAGAGGGATACCGAGAACAGCAAAGCAGCTGCTTTATTTGTTGCTTATATGGAAGGTAAATTACTATTAAAACTATCTCTAAGTTGTCCAGAGCCAGTGGGCTCCTAGCCTGAGCTCTACATCATGCGCTGCAGTCCTGGGCACAGCACAGGAACATTTCTTGTATAGAAGGGAAGCACAAACTATGTCCTTTCTACTTCCACAGAAAGTTATTCTGAATCCTTTAAGATTCCTTCTTTGGTGCTTCCCTGTTACATCTTGGTCAGGGCATCTAATGCATGGGTGTTTTCCTTCAAAGGAGTTATGTCATCCTGAACAGGGAAGATGTGAAACTATTATCTAATAAACCTGCCTTTTTCAAGTATATTTCAGAAATGTGGTCCTATTTAGAAAGCTGGATGCTTTGTTTTTTGTAAGCATGCTTTATATTACAATTCATTTGCAGAAGAACTGGTGATAGGTCAAAACTATGAGCAAATTAGATCAGCTATGGTTTCCTATGCTGATCATTTGTCTTGCTGTTTTCATTTGGTATGTTCTTTCTATGCATAAACGTGTCATTTATATCATAAATTGTTATAATATGGAATTTCAAGAGAAAAAGTTTATAGAATAAAGATAATGCAAGAGAATCATAGGTTCACTGTGGCATTTGTTAGTAACAGAAAGAAAAACAAACCAAATGACAGGCATGATTTAATAAGACCAAATTTCCTTTTCCTAGCACTGTAATACAAAGAGCATCAGAAAATGCCTGCTATCTATAGGCAAAGGTGGCAAAGCAGAATCTTTGTTTTAAAAAACAAGCAGCTGAAATTGCTATAAAGGAAGCCTTAACAAAGGAGTTGCATTTTTCCCATGAACTCTATGGGCAATTTGCCACTGACTTTAAAGGGTAAAGGACTGAGCCTTAGTACGTATCACATAGTAAAGATACTTAATTAGAAGCAGATACTGAGAATAAAAATCCTCATTGGGAAGGGTGTAACAGTTTTTGCTAGAGATCTATTTCCTACAATATTCTGTGTCTACCAGAAGTCATTCCATTCAAAGGAAAACAAACCTTAATAAAAACAGACTTTGGTGTTGAATACTGTTGAACAGTATAACTTTTTCAGGCTATTTGGTACTCGCATGTTTCATTTCCAAGCTCTCTTAGAAGTCTCAGTAAGCACAAAGATATGCTCTATTATTTGAAGACATTTCAGTTTGCTTATTTAGAAGAAAGTCAAATGATTGCTGGCAATAGGTACTAGACTGACATTACTAGGAACTAGAGGGCATTTATTGAAGGGCATAACATATAAGCATAAGCTAAGGAGGAATTTAAACTATGGACATATATCTCAGTTGCAAACATGTACTGATTGAAGGAACCTTACAACTGCCCGTGTTGTTACCTTCAGCTCTGGAAATAGATAGGTTTTTATTAGCTGAAATGAGCAGATACTTCTCAATACCAGGGCTTTGCAAACTCACCTCATTTTGTCTGACAGCTTTGGGACAAATAACGTGAGCAGCTCTTCTACAAGATTTCAAGTGTAAAAGTCTCCAGAGGAGGATAGAGAGGAGGAAAGAGCAGAGTGCCAAGCAACTCTGGGTGGCAATCTTTTCAATACGCACAGCTGTGGCTGGATGAGGCAGGCAGTAACTCCTGGTTGGCACACCTAATGTGCAGAAGCATTTTCAGTTGTCTATCTGACTTCATATTGAAGAGGCTCTAAATGCTCTGCAAAAAAAATCCCCTGCTTTTCTTCTAGAAAAGCAACATCTACATGGAGAATTGTGCAATGTTATTTATTAATGGTTGCCTATGTCTGTGTAATAGTAGGTGCTTCCTGGATGTACTGCATTCAAAGGGAATAATTTCATGAATTTTATTAGCTTTATTAGCTCAACCACTACTCCTGGTGCTCCTGAAGGCACCGTATCTCTCTATATCTCTCTATACAAGCTTCACTCCTCTTGTGCCAGAAATTCTTCCTCTGATTTCTCTTATAATTCTCTCAGAAGTACTCTTATTCCAAAATAGAAATACAGCTACTTACTTAAGCTTCATTTTCAGTGAATTCACTGAAAACTGAGGCCAAGCATGCCTAAGAATTTAAACCTTGCTACTCAGCTAGAATAGTGTCCATCACTTTCAGTCTTTTGGACAGAAAGAAAAAAAAGAAACTTTGTGCTTTGAGTGAACTCTCTCATCACTGAAATCTCTGAACTGCTAGAGCATAACAGATGTGGCCTGAATACACTGATCAGCATTTTGTTCCACAAATTACATTTTCCTATTCTGCAGAGATCAGTTCAAAGACTTTCTGCCATGAGCCACTGATTTTATTACAGAGGATGCATATGGAAATAATCTGAAAGGGATATATTGCTTTATATATTATCATGTATTCATTATGATCCCCCTGCACACTGGAAATAATACTTCCAGAATGTGTAGTGTAATACTTGCTTACAAAATTCCTCAAATTAGAAAAAGCTATCATTAATCAAGGATGTTTTAAGCAAAGTCTAACGTATAATATTATTTAATGCCTAAGATCCTTACAAAGCAGCAGCTGTTTCACGTCTCTCACTGTGGAAAAAAAAGCAAAGTTTTAGAACTTAGAAAAGTTGTTTTAGAATTTAGAAAAAAAAAAAAAAACCAACACAAAAAGCAGGTAATGGATAAGAAATTAGCATGGTTTCACCTAAATTCTGTCAGTGGCATGAATACATTTGTGCCAATTGATACAAAACAAGCCATTCACAGCCTTGGAGGAGTTAGTTATAATGCATAACAAAATTACACATATTAGCTTATGAAATGTTATTTCATGGAATCCATACTGTCAGCCAAAGTTGTGTTTAGATGTGTTATGCATGTTCAGGAGAGTCCAGGGAAAGATACCAGTCAAAAAACTAAGCTAGAAATCACAACTAGAGTATTATTCTCTCTCAAGTCCCCAGATCCCTTTGTTGAGTGAATCAGTGGTGTGCACTGCATCCTACAGTCCCAAGGGAATTGACTGATACAGTTGCCAACCCACTCTCACTATATTTGAAAAATCATGGCAATCAAGTGGAGACCCCGGTGACTGGGAAAAAGGTAACATCACATCAATTTTTAAGAACGGTAGAAGGGACTGACCCAGGAAACTACTGACCTGTAGTTTCCAACACCTCTGTGCTAGGAAAGATCCTGCAGCAGATACTCCAGGAAGCTATGCCTAGGCACATGTAAGAGAGGAAGATGATACGGGAGAACCAGCATGGCTTCACCAAGTGCAGGTCCTGCCTGACCAATCTTGCCACTTTTTATGATAGTGTAACTGTGACAGTGGACAAAAGAAGAGCCACTAACATCATCTATCTGCACTTCACTAAGGCCCTTGACACAGTCCCCCATAACATCCTTCTCTCCAAATTGGAAAGATACAGATTTGATGGGTGGACTCTTAGATGGACAAGGAACTGGTTATGAGATTGTACCCACAGAGTGGTGGCTGGATGGAGATCAGTGACAAGAGTGTCCCTCAGGGGTCAGTACTGGAACTGGTGCTCTTTAGCATCATCAGTGACATTGACAGTGGGAATGAGTGCATCCTCACTAAGCTTGCAGATGACACCAAGCTGTGTGGTACAGTTGACATGCCCAAGGGATAGGATGTCATTCATAGAGACCCTAGACAGGCTACGGAGTGGACGCAAGAGAATCACACGAGGTTCAGCAAATTCAAGAGCAAGGTCTTGTCGCAACCCACAGTATCAGTACAAGCTGGGGCCCTGCTGCAAGGGACCTGGGGCTACCAGTGGATGGGAAGCTGAACATGAGCCAACAATGTGCCCTCATAGCCCAGAAAGTCAACCACATCCTGGGCTCCATCAAAAGAAGCATGGCAAGGAAGGGTAAGGGAAGTGATCCTATGCTGCTGCTCTGTGCTGGGGAGACCTCACTTGCAGTACTGTATCCAGATATGGAGTTCTTAGTACAAGAGAGACGTGGACCCATTAGAGTGCATCCAGAGGAGGGGCACAGAAGTGATTCAAGGGATTGAACACCTCTCCTATGAGGACAGGCTGAGGGAGCTGGGGATGGGCAGCCTGGAGAAGAGAAGGCTCTGGGGAGACCTGAGAGCAGCCTTACAGTATCTAAAGGGGAGCTACAGGAAGAAAGAAGGGTACAGACTCCTTTGCAGAGTCTGCTGTAACAGGACAAGCGGAAATAGTTTCAAACTAACAGAGGAGAGATTTAGATGGGATACACGGAGTTTATTCCAGTAAGGGTGGTGAGGCACTGGAACAGGCTGTCCACAGTGGTGGTGAAAAGCCCTGTCATGGGACATATTCAAGATCAGGGTGGATAGGGCTCTGAGAAACCTGATCGAGCTGCAGGTGTCCTGTACAATGCAGTGGAGTTGGGCTAGATGACCTTAAAGGATCCCTTCCAACTCAGTCAATTCTATGATTCTATGATTTATGCTAAGACTGAATAATGACCTTTTTGTGATACTGACATATTATTGATTATCACTAGATGGTGCTATTATTCACAATCAGTAAAATCATAGGTGGCTAAACATAGATACACCTTGGAGAAATTTTGGTTGCCAGTTTAGTGTTTTCTTACAAAAGCTCATAAGTATTGTTCAGTTCAACATCTCCCAGATGGAATCATTTCAAAGCGCAGAAATAATTCCCTCCAGACAAATATGTAAACAAATCAAGAATCACATAACGCCACATCAATCAAGCTCTACCTCCCTCACAGCTTTTTTCAAGCCATTCCATGTCTTCCTATCACATCTACTTAATAATCCCAGCGTACAAACAGAAAATAATATCTTGAAGGAGGGCTCCATGAATTTGTGATTTTATAACACTAGGACAGTTACTTTGAGAAAGTTTCTTCAAAAAGGAATATTTCATAAGGACTTAAGGAAGAAGCAGTCATAATCCTTTAAAAAGAAAAGAAAAATATGTCTATGTCTATTTGACATCATATTATGAATATTCAGTAGCAATACTGTATATTACTATTGAATACACGTGTAGTGAAATAATAATAAAAAAAAGAGTTTAAAAAATAATTACATGAAATCTCAGTTTCTTCCAGCTCAATTTGTCAAAGGCCAGGGCTGGAAGCAAATGAAGATCTAAGAAGTCTCCCGTCTTCTAACCAATTTAAATTGAATTTTGAAATATTCTAAAATGTTAATTTTTCCAAACTCCTTGTTATCCTCTTTTCTCTGACTACATCTTTCTTTTTTAAAGGCTCTGACTCAGCTTTGCCATGTGCTACATTCTCAGATCACCAATATAATGTTAGTAAAAGATTTCTGAATTCACAGCACAATCTGTAGCTACAGAAGAGATTTGACTTTAAAACATTTTATCAATCCATGAAAGCATCTATCTTCCGAAGTCTTAGAGTTAACGTTCTTCTTCTATACCAAGAGCAACAGTGAGAAACAATATAAATCTAGTTCAAGGACCGTGCATGCCTCTTTTTATGCACAGGAAAGAAGAGTACAAAGGGTATGATAATTAAGCCTGAGGAGACAGTTTGTGGCATTTTTTTTAGTGATACTCCATAAACAAACCAAGCACTGAAATTCACTGCCTGAGAACAATGGTGCCGGGCTCTGTACCACCCTTATGGGTCATTCAGTTGTTGTTTGCTTCCAGTCCTGATTTGCATAAGAGGCCTGGAAAAGTTGCAGAGACTGACAATTAGCACAAATTGATACAGGCTGCTAATTGCTCAAGCAAAAGCTAAAGATGCATTGGCCTGTTCAAATTAGGCTTGAATTCAGGCCTTCTGGATTCCTGCATCATCAGGCTCTGAAGAATTAAACCCTGGCACAGTTCAACAGCTGCTGGGTCATGGGATAAAAATAGAGAGGCAGTGACTGACTGGGCCACGTTTTAGCACAGTCTCAGCTGAAACTGAAAAGGGTGGGAAGGTTCCCTTCCTCCTATGAAAAACATTTTCTTCTCAAGCATTCTAGGCTACAGCACAGCAATTAACATAAAATAAGAGCCAAACAAAATCATTCCTCTAAACCCTACTACTGCTCTTGACCCAAACAGTTTTTAAAGGATGTAAAATATTCCTTACTCTATATTTTTCTGCTGGTGTGTTCCATTAAGAAGAACCAACAAAATGTATTTCAATGACTGGTTTAACCACGTTAGGGGGACATGCTGATTAGTCATAGTCTTTCCTCTACAAACTGCAAGGGCAGTTACCTATTGCCCCAGTCCTACACAGTACCTTTTCCTTGTCTGTCATTAAACTGAGAAGTTTCTTCTCCTAGGTTTCCACCAGCTGATAATGAGCAAGTCCTCAGATGAGACGTGTGTGGTATGGTATTGACAGCTTCCTAAGACTTTAGGATTTTCAGTAATCCACGGATTGTGGGATTGAGTTTAGTATCTGGAGAAAACCTTCAGTTTACGTGTGGTGGAAATGTTGTTCTAATAGGTTTCTTAGTGATTTCTAGTCCCTTTGAAATTGTAGCATTGTTGTCTACCTTAATGGGAGAGGAAAGGATATGCTACAAAATTCTCTCTGTTTTTATAATTTTGTAGTACTACAGAAAGCAACGTTCTCTCCTAGGGATTCATATAATCTCATATTAAATCTATACGTCACTTAAAGCAAAACCTACATGTTAGCTTAGTTTGATTTAAAAACCTTCATGAACTTTTAAATTTCTCTAGTTTTACACTTGTAACGTGCTCTCAGGCCAGATGATCTTAACATGTACGTTTCACTGTGAGTATTCCATTTGGCTCCTTCAAGCCTCGTGTACCTCTATCTTCTCCATCATGTTAACTGATTTAGTAACAATCGAAACTCCAATACAAAACAATCCAGTATCTCCAATACAGTTCCAGCTCCAGAAATATATTTGTATAACTGCTTTGCTTGGGCTGAGCCCACAGCTAAGGAGTATTTAAAGGTGAAATCCTAGAAGCAGGCTCCAGTCCCATCCTTCAGCTAATAATGCTTACTGTGAATATGTCTGTCAGATCTGCTGAAACTGTCTATTTTGAAACATCCCTTCCACCTCTCGACCCCCCTCTTCTATTCTCTTCCTTTTAATGTGGAATGCTTTGCTGTGGTCCTGTGTTGTCGGTCACAGATAATTTCTTTCAGAAAATACCTATGCAATACGTGTATGAACATTGTGGTTGGCAGCAGGTGAAGGTTGGAGGCAGGTGAAGGTTGGACTTGGTCTTGTATTTCCTCTCACAAAAGACAGTAATCTCCGGCTGCAAGGATTCTTCGTTCAGGCACAGAGGGTGAGATAAAGTTTACTTCAACGTGCAGCTTTCTAGTTCCTTTCATGCAAAAAGAAAATAACTGAAAAGCAATCCCCCTGATACTGTGACATGAATACACTCTTGATGAAGTGTTTCCTTTAAACTACTTATTAGGCTTAAGTTAAAACAAAAAAGGTAAGTTTCAGGACAAAATAATAAAAAAGAGAAAAGGAAACTAGACACTAATTCTAACACTGAATTTAATTTACGAAGGCATTGACCTATGACATCTGATGAAAGACTATAAAATCCTTAAGAAGTGTGCTTCCCAGAGAAACTTGAGACGATACTAGCAGCTCCTGTAGCAGGCCCTGTCCCTCAAAAATATATTAAAAATGAAGATGTCAACAAAGTTATAACTCTTCTAGGGCAATCTGAGTTGATTTTCTTTTATACTAAAGACGGCACTGTACACTTCTACAATGCTATTTAATAGCTTAGAATGCCATTCTTGATCTTCAGTTGACTTTTAAATGATTTCTTTAATGACAAGCATGCTCAAATTTGTACCTGACTGTAAAGGTTTCTTAAACAGCAAGACACAGCACCATGAGAAAGTAATCACATCACTCCAATCTCCAATGCACAAAGTAACATGAATTATAGGAAAGTACTTGCTCAAGAAACAAATACAAATACAGAACTGATCCACACAAATACCTCTCCAGTTTCTAGATGGGTCTTCACATGACTCCTAGCCTCTACTGCCCTTATTAGGTGATTTGAATTTGGAAAAATGCTGCATTTTAGGGCTGACTTTACCATTACCACAGGTTTCCTGACACTCCTAATAACACTTCATGAATAACATACCCTCATGTTGTCAGATATTCCTTTAAATTATTTCATTTTTTCTTTTACTACTAAGCATGCATATGAGAAGATAAAGTGATTTCCATTTCCTGTTCTGCCTTAGTAACTGCCAATCCCTTAATTTCACATGTATTTACAAAAAGTGCCTCTTAACTCTGTACAAAACATAGGTTTTCTGTTGTTTTCTTCTGTCAAAAAGGCTGTGCTTGGTCTCAAAACCAAGTTGTAAACATCTGGCAGTTTTGCATTTATACATACTAAAGTTACTTGGAGGTTCCATATGGCTGTAACAATGCAACTGAGTTAGACTGATCATTTAACAGTTGAAAAATATGCAAGATATCTTGTGAAGAATTTGGAGCAACAGGTGCCTCACAAAATAAGAAGGAATGCTGTTGTGTCCTGAAGTAATATAACCAAAGATCTAGGAAAAAGCTTTCTACAACTACGCTAGGGTGAAATATTCTGAATGGCAAGTAGGTATTTTACTGCCATATGTTAATCTTCTTGAATGGGGTGCATTATAAAATTAAATCCTTAGAAAGAGTTTACGTGCTTATATTTTCCAGATGTTTGGTACAAATGAGATTATCCTGCTTGTCCTGTTGTCATATACTCATTTCTTTTGTTGCTATTTTCAGAATATTCTTTAAAACTCATTCTAACATCCAGGTAAGATTTGAAATTTTTTTTTTAGTCCTACAGTATTTTTCAATTATCTTTCTTAATTGTTACTTCTATTATTTATAGTTTTGGAAAAGGTAAAAGGATGGAAGCTTATCACAACTTCAAGTTCTAACATTTATTTCCATAACACCGTATAGGATAGGCCACAACTCTGTCACAAAACTCTATGAAAGGTGATAAAGAAGAACTGAAGCATTCTTCAGCATTATCATGCTCTTATTGCAGATTTTAGATCTTTAAGACTTTCACATATGAAGGTTCAGTAGCAGCAAAATGCCGAGTTAACCTAAATTAATTAAGCAAGTAGAATTTTGTCCTAGGTTTTGTCTTCACTAATCAGCTTTAATGCTTCTGGAAGTTTACCAAAGTTGCAATGCACAGGAACTATGATGTCTTTAAAAATCACAAAGCTTTTCACATGTGTTCTTCCATTATAATAAGATGTAAAGTACACTTTCATACACAGTTCCTTGTCTTTTGGTAGTGGAGATGTGCTCATACATCTGCTATGTGTGACTGTCTCATTGGTAGACCACATTCAATTTCATTTGTGAGCCATACATTACTTAATGAAAATACTAACAATAGCAGTAAATTTGTATTTCCCATTTAGTAGCATGTTTTCATAAAATGTTCATGTGTTGAAAATAAAAACAGTGAGATAGCATCTGTGAGTTAGCAAACATGTCTTCAAGTTGGCACAGATTTTGGCCAAAGGTCATTAAAGCACTCCAGAGTGGGATGAGAGATGCCATATTATGCTTGGGTTAGTAAATAATAACAGTATTTCAGAGAAAAATAAATAAATGAAATAATAGAGAATGTATGCCAAGGATCTGCTTGAAACAATACTCAGTTTCATTTATTACTGCAGAATTGTTAAAAATGGCAGTACTAAAAAAGAACTAGCTGCTTCCCAAGCTGCTCGCTTTCTGGGTTTCCTTAAAAATTCAGTCTTTAATGTTTGCTAATAATGCAACCATTGTAATTCAAGAATGCTCCCCTACTGTTTTTGATTAATTTATTTTAACAATACAGAAGAATTCTGCTATAGCTCCAGTGGTAATACAAATCCGTGTTATAAAGAATATCGTTGTCTACACCTCTCTAATAAACTCTAGTGTCAGGTTCAGAGCTAAATGGATAGCAAAACAACTTACTTACAGCATCTCTACTTTTGCATCTGAATGTAAAAACAATTTTTCTCTCTTCAGCCCCTACCATTTTCATAATTTCATTCTAGTTTCCCATCTAAGAGGCACATCCAATGAAATATTTTCATTTGTATACAATAGCATCTGCTTTACACAATCAAAATTAACACCCTGAAAAGAAAAATGTATCTGTGGTCATGTACCTTAATGAAATAATCATGGCTATCTTGCCAACTTATAAAAAACAATCATGCAAGTCCCATGACGTGCACCTTTTCTTATGGTATCAGCTACTGAAGTCTTGTTCTTAGCCGATTTACTGCCTACATTAAAATTAGAATACAAGTCTAAATAGTCTCAAGTTCAAATGATTCCACCCAGGAAAAAAAAAAAAAAAGGGGGGGGGTGGGTGGGGGGGAGAAAAAAAAAGGGGGGGGGGAAAAAACCCACCAATCAAATAATTCCAAGGTTTTAATGTTTGAATTATTTTTCATGTGATATTGCAAAAATTTTCATTTACTAGTTGTGGACTAATAGAAGAAGCTTGGAAGGACCGCGATCAGTTTGAAAACTTAAAACACCTTCAGGGCACCTCAACAGCAAATACAGTTTCTGTGGACAGAAAGTGGGGAGATGTACAGTATAGCTACTATTAAAGAAAAAACAACCAACAGCGGTGTTCATAGTTTACAGCAAGGGTCACAGTGAGATAAAGATGTTCTCCCATGTTCTAGAATAATGCCAGAATACTTCAGCATTCAAGGAGTATGTTGATCTTTGGAAGTCTTACAGCACTTTAACAGAACTTGCTGTGTTAGCTTACTTATACAATTACATACCCCTGAATTGTTTTCTTTCCACAAACAATATTATTATATCTGGATAATATCGTATATGAATATTAAATACTTCTTTGTTAAACTCACTCATTTAAAACATTAAGTAGAATGAAATCAAACAATTTCCAGGCTTTTTTTTACGCATTTCTGGTAAACTAGATGTTCCTTTGACATGTCATGTGTAATTTCAACACCATCCCTGTGCGACTGTATATACAGATGCTTTAGGCTAACATTAAACAATGTTCTATAGTTATGAGTGTTTTTATAATCCAAATAGAGTAGGTAGTGTTTTTATAACTATCAATTCTTGGGTTATGGAGAATGTCTTCAAATAGAACTGGAGAGAGGTTTATCATTACAAACAGGTCTCATTCCCTTAAAAGGAAGTTGTTTCTTTTTTCTTCTGCTTCTTTGGAGATCTGGCTACAAACTAGGAATGGTTATTGTATGACTCACTTGAGAAGAATAGCTGCAGTGTAAAAAGTTCAGAAAGGATTTTAATAAAATCAAACCCAATTATCTTCTGCTTTGGGCACGATAAGGAGAGTTTTAAAGTGGAAAACACCAGATTTTTCAGAACGATATAAATCAAGATAATATAGTAGCGTTCTAAAGGGAGAGGGAAAAAAGTCAGGAAAAATAAAACATTTATCCCTCCTCTCTGTTCTACACGTGAGACAGAAGTCTCCTATATGCAGACTTTACACACAGTTTATTCTGGTCTGGCCTGAAAGTGAGCTCCTTCACCCACTGGTGCAAATCACTGACTGCCAAAAACACACAGTGAATGCAGGACTCATCACTCACTCAGCTACGCACAGATATTACTTTTCTACTGCACCCCTCCTACTTCAGCTCCTTGGAACCTCCTCAAAACCCCAACACTCTCCAGCTGTTCACAGTAACAAAATTATTTAAAATGAAAACGCTTTCATGACATAAACAGATTTGCTGAGGACATTAGAGACTGCAAATGCTACGAGTAAAAAAGATTGTTATTCCTTTTATTGTACTCCCTCCCAAAGGCTTGAAGGATATAACAAAGCTAGGACAGAAAAAAAGCCCTTTTCGTCTTAAGTTTGCATTATCATTTATGATTTGGCAACTGAAATGTTTGGCAGAGCATAATGCATGAGAAAGGTGTCCTCGTACCTCACAGCATTTGCTCACCATGTCATTCTAAGGGGAGGCTGATCAGAAAGTAGGTGGCAGTATTCAAGCGATCGCTGTATCCTTTCATCACGAGCCCTGTCTCAGATTTCACATACTGCTGCTCTAGCAAGAGACGCAGTCACACAGTGCCGTGAACTAGTCTGGTGTGTAGCCCACTCCTAAACAGCATTCATCTAAACCCCACAAGAGAAAAACTGGATAGTCTATTTAACTGTATGATAGTTAAAGATCTGCTGAACAACCTGTAATAGTTTTTGTACGACTCAGGTCTGTCTATTTAAAGTGCTCAAGAATAGAATTGGAACCATGCTAATATTGCATTGTGTCTGTCAAAATTCTGTAGGAACCACGCTAATATTGCATTGTGTCTGTCAAAATTCTGTAGGAACCACCTGGAGGGGAACGCAATATACTGAAACACACCATTTTGCCTTAAAGCTATAGTCCATCCTGAAGGAATAAAATCGAGACACTTCTTACTCTGCAAGGATATTTTGCAGTAATAAATGACACGCATTTCACTCTAAGCAGTGACAAGAATCACAATCTTGATTGTTTTTAAGATTGTTACTTACTTAGCCCTTACTGCACCTATATTTCTAAGTTCCCTTAAGTATCAAAGAACTGTTACGTGAGTTCACTTTGAAGTAAAAGTGCATGTACATATTGGCCATTTAATTAATGTGTTGATTAAAGTGCCAATGGGATTTCTTTAATCTCGCCTGCTTTTAGCATTATGAAACTTTTTTTTGAGAGTTCCTTCTAAGACTGAGCCAAATGAGACTGAAGTTAATAAAAAGCGACTGTGTGATTTCAATGGGAGTTTCGCATTTCAAAAGCAAAAACAGAACAGTATTTTGGCAAGATTGCCCAATTATTTAAATTTCTTTTCCTAGGAAGTTGACGGGAAAATGTGGAACATTTCACACTGTCATGTCGCACTACTTGCATTTGAATCTTCTTTTAAATACATATAAGGACTGTGGTCTACAGTACTAGATTCTAAGAGAAGAAATTGCTTCAAAGCTCACGTCACCTCCCTTCCACCCTGCTGATGCTTCATCAGCTGACAACATCTTGGCCCAACAAGGTTCATGCATGTATCACAAGCACTTTTTCTTGGAGAATCTGAGTTTTGCATAACTTCAGACTGCTTTGTTCTTTACAGAGTAGCTCAGGAAGATGACAGATAAGCACTCTGATGCTTTCTGAAGTACCTTTCTGTTAAGAGACCTAAAATTGCAGCCATAATTTACCATTGCATTGGAGGAAACTGAGTGCAGCAAGTTGTGCATAGAGAGAATCTTAGAATTTGGGTAGTTTTAACAGACTTTTTAAAAAACATATTTTGCAGACTTCATGTTAAAAAACAAATGTATGGGCAAAACTGCTACTGTCCCACAGTGCCATTCAGTGCTGAGGCATGCATGGTTGGTAGCTGTGAGGGGACAGTAAGGGGTTCTGCTGCTGTGAATGGGAGACCAGGTGGGACAGGAGACTCCCTTCACATCTATCCAGCACTCTACCTGACAGCAATGGGAGTGATGTTGCAAAAGACTGCAAAATAGAGCCTGTGCTTCTTTAAAGGAATGTCCTGAACCTGGTTGCCAAGGAGCTGAGGGAGGGAGAAGGCTGGCAGGAGACAGGAAAGAAGGAAATAATTCAGTTGAATTCAATTAGATTACATCAGCAGAACTAAGTAAACAAGTAAAATAAACAGGCCCCCTAAATCAGAAGCGGCTATGACCACAGAAATCAGTCTTCAAAGACTTGTTTTACAGTATATTGAGTTATCAGTGCTGTGTAACATGAGCCACTACTATCACACATCTGCAACGCCTTCAGGATATGATTACATCCAGGACTGCACATGCGGCACTGGCCCACCTCAGTTCATTTGATGCTGATAATTTTTCAGGATCCATAGGAGGTGGTGATGCAACAACAAACCAATTCCCTACTGAGGAACTGCTGCCTTAGTTTGTGGATGAAAGGAAAACAGAAGCAACAGTATGAGAGCATAGAACTGTGAGCACACCTTTGCTTCCCTCCTCTGCAGAGGACTCCTGTGAACACCCGTAATGGTTGCTCAAGACGAATGCTTTCAGGTTTTCAAAATATCCCATCCAAACTATTGGTCAGGAAATAACCTCAATCAAGCAGAAATAATGCAACAGTCTACTAATATCTTCAGATATTCTAGATCATTTTTCCACTGAGTAGTAACTAATTGATTTAATGAGAGCGATTTTCATACTTAGAGGAAGCATCCTGAGCATTTCCTGAAGACTGTAGATTAAATTTGTTCAGCAATGGTTTAGGTATTCATCAGCAAGCACTTATCTGCTGTTCGTCTGTAACACGCATAGCACTTCATACAAAAGCCAGAAATTGAGTAGGAGGCTGGGTGCAATTACAAACTATCACCTGTAATAGTGACAAGTGGTTTTGTTTGAACATGTAAGAGCGTATTTACAGACCGCTAACATGTTTTTGTTTGACAGTAGATTTTGTAGATGAGTTTGACTGAATAATCACAGACCTAATGACTAAGAAACTTGCAATTTGAAAGTGAAGTCCTGCTCCTTTCCCATGCTGCAGCTCAGTGTCCCAGTGTAGAAACATTCCTGAGTTCTTCTGAGCATTATTTTGCATCCTCAGCTCCCAGCAACATGAAATTGCACACAGCACCAACAAAACTCCAACTCAGTATATTTCGGAGGCCTAAATGTTCCTCTTTGAAAAAGAAGTAAAGAACAATCCTTCAGAACGTATTCCAGAAATACTGGTGAGAATACTTTTGTTAGTTCAAATCAATACATATAAACGTGCTTTCTGCGGAAGAAAATGTCCACACTCACAATTCAAAATATTGCTTGCTCCCTTTTTTTTTTTTGCAATCAGAAATAGAAACTGAAAATGCTTGCAAGACTTTTTTTTTTTTTTTTTTTTTTAAATACAGTAATGCCTTTTTTGGTTATGGATCAGCAGTGCTGACAAATACCTCATTCTTGCCAGCAGCTGAAATGTCAAATGGCAAGCTAGTCCATTTCAGATAGTACACATGCAAATATGGCCACATTCATAAAACAGCATTTTTTAACACACTCCTTGAAATATCTAAGCTTAAAATTGCAGGAAACAGCATGACACAGAACAGCCTGATGCACAGAATAAGAGTGGCAATATTTGTTACTGATCTAAGTGTCCTAAGTTGTGTACTCACAAAGAGCAGGCATGCAACCCAATACAAAATGTCAGAAATATTATTCAAAACTCCTCCCTTGACCCGTTTCAGACTTCTGCAACACGGATGAGATTGCTGAAAAATTCGGCACCCATGGATTTTCAGGGTTTTGGATGCTGGGGCTTTGTTCCAGTAAACTCTTTCTAGATACATGTTTAGCTTTCCTATTAATGTAATCAGGGGAGCGACTACTGTCAATGGAATTATGCCAAAAATGTACAGTGGAAGTCTTAGTTCCAGTGACCGTTGCAGGAGACAGAATCAATGAAGGGTAAGGATGAGTTAAGAGTCCACACAGAATAGTCCCATTTAGTATTGCAGACCGGGATCTAAGCTTAAACATTCAATACAGCTCTTTTTGTAAATATTTATGACCTCAGATTTCCAGTTTCTATTACCTTTAAACCTGCCTTTCATTGCATCCAAGATATTAAGTGGATCAGCTCCAAACAGATCTAGTCAGAAACTCATCTAATCTTTCACCTTTCTGTCATCCCTCCCCAGGCTCTTAACACCTGCAGAGCTCCAGCTCTCTCTGGCATACAGAAACACATGAGATTGCAACTTCTGTCTGTGAACAATCTACATCTAAATAATCTTTGTCCAAAAAATCTTCCTTGAAATACTTTGCATTGCTTAACCTTAGCTACCTCTTAAACTATGTATTACTCTACTATGCTTCTTTACTGTTTAATCATTACTGGAATATATACATCTTGTTTGACATTTCCCATTCCTTTGTGTGTTAGGTGCTTTAAGGAAAAAAAAAAAAAAATTACACAGGTGTTATTTCAATGAATCTGTTATGTATAAAGGCACTGGAAAGCAACATCATGCATTGAAGATGGCAGTTCCATCCAAGATTGTGAGGATCATCAAACACTGAAGAACAACAATTTCAGATTTTTAACTGAATGTGTATGCTACACATACTGTATGCACAAAAAGATACAAATGATAATGACAGTAGATGACACTCGGTTCACAAGCCTTCAAAGATACTCAATATGACATTCCTTTTCATTTATGCAGCTGAGTAAGTTTACTTCAGTCAGTGGGGGCGGTGGTCTAAGAAACTGTTTGGACTGCATAATGCAAACACATCTGTACAGATGAGACAGCTTTGAAGACCTATCCATTAAAAAAATAAAAAAAACCCTTAAAAGTTTCCAAAAGAATCTTAATATCATTTTTCTCCCTCATGCCAAAAGATCTCCCAAACCAAAACAGCTTCAGAAGCAGTCATGTAAGTACTTCGATATCCCAATACATAAACTGCTTAAATAGTCAAGTCACACAATAGTACTGTATACACATAAAAAATGGAAAGGGATTAGTTTATGTATTATGCATTCAAGTAACTATCAGCCTTCAAAAGCACTAATATACTAAACAGAATTAGCATTGCCAGTTCCAAACAAGAATTACCTGTAACACTTAGCAAATAGAAATATCCAGTTATGGTATGCTTCAGTATTTAACCATGCTTGGCAGGGAGAAGTAAAAACAAAAATATATTCTGGCAATCTACAGCAAATTGGATTCGACAGCATTAACCAATGTACCCATCTTGTCCTATTTAGGAAATGTTTTTGTTTAGATTGCTTCGTTTGCATTCAGTATGTAACTGCAAGCTGATTCAAAATGACAAAAAGCTTTATTCCCTGTGCAGTATTAGAACGCAGTCACAGATGCACAACTTCATTGCTTGACCATAATAAGGATTGCAAAAGTTCTGTCAGTCTGTGAAAGAAAGCAGTGTGTTGGCAGCTACTTTTCAGAGAGAATTTGCTACTACTATTGATTCAGTCAATTTGCACACAAAATAGTAAGGCACTTATATATAAAGAGTGTATCAAATTCTCATACATTATGAATGTTCTAAGCATGAAGTTTCAATAGTATGGATTGTATTCAGTGCACTGGGAAAAAAAAAAATCTATTATTCTTACTTTGCTACTAAATTTGGAAAGAGCCCCTTCTGGAGTGTTCTATTTGCTTGTACTCAGAACATCTTGCTATTCAGCCTAAGTCAGGCCTGTGACATCTCACAACATAAGTCACTGGCTTTCATGTGCCTGAAGCACACACAAAAGTGAAAACAGAGTTAGGACAAGCTGACACCAGCACTGGCAGCATCATCCCAAGCAAAGAGCCAACACCTAGGCATGGCTGGGGCTTCCTCACCACTACATGTGGTAGCTCCCATACAATGATAAATAAGTGGAAGTATTGGGAAGAAGTGTGTCAGTTTCCTTCTATTTTCTCTCTGTTACACAATCACATAATAGTAAATATAATGTTCTGTCTTGAGATTTGGATTCCAAAGAACCTAAACGTATAGCTACCATTTGGCCTCACCTAGCTCCTTTGCACCCCCCCCCGAACTAGATTTACTAGCCTAAGCTCGGTGTGATTGCTGCAGGCAGCAAAGGCAAGAAGACACTGCAGCAGACTTTGAGAGCAGTATGAAGTTAATACCATACAGGCTAAATCTTGCCATTTTTTTCAAGTATGGTTTGGCTAGAGAACTACTGGGAATCATCACTGTATAATATATTAGATATACTTGAACAAGTTAATTTTCTTGTTTTCTTGGGCAATGATGTGATCTTCCTTCTTTAAAGTACAGTAATTA
Source organism: Gallus gallus (assembly GCF_016699485.2). NCBI lineage: Eukaryota > Metazoa > Chordata > Aves > Galliformes > Phasianidae > Gallus > Gallus gallus. The sequence continues at coordinate 54,394,789 of NC_052535.1, read as the reverse complement.
CTGTAAAATACTAATTGAGATATTTTGTTGACATGTGGGTTTTCTTTCATTTCTTTCTGGTTTTGTTTGGTTGTTATGCTTGGTTTCTAACAAAGCATAACTTTCCATACACATTCATGTCAGCAATGGCCTTATTTGAAACAGCAGTTCTTCTCAAGGTGCCTCGCAGGGTGATGACCCTTAATTCCAGACATCCCAGATTTGATTAAAGCCACATGAAACAAGTTCATTTTTGTAACTCTGTACTAGTGTATTGTCTGCTCTCCTTAAGCACACAAAAAGCCTTTTCTAAGGCTACACTAATCCATCTTTATGTTGGTCACATTTTCTTAAACTCTGTCTATCACAGTTCAAGCCCCAAACAAGGTACAGAATTGTCAAAGTGAAGCTAGAGCAAAAACAAGATCAAGAATTAAGTATGAAATGTTACATTTATTTTTCTTTGGTGGAACGTTTGTTCTATATATTATATACACACACACACACAAAAGACATATCTTATGTGTGTCCTGCCTATAAGTAAAACAGAAAAATCCTAGCTCTTGTAGTGAGAATCTCAGTAACAGAAAGGAGTAGAGACTGTTTATTTTCTCTAGTTTAACTCATACACAAGACCATTATACATAGGAGAAAGCATGGAGTGTGTGAAGCTTTACCTGACTTGTGAGTTAAGCGAGAAAGAAACATTCAGTGCTGACTGTAAAGTATGAGATTTTCCTGTGTACTCTCCCTCAACATCAATGAGGGAGACCACAAACATCAACCACAAAATATGTGCTGTTAAGAATAGCTATTGCAAACACAAGCTTTCCTCCTGAATGAGGAGTGGTCATTCTCCTTTTAAATCCAAGAACAAAATAATATTTTGTCATAAGCTGGATCCCCCACCCTCTTCTTCAGAAGTAAACGGCCTTTTATTTTCCCTGGAGTTAGAAGGGGGTGGCTACTCCTACCTCTATCAGTCCCCCAAAAGTAGATGGTTAGGAGGGAGAGGAGGAAAAGAGAAAGGAACAGATATTGCAAGAGCAAAATCATGACACTCCCTGAGGAAATTGGACAAGTCATGAAAAGAAAAAAAGAGAAGAAGGTAACACCTAATTGCCACCACCACAAGTAACTGTATAATCATTTCAGTGGAACTGCGATGAACTGATCTGGATTTATATTCATTTTATTACAAGATCAGTAAGATTATAGGCCTGTTCAACATAAGGCAATAGTTTAGCCACATTATCATAGAGATACAAGGCCCTATGGGTGATCACCACCTTCATCATTGCAGCTTAATTGCTTAGAGTTCAAAAGAAAGCTTTTTTGATCTCAGTCTTGTTCTCTCAGACTTTAACATACACTTTATTAAAAGTCAGCCCAACATTCACAGTTCTGTGATTCTCATTTAAATTCTCAGACCCCTCATCCTTTGCTTCTAGAGCAGCTGCTCTGATCAAACGCAGGCCTTGCACTGATTCAAGTTTTGAAACCCCACTGGAGATGACTCAGCCCAATGGGATACTTATATAAATTGATTGATAATGCTAGCTTGAACTTTTATACTCACATTAACCTCCTTCTATGCTCCTTCCAAACCCTGGAAAAAAAATTCCTATCTAGGAATTTTGCATTTCTAAAGACTAAAGTCTCCAAGACTGAAGTCTTTTCTGTTCGCAAACAGAAGGTCTGTTGGCAGATGTGGAGGTTGGGGGCTGTCTTGGACAAAGTGACCATGAAATGGCAGATTTCTCAATTCTTTGTGGAGCCAGGAGAGGGGACAGCAAAACTGCTACCTTGGACTTCCAGAGGGTGGACTTTGAATTGTTCTGGAGGCTAGTAGGGAGGGTTCCTTGGGATTCAGTCTTGGAGGATAAAGGGGTCCAGGAAGGCTGGTCATTCCTCAAGAAGAAAGTCTAAAAGGTACAGGAACACGCTATCCCCCTGAGCTGCAAAATGAGCCAGCAGGGAAGAAGACCGGTGTGGATGAACAGGGAGTTTTTCCTGTGGCTCCAGGAGAAAAAGAGGATCTACTTCCTGTGGAAAAAGGGATAAGCAACTCGGAGAGAGTACAAAGAAGTTGTTAGGATGTGCAGGGAGAAAATTAGAAAGGCAAAAGCCCAGCTTGAACTCAACTTGGCCACTGGAGTCAAAAGGAACAAGAAACTCCTAAAAATATATCAAGAGTAAGAGGAGGACCAAGGAGAATTCTCCATTCTTTACTGGATGCAGCTAGAATGTGACCACTGAAGATAAGGAAAAGGCTGAGTTTCTCAGTGTCTTTTTTACATTTGTCCTTAAAAGTCAGACTAGTTATCCTCAGGGTACTCCACTCTCTGACCTCGAAGTCTCAGATGAGGAGCAGAATAAGCCCCCCACAATTCAGGAGGAACAGTCAGAGACATACTATTCCACCTAGACTGCCACAAGTCCACAGGACCAGCTGAGATACATCTGAGACTGCTGAGGGAACTGGTGGAGGTAATAGCCAAGCTGCTTTTCATCATCTATCAGCATTCCTGGTCAACTGAAGAGGTCCCAGAAGACTGGAGACTTGCCAGCGTGACTCCCATCTACAAGAAGGGTTGTGAGGAGGATCCAAGGAACTACAGGCCTGTCAGCCTGACCTTGGTGCTGGTGAAGGTTATAGAGCAGATTGTCTTGAGGGAGATCACACAGCACGTGCAGAACAACCAGGGGATTAGGCCTAGCCAGCATAGGTTTGTGAAGGTCAGGTCCTTGCTTGACCAACCTGATCTCCTTCTATGATCTAGTGACCTGCCTGGTGGATAAGGGAAAGGCTGTTCATGTAGTCTACCTAGGCTTCAGCAAAGCCTTTGACTCTGTCTCCCACAGTATTCTCCTGTAGAGGCTGGCAGCCCATAGTTTGGACAGGTACACTGCTGTCTGGGTAAGGAATTGGCTGGAGGGCCAGGCCCAGAGAGTGGTGGTGGAGGTGGTGGAGTTAAATCCAGCTGGTGACCGGTCACGAGTGGTGTTCCCAGGGGTCTGTGCTGGGGCCTGTCCTCTTCAATATCTTCACTGATGACGTAGATGAAGGCATTGAGTGCACACTCAGTAAGTTTGCAGATGACACCAAGTTGGCTGGAAGTGTCGATCTGCCTGGAAGTAGCAAGGCCCTACAGAGAGATCTGGATAGGTTGGATTGCTGGGCTGAAGCCAATGGGATGAAGTTCAATAAGACCAAGTGCTGGGTCCTGCACTTTGGCCACAACTCCAGGCAACGCTACAGGCTTGGGGCAGGATGGATCGAAGACTGTGTAGAGGAAACAGACCTGGGGGTATTGGTCGATACTCAGCTGAACATGAGCCAGCAGTGTTACTTCTCTCATGTAACTAGTGACAGGACTAGAGGGAATGGCCTCAAGTTGCGCCAGGGGAGACTCAGACTGGATGTTAGGAAATACTACTTTTCCAAAAGAGTGATCAGGCACTGGAATATGCTGCCCAGGGAAGTGGTGCAGTCATCAACTCTGGAGATGTTCAAGGAACATTTAGACATCTGAAGGGACATGGTTAACATGAACTATTGGTGACAGATGGTTGGACTGGATGATTTTGTAGGTCTTTTCCAACATTGGTGACTCTATAATTCCAGAGACTCCCAGTCCATCACACAATCATCCCTGTTGAATATTCAGTCCCTGGATTCTTATTGAAAGGAAAGTATGAAAGATTTCAAATAACGTGGAAGTGAAATCCTCCAGCATGATCATAATATCTAAGTTATTACAGTTACTACTTCCAGCTTCTAATAAGAAATATTTTGAATGCTATTTCTTACTTTAGAGTATCAGATACTTGTATATGCTTTTCTGACGTTCTCAGTAGATATCCTTGAATGATTATTTTCAATAAAAAATCCACTTCTAAATCAGTGTTGACTAATTACAGTACACAGAACAAAATCTCTAAATATATTAAGTACAGCCACAAAAATTATCTTGAACTCCCCTGCCTCTAAAGTTGCCAGACATGGAAGTCTTTTCTTTAAAGAAGATGTAGGCAGAAGACTTAATTGATAAAACACTGATCAAAATAGAGATTTTCTAATTTGTCATCTGTCCATAAGTGCACGTGAGATTCCTCAAGGTTGTGAAGTAAAAACTATTCCCAAGGCTCAAAGCAAATTCCTCATATAAGAAGTCTAAGCATAATGTTGACACTGTAATTACAATACAGTTTATAAAATCTGTTGAACCCCTAGTAGTTCTAGATGGAGAAATACTTCTATGCACTGGATCACGAGAGAGTAATCCATAATGAATGCCAGAAAGAAATTCAATCTTAACTTTCCATCACTGTAGAGTGAGTTACCTTGTCTGAATGTTAAATTCTGAATTAGAAAAACGTAAAAAAAAAAAACCCCACCACTTTAAAAACAATTAAACAACTTAAAGCCAGTAATTTAATACTGTTTTTAAAATTGTGGTTTCACTTTCTGTGGGAAACAAATGTTCCTGCGGATGGGATCACCTGAAGGAATGCCAAATATCCACAGTAGACTGCACAGTATATAGTAGTCCAGATTTTTTCCCAAATAAGTGCTTTCACTCAATGTCAAATGAGCTTGAAATGACTGTTTTTTCTTCAGTTTCCATGTGGAACCAAGTGAAACAGAGCAATTTTAATTGAATTTTGCCAGGATTTTTGTTTTAATTCATTCAAATTCAATGTGAATGTCTGGGAATGCAAATTGTTTACGTGGGCATATATACAGAAGGCAAAACTTAAGTTTTCATGGTCATATTTGTGACTTTGAAATGCGACCTGCAGAAGCTATGTATTAAAAAGTTCATATTTAAATAAGTACAGTATCTATTTTTCCTTTTCTGAATACCCAAACAAGATAGAGCTGCCAGTATTAACATATCATAATATTGGATTTCTTAAATTTTAACATTATTTGTAATTATAGAACAAGCATCTTTCCACAGGTCCTACAGTATCATCTGTACAGAATGTACATTCAACAATGTATGGACATTAACTGTGAAAACATAAAATCAACAGAGCCTGGACAGTTATGCTTTTCATGTACGAGAGAACTTTTTTCCTCAAAAATTGTTGGGAATTTTGTTTTTCAGACCTTTTGAGGCTGACTTCAACTCTTGCGCACTGATTCCTATCTACCTCCTCAGTCAGAAGTGGCATGCGATATGCTACAGTAGTCATAACCCAGCAACGTGCTTCAGCATGTAATTTGTATAAATAGATGAACATTAATTAATGCAAAGGCCATATGTTTTAGAATTAGATTCACTCTGAAACACTTGGCTAAACTACAGCAAATATAACTATTAGCCAGTACATAATTACATTCCTGTAAAACACTGAAACATAAAATAGAGCCAAAAGGAATTTAAAAAATTATTTATATGGATTAAACTGCCACATAACTGAGCATTTTCATATAATCATATGAGACCATACAACTTAACACCGGTGGCATTTCTTATACCAGTCCAGTGAGCACAACATTTTAGTGTCTCAAGTACTTACAAAACAATCATAGCTTGAGTTCTAAATTTAATCTCTTAAATTGATTTCAAGTATTAAAATTCTACACGTACTAGAGAAGGAACAGGACAGAACAGAAAGCATAGAACAGCTTCACAGAGACTACTTGGGAATTGTTGAGTCCTAGAGATAACTTCAAAATGGTAGGTTTCTATAGTAGAAATTCAGGGCCATTCAGGTACAGAAATGCTTCGTCACTCCAGTCATAAGAATTTAGAGGAATAATTCCCAGATCTATTCATAAGATTTAGGAAGGGAGGCATGGAAAAAGTAAACTCAAAAGAATCATAATGGTTATTTTCCACAGATGGTTCGTCAGAGCACTAGGTTAGATAGATAATACTATCGCTCTTCAACATTCAAAGATGGATTCACGTGAAGAACTCCATGCCACAAAAATAATACAGTTCTTTAGCAGAGCGTGCAACTGAAAATAACCTCAACTTTATCCCACTCTCAGGTTACAGTTCAAGAAATTATAAATTTAAGTTTACTTCCTCCTCCCCTCCTAAGCCCAGTCCTGAAATCTAAATTCATCAGCCCACTGCAGTAGTTCTTCCTTTCACATGCCCCTCAGAACTTGCTATTCTGGCTTGTTATTCACACAGACAGGTCCTGAACACCAGGTTTCTGTCAGCTCTCTTGTAGTTTTGTGTGTGTAAGCACCTAGGTGAAAAAAAAAATCAAAGACTTAAAAAGGAAGATATGAGAAGGTCAGAGGTGAATGAACATGCAGAACTGCAAAATTGTTCTTGTCTGGGAAATAATTGAGTTCTAGAAAGAAAATTCATAATAATTCATTTAGATCTTTCATTCACCAGTGCATAAGCACTGAAGCACTGACCGCATAGCCATAGCTAGTATCTGTGTAGGAACAACCACCTTTCTAGACAACCACCTAGATCACCTTAGCCCTTTCTACCTTACATACTATATTGGTTTCTTCACTATTTCTTGTGTTAACTATAGTACTCACAGTACAAGGCCTGGAGGCATGAATCCTGTTGCCTTCTGCAACTGCGATGTTAGCCACCTGTGTTAGCCCTCTGCGCTCACTGACCAATAACCTGATCAGGGCCAAATGACTGCAGACGCACACCAATACAATGAGCAGCAAAATGGTGTCTATTCACTACTAAGCGCAGCTTATATACCTTTACTTGAGCTATCGTGCCCTGTCCTGATTCGTCTGTACTGGATCTTAGCCCCTTACTAAAATTCCTTATTTGGCTTCTATTGTCTCCTCATTCCTTCGCCTTCTTATCTTGTTTACTCCGTTAGCAAGGACAGTCTGTCTGAGCACAACAGCACCCTTTCACTGTGCTTAGGGAGAGGCCTATCCTGTACAGCACATATCCCCATCAAGCGCCTACTGCAACAGAATCCTCACCAGCTCGAAAGCGTAAAGTGTAAGCTATGAGCCATGTAAGCATCCTCTGTCTTGGGCATCTAACATAGGTCATCAGTTGCTGAAGAAAGTAGTCAAATAGCTCCGTACCTTCAGGCAGTAATGTTGCTGACCTTTATGGCATGGGAACCTCAATAAAGCCCTGCTTTTGCCAGGGGTAGGAGACGGTAAACAACCACTAAATTTTGGGTCTCTAAAGCTAAAGAATTCTGTTTCTACGGATATCTCAGCATAAGTGTGTCAGTGGATTTCTCCAAGTTTGCGGCATAGCAGTGTTTTCTGGGAGCTTCTGAAACCATGCCACTGAAAAAACATTTTAAGACAACGTAGTAACATCTATACTGAGGTATCTTCATGTACTTATCTCAGGGAGGATTTGCTTTTTTAATTAATTCTAGCCAGAATACTTCTGACAACATTTTGTTGTGTAGACTTAGTCCAAGCTTGAAGAAATCAACTACTTAGCAACTCTGTGCTCAAAGACGTAGCAGTCAGTTATTTTCTTTCATCTTCTAAAATATATTAAGACATGACTGTTGCCTTTTTTTGCTGTTGTTGTTTCTAGAAGACAGTTAAAATTTATAAAAGAGACCTTTAAGGTAATATAATGTTGAATATGCAAACACCTAACAGTATCTTGAGCTTGAATGTGTCCACATAAAAGATAATAATGAAAAGAGAGGAAAACAGCTGAGTGAAGGATTTCCTAGAAGCAAAAGACTAACGAGTAGGTAAAAGTGATACAACAAAACTAAGACAACGTTTAATAAACTTAGCTTTGCACAAGGAACTGTGATTCACCAGAGGGAAAAAAAAAAAGGGATAACAAGAACTGAGTCTTGTGAAGTTTTGGAAGGAAAATGTAGATGTAAGCCATTAAAGTGATTGCCTTAATTTTATACACCTATCACTTTCAGGTGATAGATTTAGAGTTCAGCTAACAATTTTACATTAGAAAAATCATGCCGCCTGTCTGGCAGCTTGGCATCCGACCATGTGCTACATCACAGACCTGGGCTTGCATGCTCTATTTGCTAATCAAAAGTTTATATTTTACAATAGTGATGACAGAAACTCAAAGACCTAAAACTCCAGATCAAGTACTGAAGTCTCTGAAGTCCCTTGCACACTCCAATTTGAAATTGCTGCTGAGGATATAACTCTGGACAGCCCCTTCAGAGGAACTCCCAGCACTGCTTTTTTAAACCTGAACAGAGTTGCATCTGAAAATGTACACTGCACGTAACATTAACTGCAGTTGTTTAAGCATTGAAAATTACCACAGTGGAAGCTTACACACAAGTTTGGAAAGTATTGTTTACATAACTCTAATCCAAATGTGAAACTATTGTACCCAAGGTGGATTCTGTGCCCTTTGTAGTCATTGCAAGCTTTTCCCTTACATTTCAAGTCTGTTTTGAAACTCAAAATATGAGCAATTAAGACTGGAATTAAAACCTAGTTTTATAGCCAGCTTTGAAAGAATTGGCATTGAATCAGGTTCAATTCCAAGCAGATTTGTTGGAACCATTTACTTTTTGGCAACAACTGAAGTTATCAGAAATTGTGCGTGGGTGTTGAGTGTCTTTGCACTCCACATTTTTCTACTCTTACTTGAGAGAGAAATTCTCCCTCATAGGTTTAAGCAGTTATAAGTAGTCAAAAATAAAGTCAATAAACCTCTTATCATCAGGATAAGTCACTTACTTGAGGCTCGGGAGGTCTTGACATGTTCTCTAATCACAGAATTAGATAGGACAGGTAAGGCTGCTCAAGATATTCACTGTAACTGTAGAATAAAATACCTGTTCAATACCCAATCTATCTGCCTTAAGAGCACATCACAGAAGGGGATACCTGAGGTCAAAAAATAGTCTGATAAAAAAATTACCTTCAAAATTCAATGAAAACAACAATCCAGCCTGTTTAAACATTCAATACAGATGCTGTAAGTTCACCTAGGAGGTGGTACCTCTATTTTGTGGAAAAATGAAGAACTGGAAAAGTGATCCGTTAAGTCTGTTTTACTTGGAGATAAGATACAAAGAAATTCATATTAATATCATCCTTTACAAAAAAAGAAAAAGTATAGGCCATGAAGCACGTGGAATTTAAATGACTGTATATTTTAAGACAATGTTCTCCAGAGACTTTTTGAAGATTTCTTTGCTTGGCTATTATACAGTAAGTGTGCTGTGAGATTCCAGGCCAACCTTTAGCTTTCCTAAATTTAGCCTGAACACAAAAAGGAAAAACAGCAAGGACTGTTTTGTTACAGGGCTCACACATTTCTCTTTAAGATATAGTGCTGACTCAACAAAAGTAACCAGAGTTGCTTAAACTTAAAAGTAAGGGAAATGCTGGATCCTACAAGCAGAATCTGAGTAAAGAGACATTTTCCTATTGATGGCTTATTGTAGTTGCCATCACATACCTTGTGGTTATTACTGAGCTTCCTGTCAGATCTGCACTTACAACACCTCTTTCTCAGGCTCTATTAAGAGTAAACTCTGTCATCTTATTTGATTATCTCATTATCTCTAGAAAAGACTGTGGAGCGTATGTCAAAGTCATCAATATTCCTCTAACCTAAACTTCCTCTAAGGACAAAAAGCTAATAGTCATTTCTTTATGACTGAGCAAATTCAATCCTCTTTTGAGTTCTCACAACTCTACTTAAAACTTACTAAAATTAAAATGCTGTCTTTTTAAATTAATCAAAACTCAGCAGCTTAGGCTGAGACAATGCCAGTGGCTTTCAGACCCACTTTTCCCAGTAGACTGCCTTAAGGGACTTTTGTACTGGGAATAACTAATGTCTTTTTTGTTCTCATAGCTGGCTTGGGACAGCAGAGTTCCAAAAGAAACAGGAGAGTAATTTGTTTATGTTAAGACACAGCCCTGCTCTAAGATGTCATTCCATTTTTGATCTCTTCCATAGATTTAGCTTAGTCAGAACCAGATGTTCCTTTTTCAGAGTGATTGATTTTTAGGAAAATTTCATGATATCTGTGTTTAAGATTTCTCACTTCATCGCATTTGAGTGTGGCAGCAGGCAAGAACGAGGTTCAGAGAGCAAATGTTGTCCTAGAAGAAAGTGGAATATTTTTCAACAACCTGAAGAACTCAAAGTCAGCTCTTCTAAGCACAATAGTGTAGCGCAGTATTGGCTTGAATTGGCAACATGGATGGGCTTGAACTTTCCATATATCCTTTGAACACTAGTGAAATAATTTACAATTAAAAACTCTTTGTACTTTGACATGATAGGCTTATGAATAGTAACTTATTCCATGTCTGATGATAGGGAGACTTTTTTGTTTCTGCAAGGCTAGTATACATGTATATTGCATGCTGGCTTGTGTTAGGATGGAAAAAAAAAACAAAAACCAAGTAGCTGCTATAATCCTCATGCCTTCTTCTATTTCCCCCAGAAATAAAAATCATAAAGAACAATGTTAGCACCATTTTGTACATATATAATATGCAGTGAAAAAAATATATCTCTGCAGTGGTAAACCAGCTGTAGAAGGAACTCCAGGAAGAGCTATGCTATGAGCTGTAGAACTACAGAACAGAGCTCAAGCAACTGTTTAGATAATTTTTTTTTTCCTGTTGATCCACAGTGGTAGGGACTGGAATAACTTTCCGAGCTCAGGCTGAACAACAGGGTGGGGAAAGAGGTGCTTGCAAATCTCAACTGAATAACTAGGTCTAGAATTCAAGTTAAAAGCAGTCATTCCAGCTCTCTTCCCCACCATGGTTCTGAACTGTAATTGGTACTGAAAATGACTGAATAATTGCCTTTTTTTTTTGTATGAGGGGAGACTTAGCAGAAAATAAAGATATTTGTAGAACATCTGGAGGGTGGCATGGGTTTACATACATTTTGTGAATCACAGAAAAGCAAGGACAAGAGGTAGAGAAGACAGACACCTATGGGCCTTGGAAATCATTAGCAGAAATTCTCCTATTGCAATGCTGCAATTCTACTGTTGAAGTGTTACAAAATTCTCCCTCATTACTATATGCTATACTTATAAATATACAGTTGTCTTTCTATACGAAGAGTTTAAGGAAAATCTGGAGAACAGATTTGGATGTAGCATCAATCTCTACATTCTTCATATATCTGTAGGGGAAGACTAGCATTTTATGATCCGTATATCTCTGTACACTTGAGAGGCAGGAACAGAACATTCCCAAACTTACTCCCGAGGGTTGAAGCTATAGTTTATACATATGCAATGACTAACTACGAATACCATTATTCTTTTTATAAAATGTCATGCCACTTTGGCATTAGACTGTCTAAATAGTAAGCCAGCAATGCCATTATGACACAAGGCTTCTCAGAGCAAGTCTAGATATAGATCAAGTGAATGGAGAGCTGTGCTAAGCAAAATAGTTATTGGCCTTGAGTAACCCATACAAGGAAGTGTTGTTTCCCCTTTCCCCCCTCCCCCTCCATACATCTTGCTGCATAATTACAGAAACAACAAGTGACTTCCTGAAGATTCTTTGTGAATATGTACCTGCCTGCCTTCCCTCCAATATTTCAGTTTCAATCTGCTCTCTTAGAGTAGGGCCTCCTCACTAGAGATGACTCAATGCCGAAGCATTCTCCAAATGTGAGGCAAACCAGCATTTCCAGGGGATTAGGCTGAGGTTAAAAATCACTCCAGACTCTCTGTATCAGATATGAATTTGGATCAGGAAAAAAAAAAAAAGAAACTCTTGTTCATTAAATCATTCTGCCACTTAGTTCATATTAGCTGTACTTTAAGAGGTACAATTACAATCCCAAGAACATGAAGTGTTCCAAGATCAATTAATGTAGATTTATCTGGCAAAAACGTACTGATACAGACACTGGGAACTATATTATTCTAATTTTTCCTAACCAGACCTTGCTATAGTCACCCACAGATTTACTAAAGCAAACATATTTGTAAGATGGCTGCAGAATCCCCACTAGCACAGAATATAGCCTCCTGCATTGCCCCAAATGGGATGGGAGAAAAATCATATTGTATACTCTCCTTTGGCTGCTGCCTTCTCCTGTAAAGTCAGTGAGGCCCTTATGAACTCCAGAGAGATCCAAGCTAGTTTATTACAGAGCAGAACACATACACTTCTTTTGTGCTACTTTCTCCAACACAGAGGTAAGTTGGTTCTGCTTTGGCTGTTATTTTCAAGGATTTATATTACGGGCACTCTTCCTCTCAAAAAAAAAAAAAAACAAACCCAAAACAAAACAACAGAAAACCAAACAACAACAACAAACCCTAAGATGAAATGCAGCTATGTTTAGAGTTCAAGATCTGTTTCTCTTTCTAAGGTTCTGTATTGCCCAGTACCATGGCAACTACAGATTTGATAAGGTTGCCTCCTCGTTCCAGTAAGGTTAATTAGGTGATAGTTAGCATTGATACATGGGGCTGTTTGCACCTCAAGGGATTACATAGTGCACTGATTTCCTGCAAAATCACACCATATCTACCAACTTACGACTTTTACCCCGTCAAAATTGTAGCCGTCATGAACTGTGGCTAGTCAAAGCCAAGACTGGCTTGAGAACCACCAAAGACCAGTCTCTAGCCCTAAGGATTAAATAATCTTAGTCTACTCTTGACAGAAATTTGCTTAAAACCTCTCCATTGGAGACCCCAGCACTCACAGGTTAATTAAGCTTTTCCTTATCATCAGAAATAGTTAAGATTTAAAATTAAGTTTTCTTTTCCGTAAAGTTGATTTCTTACTCTTTCTTAGCCTACATATGAGAACAAACAACTGTCCTTTTAAGTTCTCTGCTGTGAAGAGGTTAAATTCTACACCCCCTCCATCTCTACAGTCTTTTTTTTTTTTTTTGGAGGAAAAAAGACTGAACACTAAATTCCTCCAAAGCTTCCTCATAGGTCATGTTTTCTAGTTCTTTTAGCATACTTACTGGCCTACTTTGGACCCTCTCCAATTTGCCCACATCTTTCTGAACTTGACAGAGCACTCACAGTGCCAAATGAACACAAATAATTACCTCCTGTGTTCTACAGATTGAACTATCCTATTAATAATGGCTCAGGATCATGTTTCCCTCCTTAAGAAAAGGAATCAAAACACAACCCAGGAACCACAAAAAAAACTCTACTCCCAGAACCCCAGATCTTCCCTTATTTTAGAAACATTAAACATCCTCCAGCACCTTTGCAGCTGAGATTGTGTCAGCAAGATACTTTTTGTCTTTATAAATGTCATTTCTCTTTCTCATGTGGATGTTTGCTTTAGTTTAATGAATTATATTTTTTCACTTTGTCTTCCATTTTCCAAATCATCTTGAATGTTGTTTTTTCATAATGCCAGCAGTCACACCCCCCAGTGGGTTATCATTAGCCAACTTTATCTGTATAATATTTCATCAATAAAAAAATGGAAAAAGTGAGTCATGGTGGAATCATGATATAAGCCTATAATACTTCTAGAAATATCTTTTTAGTCTCAAAGTAGAATACTACTTTTTTAAACACAACTTTCTAGAGGACCTAACCTTGCAAAATACAGCCAGATGATGATAAATGACTTGAAAGAGTTGTAACAGAAATCCTTCACTGGCTTCCTTGAGTAAAACATTAATAGTCGTCTTATCAAAGATGGAATCTTGTTGCAGTAAAGTAAGGCATGCTTTGTGCAAGAGATACAGAAACTCACAGGAGATCTGTCATTAATGATTATAGCTAATTTTCAATTCCAAGCAGATTTTTTTCTATTTAACAAGCTCTGGTGAAAATCCTAAAAACCCCACATCAAATAACAGGTCAGAAGGCAAAGCAGCACAAAAAAAACTGCTGTATCAGAATGAATTTAGTGAAGATAAATTTAAAAAAGGAAAGAAAGAAGTGTTTATATATATGAGCTTTATCTACATGTCTGTAAATAAACATCAAGCTTGTAGTTACTACCATTAGTTTAAAGGGACTCTAAAATTCACATTAAGAAATATGAAAGTGTACTGACTGAATAAGTAGGAGTACTTCTAATGGGCAATACAGATAATGTCTTGGAATTAGGCTATATCTCTATCAGAACTTACTTCAGGATAGCTTTTAATATAGCTGCTTAATTCTTCTTTCTTATAGAATTTACATCAAAACATTGCTCTATGTAAAGCTGAGACAAAAAAAAAAAGTGTTTTGTAGGAAATGTGTGGTTTTTTTCATGAGGAAAAGTCCCAAGTTTTCCTTTTTCATATTTCACTTCTGTCAAAATATATTCAAGATATAGAAAATTAGAAAAAATCCACCCAAAACTGTACCAGTAGATAATATAATCACTGTGTCTTCGGTCATACTTTCCTTGAGTTTTAATTTTGGCCTTATCTCCCTTTCTTTTTCTCTCTGCCATGTTTCTCTATTCCTTTTTACTACATACAAAAAAAAAAACCCTAAAAATATTCATAGGATAGTTTTAAAATATGTATGCAGGGTAGAAAGCAGCACTCTGGTCTGCAAGTGCAACTTACACAAAAGATACACACAGTTCATCTAATAGCGCGTATATCGAAACCATTAAGTAAAAATTAAAAAAAATCATCACAGTAACTACACAGATGTGCAATTTACTTTGCACATGCCCAACAATAGCCATTTCTGATAAAGAACAACTAGAAAGTGCAATTGTAAGGAAAGAAAACAACCATCTTCCTACAGTAAAGCAGTTTTGTTTTTCTTCATAGTGTATTCACTGCCCTCTACTGCTTCAGATGTGAGCAAAAGCCATGAAGGAACAATTTAACTTCTCTTGACAAGTAGACTAACATAAATTGACTTGGGAAACCCGTAATAAGAAAACAGTAGTCTCATCTGCTTCCTAAGAAGAATTCAACTTTGTAGCAGCAGAAAGGCTTTCTGTTAAAATGTCATGCAATTAGAGCGAATGTCTTTGTTATTATCTCATTAAACTAGGAGGTTTGAACTACATTATACTGCTTTGTACAAAGGGCACTGTCTGCGTATGAACCCAAGCAAGCAATTAAAAAAAAAAGCAGCATCAATAGTCAAGAAGTCAACATGCAGGGTCTCAGATCTTCAGTACCATTTACTGTTTAAAAATCCCAACCTTTCAGAACTAACAGTAAATGGGGAACTAGTCAGCATGGTCATTTGATGAAACATGAGCATTTTCTCAAGAGTAAAATGAGATTTAGTCTTTTTTTGACTATAAACATGTCTATGTAACTACAACTGAGACGCTGACATCTGAAACCAAGATGTGTGTCCATATAATGCAATGACAAGGTAAACGCTCAGGACAACCTCTTCAAAATGCACGGGAATGACGCAACATATCACCTCACTATAAGGTAATATAGCTTGAGGCTGAATAAAAATATTGAACTGCACCATCCGACTTTTAATAACAAAGGTAGCTTAGCCAGTTCACAGAGATTTTTGGGTCTTCTGGTGCCGATCAGCATGATATAGAGATCCAGATTTTAAAATCGCAAGCAGATTTTGAACTGTGTTTAGTAGGGGGCTTTTCAGTACAGCTCAGATTTTACTCAGTAACTGTGAAATATTTAAATACATTAGATGCATTTAATAAGGTAATGTAATGGTACGCAGGTTGCTGAGCTCACTAGTACTATAACAGTAACAGGCAGTAAGAAGGTGAATATCACAAGTATATCCCCAAGTTAGCAGCTGGTTACAGTGCTATAACACCTACTCCAATAGCATTACACACTGCAAATATACAAATCCCAATTCAACAAACTGAGCACTTCTCAGTCTTTCAAAACATACAAGTAGTGTCACGTTACAGCTTCATATGTCCTGGGGATCACAGTAACTTGCCAAGAGATACTGATGGGGAAGAGAGAGATCTAATACCAGACAAACAGTAATCCTCAGAATTACACTGAGGCCAGGCTTTGTGCATTTAAAAAGCAACAAAACTACAGAGATGTCACTATAAGAAACTATCATGTTCTGTGGAAATCCTCACTGATTTTGCCAGCCTGCTTAAGCACCCACATTCAGACTATTCTGGTAAATCTTCTTCATTTGCCCATATTGAATGCTGTTCATTCCCTACTTGGTAGTTATAAGACTTTCTTCTTTCTCTAAATGCTATTTTTAATATTTTAACAACACACATAGTCTCTTCCCTAGACTTTAGTCCGCATCTCAGCTTGTTCACTTGGCTGGTGAATGTGAATTTAAGCCACGTTCATTACCATTATCTGCTACTTCAATTATCTATATTGACACAAGACCTTTTAAAGGAGTTCAGTCAAGACCAGTTATTGTCCTTCCTTCAATTACAGTGCACATGTCTGCATCCAGACCTCTAGTATAGAAATTTATACATTAATGCTTTTTTTTAATACACATTATCATACACAGTAACCACACCATGGCTAAAATCATCACGACCACAATCACCTACATGCAATCATTATTGCCATTTTTATTTCGGCACTGTCAAAGATATAACCTGGTTTTCATAATAAAAATACATCTTCTTTCATTTAAGAGAATTATGATGCTCTGTCCAAACATTCAGTATTTGCATGGCTGACCAAGAAAGTCAGCTCTTCAGTAAGATCTCAGAACATATCCTATTAGTATAGTTCTGATGTACAGTTCTTCCTTTATGACTACCATATAGTGGTCAGTCACTATACTTAAAAAAAAAAACCCTCCATAAAACTAAAGATAGAGGCAGTTTTAATAGTGTCAGCTGTGATTTTATACATATACCTCATGATAATCCCATACAACTTTTATCATTTTTTTTTTCCCATATCACGGGAAAGCAAGAATGGTAAGGTGAAAGACATACAAACTCCCACATTTACCTGGTGGTCATTATACGTGATGTCTATATATGTCAACAACAAACACTTATGACAAACGTGCACTGCCAGAAGGAAGTCATTAAAGACCACACTGATGTCAGACATTTGAGAATCTGCGAAATCTGTGAGAATGGTATAGAAAAAAAAGCTATCCTTAATCCAAACCCCAAAAAGACTCTCCTGCTCTTAAAAGAAACACTCAGACTATCCAAGAAATTATCAGAAATATTTATTCACTCAGAGAAAAAATTTGAAAGGGTGAATACCTGAGAAATGTGAGCTGCTACAGTCTGGGCAGAGTGAGATTACTACGTATAAAGACATTGAGTAATACGCTCACAAGACTGGTCTCATAAAAACCTGAGTACATCCCTGCAGGCGTTCAAGGCCAGGCGGGGCCCTGGGCAGCCTGGTCTAGTATTAGATTGACGGTCCTGCCTGTGGCGGGGGGTTGGAGCTTGATGATCTTCCAACCCAAACCATTCTATGATTCTTTTATAGAGTGGCTAATTAATTCAAAGAGATTGTAGAAGGTTTTGAGCTTCACCTTCCTGGTAAGAGGATAATACAACTCCTTCCAGTGACCATACATTGACTACCCACCCTCAAATTTCTTTTTAAATTCTCATCTGCCTGCATTATATCAATCACACCATTTTAAATCATTTAATACTAATACTGAGTAAATAAATTAATGAAAGAATCGCAAGCTTTGCTTGGACAGTTTATTTTCCCAAACTCTGATGAACTCTAACAGAAATAATGATTTAACATTTTCTAACAGTTTCATTGTTTTTCCTCATTTTGGTTCATGCATTCTGTTTTGGGTTCTCAGTAAGTACTATTAAAAATGTTTTTCTAAAACATAAGCAGAAAAGATCTCCAAGATTAATAATACATTTATAAGTATTTTGGAAGTTAGTGGTTTTTTAAGCAAATTTCTGTGTTTAACTAAATTCAGGTTTACACACACGCACACATCACTGCTATTTTTTATAACTCCACATTTTCTGTGGCTGATTTAACCCTAAGCTATTTAGAGGAGGCCTGATCAAAACATTGTACAATCGTGATCATTACTCACAGAATAATGGTGTTTGTTTACAGCATTACGCTGTTGCTCAATCCTATTTGCCTCTTACAGCAGAATTTCGCAAGAAATGCTGCTTTTTTTTCAGAAGTCCTAAAGAACAGACAGGGTTTCCTACCACCCTCATTACAAATCTTAAATGTTTTGGGTTTTTTTTCCTTTAATTTTGCAGAATATTTTATTGCCTGTCATGAGAATACCAGGAACTAAAAACAGGAGTGTTCTTATTTAGAGGCATACGAAAGACAAACATTAAAGTTGAAGAAAACACTTCAGAAAATGTTTCTAATTGTATCTAATTAAATCTTGAAGTTAATATCAAATAAGTATTTGCAAAATCAAACAGAAAGCCCATTCAAATGACTTCATACGTATCCTGCAAAGCTAGAACTTCTGGAGTCTTCCTTGTATGACAAAAAGGAAATGAAAACAAATTGAGCACAGGATAGAATTGCACAGAGCATGAAGTAGTGGAAATGACATTGAAAAAATTAATTGAGAATGCATTCACACAACTGACTGACCTGATATACATTACAAAAATATCTTCTTAATATCATAAAATGGAGATGTTTATTAATAGAAAGGAAAGCATGAAGTCCCCTGCCATGTGGATTGCATAGTCAACAACGGTCTGAATTAATTTCTATAACCTTAACAAATCATTGTTCAGTAGACACTGTAGAGATTTGTTTAGCTCTAGAAGGAGACTGTTCAGGAACTGGGGAGAGGCAGCTTGAGATTCCTCTCCAAGACAGCTGCAAAGTGGATCAAATTAGGAACATGTCTTCACTGCAGGGCAAGCCAGCAGTGCTGATGACATTTTGGAAGGAAGAGGAGACTGTCATGGGAATATTCTTTGGGTGCTTTCTCAGTCAGGCAAGGGAAGGTATAGAAGCACTTCATAGGAAGGAGGTAGGAAACATTTTCAGCTCACCGCAGAGTTAAGTGCTTCTGCACAGGCAGGGAAGGATGAGGAGCTAATTTCTAATGTAGTGCTCCGGAAACAAATGAGACACTGCAAAAGGCCTTTATCAGAACCATATAGTAAAAGGTATGACAAATTACTTAAGTTTATCACAGAATAACAATTAATATAATTATCTGAAAATCTTTATTGCTAACCTCTGGCTTCTAGATGCCCTGGTGATAAAGTAATAGAGTTCGGCTGTGGCACATTTACGCTACGAAGAACACTCAAGTTATACAGATGGCGTCTTGTTTCCGATGTGGCCGACATCTCAGCCGCTAAGGGGCAGTGTTGCTTTGCTAGAAAGCGCAGGGACCGTTACCGCTCATCTCCCTCCCTTCTGCCAGCTGATCGCTAATTCCTCCTTTAAGTGAAGTTCCTATATTTTCAACACAGCAAAGGCCTGAAATGCTAGTAGGGCCATTCAATCTTTCTGTTCCTGCCCGATATTCAAAAACAATATAGATCGTACATGAAGCAGATTTCACCAATGAAGGTGAAATCAGCTGCAAAGGTACTCACATGCACAAGTTTGGCTGGAACATTGCTTTCCAATCTACTTGAACTCCTTCTCATACTTTTAATAAGCCAAGACTGGTACGTCAGTGTATTCAAAAGAATTTGAAGAGCAGAGAGTATCGTTTCTCTTGTCCTAGTTCAGCGTACTGGGTAGATGACAGAATTCCAAGTACAAACTATTTGGCAATTGCTTTGCAACTGACCAGTCTGCCTTGTCTTGCCTTCTGCATGAGTGCAGGCATCATTTCCAGTTGCTTTGTTTTGTTCATGCCAAATTTAGATAATCTAGCACTCCATAACTTTATTCACCTGGAGCCAAACAAGTTATGCCACAGCTAGCTACACAACGTAAAAACAAAAGCATAAAGCCAAGACAAGTTAAGACCAAAATCTGTTTGCTTCTGTCTCCATTTAGAATTCATGTTACGAGCCATGTTGGACTGCAGAAAAAACAGACCCACAGTCCTTAAATTAGCACTGCTATCTTATCTAGTCCTCACTCAAGCAAAGTCATACTGGCCTCAAGTGCTGTGCTAACATTTGCAACAGCTGCTAAAACCAAATTTACCTGGGCTGCCTCTGAAGGCTTCACCAGACCTGAAGGTCTCCCTCGCTTTACAAACAAGTTACTTCCTGGAGCCAAACAGCAGCAGAAATGACACTGAGAAAGTTTACTGAGAACTGTTCAGATCTTTTTTACTATCTATTCATAATAGAATTAGGTACGGAGGGTAACACAGAGTTATGCGTATGCTGGATGATTCTACAGCAGGAAGAAATGAGCTTCAGAAGAAGGCTCTCTAGCAAGCCACGCTGAAAGCCTGAATTTCAGACACTTCCTTTATTCTGCTGTTAACTGTGACAGCTACTCTTATCCCACCAGACTGCTTGCCTTTTCTTCAGCATTTAATCAGCTTATGTGCATTTTGTTCTCTGGATAACCGAGGAAACTGTAGCTAGAAAGACTGAATCCGTAACACCCAGTTTTACCTAGTTCCTACCTAGGGAAAGTTTTACCTAGGGACATGATGCTAATTTGCTGGGTTTTCCCAGTGCTGTCATCTGCTTGCACACTAAGTTGCCTCTTGGCACCAGACTATGCTTGGAACCATTCCTTCCCTCTTGCATCATCAGTTGCGATAAAGAGCTTTCCTCATCATTTTTAATGGCTACAGCGATACTTTCAAGAACCTGAGAGAAATACAGAGTAGCATTAAAACCCAAATATTAGATCTTTAGATTCGATCTCTATTATTACTCCCCATAAGATATCAAAATCTGAGTGGTTTTGTTTCTTTTTTTTTTCTCTCCAGTTTTACATATACACATCAGGTCCTTTTCTCCCCCATTGTATTCTCATATATTATAAATATATATATATATATATAATAAAAACAGTAATGGTCTCCCCAGCACAGCCTTATATAGCTCTTTGAGTAGAATCTCTCTCTAAAAATAGAAATCTCTTTGACACTGAAGTGCCAGGCAACATGGAAACTGTTGCATTTCAAGCTGAAGTTTTTGGAAAGCTGCTCTGTAAATCTACAAGTGTCCCACAAATGTGCAACATGTGCAACCTGTCCTGTCATGAACTTTAAGGGATTTTGTTTGCAGCCGGTGCTGTTGCAGCAATAGCTTCTTTGAAGCAAGCAATAAAAAAAAAAAAAGAATGCAGCACTGGCAAAAGGCACTGGATTTACAGCTCTGCAAAATAACACCCTTTCTTTCCCCCTCCCTCTGCCCTCATACGCAACTGCCAGCCGTTCCCAGACTGCCTGACTGGGCAGGATACCCTGAGTTTAGCCCAACACTTGCACTGAGGACAGAAGGGCAGACAAAAACAAGCGGACAAATCTCATGTGTCAGTATTGCAGATTTCCCAGTTCTCAATCAGACATTCCCCTTGGGAAAAATGCAGAAAGGAAAGGGCAGAAGGAACACAAATCCTCTTGGTGGAGCTTCTGAAGATGCTGACAAATCGCTCTTATGAAAGCCAGAGAAATTATAAGTCATGAACTCTGCCAGCATGCCTAAACTGGAGGTTGTAGGAGTAAGTCTGACTCCTCAGAGCACTAAATCCAGGAGCATTAAACAGAGCTCAGCACCTCTGTCAGACTTGCTCAGACATGACTATGGTACAACCTTTCAGTCTTCAGTTCTACTGAAAGTCTCATGCATTAACTGCAAGGTAATTCATTCTCCCTCCCGTTGGCCCCATGCTGGAATTCTGGTACATAGCCTTACGTGGTATTTTATTAAGAGCTGAAAGGCAGTCAATGAATACTAATCTCCATGTCAATTTTATGAAATATGCCCACGTTGACAAATGGGTTCAAGGAGATGGTGTCAAAGTAAATCATTGCAATAGACATGCACACTCCTATTTTTCATAATTATTTTGGGTTAAAGCCACATAAAAAAACCAAGCCACTGAAAAAGAAGGAAGAATTTTATGTGAGGGCTTGCATCAATTCAACTACGAGCATTCTGAAGCTTGAACAAATTAAACTAAGGTAAAGTTTGAATAAAAAGAGGATAAAACTCAGATAAGTAAATTTCCATTCCTAATTAGGAATAGTCCAAATTAATTAAAAGCACAGGCCTCAATAACACGCTCAGTGTTGTTATCAGATGAGTGGCAAAGTCCACAGAGGGCATCTATCTCCCAGTTCCCTGTAGGATCTGGAAATAACACTTGGGAATCCCCCCCCATCCACCATTTTCTCCACGATCAGGGCCTCCTGCACAAGTACAGAAGCCTTGCCTTCTCTGTTGTTTTGAGAGCAAACCAGAGGACAACTGACCTCCTCTGGTAGGCATGCATACTCTCGGTGTCCGCACACTTCCTAAGCCATCGCTTCTACTGTCCACGCCAGCTTTATTTGAGCCACCAGAGAGAAATGTGGCTGATGAACATCCCAGCTCCCTGATGAGTCACCAGGAGCTGTACAGGATAGCAGGCATATGACACTGGAAGGCATCTACGTGAACATATTTTGTGAATGTACTGGCATTCAGAAAACATTCACCTGGATTTGTAGAGCTTTCATTTGTAAACAGTAAGATGGGTAGGTCTGTTACCACTCTGTTTCGAAAAGTTATTTCAAAACATCAGACCCGAAGCAGTGGCAGAGTTTGCGTGCTTTTTTTAAAGCTAAAAAATGACCTAAAGTAATGGGAGCTGCAACTCTATTCCTGTATAGAATTCTCAGCTGACTTTGAGCCACTGTCTGATTCAAACTTCTCCAGTGACTTGGAGCTTTGTGCTTTCCTTTTAAGAGTAGGCACTGGTCCCTAATTTGTGCATATTAAAATAACTGTTTAAATTATCTAAAACCTGCATTTACTAGATGCACATGTTATTGGGTTTCTATGAACAATCTGATTCATTTGCACTTAAGGAAATTCCAAAAGCCCCCATGCCTTGCAGTTTGAGATGTGGCCCAATTGTACAAAGCACGGTACAAACAGAAAGCTCTCTTAATAAATGCACTGCTATTGCTATCTCCACTGGAAGTGAGGCGAAGCTTCTGCTTACCTCTTCATGATCCTTTAGGAGCTGACTGAATTGCTACCAAGGCACTGAGACAAGTAGCAAGAAATACCTCATGGGGCACACACTTCAGTATAATCTTGACATCACTGACAGGGATAGCTACAGCCCTCACTGAAACAGAAACCTGCAAGACAGCATTTGTTTCTTCTTACTGCCTTTGCTGTTCCTTTTGAACAGATGATCATATATACCATACTTGTATATTTCCAAGCTTATGACATAATGTTAAGAGGTTGTCACAAACAAAACCATTTCTGGGAATGGGCTGATGAGACTGAATAATGATTTCATTTTAACTGTCACTGAGCTAGTTTTGCTCTAAGGATTCAATATGTTGTCTATTACCCAAATTTGTAATGAGAACCCTTGCTCCTTCCTCTTTCAGCCTGTTTCCCCTCCCCGTTTCAATAGAATTTGGGCAGATGACCAACAGAATGAAAATAAGACAGGGTAGCCACATAGGACCGTAACTGATACAGGATATGAAGCTAGGAATGAGTGGGTTTGACAAAGCACACACTGGTAGTCGAATGGCTCATTTGCCTGGTAGTAGGATGGATTTATGGCCTGTATGTCACTAATTAATAGGCCAGTTCCCTATGCCCCCTCCAAGTAGTTTTCCCCCCTCCCTATTGCTTAGCCTGAAAGGCAGATCACAGGAAAAAAACATCAAATTACAAAAATCCCTTGGACTAAACTAAACAAAGCACAATGACTTCCAGCAAGCTCCTTCCCTCCCACCTCGCCATTCTTCCTTAAGACAGGATGATTTTCACACCATTCCTATCACAGCACTAGATAGCATTCCAGTGGGTAACAGGCTATTCTCTTGAGTCTTTTCTCCTTTACTACTTTTGACGTACAAAAATGCCAAAAGTGATCTGAATCTCCCAAAAATGTTCCTGAGATGATGTACCCTCTGTTGTTGCCCAGGTATGTGGTTGAAATCAGACAAATGGTGTACTGCAGGAATACTACCTATTATCAGATCCAGTTTAATAGCTCTGCATGCATCACCACCACAGATGGTACCTGCAGATCTTCCTCAAATCTCATTCACAAACAATTCTCAGAAATTCTAGATTATAAAGCTTACTTCACATGTTTCCAGGAGCAGAAAAACTAGCTGTAGCTGAAACTCACAAACCAGCTTCAGTTCTCCTGAGGAACATGACAACCCTAAACTTCATAAAGGCCAACAGAGTAGTCCAGCCAAAGCAAGGAACCACTCATTTCATGATGGATGAATGCAAGCTTGCTCTGTCTGAACACTGATTTGCTCTCTTGTCCCATAGTACAGGATCAAGTTAAAAATCAATGTCAAGTTGCCCTCAAGTTAGAACTCAGATAGCTTCTTAACTTGGCAACATTCTGCATTAGCCAGAGACAGTAAGTTGGTCTCAGCATTGATCACAGTATCAGTGCCAGTGACAATTTTAATGGCTCTGGAGCCAGTAACCTCCAATTCAGTCACCACTAACTGCTGACCCATCCAATCTCCACCACAGGTAAGTGAGAGCAAATTTTATCCTGCATTTTGCAGCTTAAAGTTATCAACTATTAGCCAAAACAGTACAGCTTGGAGGAGCCCACTCATTAATGGAGTCTCCAGTACTGGAATGGGGCAATCAGTAACCCAGTTTATGAACTCCATGTTAAGCCCCAAGGCTCTGCCAGCCATAAATCCCTCTCCAGGAGGAATGTTCTTTTGCCACCTGATGTCCTTATTCATTACAGTAAAAATACTAGTTTGAGCTGTTCCTTTAACCCTGATCTGAGTCTGGAACCTCAGTTCCAAAGTTACAAATAATTGAAAAAAAAAATTCAGTGTCTACATCAGCAAATTTCACACATGATGATGCTGCCAAAGCAGTAAGAGCTTTCACTCTTTAAGTTACTCATAGAAGTATTGAACACTGTCTCAACAGGTCTCTGGATAGCTAATGTTGATTTTCATTGTCAGAAAATAGCGATCAATGTCAGCAGCCTAGAAAAACTGAGTGTTTCAGCAGTATTTTAGAAGTACAAACACAAGTAGCTGTATGTTCTGGTATCAGCTCTGACTGTGTTAATGGAGCAGTCTGTATAGTGACTCAAAAAATCATGAGCACGCAATTAACTACTATGAAGGATAGTAGAGAACCACATACTTAAGCTGTCTCCCAGCAAGATTAACTCCATCAAGGAATCATAATCATGTTGACCTAACATAATTTTTCCTAAGGGACTTGCCTTGGCACTACAGGTTTTGCCTGAGAAATTTAAAAAAGCTAATTCCTAAAACACTTAACAGTATGTACTCAATCTAGTTGACAGTTAAAGCCACACAAATATATTTTAACACCAAGAATAGTCTCCTGACTCCAGCACTCCACCCTCAGTTTCTGTCTCCTCTGTTTTCTTCCATTTGTCTCTAAGGACCTGCAACTTTTCTTTGAGAGGCTGGCAGTTGCTGGCATGGGTCAGGCACGCCTGTACAATATCTTTCTCATACAGTTATCCTACTTTCTAGTTCTGCAGATATCTTGTGCATGTTTGTTACAGTAATGTATGATATACAAACTCCACAGAATGGACTAAAAAAAAATATATGATATCAAGACTCAATTGAGCAAATAGGAAGCATATGGCCAGTTTTTCCCACTCCCTCACAATTACAGGGAATAAAAGGTACTGTCTTCCTAAAAGAAAATAAATTCAGATATGGAAGTGCACAAGCTTTTAGTTACTTCTCACATCTTATTCTACCAGCTGTGATGAGCCTATGCTAGAAAAGTTGTTCTCCTTGTAACTGCGTACAAACATTCAATTATTATTTTAGTATCACCATTAAATGCCTACTTTTAGGTAGCAAATTTTGGTATTTACCTTTCATTTACCTGCCTTTTGATTGCAATTTTAGTATAGGAAATGTGATGCTTTTTCTGCTGGAAACACCTAGCCTATGGTCTTAAGATAATACTAAAGGTGCAAGTATATGGCAGTGGAACTGCTGTATCAGTGACAAGTTCATATCAAGATTGTGCAGAAAGTATGCTTACCATAAGCACAGTCAGTTGTAGTACTTCTGTTTTTATTACCAACTGTTCTACAGTGGCTGATATAGACATCTCCATTTCTCAACTGTATGCAATCATATTAGCCTCTCGTAACTTGACTCATCACAGAAGTTCTTTTTTCCCAGACCAAAAGATACAATGAAAAGACTCTTGATGCTAGCTATATAACAAAGAACCCAGTAAAGAAGCACCGACAATCCAATTCTCCCTCTGCACATGGGGAACACAAGGAAGAAAATAAAAATAACATAGTTACAATGCTCATAAAAAAAACAAAGCTGGTTAAGATTTAAGCAGCAAGGAAACATACAGCCAGTCACCATTCAAGCAGGGCAAGAAGGAAGACAGAGCAGATAAGGTACAGCCACACTATTGAGGTAGCATTCCTCTTGTCACATATTCACCAAGTCACATGCAGCACTACTGAAAAAGAAAATAAACATAACATTTTAGTTTTGACACGAGCTACTTAGTACAGAATAGCACACACCAATGAAAGCATAATCCATAGCTAGGCAGGCTACATGCTAGAACTGTTGTGCAAAATGAGTAAGAGACTTCAAGCGCCGTACCCAAGATCGCTATTGGGAAATCTGCTGTGTTGCCAGCATACCAGATCAATATTTCAGAGGTCATTATCTCATCCCTTCTTCAGCTGCTATTTTTGGATTTCTGCCAGAGAATGGCAACCACTAGCAAGATGATACACTAGTGCATGAGTTTTGGGAATTTGAGCAAGCTTTTCTTTTCACTGAGATTAGTTGGCTCACTGGCTCCAAAGTCACAAGGGCTTGGTCAAGATTTAGATGGTGAAACATTTTCTTTAACTCTCTGGCAACAGCGTGTAAGCTGTACCAAACAAATTGATTCTTCTGCATTTGCCAAAGAAACCATGAGGAGAACGGAACCTTTATATACGTAGGTTGCTTTAAAAATAATGCCTTCTATTTATTTCCATGGAAGCTACTACAGATACAAACAGCACAGTAACACTATCTCTGATAGAGCAAACCCTCACCTACAAAACACTATTCCTCCACACAGGTACCAACATTAGCTATGCATTTTCACCAGTGATGAACAAGAGCCTGCACACTGCACTTGTAACAATCTGCACCAGCAGAGGTGACCTGCTAACGTCACCGCTGCTGAAACACAACTTCTAACATCTCACTGTGCTCACAACCACTGTTTGGTCTCCATCAATGCTCAGCAAGTGTCAATGAGTGTCAATGGGTGCAATCTTTTCCATGTGGAGGAATCCAGTGACACACCTTTGCTTCATACACACTTCCACACGGGCACCATTTTGTCAGATCTCCCCTTTGCTACCATCTGACATACCGCAACAAAACACAATGGAGTGTTGTTCATGGAAGGTTCAGCCTCTACTGTCATACCATGAACATCTGCCTCTGACATTGCGAGCCAGCATAATAAAATACGATACTGCTCTGAAAGTAGTACCTCCTATGTTGTCCCCACGCTATGGGAAGAAGACAACATTTACTGAACTGAATCAGCACACTAAAGAAGTGCGCTGTCTTCACACACATAAAGCAACAAAAGGACTAATTGGAGACAGTTGTACAACAAGTAAATCAATAATCAGATTATACATCCTACATTCTGTGAGTATGACCCACGAATTTGTACATGAGCAAATCTTAATTAACACAGAAGCTTTCAGGCAACTAGATTGAAGGGTTATAAAGTTAAGAAGTACCTTCATTTTACGTAGTGTAACGTTCTACATCACATACTTTGCCACAAAGTGGCATAATCCTTTAACATCATTCCACATTTCTAGTGATGATCTTGGTAATAATCCATTGCAGCACTTCTATGAGCTCGAAAAGCAGTACCCTACCCCACCTTCTGGAATTACCAGAATACCTTCTTGGTATTATTCGGAACACCAATAGTCATATACGGGGAAAAAAAGTTGACTCACCCAGCTGGTGATGAGGGTCTCTGGCTGCAGAACACTCCTTCTCAGGAAGTGGCCAGGAGACATTTTCCCTCTAAAGACTAATCTTTACATGAGCCCAAGGGGGAAGAGTGATGGGAGGGGGGGGTGCAGGGGGACCAGGATCCAGCCCTCCCAGTCACATGGGAAGCACAGATAAATTGTTTGCACCTGGGCCAGCCTTTGCCAAGTGCTCAATCATCAGTTCAGCCATGATCTAACAGTTCCCCTACAGCTGGGAACCATTTTAAAACCTATTTAGGAATATCAATAGTCACATAAAGAAATTACTCACCTGATAAGTGAAGAGGGTCTCTAGCTACAGAACATTCCTTCTCAGGAAGCCACCCTCATCCAGGAGACCTTCTTCCTTTGAAGGCTACCCCTTAAATGAGCCCAGGGAGGGATACACAGAGGGTCCACCCCTTTCAGTCACATGGGAAGCACAGGTGAATTGCTTGCATCTGTGCTTCCTGGGCCAGCCACCCCCTCCAACAGGTGCTCAGTCATCAGTTCAAGCTGTGACAAATCAGTTCCCCTACATCTAGCTATTGGGAAGAATTTGGTGATGGGAAACATTTCAGTGCTTATCTTGCAAACCAAAGATACTTAATTACTCAAAAACATTCATGAGATAGTTAGCAGTATCTTTGTTCAATCCAATTCTTTAACAGACTTTTGCAAGATCTCACTAGTCTTATGGTACAAATTCTACATACATTCCCAAAATACGGGACACAATGAATTATAAAATGTAGGAAACTGGATGATTTGTACTAGCTAAAGTCACAGCGTTCCAACTTTAGCATCTAACATGCTCTACAGACAAGCACCCTTACTGCACGCCCACGCTTTCAGAGAGTTTAGCAGGGCCAGGAGTTTGGATCTCATACTCCTACTGAATTTGCCCTGTCTGAAGGCGTCATATAGACACTTTTGCTGTGATTGAATCTGAAAGAAACTGGCTCACCTAGTAAAGAAATTCAGTGTAGAGGGGGTGGGAAATGCTATCAAGTTGATATAAACTTACCTCCAGGCAGTGCAGATACAACTGGTTTGAGCTACATCGTGCAGCGGACTCAAAATTCAGATATAGATATGGCTAATGAAAACATTGAAATTTGGTCTGCCATCCAAAGATACTCCTTATAAAAATACAGTTTTTGTAGCCATTATGGATTTTGATAGTCCATACACGGAGTATCTCTACAAAGACAAGACATCCCAGTCTTGTCTGCACCATCTAGCATGACACCACGCTGTCTCAACAGTATACATGCTTAAGATCTGACCCATTAGTTTGAGCTCTAGCCTGCCCAAAGTATTAGGCCTCTTTCTTTAGAATAAAATCCCAAACCCATTATCAGGTAGGCTTAAGTTACTGTATAGATGTTTCTGTCTCAAAAAATCTTGCTAACTAAAGGTTACTTTTTTTGTCCAAAAGACTTCCATGTGCATAAACATAATAAAACAAAGTCCTAGGCCTAAATTTTTTATAATAATTACTGGAATTAAGTTCATTTGTAGCTTAATACTGAATTCCTTGATTTCATACTACTAGAACCACTAATACACTAGTAATTGTGCCACTCAGTGCTTCGGCTTCCTAAGAAAATACTGTACATTGTTAATTCTACTAGACTGACAAATAACTTTTTAATATATTTAAATATACTTTCAAGCTTCTGTCCTTGCTGTGGGGATTATAATAAAATAGATGAAGTGCTTTTTCATTCTGTTTTTTAAATGCTGCATCTTTGATTCCTGATCCTGAACTTTATGACTAACATGGAGCTAACCAGTTAGTGAGGAATATAACTTCTGGAAAGTATGAGCTAATGCCAAATAAAATTAAACTGACAATTGATTACATTAACTTATTTATATTGGAGAACAAAAAGATTACCTCAGAAACTCCCTGTAAAAGAAAAAGGAATACAAATAATTGTTACTCATTTACCTGCCAGAAAGACCCTATATTTTAATATTACATAGAAGAACTCCTGCAAAGTGGCAGATATACACAACCTGCTCATAGAATAATACATTTACTATACAATTCCTGTGTAATGAGAAGGCCTAGACTCATCATATTTTTTCTAAACAAAAAATAAGTCACCAATTCCGTGGAAAAAAACTGAAAGACTTCAACTCCAGGCACATTTAAACAGAGCTACTCTACTAGGTAACGGTGAGATTGAAGAGACTATACAGAATAAAGGTTGTTTGTAATCCCGAGATTAAGGTTAATGATTATTTTCATCAATAAGGATCTATTTAGCATATACTTTTTTAACGCAGTTGTGCCTTTCTGATGATGGCAAGACACCTAAGGGTACTGTTTGCTACTGCAGTAAAAAATACTGCTATAGAAGCTGGTCATTCAATAGATCCGAGAAAGTAACCTTACATTGGAATTCATTATTCAACAGGAGCAAAAGTGTAGTCAAAGGACAAATCCTCATTAAACGTTCTTCACTCTTTGTTATTGATGTTTAATCATCACTCTAAAAGAAGCCACAACGCCACTGATGGTAAAGCTTGAAGCTGACGTAACTAAAGTAGTAAACAATAATGAAGATGGGCAGCTGACCTACAGAAGACTGTTAGTCTGTTAAGCTGTGCTATTGTGGGCAACACGTTTGCCCCATCACAATGAAACACAACAACAATCATAAAAGGCTCAAGACCAACACTTTGAACTGTGGCTCCACTGAGGGCTTACATGCATGAATAAGGTTTACTAATCACTGGCTTCAACATACAATGAGCCATACAACAGTTCAGAAGAGGCTTATCAGATAGCATATTCAACTGAGTAGGCTCTTCCCAAGGTGACTCCTGAAATAAAGAAACAATTCTACGTATATAAGAAAAAGATAATAAATAGGGGAGAAATGCACTTCCACTACATCCAAGGGCAATATTTTCTGTTTGGTTATCTGTTTCCTGCTGACAAACTGGAAAATGATCAGTAAAATGCTGTGAGAACAATTTTAAGTTTCAGAAAGCTTGCTTTAAATGGAGGATATCTCTATGTAAACATATGTGTGTTTTAAAGCCACAAAAAGCATACTTATTAAAAATAAAGGTAGAGAGTAAAAGGATTATGTTCATGCTCAGATTGCTTATTTTCTCATTCAGAAAAGTTCAGTCAGCCTACAGCTGAAGCACCTCATTTAGACTCTCTAAGATACAGGACTGTAATCCTAACAGCACACCAGAATAAGATTTACATACCCTTCCAAGAAGTCATTGGTAAAAACAAGATTATGAAATCTTCTAATACATTTTGTAATTGGGCAACTGAAGGACCGGAGCTACTGAGTGTCCTCACGTGTAATTACCTTATGATACATTACAATCCAATGACCTTATTATGAGGTTCAGCATACCTCAGCTCTTTGATCTGCATATTACAGGGCTCAGATACACAACCAAGACTGTCAGCTGGTAAGTTGAGCCCAAGTTGCTTTCTATGCGTCCACTTGCAGCCCACAATAAATAACAGGTGCGTCTCATTTAGCTTCATCAGGGCTACATTTTTTTTTCAGCATGTTTCCCTGCTATCCTTATTTACCACATATTGATTTGCAATGTGGAATGGCTTTGAGTTGTATAAACTGAACTGGTTTCAGATAAAATGAAAGGAGCACATCTTATACACAATACTAGGCTAGGGGTCTGCAGGTCACATAACGAGACAAGAGTTTGTCTTAAGTAGAAATGCTACGGTGCACCCAGCATAGAGGCTTGGCACTCAGCATTAGCTTTCTCTACAAAACCTCTCCTTTGCCACATACTACAGCAATAACAGTCACAGTGTACTCCCTCTGCTTATTCATCTTTTATTGGATAAGAAAGTGACTGTAATTACTACCTGCTACAAGCACCAAGTTCTGCCTATCAGCATGCCACAGCTACCACAAATCCACAGTAAGTTACTACAGTATGCTTTCCTCCACAGACCCGTGCCTCTGAGATGTTACCTCTGACCAGTACATCACTACACAAAGACTAACAACCCCATCTCAGAGGGACACAGGCTGTGTCCTTCTTCTTCCTGGTGCTGCTGTGCCACTTTTTTTTTTTTTTTTTTTTCCCAAAAAGAGATAAACACATTTTCTACTATCAGCCTTTCAGACCAATAATCTCATATTAAGTCAAGTTTCTGACAAACAAGATCTTTCCAAAATCTTACAGTTTTTTTACTCCAGCCTTTAGACGATCCAGAGCATGCCCAGACCAGCCCAAGCCCCACCCCCACGGGGTGATGAGGTGCCAGGTGAGGGGAATGAGAAACCCTCCACCACACCCCATTGCCATTTCATTGGAAAAACAGCAATTTAAAAGAAAAACAAAGCAATTTAATCACTGCATTATATAGAACTTGAGTAATAAATAATATATCAAATAATATTAGTGTATTAATATACAAATCACATGCTAATACTGTACTATATGTAATACTATAGTTCGCATGGGTTGCTCCAAAAGTAATGCCTCTTATTTATTTCCATGGAAACTGCTATAGATACAAAGAGCACAATAACTTTATTTGATGGAGAAAACCATCAGCTACAGAACACTATTTCTCAATGGCGGCACCAACATTGGCTATGCATTTTCACCAGTGATGAACAAAATCAATCTGTACCAGTGGAGGTGACCTGCAGTCAATGTCACCACTGCTGAAATGCACCAGCTCACTGTGCTCACAGCCACTATTTGGTCTCCATCAACACTCAGCAATTACCAATGAGTGTCAGTGGGTGCAATTTTTTCTGCATGGAGGAACTCAGTTACACACCTTTGCTCCATATACACTTCCATATCAGACACCATTTTCTCAGATTGCCCCTTTGCTGCCATCTGTCACACTGCAACAACATGTAAAAGAATAATGGTGGGAAGGTTCAGCCTCTACTGTCATACCACCACCTTCTCCCTCTGACATCATGGGCCAACATAATAAAACAGGAAGCATAACTTTCAGAGCAGTCCTCTATAGTACTATACTATATATAATATACAGTACAAACAGCAATAATAAAAAGTCCTGGCTGAAGCAGGAGCAGAAAAGTAATACAGACAGCACCAGGAAAAAACAGGCTGAAGTGCTTTAGCATTCCCCGGGAACAACTGTTGTCTGGGCAGGTTCAGCACAAGTGGTACAGGCTCAGCTTTGCTTTGTTATATCAGTATTGCAAGCACTATAAAAAAAAACAAGAAAATTTTACAAATGTATTTTTCCAGTAGATCCCATTCAAAAATTTTAGGGTGAAAAAGTCCCACCTTTCCATCCCAAAGAAAAGTCCAGCCCAAAGCAGAAAAGAGCAACAAGTAATTGGGAAGGCTTGGGCTGCAGTGTTACACAGGAACAACCACTACTTTTGGAAGAATCTCTTTTGCTTTATGACTGTATGTGCTTTGTTTTACATTCCCAAGAACCAGATAAAGGTTTCCTAGTGTTCCCTGGGCAATCAAATCATATTTCTGCTAACAAAGTTAGCTTTTGTTCCCAGTCAAAGGCTTCCTGCCAAAGCTTCTGTTGTGAGAAAACCATTCAGTAAGAAAGTATTTTACCAGGAAAGACAATTCCACGAATTGTTTTGTTTTTTTTTTTTCTTTCAGAACTCTGAAACGTTTTTTGTTTACAGGAGTAAACTATTTTTACTGTTTTCATCAGTTTCCAGTGAGGGGGAAAAAAAAAACCCACACCCAAAAACCCAATAAAACTAACAAAAAATCACTGAAAACATTCAAGGATGTCTGGTAAAGCAGTCTATGTGTTGCTGAGTAACCTGGTCCTATTCTGAGACTAAAATGATGGTACTTTTCCACCCTACGAGCAATCTGCTACAATTCACTATATAAGGTGCTGTAGTTCAGCCTCCCCTTTTATTTCTCCAAGAGAAACATCAAAAAGAAGGTAACGCTGATGTTATCTTGAGGTTGGGGAAAAGGCTGACATACAGTCAGGAGAACCATTAATATGTACAGCATGTGCAGCGTGATCTTGTGATGGTAAAATCATGTTAAAGGTTTGATGTATGCGGATAAACCTGGAAATAAAATAATGAGAGGAAATTTGCTCTAATATGCATATGAACTGCAATGCTACCAGCTAATGAAGAATAATGACTTACAGAAATTTCTTTCCAGCATGGCCAGCGCTGAGTTTTCCTATAAAGGTCCAAGTATCTCACAGAGTGTGATCTTCAAAAATTCACAAGGAAGCAAAATGGACTAAAGGGGCCCTTTCAAGAACAGCAAGAAAAACTTCAGTGTCCTTTCCTATCTTCTTTGAATGCCACCTAGGGGACTATTAAAAAATAATGAAACTGTTTGAGCTATCCAATAATTTATAGAGATATATTAACACTGTACAGTTGTACTTTTTCTTTTTGACATACATCACTGAAAGTATGGAATAATGGGTTACAATTTCTCTCTTGAGACAGTTGCAAAGGTAATCTATGACAGAATGAATCCCAGATTCTCAGACCTTAATAAAGAAACAGAAACAAGTTTTCTTCTCACACTGTCAGTATCACCTTACACTATTTCTGTATTCACATGCATTTATGTGCCTTTTGAAAAAAGGTCATTCTAAAATCTTCCTAGCATACACATTAAATATTTACATTCAGGCCTAGAATGCCTTGTAAAGTTTTAATAGTATACCTTCTTATTTCAAAAAACAGTAACAAAAAATCAACCCAAATCCTAGCTCATATATGAAGTAAAATACTAAACACCATCTAAATTGTCCTTTCTTCCCAAGTACAAGGATGTTTATACTCTTGCCTAGGGAAAGATAAACACAGCAGCATACCACTCCATATTTGTAAATGTTAACTCCTCTGCAAGGTAGTAACCAGCTTCTGTATGCACGAGCCATGTGTTTTTTCACTGCTCAAAAAGCCATAATATGACATACAGATATGCTTAAATTGAAACAACAAAGATCTATGGTCCCACCACAGAAAAGAATATGTGCAACCTCACTCTTTATTCTACACATTGTTCTGACTCCAAGAAACTTCAGAACAGCCTTCAGAAATGCTTCTTAGGCACTAGCTAGCGGTCTGTTAGAATACCAGGGATAGCTCTATAGGTCCATGGGAATACATTACTCTCAAGTCCAGTACATATGAGAAGGTGCTCTTTTAGAATCAACAGAGATCGACTCTGCTGCTCTCAGTGTGGTGGATCTATGCTACTTCTAAAAAAATATTTCAAGAAAATGCTCTGATGATTTTATTTATCCTCGTAACAGATTGGATAACATATTAAACCATCAAATGCCCTTTTACATGTATAAGTTGTAGTAAAATATTCCTGCAAGCATTCTGGTTAATAATGGTTAATATAATGTACTGTTTGCCAAATATGTACTGTAAAACTAGTAGTCAACTGTATGGCATAATTTGAGTGGTGTTAAAGCTGTCCAGGCTTTGTTATACAGAGACTATGATAACCTATATCAAGCTGCCAGTGGAAAAAAGAGTGAAACAGAAAAAAAACAAAAAGTGTAGATTCTTGAATGAGTGCTTAATGGGAGAGGTTCAGTCACAACAGGAGTCTTAATCTTTAATAAATCAGGGAACTTATTCAGATGACTAAACATTGATTTAGGATCGTCAGCCATTCAGATTTTTATAATTTGGCAACTAAGCCTATAGTTGGGCATCTAAGGAAAAGCGTCCAGCATACGAGGAATCTGTAAACCTGTAGCTTTAACAGCATGCAGATATTGACATTCTGCCCAGAGTAGCCTGAAGTTACATACTCTTCTTTTGAAATCTTGGCTTAGTAATCTTCCGTTTGGGGAGAAGCTAATGAGATTTTCTGCCTTTCTGCTAGACTCCAATCAAATGACTGTTGTCCCTGACTTCTCTGTCTTTTTTTTTTTTTTTTTCCCAAAAAGTTTTTGAGTTTGCTATTGGAGGCCAGAACAGTACTGAACACAACTGGGACAAGTTACTGATTTGCGTTACTAGAAATTTGTACGTGATCAATTATACTGACTTTTTGGTTTTTTTGTACAGACAAAATTAAGTTGGGGATATATTTGCTGTTGTTCTCAAATGAACACTAAATATCCAATATGGAATTTTGTTTTTGACTCATAGGTTCGCAACAAAAGCAAAGCAGCTAAGGCTGGCCTGTGTGAGGGGGATGAAGTGGTGTCTATCAATGGAAAACCCTGTGGAGACTTGACCTATGCTGAAGTTATCGTTCTGATGGAGAGCTTGACTGATGTCCTGCAGATGCTTATCAAGAGGTACAGAAATGCTCAGAATGCTTTGGTGAAATTCCGTTCAGTATACCACATAGAAAATGCTGGTATTGAATGCACTTATTTTGCAGATATACACGGTGAGCTTCTGATAGTTCTCCTGTTTGTGTCTTTAAATGTTTGTCTACATTGAAAAGAGAGGGAGGACAGCATATTTGAAGAAATTAATGTATAGAATTCAAACAGCGCAGTTTATACATAGAAGAGTGGAGTTTCCAAACATAACAATTGTATTTCTTATTAACAATACTTGATACTTAAAAGGAGTCCACTACAATATCAGCATATTGCAGAGTCCTGAGTTCAATTATTCTTTCCACTCTTTTGGGAGTGAAGTGTTGTTTTTCCCCATAGATACAGTGAGATATAGTGAGACATACAAACAACAAAGGCTGTATAGTTGGAGAACACGTGTTAGACAGATATGCCTTGATGATGACATGGTGTACAGTCAATAAAATACAGTTGGAATGAGTATTGTACTAAGATGGCAAAGGAACAGAGAAGGAACAGAAAAGGAACAGAGAAGGAATGCTCACCCATATCCAAAGATTTAGGTTCATGATGAAAAACCCTATAAAAGAGTAATCTCCAGAGAGAGATCCTTTCCCAGTGGTACTCAGCACTTAAATGGGGTTCCATCCCTTCTGGTCACACAGGTGAATTGCCTTCACCTGTGCTCCCATGGCTGACCCAGTCCTTGCCTCAGTTAAAGTGGCTTTCCAACAGTGATCTCTACATCTGAGCTTCTTTTGCTGTTAGAAAAGCCATCCCTTGTTGGACGCCGAGGGCAACAAAGTGACCAAAGATCAGGATAAGGCTGAGGTACTTAATGCCTTCACTGCCTCAGTCTTTAATATTAAGACTTGTTACTCCCTGGGAACAAAGCCCCTTGTGATGGAAATTAGGGACGAGGAACAGAATAGTCCCTGCATAATTCGTGATTAGATGGTTTTGGACCTGCTTCAAAAGCTGGATGCTCACAAGTCCATGGGACCAGATGGACTACACCCTCGAGTGCTGAGGGAGTTGGCGGATGTGATTGCCAAGTCACTCTCCATCATCCTTCAACAGTCCTGGCTAACTGGCAATGTCCCCGCATACTGGAGACTGGTAAATGTGATACCCGTCTTCAAAAAGGGCCAGAAAGATGATCCTGGTAGCTACAGACCTATCAGTCTCACCTTGGTGCCAGGGAAAGTTATGGAATGGATAATCTTGGGAGCCATCATGGACCAATTAAAGGTCAGCCAAGGGATCAGGCCCAGTCAGCATGGGTTTATGAATGGTAGATCCTGTTTGACAAACCTGATCTTGTTCTATGACAACATGACCCGCTTAGTGGACGAAGGTAAGGCTGTCTGTGTCTACCTGGACTTCAGTAAAGCCTCTGACACTGTACCCCACTACATCCTCAAGAAGCTGGCTGCCCACGGTTTGGATGGGCATGCACTCTGCTGGGTGAAACACTGGCTGGATGCCCAGGCCCAAAGATTTGTGGTCAATGGAGTTAAATCCAGTTGGCAGCCAGTCACAAGTGGTGTCCCACAGGGCTCGGTAGTGGGGCTGCTTCTATTCAGCGTCTTTATTAATGATCTTCACGAGGGGATTGAGTGCACCCTCAGTAAGTTTGCAGACGACACCAAGTTGGGAGGGAGTGTTGATCTTCCAGAGAAAGGCACTACAGAGGGACCCAGATAAACTGGCTCGATGGGCCAAGGTTAACTGTATGAGTTTCAATAGGGCCAAGTGTCAGGTCCTGCATTTTGGTCACAACAACCCCAGGCAACCCTACAGGCTTGGGGAGAAGCAGCTGGAAAGCTGCATGATGAAAAGGGACCATGGTGTACTGATGGACAGTCAGCTGAATATGAGCCAGCAGTGTGCCCAGGTGGCCAAGAAGGTCAACGGCATCCTGGCTTGTATCAGGAATAGTGTGGTGAGCAGGACTAGGGAAGTAATCCTGCCCCTGTAGTCAGCGCTGGTGAGGCCTCACCTCGAGTACTGTGTTCAGTTTTGGGCACCTCAGTACAGAAAGGACACTGAGGTGCTGGAGCAGGTCCAAAGAAGGGCAACAAGGCTTGTGAAGGGCTTGGAGAATATGCCCCATGAGAAGAGACTGAAGGAACTGGGGCTGTTTAGTTTGGGAAAAAGGAGGCTGAGAGGAGACCTTATTGCTCTCTTCAAATACCTGAAAGGTGAATACAGCAAGAGTGGGGCTGGTTTCTTCTCACTGGTGACAGGACGAGGGGAAATGGCCTCAAGTTCAACCAGGGAAGGTTTAGGTTGGATATCAGGAAAAACTTCTTTACAGAAAGGGTTGTTAAGCATTGGAGTAGGCTTCCCAGCAAGGTGGTTGAGTCGCCATCCCTGGATGTGTTTAAAAACCGTTTGGATGTGGTGCTCAGGGACATGATTTAGCGGAGGGTTGTAAGAGTTAGGGTAGTATGGTTAGGTTGTGGATTGGACTTGATGATCTTTAAGGTCTCTTCCAGCCTGAGCAATTCCATTATTCTGTGATTCTATGATTTCTTCTTGGAAAGCTTCTGACTGTTCCTGAACTATGTGCATGAAAGATCAGATTTTCAAAAGCTTTCATCATTAACCTAATTCTGTTCTTACTGAACTCACTGGAAGAAAAATTAGCTTTTAAATTGGGTTTTAAAATGTTACTTGAGCTTTGATATCTAGAAGTTTTTCTGATCTGTAAGCTAAAGTTACTGACCAGCAGTGCCCAGAAAATCTTTGGTTTGCAGGATCAGAGGAGACACCCTGCAGAGCAAACACCCTCCAATTGCCATGTTGGGGAGCATCTTACTGATCTTCCCCAACAAATGCCAAGCAGATGTATCTGGGAAGCACTGAGAGTGGTGACAGCAATGCTACCCTGCCCTTTTCACATCAGTGTTAGCAACTCCTGGGCTTCAGCTGAGTCCAGAAAGAAAATTTTCTAGGGGGAAGCAGGGAGCGTGCTCAATGCATGCCGAAATGAAATACACCATGTAGGGAGTAAAACATGACTCTGAGACAAAACCTGCTGTGCTTACTCCATGAGTTTTGCTTCCTTCCTGGGATTATACAAGGGGTGTTGTTCCTACAGTGAGCTGGAAAGACCTGAAACAAAAGTAATAAGGTGTCCAAATAAAATCATAAATGACAATTAAGAGACCTAGTACTATGCCTCTTGACACATGGATACACATTTATGTCTATATAGAGTAGAAGTATA
This sequence comes from Gallus gallus, assembly GCF_016699485.2. NCBI lineage: Eukaryota > Metazoa > Chordata > Aves > Galliformes > Phasianidae > Gallus > Gallus gallus. The sequence continues at coordinate 54,355,299 of NC_052535.1, read as the reverse complement.
TCCATAAGTAGCAAGGGCCTTTTAAGGTGGAAATCTTTTCCTGTCACACAATCACTCAGCTACCAATAAAGGCTAACATTCAGCTGAAGCTGACCCATCCCCCAGCCTTATATCCTACATGGAAATGTTTATGGATTTCTATAATTTATCTGTACTTAAAAGCAGTGCAATTGATCATCCAAATAACATAATATGATGGAATCCAGCAACACTCACAAGGAGCTCCCTAAATCAAAATCTGTCTGACCTTTACGTAGCTCCATATGTGGTGTAATGGATGTTACACATTTTGTGCTATTTGAGGCAGATCAAGACTTCTACAAACAGTATGCCACACGGCCAGAAATGCAAGTGTTATTGAAGCTTCTCCTATATACTGACAGATTTATTTCTTCTATTTCTTCTTCCAGTTTTTCTTTGTAGAGTGGTTCCAAAGTTTCAAAATACTTGGGACTTGCTTTTGATTTCAGAAATCACTGTAATACTTGAGCTGAATACTTTACCGCGGATACCTACCACTACTCTCATTTGAAAATGTGCTTTGCTACCTTCTAGTCAACAGAAAGCCTTAATAGTATGTGGCAATCTTGTTATGCAGAAAAATATTTCTCCTTAATTAGTAGTCATTATGGCTCAGAGTATTGAAAGAGGAAGCTGGGAATCCTGAACTCAGTAAAACAGCCAAGTCCAGGGGAATGAATAGTTCAGGAGAGTTACACTGAAGTATGTTGTAGACTTCATGAAGACACGGTAACATCTGTCAATCAGGAATACTTTTTTTCCTTTAACTAGAAAATACTGTATGGCTTCACTAACCTTTCTTGTTAGACCACCAAAATAGGGCCAGAATGTTTTAATTATTCCACTGTATATTTGGATTATGATCCTCACAGGAATTCTTTGAATGTGTATTTTAAGTATCCATTCCCCCCCCCCCCTCCCCCTTTCTCTCCCTCTCTCTCCTTCTTATTCTCATCCAGTAGTTTATTCCTTAGAGAGTAAACTATTTGAAACAGCAACTATGTGTGAGTATGGTGCCTAAAACAGCTGGGGTAGGAGCCAGAGTGCCAAAAATTAGGCATTGTTCTGGTGTCATGCAAAGTTAATTTTCTCATGCACATGTGAAATATGAAGAAGCATTGTCCTAGAAGTCTCAGTAGAATCATTACAACAGAAATGTGAGAATCTGAGAAAACATACCAATTTCCCTCTTACTGAACTGTTAACTTGTGGAATTTTGAAATATTCACAGTTGTTTTCAGACTTCTGCATTCTGGAAAAATTCTTCTCCTTAAATGGACCTGCTAGCAGGTACAGCTAACTGAGGAGTGAAAATACTATACAGAAATTGGGTTGGCTTTTTTGTTTGTTTGTTTGTTTGTTTGCAGTTGTGTTTACAATTACTGTACTTAGAGCAGCTTAATTTCTTGAATTACTTGTTTATGTATGTGCAGATCCTCCAGTGGAATAAATGAAACTTTCAGCGCTGAAAAAGAAAATGGAAAGCATGATAACATAAAAAATGAGGACTATAGGGAGAGCACTACGCTGCAGATTAATACAGCCAAAGAGATACCCCATGGAGACTTATGCATCACAGAGATATACAGTGAGACTCACCAGGGAGCAGGAGAAAGTAACATGCACTTTTCTGAAAAGAAACAAGAGACCACACAAAGTCACAGAATTACTCCTAAAGTCATAGGCACCTCCAAAGCACTTGTGACTGATGAATCTGCTTTCAGAGGGAAGACAGAAGAAAGAAGGCCAAGCAAGATGGTTGAGCTGCAGTTATCCCTCTCAAATGATGGTCACAAGAGCACCAATGCTCCTGCTGTGACCCTCATAGGGGCAGAAAAATGCACCCCTTCAGGAAGAGGACCGAGTGTACAAGAAGACGGGACCAGCCCTGTAATTGCAATTCCCCTGAGTGTGAAAGAGGGCAACATCCAGTGGTCAAGCAAAGTAGTCCAGTTTTCTAGTAGCAAAGAGGTCAAGAGGATCCAAAGTGCAGCTCCATCCATCCCCAGGGTGGAGGTGATCCTAGCCTGTTCAGACAGGGAAAAAGAAGGACCCACGTCTCTAGCTGAAAGGGGGTGTGTTGATTCTCAAGTGGAAGGAGGGCAGTCAGAAGCACCTCCTTCTCTGCCCTCCTTTGCAATCTCATCAGAAGGCACTGAGCAGGGAGAGGACAACCAGCACTCAGAAAGGGATCACAGACCTCTCAAGCACAGGGCAAGGCACGCAAGTAAGTACGTCCCATCTAATCATTTGCACTGCCTGAGGATATATTTTGTAACTTGAAACATCATCTCAGAATTTAGATTGCATTAGAAAAAGTAGTTAGAGCTTTTGTCTGCAGTTTTCTAACTTTCTGTCTTCTAAACGATTCTTGCTTTATATAATTTTTCAGGGTAATGCAATGCTCCTGGTAATGAGCCAAGAATAAAGCCATGCCTTAACTGTGCTGAATAACTTTGTTTAGTAGACTTCCACTCTGAAATTATTTCATGACTGTCCAACTAAAAATACTTTTATTTCCAGAAAGGGCTGAATTCTGCTGGCTTTCTCATACACACTAAGAGGCAATCTGTGGAATATTTACAAAGAAAAAAGAAAAGAACGCCCCCCCCCCCCAAAAAAAAAAACCCAACAAACCAGGTTGCTTGCACATGTCTAAATAAATCCTGTGGATTTCTCTGTTTACAGCAAAAACTTGGTGCTGTCATTTGCATCATCTAAAATCAAAGCCATGGTATTGCTCTCAAAAGCTGATAATAAAAAAGGCTATTAGCAAAGCTTGATGTTGCCTGCAGATGAGATTTTGACAGACACTAGCATGTGTATAACTGTTACATGATCCTTTCGGTTTTGTCAGACTTCTCTAGACTGTAAAGTGAACTACTTCTCACTCCCATACCCAGAGGTCAACTACAAAATCTGTCCAAGAAGTTTACATGAAAGTAAATTTGAAACTGAATCCAATGTCAGTTGATTGAGTGTAGATACATAAAATTAATTTATTATTTTATTAATTTGAGACCTTTTTATTAGTGGGTTGTTTTTTCCCAACAATGTTAAGAATCCTGACCAGGGATTTAGTAACCGTATGGCAAAGCTGCTTGAATGTGTGCAATGATATACTGTAGCAACAAACTATTTCATATGTAGTGTTGGAATTAGTCTGCTAACCCTTTGCTAATTCCACTGTAAGCATATTTTTAGCATGATAACCATTTGTATCTTATTTGCAAGTGGATTAAGCAGTTACTTATGCCTAAGTGTCTGCTTCCAATCCACATATTTTAACATTTTAAATAGAGCGTTTAAGAAGAGAGCTCATACTTAACATTTTGGCTGTGAAGTTAGAACCATCTATGGGATGGTGCCCATATATCTTAGTGAGTTGTACTGCCCTTCTAATAAGGCAAGAGTATATAGAACAAACTACCTATTACACCACAAAGTCTTCTTTCAAGTAGGATGTACATTTTGCCTTTTTCTCATCCCAACTATGACAGCGTTAATTACTTTTAGCTTAGTGGCAGGCCATTATCCCTAGGAACTGATTTAATCTATCAAAATATTTGCTTTTATTATTATTTTTAAAACGTGATTTACGCATTAGAACTATCACATTGCTAAGCACAGAGGAATAGTCTGCGTGCAGCAAATGCCATACCTGTAAGATATGTTTTTTTGGTCAAATTAGAAGTTACAATGCAGCATTTCAGTCTAAGCTACAGAAGAATATTTATTATAGGTGCTTTATTTCCTCAACATAAATTTTACCTGTAAATGGATTATATTTATCTGATTAATATTTCTTCTGGAAGTTTCCAAATCTATTGATTAAGTAACTATGCAGATGAGTTACAAAAAGATACGCTAGCAAAATGAAAAGTTTCAGTGTTTTCTTTCCACAATATTGGGGTACCTGTTGAATTCCCCTCCTAGAAAAAAACACTCCCTACTGCTTATGCCAAAGCAGCTTATTTGAAAGCATGGAATTTAAATGCTGAAGGGTGACCGTATCTGTTTGCAGAGTCACTCTAAAGGTACAGGCCATAAATTTGAAATTGTCTCCGGTAAACAATGTAAGCATTTGACTTGTCAAAGGACTGAGCCAAGGATTTGGTGATTTGAACCTCTCAAAACAAAATACTACAAATTGCTGGTAAAGGCAGTGCGCTCTTTTTGCTTTTATAGGTTCTTGTGAGAACCACTGGTCTAGTCATGCTGTCATCTGGCATAATGGCAAAACTCCAAGTGTCTTTAATAGGAGAAGTATCAGGCTTCATCCTCCGACATAGCTAAAAGAATCATTAATAGAAAATACATCACAGTGCTTTCTTTAACAAGTTTGCTTTATTTGTGCTAGCAGAAGATAATGATTAACTGGCTTATTTTCACAAACTAGAGGCACATCTTTTCCTTTTGAATGTAACTGGAAGGGAGCCATTGATCTAGGCAGAATTAGCTTTTTATTTTAAAATCTAGCTTTTTAAAAGAGAGAAACTAGTGAGGTGGTCATGCTGATGTACAGTGCATCTATCAGCTTTCTAGCTGCAGATATTCCTGTTCCCCACGACTTGATGAAAACCAATAATGTATGCTTTAGGAAATACATATTATTTTGGTAGGAGCCTCCTCCATTCAGTTCTTAAATATGTATTCATTCTTGCCACATTTTAAAAATAAAGGTTCTCAAGATTTTGGATTATGTTTGCACTCCCACTGTTTTCAAGGGAGCTGAAAATTAATAATTTCTTTGTATATTTCCAGGGATATATACTTGCTGTTAAATAGCTAATACATATAGATACACCCATTTTTATCAACTACACAGATTTTATAATGCAATAAACTCTTAAATGGTAGAAGCTGCTACCACTTTCAGACACAATACGCAGTTTTATTTACCCTCAAATGTTAGACGGTCATGGTCCTGGCTGGCTCAGAATCTGCTGTAAGCCTAGGAACTGTGGTCAAACACTTCCTAAATACCAGATCATGGAAATTGAGTAAATGAGAAAATACTGCCCACCTATTGCTGCTGAGATGACTGCTGGGAGTGAAAATTGAGGAAATTAGAAAAAGACACAGCTAACGTTCCTGTCGAAGTAAAGAAAGTGATGTAGCCTTTGAGCTTGTCTGGGTGTGGCTCTAAGGAAGGAATGCTGGGTATGGAATTTATACCACAGTTGTTATTGTGGGCAAAGCTTATGCATAACATCCCCTCCATGCACAAGAAATGTTTCAATATGAGGGAGAGAGGCATAATGTAAACTTCACCACAGACAGGTCCGTAACTACTTGCTAATAAACTCCATGTATTTTTGTGAGCTGTGCAATTAAACGTGCATGTTGATTCTTTCCACAGGACTCCGGCGAAGTGAGAGCCTGTCAGAGAAGCAGGTCAAAGAAGCCAAATCTAAATGTAAAAGTATTGCATTGCTGCTGACGGCAGCTCCCAATCCCAATTCCAAGGGGGTGTTAATGTTCAAGAAGCGTCGTCAAAGGGCGAGGAAGTATACTTTAGTCAGCTACGGGACTGGGGAGCTCGAACGTGACGAAGACGAAGGCGAAGAAGGTGAAGTTGAAGAGGGGGACAAAGAAAATACTTTTGAAGTGAGTTTGCTTGCAACAAGTGAGTCAGAAATAGATGAAGATTTCTTCTCTGACATTGACAACGACAAGAAGATTGTGACATTTGATTGGGACAGCGGTCTACTTGAGGTTGAAAAGAAGACGAAAAGTGGAGACGAGATGCAGACGCTTCCAGAGACAACAGGTAAAGGGGCCCTCATGTTTGCCAGGAGACGGCAGAGGATGGATCAGATTACAGCTGAGCAAGAGGAGATGAAGGCACGCACCATGCATGCAGAGGAACAAAGGGAAGTCACTGTGTCAGAGAACTTCCAGAAAGTAAGCTCTTCAGCCTATCAAACAAAAGAGGAAGAAACGTTAAGACAGCAACCCTGCATTAGCAAAAGCTATGCAGACGTGAGCCAGAACGATGGTAAAACTGTACAACAAAATGGGTTTGGTTTAGCACCAGACACAAACCTCTCCTTTCAGTCTTCTGAAGCTCAAAAAGCAGCATCTTTGAACAGAACAGCTAAACCCTTCCCTTTTGGGGTTCAAAACCGAGCAGCTGCACCATTTTCACCCACGAGAAACGTCACTAGTCCTCTTTCAGATTTACCAGCACCACCTCCCTACTGCTCTATCAGCCCACCACCAGAGGCTTTATACAGACCTCTGTCAGCTCCCGCAGCAAGCAAAGCTGCGCCAATTCTGTGGTCACACACAGAGCCAACCGAACGCATAGCATCCAGAGATGAGAGGATTGCAGTGCCAGCCAAAAGAACTGGGATACTGCAAGAGGCAAAGAGAAGGAGCACATCAAAGCCTATGTTCTCTTTCAAAGAAGCACCCAAAGTAAGTCCGAATCCTGCCCTGTTGTCCCTTGTACACAATGCAGAAGGCAAAAAAGGTTCTGGAGCTGGTTTTGAGTCAGGACCCGAAGAAGACTACCTCAGTTTGGGAGCAGAAGCTTGCAATTTCATGCAGAGTCAAGCATCTAAGCAAAAGGCCCCTCCTCCTATTGCTCCAAAACCTTCACTCAAGGTCTCTCCTGCTGCTGGTACCCCGGTTTCACCAGTTTGGTCACCAGCTGTGGCTTCTAACAAGGCTCCTTCTTTCCCAGCTCCAGCCTCACCGCAGGCAGCATATCCTGCAGCACCCAAATCCCCACAGTATCCTCATTCTCCCTCTGCCAATCCCCCAAATACTCTCAACCTATCTGGTCCTTTCAAAGGGCCTCAGGCAACCCTAGCGAGTCCAAACCACCCAGCCAAGACACCAACCACACCAAGTGCTGGAGAAACAAAGCCGCCCTTTGAGATGCCACCAGATATGAGGGGAAAAGGAGCACAATTATTTGCCAGAAGGCACTCTCGAATGGAGAAGTACGTGGTTGATTCAGAGACTGTGCAAGCAAACATGGCACGAGCCTCATCTCCAACTCCATCTTTACCAGCTTCTTGGAAATACTCATCTAATGTCCGAGCACCTCCACCTGTTGCTTATAATCCCATACACAGTCCATCTTATCCTCCTGCTGCTACCAAGCCCTTCCCTAAGTCCACTGCTGCTACTAAAAATACCAAAAGAAAACCTAAGAAAGGTCTCAATGCTTTGGATATTATGAAACATCAACCTTACCAACTTGATGCATCATTATTTACTTTTCAACCTCCCAGTAATAAGGAAAGCCTAGCTACTAAGCAGATACCAAAGTTGCCCACTTCAAAACAAGCTATGTCCTTCCGACTGCCTGGTTCTGGATCTCCTACAAACGCCCGGGCATCTTCAGTGTACTCTGTGCCAGCCTACAGTTCGCAACCATCGTTCCAATCAAATGCCTCCACCCCAGTAAATGAATCATACACACCGACAGGCTATTCTGCATTTTCTAAGCCAGAATCCACTACATCCTCTTTGTTTACTGCTCCGAGGCCAAAATTTTCAGCAAAGAAAGCTGGCGTCATTGCACAGGTGTGGAAGCCATCTGTTATTGAAGAGTAAACATGATAGCTAAAACTTAGTGTCCACCTTGCTTGCAATGCATTATTGTTGCAGTAGTAACTGGGCACACAAAGAGTGTCAAGAGTATTCCTTAGCTTATGTAATATCTTCAGATGTATCATCCCAAATCTGGGTCCAAAATACTTGAACTTTTTTAAGGAATCAAAATAGATACAAATTTTAGCATATTTATGCACATTATCAGATGCTTTATACACATAAAATCCTGCAATAAATAGACACCATTGTGTTAAGTAAGCAGGACACTAGGTTTTTGCTTTAAGTTGACTACAACAGAAACAACAGTAAGCAGTATTCCTGGTTTATCAAACTAATAGAGAAGAGCGTTCTTTCTATCCCCCACCCCAATTATGTCCAAATGACGATAGGGATTTGAGGACTTTTTTTTTTTTTTTTTTTTAAGTGCCTTATTAAATGCTATGAATAATAACATGTATTACTAACATACATAGTCTAAAATAGGTAAACTATTAGACTCCGACTGATCACTCGCAGAATACAGCAGGATATACCTTTGGGTATGCACAGAGTCCCACTGACTTCAGTCAGAATCTGTCTTGGCTCAAAGGTTCTTCCGTAGGAATCTGATCAATCGGTCAGGGGCTTAGTTTGCAAGTTATGTGGATCAGCTGTGATCCAAAGTAATGAATTGCCTCTGTGATTTCACAGAGAATGTGCTATAAGAGATGCAAGAGTATTCTGCAGAAGACTAATTTAAGGTAGATGGAACGACAGCTGGGAAAAATTGTTAAACATTTCCCATTTTGGGGAAATTTGACATCCTAAGTGCAGACATATATTTGGCCAAAAGTTTGCCTAGAATCCAGGAAGTAACATAAAAACTACTAAATCAAAAATATTGATTTAGAGAGGTGAGATGGCTTTTTGGATTTTGCAGCTGCAATGTAATGCAATAGTTTCTTGTGAAATCATAGCGACTGAGAACTGAAGGGGTATGTATAATCAAGAGTCTTGCAATCAGAGTAGTGTATGTCTCAAAAATCAGCATTTAACATTAAATTATAACTATTACCTTGTCTTCCTATCAGTCTCACACACATTTTCTTAATTTCACTTTGGGCTTTACAGTGCTTTTTCCTAAAATCTTTCTACTCTGGTCTTACACTTTCACCTTTTACTTGTATTGGTCATAAGGATTGAAATACTGCTACAGTAGAAAATTCTTAAGAGTTCGTAGTCTTGAAACCTACTGTATGATACTGCAAAAAAATACACAGTCTTGCGGAGATCCAGGGGCTATATTTGAACAGTTTAGCATGCTGTTCTGTAAGGAGACTCGTTTACATCCACAGAGCTAGGTCTGAACCAAAATGTTCCTTCACATAACTAAGGTTATCAAAATTCATCCCAAGTGCAACACTAAAGATTAACACATTGACATGTGAATAAAGATGGCAGAATCTGTTGGTATATTTATTTAAGCTATCATCCAGCTAGCTACAGACACAAATATGGATTTTTATATTGTAATGGTGCATACACTTTTATTAGAACTATCTATTTAGATGAAAAAAGTGTTCCCCAGTATGAACAAAATCACCTACATTTGGTCTCATGATGGTAACTGAAACTGCAATAAGGTTTGAAAAGAATTATTTCATTGTAAATATAGAAGGCAGACTGGAATCACGTCAACAGAAATCACTGCTTTTAATTTTGGACCTTCAAAATTCCACTCTCACTTCTGGATTGGAATACTAATTGCATTAAAAGAAAATGACCAAGAGATCCACCTCCCTCTTAAAATTCAGAACAGTGATGGGAAATTTTGAGAAAAACAGTTTGGAAAACTCAACTAGGAATTACACTGCATTTTCCAGGAAATAGAGTAGCATTATTTTAATCCTCTGGAGATCTCCCTTCTATTTTTCACTGCCAGTATCTGTATTTTTCTTCCATCATTAAACTTGACCCTTTCTTCTCTGCCTGTTTGGGTTTCTTTTCTTTTTTTTTTCTTTATTCCACTTGTATATACAGACAGACAGTATTTTAGAGGTAATTTATTTTCTACGCAATTGTGTTTCCATGCAATTCTTACCCTTTCCCCACTTCCCCTTCTTCCTTCCTCCCTTCTTTCCCCCTCCTTCCTTCTCTTCCCATTCATTTTCTCCGTCTCCTCCTTTCCTTCTTTCCCACCTCCCTTGGAATAAAGATAACAGAAGGTAACAGAAGGTGAAAGGTAACAGAAATGTAAAGGTAACAGAAATGCTACTGGAGAGCTACACAGAAATCTAACTCCTTTCAGACAACCTCATGTTGCCTTATATGTTTTTACTTAGTCCGCTCCTTTAAATTATAACTGTAAATTATAACCACACTTCTGTACTTGTTCACTGTGTCACTACACAAGTGTTTCCTTAATGAGGATATTTTTAGCAGTTCTATACTTTCACCACAGTTTTGAGGTTGATGAACATGTCTAATGAGACACAGAATCTTACACAACACGGTGACCAGGTCACATCAAGATCCGCTCAGTAACTTGTGGAGGTTGTCACCATCTCCAGAGCATCCTGTGTGAAATATGTGAATTACTGAAATCTAATTTCTAGCATATATATGCCTGCGTGTCATATAACTTTCCAAGTAAGAAATAATAAGCAGTACTATTCTAATTATAAGCAAGGGAAAAAAAGGTGGAGCTGAAATATCGTCTCATCCAAAGAAAATCAGCTCTCCAGAAAGACAAAAGTCAAGTTAATGGGAACTAGAGGAGGGCTGTGATTAAAACAGGGCATTTCAGTTTTCTAAACCATCTGTCTAGAACTGAGTTCACCTAAAGGACAGAAACGTGTAATTATCAGCTTGTAAAATATTTATGCATCTCTTTCATTTTCAGCAGAAACCAAAATTTCAGTTAGGACACTGTTTAAATTATTTGCACTTTCACAGCTATATGCTGGAAGTCAGCTTCTGTGGTAGCTGTATAAAATACAGCAATTAGCCTACCTTCTCTTTACTTTGGCCAGATAGGAAGGAAATTAATATACACTAAATATTTGGCTATTGATTAGATTTGGATTTTTTGCTGTTATTCAAACACAGGTATTTCATATGGCCAATAGCAATGACAGAAGAACTTTTTAAAGCATCAGTATGTTAAAAGCAAAAGCCACAGTGACAATAGTGCTCTAAACTCAGTTAAGATCTTTTGAAAATCCCAATTGAAGACTGAGTCTGAATTCAATTTTATACACGTACACTACTCTGCATGCATAGTGCTTGGATCCAGCTTGGCTTCAAGGCTTTTACCAATCAGGTAAGTCTGTAGTTCTTACTAATATTTCAGAAGACTGTCCTGCTTAAATTAACAGTTTTACACGAAGGGTGTTCTCTCAAGATGCAGATTAAATTTAGAGGAAAGCTGAGCTGTTCATTGCCATGAGTCCAAATTGAGAGCTAAAGATAACATCAAGCATAGCTGAAATGAACTGTTTGCAGAGTGGAGAAATCTGAAATTTCTCCATAAAAGAGAAAGCTTTTTTTTTTTTTTCTTCAAAAATCCATTAGAATTGCCTTAATATAATATGATAATTTTCCAAGATGCAATGGTTGTGCTTAATATATGAGCATATTTACCAGTGAATTTTAGGCTACTCCTAATAATACTTCTAATACATTCACATTAAAAGATCTATTTAATTTCTTTATGTTGTTTTTACCACATTTAATTATAGTCCATACAAGAGGTATTATACCAGTTTGGATCTCATGTTTTGAGATAGCCTTTCCTTGAAAAAAGCCATTTTAATGAAGGGTTTATATTCTTCCTGTTTCTGAATCAGTTCCAGACCTGTTTACAAATCCTGAATTTAACAGTTTTGTTTTGGAGATGAGTGGCTTTTAGACAAGAAGTTAAATTTTTGTTACAAAAGGAAACAAAATTTAGTTAGTGAAAGTAGAACTGGCAAGCTTCTCTTCCCTTCTCTAGGGGAACTATTCTCATTAAATTCCTGATCAGAGAAAGATAACGTACTATGAAACAAACAGGAAGATATCCAAAGATTTTTTTTTTTCCCCTGTAGGGACACTTACAGAGTAAACAATACCATCTCTTAAAAGTACATATTAAACTTTTGCTTTCTGCTCTCTTATGGAAGAAGCCATTTATTCAGTGTCCTAAGATGTGACAACATCCAGTGACGAGCTGCCTGGTATCAAAAGCTCCTGGCCTATGGACTGGGACTTTATAAAACACTCATATTAAGACCTGTAGTAGGGAATGCCCATTTCTCTTCTAGAAGTGCAGACAAGTCACTACAAGATCAAGCCATTGCCATTACAATATCAGCCACCAAAAGGTTTCAGTTCATTTTTGTCTGAAGTCCTATTGCAATGACCCAAAATACACATACTTTTATTCAAGAATAAAGTTCCTGAGACATTCAAGAGTCAAGACACAAAGCCAGCCCTAAAACTGTTGTGATCCATTTTGCTATCACCATAGCAATCGTGCAGCAATGAGGTCTTTTTTGCTTTTGGCAGAGTGCTATTAGTATTCGCCCAAAAATGAATGTTCAGAATTCACAGTTTTTCTATTTGAAGAAATACTAAGAGGCTGAGGCATCTCCAGGCTACAACAATTAGGAACTGTAGGGCTGGTACGTGCTTCATTTACGTAAGTTAATGCTAAGTGACAGAGCAGTGATTTTGAGAGAAAAAAAATCAAGAATTGGAGATGTGCAGTGGGGAGGAAACTCCAGAACAAAAGCAGAGGTTCAGTTCTACCAGAGATTCATGACATACTAAAGGGATAAGAGAAGAAAATAAGTAAGAATGGCTTAAGTCAGCATGGAGATGGCTGACTATTTCCAGCCTTTTGTTGAAATTTCCTAGGTTGCAGCCTTTTGTTGAAATTTCCCTACGAGTGCTCGTATCACTGGGCGTGATTTTTTCCCTCTATTCACAAATAGAGATTGTGAAAGAATGAAAATGCAGCAAACACAGCAAAAAGAGAAAAGTGAGCTTTTTTAAAAAAAGACCCTATCAATAGAGTATTGCACTGAGAGGCAACATATATGTAAACATGTTATCCTTGATAGCTCCTATACACAACAGTCTTCAAAAATGCTAAAGTGAATTCTGATAAAAGATAGTAAAGTGCCCTTCAGCTCTGAGAAGCAACTATAAAGAGAATTTGACTCGAGATTATTTGGGAGGAGCAATGTTTACCAAGTATCCAGGACAGCACACCAGCAAGGGACCAGCTTTAACCACATATCCTGCTGCTCCAGCATCTCTACAGGGAATTCTTTGTACACCATGAGGTAGGGAAATACCAGTGAAACAACAGCAATCTTTGCATCTAACAATGTGCAAAATCTTTCTCCTCTCTTTTTCCAGGATCCTCATCCAGGTTTCCTAGCTTGCAGAATGCAAAGCGATTGGTTATAAAAAGATCCACTTTTCCAGTGTTACCTTTTTCAAAATATAACGATACAACTTTGTCTGCAGTTAAATGTCCAGGATTCCATTGATCGTTTTGTGAGTTCAGCATGGCAAGTGCAAACCTTAATTACACAGCTTGGCTTAATGCTGTTTAAAATGAATCTACTCGGTTTGAACGAGAAATGTTATACAAAGAAGAAATTTGTTGACAAGATATTAAAAAAAACTGTGGATTCTGAATCTTTGAACTTACTGCTGGTAGAAATGTTCCTTGGGAAAATATGTGAGCCTGGTATTTATGTGGTGCCATCTTCACAAGTTCATAGTACCCATGACAAGAACTGTTCTTTATCATAAACATTACTTCTGCATGTAATTACATTTGGGAGGAGCTGGAATCATTCAAGAGCTATGTTTGACAAGTGCCCTTTAGGCTGGAGCCTTACTCCAGGAAGAACTCTAGGATTTTTATCAAATGATTAAAAAGTAATCCTGAAGCTCAAGGAAATACTGTGTTGGAAGGTTCTCTACAGAAACAGATTTGAGCTCTTGTTTTACAAGCTGAGGCTAACCACATAATGATTATTTCCATGGTTTAAATGTTGGCATCCTTGAGTAAGGCAGGCAAGGCCTTTTCTTTTATATAAGATCCTAATCAAGTCTGCTGTTAACTCTGTAGTTTTCAGAAGAAAAAATCTATTCTTGTTTGTAACTATCTTGACAAACTTTTTAATTTCAGTGCATGTGAAACCATCACAGAGCTATGGGGTGGTACATTATAACAATAACTGTACGCTTCCTTAGGCTGAGGAAACAGCTTTGAGAAAAATAACTTACTGAACCATACTTACAGATGGACTAAGTAGATGAAGGCTTTGTGAGCAGGTTATTCAGTGTATCAGGACAAAGTGTTTTCAAACAAGAATCCTTGATTCTTTTGTATGGTTTGAGACAGACATCTTGAAAAAGCAATTCCAGACAACTGAAAGATATACTGCTACTAAAGTAACACATCATCACCTGCCATTGTTTTTCTCATAGAATTTCCAACTCAATTTAGGGCAGAGAATGGTACTGTTCACCTGACGAACAGCCCTTCACTAATTTGTATTGACCTTGTTCTGGTCTTAGCACCATTCCTTATATAATGTATACTCTTCAAAGTATGCTCCTCACGCTGAATAACTTATTTCCTCATAGCTTTTTTTGTTAGTATTTAGTTGATTCAGAAGCTGTAATTCGTTTTTCCACTACTGTACGAATGAGTAAATGAAGATGGAGGCATTGATATTAGGATACTCCATAGCCTTAGCTTCCCAGTTCAGGACACTTAGCATCTTCAGAGTCCAACAGGATATGAACTAGTCATTGCACAAAAGCATGGCTCTCCTTAACAACAGTCTGTGAATGTTCACAGATTACAGTTCTCCAGGTGGAACTCCAGAAAAGGGAATCTTCAGTGACCAGCCAGTGAAAATGTCTTTCACACAATATACTCTTTTGTTATATTATCATACAATTTGCTAAAAGAAATGCTAAAACCGCACTGGATGGGGCAGCAACACTAAAATTTAATAAATATATGTACGCACTGGGCAATTACGCTTACATTTAATAGCTTTTCATCTTCCATATTTAATTCCATTGCTTCAAGGTAACTTTGTGTGTTTAAGACCCAAGGGTTTGTTCAGAACAAACCAAACCTCAAAGTACTTTTGTATACATCACTGTTACCAGCAGGGTCCTCCAGCATGGCTTGGACCATCAACTGCCATCACACTATTTAAAAAACTGGCAGCAACTGCTTGTTGACATCAAGCTGTGAATCTGCCCTACGAGGATGGCACAGCTTCCAGTGGGGCTCTTAAGTTTTTTCTGATATCAGTGAGATCAAGGAAGGGCATGCTCCATCCCTCTGGGGAAGAAATTTCTCTGAAGCTGTGAAGGAAAGTACACAGCAGTAACCACAGGTTCTTTTCCCCAGGTATTCCTTCATGGCCCCATTTAATCATTCTATTTTTTCTTGGCCTGGCCTCCTCCTCATAGCCTAATTGCAAGCTAAACAGGTCAATTTTCTATTCCTTAAGCTTCTCATCAAAGCCTATGAAACTTCGCCATCAATACCTAGTCTCATCACTCTTCAAGCCAGTCCTGAATACAGTTTTTCCTTCTGCATCAAGTATTACTATCTCGTAGTTTTGTTCTGGCCAGTCTTTCCTTGGTCCTTCACTTGCTGGTTTCTTTCACTCTGCTGAAATTCTTCTTGCCCCAGCATATTCAAGTTCAGATGCTTTTCCTTTCAGAGATGCTTTGGCCCAACAGGTCTTGAGCTATGTCAAGAGGCAGGTGTGCTGCACAGCACACCTCAGTCCTGAACAGTGACTGTGCAGACCCTTGTGTTCAGATGCAGTGTTGTGAAGACACACAGGTATGCATCATATGTCTACACACAACTTTTTGTGAATGAAAACAAATCTGCACAACAAGTGCCGGAGCTATGATACACCTCACTGACTTCTCCAGCCTGTGGAGATATACATAGCCTGCAGTTCTGACAGGTAGAGAGAGCAGGATGCTGCAGGAACTGGGGAACAGATAAGGTGTTCCTATTGAGCCTCACATTCCTGATGAACCTGTATTACTTAAAATTACTGGACCGCTCAGCCTGGACATAAATAGGCAAGTATTAGAGTAGATGTATGAGACACTTCAGATTCAAAGATCAGTCTAAAATAAGTTCTAAAGCATAAAGCAGAACTACTTTTCAAGGAAAAGGAGTGTAGAATTTTTTGGCATCTATGTTTTTTTTTTTTCTTACTCTCACTCTTGGAAGTGGTTGAGCCATATGGGCTCACTTGGTTAAAATGCAACTCAGGGGGCTGAATCATCTGAGATGAAATAAATAAGAAAAATAACCACAAGACTGAGGATTTTGGTTTGAAAGATTTGATAAAATTATATGGATCTGGATAAACTATCATTTCACTTGGAAATGTTCAGAAAAAACACTGCCACCATCTCCAAGTAGTACAATAAATTCAGTACTTACATGAATTCATTTTAGAAAAAAATACCAGTAACCTTCCCTCAATATCTAACTCCTTTGTTGTCCACACAAAATAGAAATGTCAGAAACTAAGACCAACTTTGCACTTGTTTCCAAACTTTTATCTACAAGGAAGCAAGACTTCATGCTCTAAGACCTTTGGAACTGTATAATATTTAAGTCCAGAAGATGGCAGCAAATGTTAGGAGAACTAAACTGTCCATTCCAAGACCCAAGGATCAAAATGCTGCATTCCAATTTTATTAGTTTCATTTTGCCTGCTACAAATTATGATCAGCACTTTGAATTTTATTCCTTTTTCTTTTTTTCTTTCTTTCTTTTTTTTTTTTTTTTGTAGTTATACTGTAAAATAGTCATAGCATTTACTGCAAAGCTGGCAGCATTTCAGAGAAGTTTTTTTTCATTACATAAAGTTTAAATTGTAAATGGTTTCAGAAGAAAAAAAGGAAAAATAAGCTTAGCGATGTCTTCCTTCTATATATAAGTCAAATTAAAAACCTGAAATGCTTGTTTTCTGTTTAAAAAATTGGAAAGAATGAAAGAATTGAAACTATATATATATATATACATATATAAATCAGGTATTATTTATTTTGTCCTACCATCATCTCAGTAGTTTGTTCTCTAATTGCAGTAGCCATTACAAGGCAATAAAAAGCAAAGTGGCAAATGTAACCCTCAACTTTTATAAAAGACAGAGTCATATTTTGCAACAGTCCAATTGTTTTAACCACTTCCTTTTCCTTTGTTCCCTCTTAGTGTAAACATTAACCAGATGCTAATGTTAACTCTGATTTGAACCTGCTTAAGCCTCATGATTAAAATGAAAAGAAAAAAATAAAAATGCCTTAATGATTTGGAAACCTAAGTCAATCATATTACATTTATTGTAGTTTTAGTTATTAATACACAACTCTCAAGTACTAACAATGCTTACAATAAATGTGTCCTTCACTCACCAGTTTATAATCACTTTTTTAATCAGCGTTAGCTTGAATCTGTTCACATGGACACCTGGGCAGTCAGCAACTCTTGCTAGTGTTCTGTTGCTGCAATGGACAGTTCTGAACTACCTTTCCTTTTATTGACATCTAGGAATCATTTTCCCTTTACTAGCTATAGTAGAAAAGGCCTTGCCTTTTCTCAGAAGGGGCAACAGAAAAACACACATTAATCACTGTATGGCATTCCCTTTTGTTTTGTAGCCTAACAACACCCTGCATTCTGGTACAGTATTATTTTTGATGTTTTACAAAAAAGAGTACAGTAATACAGTGTGTGATAATAATTCTGTTATCACATCACTTTTCCTTCCCTTCTCTTTTGATTGGTGAGAAGAATAGAAGATCTCTACCCCTCTGTTTATAATCTTCTTATATTTTACAGTGATGGGACAGAATAATCTTTCTCCATTTGCACTTTTTATTTCCCTCTGTCTCATTTATGACTAGATGTTTATGCATTCCTTCTACTATATGCATGTCAAAAGATCTATTTCAACATATTAAATAGGAAGGGAAAATAATAGAAAGTATCACCATGCTTGGCCACTGCTGTCCAGTAAAGGAATGATGGTGATTAAACGTTGCCTTGATTTCACAGTTTGTTAGAAATCAGTTTATGAATATCAAATGCAGGTTTGCTGTGACTTTAGAGATTTTCACAACTAGATTTTCAGTCTAGGAACTTCACCACCAATAATATGAATTAAAGGCAATATTAATCATATCTCAGTTCTTACATTCGAGACACATTTGTATTGAAGGAAAATCTTGCTTTTCTACAAGTATTAAAAGGTGTGGAAAAATGTGGGGATATATATTCTCAAGTCAAAGATTATTCATTGCAATAGGTACAACCAATGCAATCTTATCAGTGAGTTGCCTTAGAGACTAAATTCCTCCTTCTTAGGGCAAACACTGAGGCATTATGGCACAATGCACATAACTGATGCATTTGCTTTCTTTCTTTCATGGGTGATGAAAGAAATTGAATAATTTTCTGTGAAAGAGCCATGAGAATTAGAAATATATCCCCTGAATCCAAAAGGCTGTAACTGCTTCAAGGTGCCGTCACTTCACAAAACTTCGTAGAATTGCTTCAGGCCCAAAGTGATTTTCCTACTTAATTTTCCTAAATTTATTAAAAATAAAATTGGAATACCAAAACAAATACTACAGATCATCATTTTCATCTTGCAGAGGGTACTTTGTTGCTGTCATTTGGATATAGGTTGAACATCCATCGAGAATGAAGTAATCAGATTACCTTCAGTGCTAAAGATCTTACTGAATGCATTCACTGTATCCACTGTATCTAGTTTCCAAGCAAAATACTTCACACCTAACAAAGCTGCCCAGTGAGGTTAGAGAAATCAGTCTTTTGGTCTGTTTTTGACAGACAGACAGTCTTTGGTCTGTTGTTCTATCAAAGTTAAATCTCTGACAATAGCTATGAAAATGAAGTCTAGAACTTAACATGATTATGTGAAATCCCGGAGATCCATGAAAAAAAAATGCATAAACTACTCTAGCAAATTGAAATCAGTGAAAAAAAATAATAGTTTTTCAAAATAGACAAGACCTGAAATAGCTATTTTGGGGGCTCTGGAGTAGAAAAAAGCCTACTTATCAACTTAAAAAAAATAATTTATTCCAAATAAATTGGAACGATCTCTTATTGGTCAGGTAAACTGTAAGTTACTCCAAGTTACCTGGGAGTCTAAATCAAATTTTGTTGGAAAAACTTATCACAGACATTTTCATCTAATAGAGTGATCATTGGGTACATCTCTTTTGTAGCTAAGGAAAGCCATCCTTACGTAATGAAACGTTCTTCATCTATGAGATGAACTATTTGTATTCTTACGTAGTCGTTTTATCCCTGAGAGCCTAACTAAAGTTAAAAATGAAATAAAAAATGAGTTCAAGTAATTTTAGTATAACTAACCTCATTCCCAAGGTGCTACTCATGCTCCAGCTTTACTGACTGCTTATCTTCCAGCGAGGCCTGACATTCATGTCAATATAGACCCACACCACAGAAAAGCTAAAAAACAGAGAAAAAAAACTCAGAAATAAAATGAGAAAAGATTTATAATCCCTATGAGACTATGATCTTTCATCTCCAAGCTCTTCACGCTATTTGATTTTTTTCCTTACAAAGCAAATACAATATTCTCCAGATTATCAATATTTGAGATCCTGCTTTTTTGCAACAACCTATACATGCTGAATTTATGATCTGAATGACGTTGCATGTACCGTGGATAGATATGACTTGAAGTACAAACCTTTGTTCATTGAAGTTTCACAAACTAAGATCCTCAAGATAGTAAAACATTCTTTTTCAAGTCTGTTTGTCCAAACTGTGCTAGCCCCTTACACTGTATTAACTCATGCTGAGGGTTTTTCTAAGAATTCATTTAGCTCTGCTGTGTCAGTTCCCTTTCTCTGCCTTTTATGATAACAAAGAATTCCTATAACGCTTTCCAGCATCACAGAATATTATTTTCTATTACTGATCTTGATTATCTGTCAAATCTGGTGCAGTAGTAACTTATATTTAGGTATATATACAAGTGGTAACTTGTGCTAAGAAACTCCAGAACTAACCACAAGGTGAACATTTAATTTTGTCCCATATCACTGCTTTTACAAGCTTCTACCATTGTAGAATAGTAGAACAGCCTATTTTGTCTGACAAAATACAGAAACACTTTTCCTAACTCACAATTCTCTAATCAAACTGCCAAGAAAAATTAGCTCCTGTTTTATTACTGGTAGTTAGGCCTAAAAGATACCTCTGCCACTTGATAAAAAACGTAAGTTTTCTCTAAACATGACAGTCTAAACAGAGCATTTCATCTGACTTGTCTTGAAATGTCAGTGACATTCAGTGACAACAGTTCTGTCAACATTATCATTTCTCTCTGCATCTCTGGAATCCTATGAAGTACTACTGGCAGAGCTTGGAATCTCCATTAAAAGGTTTTTCTATTCAGCACAGACCACAGTCTAGAACCATTCTGAGAGCAGTTATGACAGGCAGGCTGACTAGCAGAACCTGTTTGATCAACTTATTTTATCCCTCAGTACAATCCTATCTTCTTAGCTTTCTGACTTAGGTTATTACATCTACTTTCTAATAGAAACTGTATCTCACTTTACATGCTTACTTTGATTTCATACCTTAAAAATACTGTTACTGATAATTTAAATAAAATGCACTAATCAGACATGCTGAAAAAGCTGCCTTCTGTAGATTCAGTGCAGAAAGAAATTACAGTACATTAGAGGAAAGAAAAGTATTCTGACAGGGCCATCTGGGACTCCCTACCACTCATTGGTTCCAAGCATGATTTCTAACCCAGACTCTTATTCTCTATGGAAGTATTAATCCCTCTTCTTCGATGAAAATCTGAAGAAAGATTAACTCATTCTTGATGGCATATCACTTCATCTATGTGAAAAAAATGTTCTGCACATTCTTTCATTCACTCACCTTCCAAACGTTTTTGCTTTTTATATGCTCCCAGTTTGCAGTCTGCTGACAGGACCTGTTTGTATGTGGTGATCTGATAAACTACATCCTTAATGCTTGATCATGTCATGGTTTAAGTAAAGCACAGTTAATTTTTAAGTTTTAGTTGCCAAAAACTAAGTATTTTTTATAAGATAAATGTAGAACTTCAAGAAAATTTACCAGAAGTATGTGGTGGTAGGATTTGTAATACTAGGGAATTTCCTCTCTGGGACTGCAAGCTGAGAACAGCTGGTTGTGGCTAAATGGTGAAAAGACAGTCCAATTGTAAAGCATTAGTTGTGAATCTTGTCAAAACTACCATTACATGACCTCTTTCTGTCACTACATACTTTTAACAGATTCAACTAAGCAGCACCAAACTGACTGAAAATAATGCAGTCAGTAGTCTCTTTCTCACTTTCCATCTCTCATTTACAAGCTTATATTAAAACACAACATAAAAGCCTGTATGGAGTAGAGGTCATTTAATTTCTTAAGTGTGGCAAGACCCTGTGAAGGAAAAGTTTGTAAAAATGAAGTTTCAATGTGAGCCTTTGCTGGATAAGCTTTTCTTCATATGATCAGATACTTACTGACTGGCATCTGGATCATGTTCTCAGTATTGAAAGTTTTGGAAGCTAATTAGGAAAATTAACATAGGTCAACGTTGTTAAAATGAAATTTTAGCACAGCCTTTGGCAACAGAGCCTGGAATTTCACACAGGATTTCAGAGTTAGAGGCATTTAAACCTCAGGATATGAATCAGTGGGTGTAAATCAATTACTTGAGGAACCACGTGTGGACACTAATTCGTAAGAACAATGTGATACAAAGAACATATCTGCTTTGCGGGAAAGGCTCTAACTGTTCTGTATGCCAAACGAAGACTGTTGTGGGCAGGACCTTCCCACGAACAGAGTTTCTGTTTCAAAGTGCTGCATTACTAAGAAGATTAGGATTTGTCAGATATGAATGGATTGCTCCCATAAATGGGTCAGAATGTTCTGAAATTTTGAGAGCATTGCTTTCTAAAGAAGCCAGGTTAAGTAGCATCCTGTAAAGGTATTAAGGAAATGACTACATTAACATTTTTAATTTTGTGTGTTTATTTTGGACCCATTCTCATTCAGAGTAAGTCTAATAATCTCAGAGCAAGAAATGTCCTTCTGTAAAGGAGGAGACTGCCAAAGATATGCTCTTGGACAGATGTCCTGGACAGAACCTGTAAGCAAATAAATTAGGCTGTGTCTGCATGCAAACACACAAAGAACTGTTGGAACATGACTTTCTTTTTCATTATTAGAAATAGGTTTTTTTTTTTTTTCAGAGCAGGACATACTAGCTAAGTAGTGGAGATGGAAGTAAAGTTGAACCATTGCTAGCAGAATTGTACCTTTTCAGTAACAAAAGCTTGCCTTTGGTTTATTTACTTTCCTC
Organism: Gallus gallus; assembly: GCF_016699485.2. Lineage (NCBI taxonomy): Eukaryota > Metazoa > Chordata > Aves > Galliformes > Phasianidae > Gallus > Gallus gallus. Next base: position 54,333,247 of record NC_052535.1, on the reverse strand, counting down.
AGAAATTCACTTTGCTCTTTCTTCCTGATTCTTCGCCTCCTTTTTCATACCTCATCTCTTTCCATTAAAATATTAAAAAGTAGATATAAAACAGGATTGCTAGGATGTCATGTGCTTACAGGGTTTGTTGTTCCAATGAAGAAAAGAGGCTTCTGCTCTCCTTGTTCCATGACTTCATCCATATTTGGTATTTTGTTTTCCTAGGAAAGAAGCAGTGGACGTTCATTATCACTTCCTGGGAAACCTTCATTCATTTCTCGAGCCACATCTCCCACTTCTCCTCTTATATTTCAGCCTGCCCCTGACTACTTCAGCAAGCCAGACACAGCAGCTGACAAGCCTGGCAAGAGACTGACTCCTTGGGAAGCAGCAGCAAAATCCCCTCTTGGTCTAGTGGATGAAGCTTTTGGGCCACAAAATATGCAGGAATCCATTGCTGCTAATGTAGTATCAGCTGCACACAGGAAAATGCTTCCTGAGCCTCCAGATGAATGGAAAAAAAAAGTTTCTTATGATCCTCCAGGCCCAAGTGCTAGCCTAGCCTTATTAGGAGGAAAGCAACCGGGTGTTACAGCAGCCCGAAAAAGCTCTCTGTCTGTGTCAAATGCCACCACACAGGCTGGCTCTCAGCAGCAGTATGCTTACTGCAGTCAACGATCCCAAACAGATCCTGATATAATGTCCATGGATTCCAGGTCTGACTATGGCTTGTCAACAGCTGATTCAAACTACAATCCACAGCCAAAGGGATGGAGGCGTCCAACATGAACGGCAGAAGGGCCTGGCATATTTTCCCTTCTTCCAACTTTACAAGTCTTAGATTTGAGTTGGAGAAGGAAAGTTTCTTGCTGGCCTCACCATCTCTGAACTAAAGAAATGAGGAGGCAAAACTGAATGGAGCACAGTTTTCACTTGACTTCAGGGCTAGCAGCTGCTAGAATAGACTCAGTTTTACACCTAACCTAAGATAGTTCTGTTTGTAAAAGAGGAAAATTACATATTTCTTGGGGGTGGGACAGGAATGAAGGTGGGGCAACCTATGTCCTCATTACAAAAACCCAGAAAGGAGTTAGATGGAGACTGTACAAGCATTTGCAGTTAAGTTAATGTGGAAAAGAAAAAAGAAATGAAAACAAGGGCATTTTAAAGGCAAGAAGTATTTTGCAGGATCTTGCAGGTTTTCTGGATGTGTTAGACACTCGAGTTCCAGGTTACCAAATAGAACCAGCCTTGAGAAAGTTCCAGTGAAAACTGAAGACTGAGGAACATTACATTATTGGTCCTAAGTTTTCTTTACTTCATCTTAGAAAAGAGCTAGCAAAGTAAATCAAGGAATTGTATTTTAAATGCTACCATAGTGTAACATCTGTGTTCATGGTACCTGCATTTCAACAACATGTTTTACACAGTCATACATTTCAGATTGATTTCATGACTGTTTCAGTGAATTTTTACACACTGTAATTAATTGAGCAATCTGAATACAACAGGAAGGTGTTGATAACAGAGACCAGTACCGTGATACTTGAACAACAACAAAAGGGATGAGGAAAGTGTTTAGATTGTATTTAAACTGGATAGCAAGGAAATTGTGTAATAAACTCAAGTGAGAGTCTGGAACAGCATTTACTCCTCTGCAAAATGCACTACTTGCTGAACATGTACTGTTACAGCATCTAATAGTCTGACTGGCTGGGCAGTTATTTTTAGTATCTAGGTAGCTCAATGTTTAGAAGGCTTTTGATTTGTATTCTCAGTTCAGAAGACATTAAGTTGATGGTGAACATGAAGTTGATGAACGTAAGTTGTTCATCAAGCACAATACCTGCTCTGTATAGAAGGTGGTTTGTGAAAGAGGGTTTATGATACGTGTTACAATGGTGTGAGTCTAGTATGAGTAGTGAATACTTGGACAGTTGGTTAGAGTTAGGCTATCCTGATGGATCTGAAGAGATGGCAAATAATTGTTACTAATGATAAATACCTTGCATTTACAGCTTATTTAAACAATAGTCATGTGTGTCTAAAAATATATGCATTGCAAGCTTATTGGCTAGTTTAGATGTTGTTAAGGCATTAAATGAATACTCCAAGCTTCACAAAGCTCTCTGCATCCTCCTCATTTTTTGGGGCATTCTTCAAGGATCTGTTGGGCACAGCCAACTACAACTACTGCAGAAACACTGTTAACTATCCCTAATTTCAATAAAGTTGTCAGCTCTGTGTAAAGTGGTTAGATTAGAAAGAACTGAAACAGATACATACTTAAGAAATAACATACTATGAAATGTTCCCATCTGCAAACAGTCTTCTATTATGGAAATTATAAAATAAATATAATTGGTATAAAGAAAAGAAGAAAAGTAAACAAAGTTCCTTTGAGCTGAAACTTCCCTTAGGAGTGACTAACTGCAAGAAAAAAATACCTTTAAGAAGTTTAAATTGGCAGTAATTCTCTAGTCAAATATAAGACTCCTTGAAATCAACTGATCCTTTTGACCAATCAGGAAATGAAGACATGGAAGCTGTAAATCCTTAAATTTGGGTCATATTGCTATACCACCTTACAAATTTATTTCGTAACTTATGAACATGTAAAACAAAGACGATTTAGAAACATTACATGAACAAGGCTGCCACGGTATGTCTGAAAATGAACTTTGCACCTGAGAGTCATACACTTATATAATCAGATTAAATTTTCCTGCCACATAAAACAAACAATCAAACAAACGAATCCACATTAATCTCTGCAGCACTCCATAATGTCCTTTTTCATCACCACTGGGAATATTGCTACTAAAACCAATGGGATTGTGGTAGTTCCATTAGCCTTAGTGTGTTTGGATCCAGGCCCATTTCCCTAGAAATATATGTAAATTTTCACCTGATTTCAGCATAATTGATATCCAGCAGTTATGTTTATAAGTCATTAAAGTCTTAGGTATTCAGTAAATGTTAGTGTACATGTATTTTACAGAAGGACTACATTCTGAAAATTATTTAATGCTTACGTATTTTGCTGAACTGTGGCATGTATTATAATAATAAAGATGATTCCCTGTATCCAAGACAAGTTCAGATTTTTGTTTGAAACTGCATCCTTTCCACTGTTAAACTAGAAACTAGATAATAAGTTTGCAGTAAGACATTCTTAACAAATGCAATTATTTTAATTCTCAGAATCAAGTGTGTGTCTTTTGAATTCTCACTGAAAATAATGTTATGAATTCTAAGGTCACGTGTGGAAGAAGGCATTGTGTGCTTAGGAAAGGAAATGTCTGCTTAATGTTCTGGTACATGCAATTCCAACTTGTCAAAAATCTTCCTAAATTTTTACATTTCAAAAAGGTTGAGCAACAGAATGATATTAGGAGGGCCTTAATGTTGTGATCACATGGCAGTATAGGAAATCTTACTTCAGGATCAGCTTTACAAAAAACACCCAAGTAGGCACCAAGCACTTAAGAACAGCAGAAAAGAGCTTCAGACAGAACCACCCACTTTCTTTCAATGTCCCAAGAAAAAAAAAGGAAACAATGTGACAATTTTCTTCTACTGATAAGAAGGGATTCATCAGTAAGTACTTCCATGATTATGAGAATTAATGGTGCTGAGTTTCCTATGAATTTGTATCTTATCATTGATTAATTTGGGTGTTTAACATAATCTGCTACAGATTTTTCTTTCCTGCTGCTGAATATTTGCTAGTTCTCCTTCCCATATGGATTCTCTCAGGTCTAATAAGGGATAAGTTCATCCTATAGCATTTCCCTCAGTAGCAACACTGATAAAGCGTACACATCCTCCACTCAGGTGTCTGTTCTTAAGAAATCTATGGGAAATTGATTATTCTTGAGGTCTATTCCACTGCCACATAGAAAGAAACAAACATTTTAAATATTATGAATGAGAGGACAGACACACATGGAAACATGCAGACAGATCACGTAGCCTTGTTTACAAAGGAAATCAGGCTAAAACCAGATTGAGACAATGAACTGACTTCAATGGAAGCAGCAGGCCCAGACTATTAATTGAAATGGTAATGCATACACAGCTTTATGAATAACCACAGAGCATCGTTCACTCTCTGTTCTTCACCCTACTCCTCCACTAGCAAAGCATCTTTCTATCACAAATATTTGTAACTGTTGAGTGTGAGTTCTGAATATATTAATACAAATATTTCTTACATTTGTTTTTGAATGCACAGATCTGTTCAACAAATGGGGAAAAATATCTTGATATTTTAAATGTGGTTCTTCTGTTCACTCTCCATTGCCTCTGTTATTATGGAAAGGATTTGAATACAACAACCTAACTAAAAATGTACTTTCTTCAGTTACACATGATGACAGTCACAATTCTTGTTCATAATTTGTTTTCATTTTGGTTCACTTTAACACAACCAAATATCTATTCATGTTGCATTTCTGCTCAGTCGCAAAAGACCGCATTGTCTTTATAAAAGGCTTTTTGTTCACTGCAAAAGACACTTTATTTGAGAATGTACACCAGAGATGTAAATTGTATCGTTTAATAAAGTGATTTGACCAATCAGATGAGAAACACAATTTTGCTTTCTCTAAATTCTTGTCTGCTTGTTCTGAATAATCTGAACCCAAGTAAAGCCTAATCTCTCTCTCTTTTTTTTTTTCCTGTACTATTTTTAGATTCACTGACTGCCTGTCAGTGACCTTGGGCTGATACGAGCTTCTAAAAGCTTAAACCAACATCAGGTCAAATGGCAGCACGTCAATTCAGCAGAATTTCATTTTCATACTGAATAAGCAGAGAAAGGCAACAGAGTGAAGCTACCAAGGTAAAATAACATGGTCAGACCTTTTATCATTTGAACATTTTCATCCCCACAGTAAAAACCTGCAACTAACATTCTTTTCCTACACACATCTAAACTTCTGTTCATTCACTGCAGGTTTGTTGAGAAGGGCTGTACTGCTGTATTCTCTTGTTGTTTATTCTTAATTGAACCATGCTACTTAAAAATAAATAAATACTGAGAATAAATTGTGAACCCCATCTTGACATTGTTCAGACTATTCAGTGAACAGCTCTGAAGGATGTAAGTATGTACAATCTAGCTGTGAACATTCAGATCAGATTTCCACTCTTTAAGTGAACAGAGCTGATGAATCACTAAGCAGTTTTTACATTGGTAAAGTAAGAAGGCTTTTGCTCTCTATAAAAGCGATTGGTGCATGTAAAACTTGGGGAAGTGAAAAAACTTGAAAACAGTATCTTAAAATATCTAAGGTATATAAAGGGTTTTCAAGGTTGCAAGAAAAATCAGTATTCTTCCTTTTCATGGTTACAGACAGTTTTCATTTTATATAGTAAGTTTTTGAATAGATTGTAAACAAAGAAGGCATAAACTGGATTCATTTTAATGCAACAACCTCGAACTCAGCAATTTGCAGTGGCTTAAAAATCCCACTATGAAGGTCAATAGTCATTATTTTTCTATGATGTGTCACCATCCAGAAAATGTGCTTCGAGTTTCTTGAAATTCCCTAGATTCTCTGATGCATTACAGTCAACAGCTTTTGGAGTGACTACAGGATGCCAGACTGCTCTGTTACTGAATGTGAATATTTGATGTATTGAGTCATTTTAGGTTCAGAAAGAAAAGTGGATATTTCCAGGCCACTATCTGTTTTTTCTCAAATTGAGCATTAATGCTTTTATGTTGTTCACTGGATTCACTACTGGATTTTAAAAATAAGTTGTGTTGCATGTGATCCTTGTACATCAAGATGACTTCATCTGCATTCTTAAGCATGGCTTAGATTGCATGCATCTGAGGTGTGAAGATGTTTTGCTTTGAATACTGATTTAAAGTTCTCCCTTTTGGCAATGGGATGGCTACATGCATCCTTTCGTCCACTGCTTTGTGCTCAGAGTGAAGTCCTAGAGTCAAGAAGGGGGAGAGTAGCATAACAAGAAAGATAATTCAAAAGGGATTACATAAATTCACAGATAACAGGCCTATAAAGAGACACTAAAGAGGACAAGCAAGCATGTAACTTCTAATACTCCTAATTCTTCAATTAAGGATGCTTGTGATGGAAAGGGATAGCAGTGTGTAGCTAGAGCCACAAATTCCTCCTCCATAGCATCTCCTACTTCCACTCCTAGAGTAAAAATTCTGGGCCAGATGTATTATTGATTGGACCCATTCAGCATTTCTCATTGCTCTTAACAAGGAGGGGCTCAGCTACTCTTCTCAAGTCTTCTTTCCCACTTCAGCCAGCTACATCCAATTCTTGCCAGTTACTCAGGATTCTGTTGATTTTTGAGCTTGTATTTGTCCTCTTACTGAGAGCAGCAGTGTTATTTAACACCTTACCTTTTCACTTCCAGGGTTTTCCTTCTTTACAGTGATGTTGTACAATGCCAGAGTTACAGGACCAGGAGAAAGGTTCAAAACCATGACTTCAGGTGTCATCCAAGGTTCCACACTACCTTAAATGACTCAGCAGGGTGTACATGAGCCAGTAATGTGCACATGGGCCACCAGTGTGCCCAGGTGACCAAAAAGGCTAACAGCATCCTGGCTTATATCAGAAATAGTGTAGTGTAAAGTTATCTCAGTTGGGACTCCTCAGGTTTAAGCTACTGTGCCAGTATCCTGTGAAGAAGCAGACTCAAAAAGCAGTTCATTCACAAATATATGGCTAAATTAGGTGGATTGGATGCTGAGTCAACAGTCTATTTGGACAGATGAGAATTAATGAGTTACTGACAGTGTGAAGAGTGCAGGAAGAAAGGTGACTGCACATCTCTTTCTAAATATACAGATCTTAAGTACAAATACTGTGAAATATTTGGCATGTAAAAGATTTTTTTTTATATACCAAAGGCTGAAGCTATTATGGGAAGTGAAATTTTAATTTTGGTCATACTGGGATAAGTACATATTTAAGTTACCAGGTAGATAGCAGGATACAAAAGTAAGTTGAGCAAACAAAGAAACAGAATATATGCCTTGCCTTCCAGACTTAAATTGTCCTTGTATTACAGTATATGCTGGTACAAGCAGTTCTCAGTGGACTTAATAGCTCTGAAACCATGCTGCTTGGGCATGCAGTACCAGCTCAGAGTGAGAAGTAACCTGAACATGCTCCTCATCTCGCCAGACTTGACCTAGAATAAGGAATGAAGGCCTAGGATCCTAAATACACAGTTATGCCACTCCAAACTCACCTTGGTTTGCAGAGGTCTGATTGGATAGTTCTGTACTTGTGATATGGATTACCAACAAACAAGATAATCCATCCAAGGATACTGAATGGTTGTTATTTTGGTAGCCATATAGAACTTGAGCTCCAGGCAGATACTTTTTCAAAACTGACACGTAGGTTTCTCAGAGGAAGGGATCATTAAAAAGCCATCTCTTTCTGAGTTTTAATAAGCTGCTATTTACCCTGGCAGAATTATATACAGATCACTGTATTTTGGATGTGCATTAGCAGAGTTCGATATAACTGCTCTGTATTTAACTTCAAATGAATAGCAGTGTAAGTACAGGGTTGGATGACAGCTGGTAGATGGGTAACATTCAAACACTATCAACAATAGCTTTATTTTTTCTTGTGACCTTTGTCATAGTTTCTACTCCTTTGAATGCTCTGCCATAAACTGTGTACCAGAGGGTAGAGATCAAAGTGATTTAGGACTAAGTTCACAGCTACAGTAAGGGCATTTCCAAGGCACAGTGTATTCTTCCAGATATTAATTTGACCATCTGCATCTCACTTCAGTATTTATTATTTTCTTCTCCTTTTATTATCTGCCATTACTCATGATCTTCCTTCCAGACACTGTAGTGTGTATGAAACACATCATTTTTTTTTTTTAAAGCATATATACTTCCTGAAAAAGTACACTTAGCTGAAAAAGTGCATTGTAATAAATGCTCACCTTCATGTGTGCAAAATGCTCACAGAACACAGAAGATCTGAGACAAGTAGAGAGCAAGACAAAAAAAATTGCAAGAGATAAAAGTGTTAGAGAAGCAGATAGATACTATTGTGTGAGACTGCAGGATGTGGTAGGTTCCCACACTTTTTTAGGGATTGGTGGTCTCTGGAACATGTGATGCCAGATCCTGTACAGACACATGGTCCTGCACAAGCTCTTGGCAAAAGACTTCATCAAAAGGTACTCTGGTAAGTACTCTGAAAAGACTTTGCTGTGCCTATTTGTGCCACTGGAGACTCTGTGCCCTGATCAAGCCATGACAATAGGAAAATAAAATCAAAGATTTATTTTTCTATCCTCTTTTATGAAACAGCTGAGTGGACTAGCACTGTGTAAACACCCTGGAATATGAAGAACCTATACACACCTTTAAGTAGCTGCAGTAAATAAGCTGGCTGGTAGATTTCATTTATTTTCTGCTAAAATACAGTCAATTTGTCACTAAACACTTCAACCTTACTTACAGAATACTATCATGTTTTTTATATCTCAAGCTTTTCCAAAACTGTGTGGTTTGATTGGGATTGGCTGTAACTATTTCTGTTTCCTTAGCTGATGAAAGCACAGATGCATCTGACACAAAACTCAGGCTGGGACAATTGCTAAGTCAGTACCCATGAGCAGTTATACGTAAAATTGTTTGCAAATCTTTACTTCTGGTGCAACTTAATCTTCATTAATAGGAAAGGAAGGATCCTACAGTGCACAAGTTCTAACAAAGTAATTACCATTTTGAAAAAAAAGTCACTAACATTCCCGAAAAAAAATATTTCATGTATTCTTTCAGTGTCCAACTTCCAAGCTCTGAACAGTAAGTCAAGCAGCACTTGAACAAAGTCTAGCACTGTCCAACAGAGGGCAATGGTACACAATTCACATAAAGATAGTAACCTATGGGCTTTCACTGACAAGGACTCTATTTCAATAGAGAAGACGCGGTAGAGTTAGAGGAGATCACCAGACACCAACCAATGTAATTACCAGCTAGCCCATGTTTACACAGTAACAGAAGTGGAACTTAAGTGCTATAAAACTGAGCTAAATAAGAGATAGGAGGTATTAACAGTGTGCTACTTTATTACCATCACATAGATACTAGCTAATTATTCCTGACCTCAGTACCATGGCATGGATAGATATTATTATCTCACTTTACAAATGGAAGAAAATACGACAGTGAAAGATCACATGAATGGCCCAAGGCTGTTTAGACAATAGACTCCAATGCAGACGTACCTGGCATGCTTAAAAACTAGTACAATTTCATTCTTACAGCCCAAAAATAAACGCCAAGGTGTAGCAATTAGACAGATCAATATGACAGGAAAGGCATTATAACAAAGGTGTGATGACAGAAGGACCAGCACAATAGAAAAGTGCTATAAAGGAAGGGAAGAAGATTGCCCAACTATATCAGAAGACTCCAGGTTCTCAGGGGAAAGCTTCACTAAAGAGAAATCTCCAGAAAGAGATCCTTCCCCATTGGCAATCAGCCCTTAAATGAGGTCTAAAAGAGGTGCAGCCAGGCTCCACCCCTTCTGGTCACACAGGTGAATTGCCTTCAGCTGTGCTCCCAGGGCTGACAGAGTCCTTTCCTTTCCCCAGCAGCTTAATCAGTGGTTCAGGCCATGACTCAGCAGTTACCATACACAAGGAAACTCCCAATCAATTGAAGAAACAATCTAAAAACTGCATTGCAGTCTCCCAGTACATAAGAGAGAACACATAAACAGGAGGGAAATCACATTTTTAAATGGGTAGATAGTGATGGTTTTAAACTAAAAGAGGAGACATTTAGATGTTGGGGGAAATTTTTCACGTAGAGGGTGATGAGGTGCTGGCACAGGTTTCCCAGAGAAGTTGTGGATGTTCCTCCTGGAGATTTTCATAGCCAGGTTGGATGGGGCCCTAGCAGTCTGATCTAGTGCTTGATTTAGTGGATAGCAACAGCAGGGGTTAAAGATCCAGATGATCTTAAGATGACGTCACTTCCAAATCATAGAATCATAGAATCGCTAAGGTTGGAAAAGACCCACAGGATCATCCAGTCCAACCACTCGCCCTTCACCAATGGTTCTCACTAAACCATGTCCCTCAACACAACATCCAAATGCTCTTTGAACACCACCAGGCTCGGTGACTCCACCACCAAATCAAAACATTCTGTGGTTTTAATTTCTATATGTTATTTTTCCCAGTGAAATGACATGGAAGAACAGCTTCTGTCAGGGCTCAGATGAAAGGGATTAATTAATTTCTGGGGAAATAAATTTTTATCTCTTGGTTCTCCATCCAGTAAAGCTCCAAGTCCTGCACCGATGACTTTGATTTTTGCTGTGTATTTTTTGAGGGAGATGGAACTGTAAAGAAAACATGAAGTTCCAGACCTCCCTCGTTACTGCTTTAGCATTCAGTATTTTCTTTTTCCTTTCTGGTTGCTGTCCTAAGAAAAAGAGGAATTTGGAAAAGTAAATAATCTGCAAAAACTGGCAGTTTTGATTTGATTTTACCGATAAGCCTCATGTGAATGAAAATGTATAAAAGCATTGGTACAGCAAGTACTGTTTCACCAGGCGCAATGCCCACATTCAGTGTGGTTAAAGTAATGGAGAAATTACTCAGTAAAGTGAAACACACATGTACAATTCCATGATGTGTTCCCATACAGTGTAAGGACTCAATTCCACATCTGTAGGATATCAAGACTGAGAATGGAAAATATCTGTGGCATGGTTGGACTCTCGTAAAGTGGAAAATATGAGAAGCTAGGAGTTTTGTTTTCTGTTAATCATCTAACAAGCCCATTAGTCCTGCAGTGCCTCTAAGCTAGGTTAATCGGTGAAGAAAGAAGTAACGGCAATTACATTAATATGGAATAAAGCATTTTTCAAGAGTGAAATATTCCTTGTCCTATTTTAAACTATTTCTTCTTGTGGCCATCTATGCAAAGATCTATGCATAGCAAAATATGGAGCAATACTTGGTCTTTGATTCTCCATGTTTTACAGCTATGTACTTCAATTCACAATTATTTGCAGAGTAAATAGTAAACGTTCTTATTAGTAGTAAATTAAAGGGGTAGTTTGAGGATGCTGTAATCTGGATGTATTAACACAGCAAATGGTACTCCTAAGCCTGGTGTTAATACTTGGTAAAAACAGTTTCCAGCCCACCATGCACCTTTCATAAATACTGCAAAATATGGACTTTGTATGTCAATCTGCTCCCTTGACAATCTTTTGTCCATGACCAGTAACAAATAAAGGAAAAAATGGCAGAAACATGGAGTTAGTCATAAACTTAGAATTTTTCCCCAGAACAATCACACACCAGATGCACAAACATTACAGTAATATTTTGTATTTCATAGTGGTCAAATTGGTATAACACATTAACACTTCCTCATCTGTGATGTGTTATAGTTTTAAAGTTAACACTTGCTTAAATTAATCATATGGTTTCCATTCTCATGTAACAAGGTTATGTATGACAACAAGAGTCAATGAGAAAACTTCTGGAAGATAAGATCATGATGCATCTTGATGATGTGGTAACATAGAAATGGTATTTCTAATACAGTTCTTTTGCATTAACTTAAAAAAAAAAAAAGGAATAACTGATTGATTATGTGCTCTGTACATATCAGCCATGAAGTACTCCAATTAACTTGTCAGTTAATTGTTGTAGCCTTTAACTCGTTATTTTAGTCTTTCCAGTTAACGTCACATTCTGAATAAAAAGGTGAAATGGCAGTTACTGAAAAACACTGGTCTATGTCGTTTTGTAACTTATAAGTTAATTGGATCACTAGAAAATATCCGAACACTGGAAATGTCACAAAGCAGACCACTGACATCATCAGTACAATTTTACAAAAGCTCTTTTCAGATGGTCACCAAGGATTTGCACCACTGAATGCAGGAACTGGTTCCCTAAATGTGAGATTGAAAAAAAAAAAAAAAATCCCACATAAGAAATCTAATTGATATTTTTCTTACAGTGATGACAGTGCTGAATCTTTTTCAAATCAGGCTTTAGTTTCTGAAAGAAGAGTTTCCATCATCATATGGGGACAGCTTTGGTAGTAGGCAAGGGCATGTCTTTTCCACAGCAAAATTGACACAAATAAAATCAAGAATTCTTAAGTTTCTTTGATAATGAAAACACCGGGTGGAAAAGAAGTTCAGAGACCTGTAATTCCAAAAATGGGGTCTGCATCTCATTTTTTATTCTGAAAAAACAAATAAACAATATACCATATTGAGTCTGTGTAATTACACAAACACCTTGAGAAAGTCAGAGACAGACTTTTGCACAAGAAGAATGTAAATTCTCAGAAATTAATCTTTCCTTGGAGGCCAAATATGAGATTTACTTTCCATGTACAATCCATCCCAAACTCTTACTTTAAAGGAAAATTCACTATTCTGAGGACAAACCTTCAACAGATCTGTTAACTTGAGAAAACAGACCACTGGATATAGATTCAGTTCCCTGAGAACCATTTACAACCCGCTTTTAACCAACCTTTAACTTATTTCAGTCTTCCCTATTAATGTCACATAATGAATAAGAAGAAAGGTGAATTGATGATTCCTGAATGCTGGCCTATGTTTGTGGTTTTGTAAACAGTAATCTCCATGTCAAAAGTCCTTTAGCCCAGTATTGCATTGTGAATTCTAAAAATAACCTAACCTCTGTATTTACAGTCTTGGATAAGGTAAGTCACTAAATTCATGTTCAAATAAAAATGACTTTTCGGAAGTGTTGAGGACCAAAAACCAATAACATACATAAATGCTCATCATGTCTTAAAATCAGCCTCTTTGTTTTGTGGCTGCATGCATTTCAGACATCTTGATTTTAAATGTTTTCTGAAAACAGTCTCACTGAAGTCAGGGACAATCTTAAATAGAAGTTTAGAGGCATGCTGTTTTTGTCAGTTGCATAGCTGCTTTCTAGAAAGAGCTGCTTTTCCAGCAAAAGTATTTTCAGAAGTAGATATGCTGTGATAGGCTGAAGGATTTAATATTACTTAAGATTCGACTGTAGGTCTCCCTATAATGAATACATGCAGTTTCCATTGACATTCAAAGGAGCTATGCACGTACTAAAGTGGAAATCTTTTTTGGCAAGTGACACTACCACACAGCATTGCAATCCACTGAGTACAGAGACAAATCCTGGTTTCATACTTTTGCACTAGCAAAGCTCCCATTAGCTGACACTCCCTTCCCTGAACCAATCACATATATACTTGTTCTGATTTAAATATGTTCCTGTGCAGGAAGGACAGCAGAGGATAATTTATTTTCACATAAAAAGATGAGCAGCTATAATGATTAATGTGAACATAATTTTCATAATACTGGTATACTAAAAACAGAAAGAAATATGGGACATGTTATGTAATGTGTTCTTATTGAAATATGCTGCATGTTCCCGAAAGGAGGTTTAATCCTGCTGTCTCCAAAGTGAACAGGACCTTTGCCACTGGTGGGGACCTCAGCTGCTTTAAATCACAAATTAATTTCCACTAATTTATTCTAATTTGCAGTAAAATAATCCTGTGCGTACCATATCAAGAACAGGTTAAGGACAAAAAAAACCTACGCACAATAGCACAGCATCCACTGCGTGACATAACCTCTATTCCTACTTTGTCAAGAACAATATCATCCTTGTGACATTTCGGCCTAACGCTACACTACAGCTGAGGGTAAAGCAGCATTAAAACAGCTGCCCTCAGTCACGCCTGCAAATTCTTCCAGACTTTGAGACATTAATCTGAATTACTTATAAAAAGCAACTCTACCCAGAACAAGTGTCTTGGAAAGAAACCACTGTTACCTAAGATGACATCTCTTGGAACTATGATGAAGTTTCCAGGATAGACTCATCGTAATTCAAGGGATTATAACATGCCCATAGCATTTTTTTCCTCAGGGCAGCAGGAATATAATAGTTTCTCAATTTTTCTTGTAAAACAGGACTTAGTGCCTGGTCACATGTACTTGTGCATATGTCTGCATCAAGAAATTTTAATTTACGTTTTTAGTCCAAGTCAACTAAGTCACTGGGATCAGCTTTTCAAACTAGATTACAGACTACAGTGACTTAGGAAGGGATTTCCTAAGGGCTGGAGCACCTCTCCTATGAAGACGGGCCGAAGGAACTCGGCTCATTCAGCCTGGAAAAGGCTGCAGGGAGACCTCATTCTGTCCTTCCGATATTTAAAGGGAATTTATTAACACAAGAGAAATCAACTTTTTACAAGGGTAGATAGTGATAGGACAAGGAGGAATATTTTAAAACTAAAGAAGGGAAGATGTAGATTAGGTGTTAGGGCAAGTTTTTTACTGAGAGTGGTGAGGCGCTGACACAGGCTGCCCAGAGGTTGTAGATGCCCCGTCCCTGAGGTGCTTAAGGCCATGTTGGACGGAGCCCTGGGCAATCTGATCTAGTACTAGATTTAGCAGCAGGCAGCCCAGCCTGTTGCAGGGGGCTTGATGATCCTCAAGGTGCCTTCCAACCCAAGCCATTTTATGACGACTTTGTGATTCTATGATTATATTCTTCGTGAAGACAAAGGAACCTGTCCGCAACATGAATAAACAAAGAAAATCCTGATTTGGAGGACAACCATCTCTGGCAACAGTTTGTAATTACAGAAGAGAACAATATTCCCCTTTCTGGGAGAATTCAGCTGGCTTAAAAAACTATAGGAACAAACATATACCAGTAAGTTTACATCCCAATAACTTTACCACTTTAGAGGATAGAGTTAGAACAAGTGATTAATGAACTTTGAGATTCCAAAGGAACATTGACATTGGTTATGAAACCAAATGTCCACTGAAGTACTGTGTGCAAGCCCAAGGCAAGATGATGAACTGGAGAGGGGACCAAGCAATGGAGAAGCAAACTGAAACAAAACCAAACACCTGGTTTTAGCAAAACTTTGCATAAGAACAGAAAAAATTAGATTTAAGACTGCTGATGACATGTTTCATATACCTAGACTTCCTGCAGTTGTTTTATATTTTATTTATCCTGAGGTTTTTCAATGTGGCTTTTTTTATCTGCATCATCTATTTTCACTTGTTTATTTCATATGTTATAGGAAACACGATTACATTATACTTTTGTTTCAGGAAAAAAAGTGTTTAAAATAACTGAAGCACACCAGAAATAAAACACTTTCTGTGCTAACCTTCCACAGAGTGCTTCTTGACGGATGGCAACCATAAAGCTTAGTATCAACCACAAATGTTTTGTCACAGCAGGGGTACCTATGGCTGCCAGCCAAACTGCTTGTTTTTGAAGTAAATCAAAATGTTGATAACTGTTCTCTTTCTTTAGGGTGGAAAAAAGAAAGCACAAAAGCAAGCCTTTCCACCTTATTTGTACTGCTTTTTTTATACAAGTGTTTTCCTGCCAACTTCTTCCTTAGAAAATATTTGGCCACCTGATTGTTGTATTTTTTTTTCCTCCCCTCTCTGTATGACCGTTTCCTGCCAACACAGTTCTTGTGAGCGCACGTCACAGTGTTCCTACTCAGCCATAATTCCAGCCTTTTGGCCTTTACGCTTTCTGCCTTTATTTTCAGGTTGGCAGTTATGTTTATTTTAAAATCTTTTCACCGTGAAAGACTACATAAGCCATACTTAATAAAAACAGGCCTGATACAGCTCATGCAATATCACAAACTTTTCTTTCTGCTCAAATTTGTTTCTAGCTCCGGAAGCTTTGCCCAGTGAACTTCCTTTCTGCTGAAGCAGTCTAGAACTTGTGCTTCAGCTTGCTTGGAACAGTAAGCCCATAAAAATCCAAGCATGCAGAAAATTAAGCAGGTGTTTATTCGTAGGCTTATTTTTGTTTAAACCATGAATTACTCTCTTAACTGATTATTCTCAGCTTTGTTTACCAGTGTTCACCATTTTAAGGTTGATTTTTAAGTGGTGGAATTTTATTCTGTTTATTTTTAAGGTTTCACGCTGTCTTGACTTAAAAACAAATGTGAACTATAAAACAAGTACAACAAACATTCACTCAGCTCATAACAGAAGACTCATTGACTGGATATATTAGCTTCAAACCACTAAATTTTATAGCAGCTAGTCAGATTTACATGATAAGTGTGGTGATTGAGTTCAGAATGTCAAAAAACTTTTAAAGATGTTCTCAGGTAAGCGTTGTCAAAAACAGGTTGAGGAACCCTTTAAAGTTAAGCAGTAATACTGGACAAAGGTTAGGTCTGAATACTCCTATGTCTGAGTCTGCACTAGCTTTGCTGATCGTAACAGCACACCCATTACGCATGTAGTAGCCATGCCCAACTCAGATCAATCCCTCCCATGAACAAGAGCTGCACCCAGCTAACTTTTCTGGAGGTTCCTCTGATTCACAGTAGTTTAAGTGATGGAAAAGCCACATCCACATTTCAGTGACTGCCTCCAAACTTCTACTGAAAAAACAGTTGCAGAATGAGCTCCACCAGCATCACTGAGCATAACTGACAAGCTTATAGCTGTCTTTACAGATAGAAAAGAATTAAACGTACATTCTTCATGTCCATATTTTTTTCTTTCTACAAGTCAGGTCTGAGGAAGAGCAGCAAAGCAGGGCCAGAGCATCAATGCTGTTAAGAGATCAGGATTTAATCTCAAATTTCAAATTATTCTTTTTAATTTCCAACTCCTGCATACAAAAGAATCCCACCTTTCCTCAGAAAGTGAGTTCCTACTCACAGGAAACTGAGAAAATGAAGTACATGTCAGAAAAAGGTTTGCATGTACCTTACCCCAGGGGGGGTTAAAAGCACACATTATGTATAAATCACCGTCCAGACAATAGCTGGAAATACTAGGAAAATAAGCATGAAATTACTCACATGGATGTGTAGATCAAGTAGAACCAATGAAACTCAAAAATTCGTGCATACATTGAGGTTTAAGTTGGATTTTAAAATACTTTAAAAACATGCTATATAGTTAATGATTATAATAACATTTTACACTCAAGTTTCCATCTTTAATTTCACCTTCAAATAAGACCCCAAACCCTAAGACAGTCTGGAATTTGATATTTGGCGCACCTCGGCAAACAGAAGCCACTTACTCTCATAGCAGATTGGTAATTTTAGAGACTTTTCTTTGAACTCTTTTTTCTTTCAGAATGGAAATATAAAATAGAAGAAATATGCAGTTAAACCACTATTGCTTCCTTTGAAAGCTACAGTACCAGTATCAAAAGTTCACAAAATAAAAACCATCAGATATTTGAATTTTGTAGGGAAGGCAGCCAAGTAGATTCACTGAATATGGAGAAAGGAAGCTACAGTTAAATGATGTATGAAAAAGACTAATTTCCAAACAAACACCGACCTGCCAAAGATGCATACAAATATTCTACTTGCCATACAACAATTAAGAGTTAAGACTTCACCCTTGAAGAGATTCTCATGTAGGCATAGTGTCACAAGCACATGTTGTATCAAACTGTAATCTTGTAAGCAGTGAGAAGACTTGCATCCTTTTGATGAAAGAAAAAAAAAACACCACAAGCAATATGTCAGCTTTGCAGTGCAGCAGACTACCCACAGAAATGAATGTGTTTTCAAGGAGTGATCATCAGAAAATGCATGTACTAAATTAAAGCTTCCTGGACAGCTGCTGGCTCTCATTATGTATTTGACAGCACAGGCCTGTGCTTGTGGTCTTATCTCTTGGGATTAAATGAGGCTCTCAGCTTTCTGTGGTTTTCTCCCCCCCCTCCCCAAATAACCATCTTATACTCTCAAAGACTGGAAGTAAAGCATGAAAGTGTGAAACAAGTGTAAAAGATACATCTTGAGAAGTCCCCCCAAATCTGTTATTCACACAGGCTAAACTGGAAACATCTTAGCAGAAACACAGCATCCCAGCGGCTGCTGAGGCAACAGCACCACACTGAGTGAAAGGCAGTGGCAATGTCGTGCCTTCAAGAAGAAAGGACGCTCTACCCTATCATTACCCATGCATGGAACATAGATTTCTAATATGCACATCTTCAATAGAGAACGGTTCTATAGCATGGGAAAAACACTGTTGAAGAAATGTTCCTTGCTCCTTGGACCTACCACTATGGATTATTTTCCTTGAACCAAATATAGAACACAGTCTGCAATGACTTATAACCACAAAACCATGCATTTCAATGAGGGGAAATATTTAGCAAGTGGCAACCTAGGATGATTAAGCCAGCTGATGATCAAGGAAAATATTTACCTTTTTTCTTCCTGTTGTTCATTTTATTTCATAGACAAGACTGTTAAAACAGGAGGGTTTGGGGCTATTTTAAGCTTTCTATGTAAATTATTTCCAGATGTGATGTGCCAGAGGTAGATCCTTCAAAATAAATGATTTTCTTTAAACAAACTTGAGGATAAGCATGAGAATATCAAAGACCTCAGCAAAATGATAGACTCTGGATCTTAAACAGAAAGGCTTTTTTTTTTTTTAACCAATATTTTGAAAAATCTTTCAAACACATTCTGCACTATTGAATAGTTTATAACAATGCCTCAAAAGTATTTATCTCTTGGCAGTCCGTTCAATGAATCCATAGAAAAACTACCAACTCAGAATAGTTGCAAACTATTCTATTATAAACATATTATTATAATTAAAGTTTACAGAAATTACGTATCTAGTTTGTAATTATTAATTACTCAATTATTTCTTACTGATAAATAATAATTTCATATCAAAATTCAGACATAGAATTGACTGAAAATCTTCAGGTTTTTTTTTTGTTGTTGTTGTTTGTTTGTTTTTCCCAACAGAAAAACAGCTTTGGATGAAAAAGAGGTTGCTATTAAAAATCCAGAACAAGTTTTTATGAAGACATACACATAAAAACAGTTAGCAATGAAAAAGGGAGATGGAAATATTCTAATTTCCATCTACCAAGATTTTTTTTTTAAGGTTAAAAAATGCAAACACTTCATTTCTTGAACCACAAAAATGATATTTCTTTCCCTCCCTAAGCAAAACTTAGTACCATATATGTTTAGGATTTTTTCTCCCATAATGAAGATAGGAAACCCTGTACTACCTGGATTCTGGCTCCACCCCTTCCGGTCACTCAGGTACATTGGATGCACCTGAGCTCCCCTGGGTTGGCCCTGCCTTCCCACCAGGTGCTCAATCACTGCTTCAGGCTGTGACTTCACATTTCCACTACAAATGCAATGGGAAAGGGGCAAAATGGGAGGAAGAAGAAAAAAGAAAATAAAGTAGAAAGGAAAGGGGAATGGAAAAGAGAAATGGGAAATGGAAAGGAAAAGGACGACTGCGTGTAGTTCAAGATTTTTCCCCTTGCTAATCTGGGTTTCCTTTCAGGAAAGTTACACAATTCAGAGACAGCAAGTATGGTGAGAAAGATCCCAGAAGAGCTGGAAAGGAAAGGACAAAAGGAAGGAAGGAAAATGCTTACTTGATCAAAATAAAGTGACATAATGTAAGAAGATAGGTAAATGTTGACCTTGTTCACAGGCTGACTCAATCACTCCAGTTTTCCATGTGCTAAATAATACTTCCCCTCACTGAAATGCATGGTTTGATTTTTTTTTTTTTTTAATGCTACTGTAATACTTTCACCTTCTTAACCTTTATTCATCATTATGGACATTCAGTTAGTCACACACATACATGAATCATGTTTTAGAAATTTAACAATGTGGCTCTTCTTTAAGCAATGTGAAAGAAAATGGCATTTAGCATTATCAGTTCTTGATTTCCAGCTACAACAGTTAAATATTCTTTCTCCCAACTGCCATGACATATGTTTATTTTTCATTCCATTAAGGACAAAATCTTGAGACAAGTACTAGTAAGTTACATGCTAGGTAAAAACGTCTATTGGTAAGATTACTTTTTCTGTCGTCTGCACGTTGCCGTTGCTTCCTTTTTGGAATAAGATATCCTGTTCAAGTCCAACAATGCAGTAAGTGACAACAGATAACATTAAAAATATATATCAAAATAAGCACAACTACTAAAAACATTCTTACAACTCCAATCAGAAGCACTTTGGCAAAAACATTTGTACTAATAAGTAGGATTAATTCAGAAACTAGTAAGTAGAATGAACTTCCAAACATTTCAGTGTTTTTGTCCACATTTTTTCCCCGTGGCCACCAAATGTGAAATCTTATGTTCTTATATTACTTCCAGCATCAATATACTGAAATGCTGCAAACAAAATCAGGTGAGGTTCCTGGATACATAAGTGAAAGGTTGTGAAAATCTTAAACAAAACCAAAACGTACATTTGTAGCTGAAATACGTGAGTACTGTGCTAAGAGTAGAAGCTGATTGCAGTACAAATTCCAACAAAAGCAAAAAGAAAAAAAAGGTATCTAATAGGTTAAGTAGTGGGATTGGTACATAATGATTGCTTATTTCTAGTGGATATCCATATTCAAAGAGTGTTGCACAAAAACAAAGGCTGAAAGAGAAATCTAAAGTCATCAAGTTAATATACGCGTTCTGAGGCTGGGTCCAGTACATCTGAACTACATGCTCTTGAAAACTGCTGAAAAATTTCTCTCCAGCACAGTGGTAAGCAACCAGGCCCAGTGTCAGCTGTCCCAGAAAGAAAGCTCTTAATATTTCATCAATACTTCTGAAATAAAATCAGTTGATTATTTTTTGTTTCAAATTTTGTGAGCAAGATGAGAGTCCAGGTTACGGAATCATTTCACATGCTAAGAGACTGATATCATGACACAAGTCTTTCTTGTCTTTGGTAAGCCAAAAACACCTGAATCCTGTCATTCTTTCCTCACAGGTAATAATCCTTAGCATGTGTTGCCTGCATTTCATCCAGTTCTTGACATCTTTGTACTTATTTAAAGACAATCAAAACGTTCCAGTTCTTTGGTATCAGTAAAATGAGATTATCTTACTTTTGATATACTGTTCATAGTATATGAACATATAGTTTGACCTGTTCCATAGGTCAAAATATCACCCTATTTTGTGATTCAATGTAATTCTGCTATGTTGTTTTTGAAGCTATTCCTTGATTTTTCCTTCTTGTGTGAATCTAATTTGCATTTTATTTCTTAGTTTATTGTTTTGAATAATTTCACCAGTTTTTCTGTGTGATTTTGAACAGGACTCCTGTATTTCTCAGGAGCTTGCAGCTCTCAAAAAACAACAGAGAGCTGATTGTATATACCAGCACAGTATTGCAAAAGCACAAATTGTTCATGTAATTTTTATTCTGTCAAAGAACTAGTAAATGGAAACTGTAATAGATTAAACCCTGGACTATCCCATTGGGGATGGCTCTTGCTATGTCCTCCTAGATAAAAAATTCAAGCTTAAAGACAACTTCTAAGTCAATCAGTTGAATGTCCACTCCATAATTTCATTAGAATTGCATTAAATTCTTTCCTTGTTCATCAAGATAATGAAGTATTTAAATTCTTTCACCCTTTCCCAGGGTGGCATTTAATTGATACTCTCTACTTCATTATTCGTATTATTAATGAGAACACTGAGCAGCACGAACCTTGACAGACTGCCTTTCAGTTCCAACTGCCAGCTTGGTGGTGAATCACTAATTCCTAGAGTATGAGTTTCCCATCAGCTGCATAGGAGTTTCAAGAACATTTGTTCTTTTAAGTGTGGCATGCTATCAAAAACCTAACAATAGTCAAAATATTTATGCCTACTGCTTAGCCCTTTCATCACAGCCTGTCAACTACTGTCAAATAAAAAAAGTGAATTGGTTTCATAAATTTCTACTGGAAGTTTCCCAGCAGCTTATTATCTTGATGATGCTTAGAAACTGATGTTTCAGTCAATTATATTTGAGGGACATAGAAGAGGTTTAAACCTGTTTCCCTTACAATGCTATCCACTTAAGATAGTTACAGAAAAACTGAAGTTAAAACAACACTGATATTTCTTGTGTGTATGGAAAGTGGAAATTCTGTAAATATTCTGTGATTACATACATCTTTGTATCCCTTATCACCTCAGTACAGTCCTTGACAGTCTTGGGAAAACATGTTATGAATTATAGAGAATGTAACTTATGTTAGAAGAGATCTCTGGGGGTTCAATCCCCTGTTCAAAGTATGAGGTCAAGTTGCACATGGCTTTGGCCAGTTAGGTTTTCAGGAAACAAAAAAGCAGCATTCTGATTGAATTAAAACTGGATGTCGTACCATGCTTCACATTTTTTCTTCACTTTAGTTTCATTATCTTGCCTGCTAATATACTAAAACTTCTATTCTCAAATACGTAACAGGAACTGAAATGTTCACTATATGCTTTTCAAATTCACTCATATAGAGTGAATGAGAGAGATGAGAATGACCTATTTTCATTTTTATTTTAGAAGTATCTAGAAGTCTACACTAGTCTTGCCTTCACTTTGCAAGAGAAATCACTGAAAGCCTCACATGGGGGCAGAGTAACCTCTTCAGTCAAATAGATAAGACTCAACCAAGACTTTGATCATGCTTGCTGGTACTGTTGTAAGTGGCTGAATCAGGCACAAAAATCTTGATTAACCAACATTTAATACCAGCAGTTAGATTCTGACAGTAAGGATTAAAATGCAACTCTCTTTGGGGCAGAGAGATCTAGGATCTCAGAAGGATGTTTTGAAAAGCTAAGCCTAGGAGTAGAAAGCTTGAAGAAAAAGATAAAGTAATTGTTGGTTGAAAGCCTTCCAGGACATTTTATCAGGCACATACATTGTATCTGTCTCAGTCTGCTTCTTGCTTGAAAAGTTATAACCACTACACTGGTGTATTTTATTACTTTCCAGATTCAATTTATATGCAGAATTCCTTTCTCCTATCATATCAGGATCCAAGCTTCCTAGAGCAAAACCAAATCTGAATCAGAAATACAAAAGCTATCTCATCTTCCTATTACTGCCCATAATTCAGTTATATGTGTTGAGAAGAAAGGTTGAGGGAGGGAAACTTTCTTTCTGCCGCTATTTCTCTTTGCTCAAAGTTTTTTGCTGTTATTAACATTTGTGCTCCACACATTTCTTTGACAGGATGGCACAACAGTATCCTGGAATGCTGAATTTGACTACCTTTCAGACTACTGCAGGTTTCTCTTCCTAATGCACAAGGAAAATGATAAGATTTTGATTAACAGTTAGGGGCGTGTGTGTTTGTTGAGAAATTACTCCCAGTCATTTGTAATACTGAAAATTACTCTCTACCACTTATAAAACTGAAAAAGAACTCATTTCTTTTTCAGAACAGACTTTGTGTATCAGCCATCTGCTACTGACTTTAGCCATCAACCACTATTGAAGTATGGTTTCATCTTTCAGTAAGGATTAGCCCATGCCATTCTCATCCGATCTAGTCTTGTTCATCCACATATTTAATACTGTATTTTTAAATGTCTCCTTCCTGCTTATAAGACAGAGATTATTATTCTCAGAGGTGATGAGGAGATGATCTGTATGAGTACGAGGGGTGCATTCCACTGAATTTTCCTATAAGCTCTTAAAGGGATATAAACGCTCTTTGTTGTGGGTGCAGCCGAATCTTTCCTGTTCTCTTCTTTTGCCAGGAAGATATGAGTGGCTGGAGTGTTTGATTCTATATATAACTAGTTGATGTCAGCTGGATGCCAATCCCTTTGAAGAGGATCAGCCCCCAGTTTGTCTCGGTACTAGGTACCATGCAGATCCAAGCACAAGGCTAGAAACCATCCTGGACCAGGCAGGTCACCCCCATTTATGACTAACTCCTGAAGCTTCAACTAAAGAGTTGAGATCACTTTTTTCTGCACAACGAAACAGTACGGTAAGTGTATTGTTTCCTGAAATATTTTGTCATTGACTGTCATACAAACTAGCAGATAAAAGACATCTATGTAACCTCTTGGCTCTGCAACTTAAAAGATGTTTATTTTTTAACCTAGTCAGAAATGTACTTTCTTTAAAGATGCCAGAGCATCTTATTTAGTTCCTCAAATTCTTTTCTACACTAAGAAATATCAGTATAACATTTTTGAAAGCATAATACAAGATGTAATTAAAATATTAGTTATGAAATAATCTTTTAACGTAAGGTGTAGATATGCAAAGGCCTAACTCTCTGACACTGTTTTGCTGCTAAATGTATGTATCCAACTCAAAGTTCATTCTTTGGCACTTTCTATCCATGTAAATACCTTCTAGTATCCAACTGCAAGCAGAAACTTCCAGTGCACTTTGCCTAGTTAAAAACACTGTATTTCTAGAGGAGAAATAAAAAAAATGCACTATTCAGCCATTCTAAACATGCTATCAGAAATTAAAGTTGGCTTAATAGCATGAGCTGGCTCAACAATGTAAAAATGTGTGTTTTTTTTCAGCAAGGAAAAATCATATCAGAAAATCACAATGTTATCACATTCTGCCATGGTCAAAGAGAGGAAACAACAAGCATCAGCCATTATGGATGAAATACAGAGAAATGGTATAGCGCTGAACCCAACTTACTCTATATGCACTGTCCTTTAGCCCTCCCTAAAACATTTTTAATCACAGAGTTTTACTCTCTTACAGCTTTGTCTCTGAGTGTTTTGCCATAACTAATCTTGGGGGAGTATCATGCTGCCTATGGTAACTAATCCTTTTGTAGTTGCCTCTTTTCATTTGAAAGCTATTTTCAGATGAACAACTGCTGTGAAGGAATGAAGTAATCTAACAGCTGATGTACATTCTGCTAGGATAGCCTTTCAGAACATTATTTGGGGTTAATAACATGACTTCATTCCATTTTAAATGGCTATCATCTGAGGAACATGCTGATCTGCCTGTATCCCCTTTTTTTTTTTTTTTTTGGCTCATTTTCATGTTGCTTTTTTTAATAGGAATGATAAAAATTTTTGAAACAATTGTTTACAGTTCTGTTCCTGATAATTAATCTTTGTAACTAACAAAATTTGCTATCAGCGTGGCAGTTTTCTCCCAATTCACAGCCACCAATTAATCTTATGTGCAGAAACTTTTCTGTTGTTGCACTGATGAAAATGTAGACATGAGAAGGTAGCTTGATGTTCAGAAAGAGCCTATTACAATTATGCTTCTAGTGTGACACCTTCAGAAGCAATTAACTCACCTGGGAGTACTGCTCTTCTCGGCTTTCATTAGGTATGTGCTGGGTGCTTTTTGAGATCCTCCCAATCCTTCCCATGAATCTTTTTTACCATCAATGTAAAATATCGTTATTTTTAAAATGATAAGCACTCCACAAGTGGCACTGAAAGAACAGAGAGCTCTGCCAATATTCAGAATTTTTGAAAATCATACTGCTTAGATACAACACAGCACTGAACATTAAATTCCAGTACTGAAGAAAATTTTTTGTGGCCTTTTGCTGCAAAGAGTTTTGGGAGGTTTTCTGTACGCACCCATTGACAATTCTGACTGCAGGAAGAGTAGGATCACAAACCTAAAGAATTTAGAAAAAAGAAGCAGTATATTGCAGTGCCTGGTCCTAATACTGATAAGTACATATTTTTTTAGTCATTTTCATTCCTCTTCCCTCTTTTTATTCCCAACTGAACATACACTTAAGTCTAAGCCCAGACTACTCCTACAGATTTCATTACAACTCAGATGTTTTGTACTGAAAGTACCATATGTGTCTGAAACAGACAGTAAGCTCTTCAGGGCAGAAAAACTATTTAGAATAATGAATTTCAAATGGTAAATGTTGCTACTGTTTATTGTGATACTAATAAATATACCACACAGTTCTGGTAGTCACTGGAGTTGTTGTATACCTGTGTTGATGTTTACCTTACGAAATCTGTCCTTTGATTACTTATGTATTATCAGATTTGTTGTCAAGTTAGACTCGTACATATAACGATCCTACAACTTGTTCTATAAGACATACTGCAATACAAGGCCACTGAAGACAATACAAACACCTTAACTTTGTATTCTACTTCTCCCTCTTCTTTGGATGTCTGGGATATATACATAAAAAAAAAAAAAAAAAAAAAAAAAAAGGAAATTTCATGTAATGTGTGTGATAAGAGTCTAGAATTTTAAATTATACAAGTTAAATAAAACCAACTTAGAAACAGAAGGATGACCAAAGCCGTAATTAGATAAATTGTATATTAGTTCTCTAGGACTAAATGTGAACCATTCTTCAAAAAATAAGGGATAAATCTGATTTTAAAGGAATAAACTATTCTTTTTTAATTTTGACAATTTATTTCCCCCAGTTGTTAATTAAACAAGTTTAGACTGAGATGTGGAAGATAAAATGCTGTGTTTGTATGCTGTGCATCACTGTTTGTAATGAAGGTCCTGCACCTGGAAGTTACCTACAAACTAAACTTCCTCCTGAAAGAAACTACTGTTTCACAGACCTTAGAAACACTACAGCATTAACAGAAGTAAACAGCAACAAGAGGTCCTGTAGTGCAAGTCCTTTTGGCTTGAGATGACACTCAGAAGTATACCTACTGCATTTTTATTTTAGCCCCTTTTTATAACAATGCTTTCACATAAACACTGAACCTCAAACTCCTCGTAAAAGATATTCACAGCAGAAACAGTTGTGGAAAAGATACAAAGTCATTCAAGTGTTTATGAGTATCTTAAATCTGGGCTGGGTCGGTAATGACTGAAAGTCCACATTTTCCTGTTGGGCTGTAGAAAATGACTTTGTATTCTGGTTAAGTTTTATGTGTCGTAAAACGCTGCAGTAAAAGACACCCTCTTATGGTCTCAGAAGAGAGCCCATAGGACTACAGCAGCATCGGGAACATCGTGACCTTTCAAACACTTTTTCTTTTCTCTGTCAAAATTGAACTTCTCACAAAATTTCTGAGCCTAGTTGGTAGAGGCATACAAATATGTATACATGTACATTTAAGGAAGACTTTGGAGTTCCTCAGATTAGCATTCAATTAAACTCAAACCTCATGTCTAATTCTGTCCAGTTTATTAAGTGTATTAAGTGTATTAAGTGTAGCTAAATAATTAACTCTCGTATGATGGAGTTACAAATTCTTACTTCTGATACCATAACAGACATAATATTAATTATTAAAATTTATAATCCAAACAAAGGTCTTGAGAAGATTATAAACTAGAAGATCAAAGGGGATTGAGGGAAGAAATATGCAGGAAGAAACATATAAATCATATTTAAATGAAGTTTGTTAAGACTTTAATGGCAGAATAGAGCTGACTTGGCAGGAACAAATAAAGAAATGAAAGTGGACTAAGATTGAGGTTAAACCATGAAATAAACTTCCAGCGTTAATGTCCATTTATGAGGCTTTTTGTATTGGTGCACTTGGAGATGTTCTCTTTTTGTCATGCCCTAAATGTTCTCCTTTTCTCATTTTTCATCACCTTTCCTGCACTGACACTGAAACAATCCCTAGACACGTCATGAACTAGACAGCAGATTAGATTTTAGTTGGCAGGGGATTCAACTGAACTTCACACCTATGTTTCTGGGTTGCTGCCTAGATACACAATAGTACACAACTGTGGGCTACAAAGTACCTTGGAGCCTACAGCAAACATTAGCAAGAACTATACATACATAAAGGAACAGCAAGGCCCAAAATAGTTAACATCCACCATGCCCCCAGACAAATGCAGGGTAGTTTGGACAGAGATCTTGGCTCAGGATTTATATACTACCCACTCTGGGGACAATGAGGAAAAACCTTTTTTTATGTGACAATGTTGCTGACCTGAAGAGTAAGCTTCTCATCTCTCATTACCATAAAACCATTCAACAGCCCATAGCCCTGTAGTAACCTTGAAAAGGAAGAAAATCAAAATATGACTTGTGGGTCAAAATTTCAGGCTACAGGCCAGTAACTAGTGCACTTATCTCAACCACAGAGCCAAATCCCCACCATTATCTGTCACTGATACGTCTGTGTTGGACAAGCTGAGTCATTTTCTTCCACGTTAAGAACTCTCTGTTTTGTGGTTAACAAATAACAAGAGTGTGTTAGGATTCTTTCTGCATACTATTAATAAAGCAGGAGAGCGTGCATGATACAGTTAGCTTGCTCTCGCTCCAGTTAAATCTACTGCAAGCATTCAATTGAAATCAGTAAGAACAAAAGTGGATCAGCGGTGATACACTCCATGGCCTATAAACTTGTTTGATTTACTCCACGGAAAACTCATCTAATACAGCTCAGGCTAAACATTTAATGTACGTATCTCAATTATATTTTCCTAAATGTCAGCACTACACACTGCTTTTCCATCGTATAATTACTAGGAGATATAAGCCATGTTACATATGCCAAGTACTCAAAATGAAACACTAAAAATAAAAATAAAAATATTTTTTTTCCCTCCCAGTATGCAGTATTAACTCTGACGTGAGGTACCTATGCAGATAATTAATTTGTACTGCTAATTTTAGATCGGGCTTCCTGTTTGATTAGCCTGGAAGCAAGATACAGTGCCTTACATCTAATTAGGTTTCATTTTAATGCATTAAAATACATGATGAAATTCAGAATTTTATACCCTGTAGATTATAAGAGAATGTAAACAATAGGAGGTCTTATTATTAAAGAAATAACTGATTGTGACTTTGAATAAGTGGATTGACGAAATGGAACGCATCTCTTCAATGTAATCCTTGAAATACATTCCATCTTCATTTTTTTTCCTGAAGTTCATGAATAACTGAGAATAATTTTAATTAACTTATGATAAATAACTATTTATCATAAAATATAACTGATAATAATGATAAACTATTATGTTTAATGATATGATAACTATTGATAAATGATAACTATTAATAAAAGTGGGAATAGGAAATTATTTTGTTAAAATTTTCTTTTCCTATATGATCCAATTATTGTTACATTTTTTCAATTCTTCTAAGTTCCAAGCTGAAATAAATTAATACAAAATAGTTTGTACAGTCTTGAAGTTACCAAATTGTAAGTTCCAAGCATTATCTACAGATTGAGGACACCTAGTAAGAGAATGACTACTCAGCATCAGCTTGCTCAGTGACACAAACAACCCTGTTTCTGGAACACCACCACTGAGATGATCAGTAGAGTTTTGAGTTTTGACATCAAGTTTTGAGACTTGCGTGGAACTTTTCTCTTAGAGAGAATCAAAAATAAATATTCTAAACATATAATTTTTATAAGCATGCTGTCAATCTTTGTTCTGTCTCTCATTTTTAACATCTTGAGCTTTATTTTGATTGTTTCTTTAAATATAATAAAAAAAATGTTACTTAATACAGACTTTCTAAAACAAACTTCTCTTAAAGTAAAAAATGGCCCAGATTTAAAAAAAACAAAAAACAAAACAACAACAGGCAGAATTTTTAAGAATAATTACAAAATAAAATGTATATAAGCTATAAGAAACTGGTAGGTGTGTCTAAAAGGAGCTACCTGCTCATCTATCCAGTGCAGAACACAAAATTAACTAAAGGTTTGATTTGGGACTGCTGAGGTGAGATGGAATTTTGTTACTAGTTTCAGCAGAAGCCAGTTTTTCCTAGTCTCCGTGCAGGACAACATTGATCCAGTTTTCAGAACAGCTAAATGTCATTCAACTGAAATAAATGTGGAGCTTGGGGTGCTTGGCATCTTTGAAAAACAGGGTTGTAGTGTTCTGTACTCTACTCCAAAATTTTGGAAGAATGATTAATTTCACTAACACCTTATGAAGCTCCCTCCATGTATTAGATAATTATGCACCGATGTGTTATTGGGTTTCAGGTGTAGGGTGTGCCACATCAGGCATTTAAGAAAAACACGGGTATGTATTTATTCATTGTATTGCAGTCTCACCCAGCTTAAACCTTGGAAAAAAGGTCAGCACCCCAAGAGACATCATGGTAGAGGAACTATCAACACTCAGCAACAGAGGCGCAAGACTCTTCAAGAGACGTCAGCGGAGATCTGACAAATACACATATGAAAATTATCATTATGTTGCAAACAAGCCAAGAAATGTGAGTATTTTGTAATAGCTTGCTAACACTGTTGCACTAGCCTGGGGTTCCTTTTGTGCTTGTGATAAACACTGTGCATGATTTATTTGTAGCTTTAGGAAGAACAAGGAGACAAAGGATAAAGCTTGCCACTAAAAGACAATTATTTTCCGAACTAGTCCCTCAGGAAATGGGTTAAAGCATTAGCAATACCCTGGGTATCCTCACGGCAGTGATTAAATGCACCTGATGTTTGTCTCATCTGTGGCCTTGGCAAAATACTTAAACCACTTGTTTAATGTCTGAAAATAAAGAGAAAAACAATACATTTTATTTAGCTCTCCGACATGGCAAAGGCTTAATTATTTGAGTGTGAGCACTCTACATCCAGCCTAATACTGCATGCAAGCAGCCCCTCTAATTCCATCACAATTTTGAATCTTTAAATCCCACACAGGTGATGATGCTATGATTGTATTAGTATCCAAACCCTATGGAATCCATAGAAAGACTTTTACTGAAATTTTTGTTTATCAAGAACTCCACTTAGGGAAATAAACATAGTGACTCTACGTAATGTACTGATATGAAGACGCTTAAAGTTTAAATTGGTACAAACAGGAGATGAGTAATTTATGAACCAAACAGCAAAGCACCGATGGTTACTCAAACTATGTTCAGTTGTATTAACAAAAACACACGTGTACTTGTAAATCAATCAGAAAAAATAAAACAAGTGCAGGTTTTTGACTCTAAGGAAACTTTTTTGTATAACTGCATCTCCTAAGGAGGCTTTGGGAGCAGAAAGTTTGTAATTACCGTTGTAATGCAAATGTTGAGCATCTCTCTAAATCTTCTGTAGTATTTCTCCCAAAAACACACAAACCGTGCATGATATACAGTCAGTATGACATTCTGACAATGGAAGAAATTATTCCTCTTTGGTTTTTGTTCCTCTCCCTCAAATGCCTATTTAGACATTGTTTTCTTCACCAGCTGATTCTGGCTGCCGAAATTAATCTTTCTAACATACCTTAGGATGGCTCCAAATCAGACTGCCTTGATCTTTTTCCGTTTGCTTAAAGTTAAAACAAGTATTGAGTATTTGCTTTCCTACTTAAAAAAAACTCCTATTCTAAAACTGTCTATATTTAAATTACTTTTAGCTTATGCGTCATAGCTAAAATAAGATACTGACTTCTTATGAAACTCCAATTCTACATTTATGCAACAATGATTAAGCCTTTAGATGTTTCCTTAGAACTGATGACCCAACAGCAGAGTGGAAAATAACACCGTATCGTTAATCTTCAGAAACTGACCTACACTGAAGTTGCTACTTCTATTATAAATACAGGAAAAGAAAATCTCAAACAAAATCAATTCAACAAATGCAGTGCATTTTCAACTGAGATAGGAAAAGAAGCTTTGAAGAATCAGTGCTTTGCAACTCAAATGGCTCAAACCTAACGGACTTATTGAATATCCACGTAGTGAGAGGGCCTCATCTTGCACATCACAACTCCTAGCATTCGGTGATCCATCAGCCCCCTGTCAAAGTAACAGGATTTACTGTTCGCTGTGGACCACACAACCCACAGGCACAGGAAGATATTGTAGTGACCAGTATGTGCAACAGAAGGGATGAACTCACTTCTTAGACTGCATGTCAGTAATTAAATAGATCTTAACTTAGGAAAAGGTCAGACAACTCAGTTAGATGGAATTAGGCCTCTTGTTGATCTAGCTCCTCAAACTCTCAATTCTCTGTATAAAGCTTTCACACACTTGAAATACATGCATTTAAAATTGTGCTGTAATGCCATTCTTAACACTGATAGACTATTCACTTTTGCTTACACAGCCATTGAAAGAGAGTTGTGAAACTGTTTAATCTTCTGGATAGCAACTAGAAAGCCCAGAGGAATGCTGTCTAGCAAAAATGGTACCTAAAAGCAGGACAGTATGCCTTTGGATAATATGCCCTGGGTCTCAGACCTGGGTTGTAAATAGAGTAATACGCCACTCCTCAAAAGAGAATCATGGACGAACTCTTTCTTTTATTTCTTTTCTTTTTTCATTTTTTTGCCTTTGCTATCAATGATGTTTACTTCTACTCGAATGCAGCGTGGAGAGCCCATACACAGTGTTAAAATGGATGGCCTCAGTGTTGAAGGAATTCCCCAGCACGCTCCAATGACTCCCCCTAATACACCTGATCCCCGGAGCCCACCGCATCCTGACAACATTGCCCCAGGTAATACATTGACTTGTATGATATGAATTGTATGAATTATATTTAGTGTTCATTACACAGCAAGCGACAGAGCTCTTTATAAAACAACATCATTAACCATAATTTATTAAAGGAACTGCTGTTAGAAATTCATAAATTTAGTTAAGATAGCTAATCAGAATTTCCCATGGAAATTTAAAGCAGTACAATTTAGTTGCTTCTGTTCATTTTTAAAGATTTTATATGCCTTTCGTACTACTTTTCCTTCAATTAAAGCACGCATTATGATCCGATGAAACTGCTCATATATTTATTGATCCCATAAATATTGAGAAGGCTCCTCAGTTGTTAAACCAGACTAATACACTGCATTTACATTGCCCTAGTTTCTAAACTGCAATACAATGCTCAACAGTCTGAAAATTATCCGTTGTAGTTTAATTACCCATAAATGTAAATATGAAGTCATTGCAAGTTTTGCTGGACACTTTTATAGAGAAGTAACTTAAAGAGGAATTTACCCCAGCTATAAACACAGTTCTGTTTTATTTAAGTCCTTAACTGTGAGGGTACTGTTTTCTTTATTAAAAGCAGTGAGCTGACGGAAGGCCTTATTTTGTATTCTTTAAGACTAGAGAAGGCTAATTTGTTGTGATTAATTTATCCAGTGATACATCCTTTCTTCCTGTTTATGAATTATCCATGAGCACATTGTTTTGTTTTGGGTTTTTTTTTGTTTTGTTTTTTTACAAATTCCTTCTTTGTTTGGAATTACTCAATGCATGTCTTGTGCAGACTTTTTCCAGTCTATGTAAACTAGGTCAATGCTACTCTGTTCGAGAATGCTAAGACTCTGTGCATACATGGGACAAATACAGTTCAAACGGAGGTATTTTCCATTGCTAAGAGATGGTAGAAATCTTCACGTTTGAAAATGGTAAAAACTTTTTGCTTTAGTTCTGGTGAAATAAACAGTTATTAAACCACAGGGTAGGGTATTTTTTACATTTGTAAGAGAAAATAGCATTACTTTGTAGAACTGGATGCTGAATAAGGATAAAAGGAAAAATAGATCTTCTTTGTTTTTCAAATAAATACTGTAACTCATATATTAGGATAATCTGATTTAAATTCTTCAAACTGTACTTTTAGGTCTGTTTTTCCTTCTTCCCTATTTGCTCTTGCCACAATGTACTTGCTTGTAGAAGAAATCACACTGAATATGGATTTCACTTGTTTATTAAAACTCTGATGAGAGCCTGACCCTCCGGTGCTTATGCAGAGAAAAATCTGTTTGTTAATTCAGGCCAAGGACTGTGTTGATATACTTGTATTTTCAAACAGATTCTTACGATTATATGAATAAACTTAAATAAAGCTGAAATAAATGTAGCCTCAAAAGGAGAGTAGGATACTTCAGAGCAGTCATCTAAAAATCTCCAAATGCACTCTGTGACCTTTCTGCTTTTGCGTGACTTTGGTCAACCCATTTGTTTCAGTTATTCATTTTATCTAACCATGAACTGATGGAATACCACTTCCTATTTTCCTAGGATGATCATAAGGAATCAAAAAGGCAATATATTGTTATACTGGTTTTGCCGTGATCTCCTTGCAGGATATTCTGGACCACTAAAAGAAATTCCTCCTGAAAAGTTCAACACTACTTCTGTGCCAAAGTATTATCAGTCTCCTTGGATAGAAGCCATTAGGGATGATCCAGAGCTGCTGGAGGCCTTATATCCTAAACTTTTCAAACCCGAGGCAAAGCCAGAACTGCCGGACTACAGGAGCTTTAACAGGTAATTCTCAGTGGGCACTGAATTTTACAGTGGAGAAAAAGAATTACTGTGAAACAAAATGTTTCCAGCAGCTGTAAAAATACACACCACCTGTGCTTGCAAATACATCCCCAAAAAATTACACAGATTACAAGAAGCAAACGAGTTTTAAGAAGGTAACTAGTCTCTCTCTGTAGCCTGAGCCCAACATTAACTATAGAACAAATAATGGGAGATTAATTGTTGAAAATATTGAATAAAAGAAAGAGAGAGAGAAAGAACTAGAGAGAGAGAAAAAGAAACAAAGAGTGACACAAAAAATAGTATAGGATATAGTAACACTTCGAACTTTTTCTGCTGACTTTGGCAGGTATGGCATAATGACCTCATAAGACCCATCAGGGAAACTCTCAGTAACACCTGGCTTGTAAACTATATAAGGCAAACCACATTTATTTTTACTTCTTATTTCTTTAAGGTTATTTATTGATTTGTTTTACAGCTCACACCGCACTGGCTTGTTTTGTAGGCAATGGTATTACAATGAACTCTACCCCTCTAGCAGTGCCACAGTCAAAACAGCCAGCAGCTTGCATATTTTATCACATTTAACTCTTTTTTTGTACCTTTGAAAACATTTGGTAATAAATTAGCACTTACACTAGAAGCAGACTTCAAAATACATTAGAAATAGAAAGAGGTCTGAGAATAAAGTTTCTTATACAGTAGCTTGTACACTGAGGCTTTTTGGTAGAGCTTCTTGACACATCAACAATAATGGCTTGGAAATATTTTGCAGGTTTTAAAACTCACCATTCATTGCTATCATTCATTCCATTCACATTATCATTATTTATCAAAGTCACGGACAATTATTTACTACAGCTCAGCCAAGGCTCAACTCCCTCCTCAAAACAACAGACAGATGGCAACCTACTTAAAAAGTTCACAGCTATATGTTTAGCAAAAAATAGCCCAAACAACGCTTGGATTCCTATCATAGACAGGCCTCAACTATGAGTGCGTGGAGCAAAAACTCTGCAATACATTGAAATTGGCACTGCAGACACCACACTAATTTTTATATCCTAATACAATGTAATACACACCACAAGTATGTAACACACTTTTGTCAGTAAACAAACTAACAGATACAAATCAGAGAGATACACTGCAGAGGCCAACATTGGAACAGTAGCAGCACAGTTTGTGTACTATGGTCACTGCAACTGAAAGGGAAGAAAAATAGCCAAAGATACATATCCATAGAAATAGGGAAAGAATCAGTGCTCCCTCACACAAGAGAGATTGGAAGTCCAGCACACAAGTCATCACTGTTGAAAGATAGGATCAGACAACGCACAGAGTGCATTAATAGAGATGTCTCAATGAGTGGAGACAGTATCTGATGGCTTATTTGTGAATTTCTAGCTGCTTTGTGGTCCCATAATCTGTTAGTTGTCCTCTATATATAAACACTAACCGCTCAGATTTCTTCCTTATTCACTCTTGCAACTGTCATAAAAAGCCTAAAACTTGCCACATACATACAGATCCAGGTTGTGAAACTGACAGATTCAAAAGGCAAGATACAGAGATACAATACATGATACTTTAACAAAAACACCACTTTCCTCAATGATAATAATAATAACAACAACGACAACCTGGTGAATCCAGAAAAACTGATACATAGGGTACACTCTGATACATGTTTTTGAGCAAGAAGGACAAGCTCCAAAAGAAATAAAGAATTTGCAAAGTTGAAATTCGAGATAGTAGCCTACTGGAGGGGATCTCAGAGCCATGAGTGAAATGTCTACACTTCTAAAAACGGACAGGAGAGTGGAGTGCCTGATAATGGGATTGAAAACATGCATCGGACCTGCAACTGCCAAGCCAGTTAACCACAAATATTACAGATGCTAAATGTGACCTCTGCCAGAATACTGAAAATAAACCAGAGTTGGGCCAGAGGGAATAAACACTCTTTTTTTTTTCTCTAGAACAATAACGCAGCTCACGTGGAAGTTAAGAAACTAGGGTCTGAACCTGAGTTCTCAGATCTTTTAAGATCTTTCTTGCAAGAAAGCTTTGTTCATGCACATCCCGTCATTTGACACAGCAATTCAACAGTACTGGCAACGGGTTTTGAGTGAAAGTGCAGTAATGTACTCTAACCTTCCTGCGGTAGCAGTACAACATGTTTGTTCTCGGGTGTGGAAGTTTGGGCAACGTTGTATTAATTAAGGAATCACAGAAGAGCTTCAGTTAAGACAGATGTAGCTGCTAATGTCGTTAAACAGATCTGAACATTTGCAGAAGGAAAACTTCAGCAGTCTTTTGTTTCTAGATACTGCTAAGTTATCTAATGTAGGTCACAGCATCCTTGATGTCTTTAATTGCAGTCTTGGAGAGAAAGCAAATGACAGTGTTTTAAACACTTGAAGTGTGATATAATGACACCCTTTTGTTATCAGTGGGGGCATCAATGAAGGCTTCCTATCATGATTCATCATTCAACAGAATACCATTATGTCTGTTCTCCAGCAAAACACTAGTACAGTCATCATTAGTCAGGACAGGGTGTGGTTAACAGTATGTGTGATGCACAGAGCTCCCGAAGAAACAGGCCTGAGATTCTGCCCAAGTTTGCTCAGTGGTATCTGTCAACATGGCACTTGGATTTCACCGGCCATATTCAGGTTCCTTTCAGCTTTCCATGTTCCAGGACAAACCAGCAACATGACTTTAGTGGTGAGGGACATCTGATGTGATGGAATAGCCCCACACAATCATGGCTTAAAAGTATACTCAGTGTTCACCAGCATTCAGGTTTTTCTGTTTGTTTGTTTTTCACTGCCAGCAATGAAATGTCAACTCTGGACCATATAGCAGTGCAATTTTTTATCACTGACTTTAACAGTACCAGAATCAGAACTGAGGAATTCACAGTAGTATTAGTTGGAATCTAGCAGGCATTTTACACTGCAGAGATCTGGTAATGCTGGCAGGTCAATGAAGGAAGAGGCAGTGGCAACAAACAACAGGCACATTTGCCTTCTGATGCAGGGCTTTCTGAGAGGCAGCCAATAATGGCTGAACTGCAGCTAGCAGTAGACAGAGCGTATAATCAGAGAAACTGGGTTCATTGAATCACTGTAAGAAGACTCTTCAGACAAGGCTACCCTTTCTCCCCCTGGATGAAAAGGAATCTGTGCTCACAGAGAAATGCTTCAGAACAGAGCCATGCCATCTGATTTGTCTTGGAGGTTCCTTCTGGGAAATTAACATATGCTGATGAGTTTGTAATATCAGTTAATTTAGTACCTTCATTGCATATGCCTTCCTGAAACTGAATAAAATATCAAAGTTTGGATTACGTATGACACACAAAGCACTACATCTTGCTCACATAAGACAAGCAGGTCTGACTAGTTCTGTCTGTCCTACCAGACAAATTATTACTCAGCCTTCTTAATTCCCAAAGACTACTGTTCCAAAAACACTAAAGGAATCCAGTCCATCTGGACCAGGCTCTGCTTTTATTGATTAATGGATTCTGAACTATATTGTAAAAATGCCAAGAACCAGATCCTCAAAGGAATTTTGGCTGCCTAACTCCAACTAATGTAAGAGATTAGTGAAGACTAAATGTTTAGCCTGTTCTTTAGCACCTAAATACCTTTGCCAAACTGGCGTTAGCTCTTGCAGTAACTTAACCATGAAGGTCTGAGCATTTTGTAGGATCAAGTTGTCTGCTCTTACATCTCCTTTTCGCATAGAATTAATAGAATAAGCAAAATGTTCTGAGAATAATAGTCCCATTTTTATTTGCAAAACTCACGTTTTTCAAAATGATGTAATTGAAGCTGCTAATACAGCTACCCCAAGCTTTCCTGAATAATCAACTGCAGTTAATCTCCTATTTTGAGACAATGAAATATACCATAAGACTGAGACCAAAACAAGAACCCCTAGCAAAACAGCTGAAAACCTGTTTGTGCCTGCTGACATTAAATCATACATCAACTTTTCAGGAATACGCAAAGTGGTTATTAAACAGTCTCTTAAACTTCCTGGTTCTACTTCCTATGGCTCTGAACCAGGATTTCTGCCCCTATTATGAGCAATGACTCCTGGAATTTTTACATATGAGTTCTAGGTTTCTATACAATGAATCAGAGCTTACAACACAGGTCATTGTAACATCATGTTGTCAGACAAGTTATTGCTCACAAGAAATATACCGCTGCTGCAAAGGAAAATTTACATGTATTAGTCAATTACTATACTATCCTTTATGCTGTTGTCATGTGCTTCTGCCAAACACACAAGAATGCATAATCCTCTGCAGCCAGCCTTCACATAGTAACTAATGTTTTTTTTTCCCCAGAAAAGCCACTTGAATTACTATAGAACACTCTCCTGTTTCTGTTGCCTATAGAAATATGTTGTACTTAAAAGAATAAAATACCAAAAATAGCAAGTATTACACTATAGAATAGTTTTGGATTTTATACAGCTGTTACTGTTCTATTCATCTTGATTGTTCCTTTTATTTATATATTGATGAGGATTAAATATTTAAACAATGTGAGAATGAGTACCTTAATTAGAGCAGCAATTAAAACAATCTTTATTATCCTGTAAGATGTAGATCACCACATTCACTTTGTGCCAATTATCAAGCAATTATTTTTAATCAGTATCATGCGGTATCCAATTTGGCACTGTGACCCAGAAGACAGGAAAAGATTGATACCACAGGCACTCTGAAAAGAATTCCCTTTGACCTCAAGAGAGTTTAATGCCTGGAGTGGTTGCTGCTGCAAAATCTTATCTTCATTTGGGAAAGAGTTTTAGAGTTTAATCCAAAGCAGCCTTCTTCCCTTCCTAAGTATGCACGCCCAGAACTTTCATGATTTTTTTATATCTTGCCTGACTGACCTTAGGATTTAACACTATCCCTTTTGCCAAAGCCTGCTTGTATCATAATTCAGTGAATCATCTGCACAGTGCCTGGGCAGCAATATTTCTTTTAGGTCACAGATTTATTTTTTTTTTCTAATGTATTAATTTCTTTATTTTTGTGCACTTAGTTGCCCCTAGGTGATGTTTTGTCCATTGCTACCTCACTGAAATCCCTAGTCAGATTTTCAATTTAATTTTTTTAGTTACTGTTGCTCTGGGCTTACGCTATCACCTGGAGTCACTGGAAATACATACCAGTAGATCTGTTTGGTACCAAATATACAAAACCTACCAGGGCTGGAGAAATTCCACTATAAATAATAACTGTCACATACTACTACGTATGTATTTTTACAGAAATAGAGCATTAACGTGCAACTTAAAAATCATTGACCAGACTATATCCTGGCAAAGTTGTATGGCTGGTAAAAACAGGCATGTCTACTTGATCACGTTTGTTTATGCAAAGGATTCTGGAAAAAGAGGAACACCTCTCCCTCTCCACCCCTCCTCCCTGCTCTCCTATTTTTTTTCATCCTAGAAACTGGCAAATATAAAAGAATCATGGGAAATATTTAGAAATACTTCTGTTTTAAGATATTTTCAAATGCATGTTACAGTCAGTTCCTGCTTAGAATTTCTTATCTTTTAGTTTCTCAGGCTTATCATCAGAGGGAACATTTACATTCAAATAACATGAAAAAATACTGGCTGCAGATTAGGGGCCAATTTCAGCCAGTGTTTCCAGGCTTAGTTACATAAACATTTTCTTCAGCAACAAAGCCGAGATAAGAAGTCCTCACCCACTCCTCTCCTTTCCAAAGGCTGTTGTCTTTGGCTGCTCCTTTCTGCTTGATGTTACACTTCACTGCCTCCTCACTCGTATTGTTACAATCGTTGCGCCATAATGATTTAAAAGCAGATTGCAAAAATAATTTGGATTTTAAAGTCCTCCTTTTGAAGCACTGGTTTTGGTTTGTTTCTTTGTTCGTTCGTTTTGCAGTGCTTTTTATTATTATTATTTTTGTAATGCAGATGATATCAGTGATCCAAATTGATCACGTATCCCACATATACACTGATACAATATGGTACCAAATACAGTGTAGTGGGAAGAAAAAGCAGCTGGGAATATGAGAAAATGGGATGAGAACTTCCTAAACTAGTCACCCACTACTGAGAATATGTTGAACTATGTGTTTCAGGCAGATCGATTTGTCACCAAGGAAGTAAGTTTAGTAACTGTGACTCACCAGTGAAGAGGTTTTCTTGCAACATTTTTTTCTATCCACTTTTCTACTGATGACTCTGAAAAGAGCTTTACCTACGGGAAAAAAACCATCAGATCTTAGGGATAACTTGCTAGAAAAAAAATAGCATTCTTTTCCCAAAGTCTTTAGTAATTTTTGTCATTCAAATAACTTCAATCCTTTTCAATCTCTGGGAGAAAAATAAAACAGGAAAAATTTAAATAACACTTTAATTTTATTTCTCTAAAATCTACAGAGTTGCCACTCCCTTTGGTGGTTTTGAGAGAGCATCAAAGCTGGTTAAATTCAAGGTGCCAGATTATAATCTACTGATGCTAAATGATCCAAGATTCATGATTCTTGCAAATCCTCTTGCTACCAGAAGATCCTTCAATAGGACTCCTAAAGGATGGACATCTGAGAATATTCCAGTAGTGTTCATTCAACCTTCAGATTCCAACAATGTTCCAGAAACAGAGGACCTGTGAGAGAAGCTGCACTCTATACTGTACAAAGTTTGGAAAGCTGCACATTCATGTATTTTTGGTCCAAATGTTACTAAAGGCTACTGAGAAGACCTTTCCTTGGCAGCTGGCACATAACGCCTGATGTGTTATCTCTTTTCTGGAATCTATTTTTCATCTGTTGACACAACATAAATAAAGGAATTTGGCAAGTACTGGCTGAGATATTTTGTGTTTGTATTTATATATTCTTTTACTTCAGTGAAAACTCGTTTTTTTTCCTAAAATCTTTGCTTGTCAATTCAGAACAGGTGCATTAGGAGAAATTGCTAACAGGGAATTTGATTTGGTAGGTGTGCTGATTCTATTAGAACTGAGTAATACCATGACACTACACTCCATAAACTCCTAGTACCACCTGCTCAAGATGAGCACAGAGAAACCAACCACTTTTCTCAAACCTGCTTGAGCCAAAGTTAAGAGTTTCATCATTACTTTGGTGACAGCAAGTTAAGCCATTTTCTTCTTTCCTTCTCTAACTCAACTTTAATTATGGACATCAACGTCTTTGTCATATGGATTTGTTTACGGAAAATGCAGCGCATTTGGCTATGACAAAACTACGTACTGGTATGAAAAACTACAAAGGCATTTCCTGGATGAGTTTCGAA
This sequence comes from Gallus gallus, assembly GCF_016699485.2. Classification (NCBI taxonomy): domain Eukaryota; kingdom Metazoa; phylum Chordata; class Aves; order Galliformes; family Phasianidae; genus Gallus; species Gallus gallus. The sequence continues at coordinate 54,291,876 of NC_052535.1, read as the reverse complement.
TGTTGGTGCTGATGGCAACTAAAAAACCAGTTGTGTCAAACCTACCAGAATAGTATCACTGCAAGCTATGTTTCAGTAAGTGCTTCTGTTAATAGAAACAAAATTCATATACCCTTCCCCCCACAGCCATAATGTATTCGGGGACTTGAAAACACGTGAGTTTTCTTGTTCTTGATATGCTGGCAAGCTCTGACATTTTAGAAGCATGAATATTAGACTTCTACTACATCCATAAATTCATAGGAAGCAAGCAAAACCAACTGCATTGGCTGACAAGTTTCCTAGCATGGATTAGTTTGGGGACCTTAACCATGTACAACGTACAACAATTAAATGGACAATGGTTAAAAGAAAAAAAAAAAGAATTCTTCAAGCCTGAAAATACAAAAGTTAAAGAAAAAAAAGCTATAGCAAGGAGCAATGCAAGCATGTTCTAGAGGAAGGAAGTTGTTTTTTATAAGCCATAATAAGCTTTTATAAACCTGCTATAGAAATACAACAACATATGCACCATGAACAAGGAACACAACTTATTTATTGTATACTTTGTAAAGACAACTTATACACACAGATTAAGGCATCTTTCTTCTTATGTGTCGCACATGATGGTAACTTCAGTTTTCTGTACATCTGTGAATCCATAGAAATAGAATGGGCTCAGGAGGCTTAAGATTTTTGGGAAGTACTGAGCATACATACATACACATGCTCATTTGATGGTTCCATCTAATTGAGATTTCTGAAATAGTCTGTCACAGCAAATCGGGCAGCTCTAATTCAACAGTCAACTGCAACAGCAGAACCCTGTTCCTCCTTCTTTCCCTCGCTCAACTACCATAGAGCTATATACATACCAGTACGTTAAATGCACCCAGAGCTGTTCTTTTTGAAACAGGCCAATTGTGTCAGAGAAGTGTGCAACTCTGGTATTCGATCTTTCAACACTGAGTGGCTTCTGCCAAACTGCCTTTTGAGATTAGGCCTTGGACCATGATAAACCCTAAAGCTGTGCTTGGAAACTCTTTGGGAGAATGTTAATTGGCAGAAATCAGGGCTGATCAATGCGTTAAGCATTCAGCAGCACAGAGGATCAACTGCCAGCGTCCAAGGAATGTTCCCTGGCTGCATCACTCTAGATGTATGTAGTCTTATTGTGCAAGGCTCACTGCAATAAACAAATCTCTCTGCCAGAAAAAAAACAACTCCTTTGCCACTAAAGAAGATTTTTTGTTAAGGCTGGAAATTCAGGGATCTTCTATTGACTTTAGTATGTTACTTCGGGAGGTGCTTATATGGCACTTCAAACGTATGAGAAGTAGGAAACCAGTTTTGGGTAAAAACAATGAATTTCAGAGATCAGGACTTTATTCATTTTTGTGGACAAAGAGATGGCTCCGAAGTGAGATAAAAACGGTTTCTTTAGTTAAAGGTCTGGAAAGATACATACAAAATAACAAACATATTTTATAAATTTCAGTGGTACTTCTAAAAATTCCCGCAGCAATGGAGCACAGCAGAAAGGATAAAAAGAAAACACATGGGCAACAGCTTTACACAAGTGTAAGCAATCACAGTATGCAAACATCTTACTATGCTTATAACGGTATGCACACCTCAACACGTGACACTCATACTTGCTTCCAAACGGGAAGGGAACGGAATGGTGCGATGAAAGGGTAGAAATGTAGTAGGGGGTAAATACATATTTTAAAAGGTCTTTGTTCCCAAACTGGCTTCATTTGTCTTTACATTAAGCTGCTCGTTATAGCAGTTTAGAAGGGACTACAAATTCATTTCAATGTTTTAACCAATAATATGGTGAACAGAGGAAACAGATCTGCTATTTCTCAACCTATCCAAAATATTGTCTGATCAAACTGTGTAAAAATGAAGTAAAAGATGTATACCTCTGACCAGCTCCGTGAATATAAGCCTTTTTAAAAACACATACACTTGAAAACTCTCTATGGTATGAAAAGCACGGCCTGTTCATGGCAAGTTCGTGGCCTGTGCTGTCAGCAATGCTGGTGACTAATTGGTACCAGCAATAACTATCATGAGAGGGAGTCTGTATTTTAATCCTATACAGTTACGGTTGGAAAGTATACTCACTGATATAATGGCATTCCTATTTCTGACTTAAAAAATAATAAATCCATATTTCATTTTATGTAGCTAAATTACCCTCACATGCAAATCGTAGGCAGCAGCTAAATCAATTTTGGAAGTACTGCATGCAATAGGTGATCTGAGATTTATTCCCGAATCCAGAGGGCCACAGTCTCTCTGCTCAGTCTCTCCATTTCTGCTTTGAGGTATAAGGTATGTTCTGCATGACTAATTCTCATGTAATGACAGATGACAAGTCAATACCAAGAAACAAACAATTCATGCTAAGTTATATGGTTAGCCTGCCTCTAAAAACATGTTGTTTATGCCTAATCTTGTACTTCGGATGCAAAATTTCTTACAGGCACAAATATTCTTAGCAGTTTTAAATGACAGCATGCCATCCCATATAAATCTGCACAAATGCTAACTGTGGAAATAAAGAAATAATCTGTTGTCTCCAAGTTTTGTAGTGTTTTAATTAGTTTAATAGGCTTTGCTTCGACCACAGCCAGGAAAACAACACTACCAGTAGAATTCTGACCTCAGTGAAATCAAACAAGGTGTTCTGGCTCTGACTTCTGTGGAGGCAGAATTTCACCATTCACTGCACTCACTGAATTTCAAATCTTTATTTGTAATTGAAATTAACGTCACCATCTTAAGCTATTATGTGTCCAGCAGCAGAATGGATGTTTAGATTATAGAGCTGAGGCTGACCACATGTGCAGTTGCTTTTGCATGGTACATATGACAAAATACAACAACTCCAATCTCCACTGCCTCAGAAATACTCTGGGATACTTGACAAAACTGTGGGGGAAAAAAAATGAGCCTCTGTGTACACACAGCTCAGTTTTATTTATTTTCAGACTGAAGATGAATAACCTGGAAGCTAAGGCCCTCTACTACAGCTCTTAGATGGCCTAACGAGTGCAAAGTATTTTGGACTGTCTCTAAGACTGTAGGAAATACAGTAAGAAAGTGAAGCATAAAATCCTACACGTTGGATTAGAATTTTATAATCCTTAATGGAAAAATCATTAGCAGTCTAGACAGAAGTACCAGAAAACGCCTATACAGCTGACAGTCATTCAGTGCTCGCCCCTTTGTGATTCCCAGAGGCTACAGATTTTTCAAAAACAAATGAAGTACTCTGAATTATTTACAAATAATATGTTTGCCACAGAGCTATTATGTAACTGGGCGGGAGAAGATAGACGATAATAAATTAAATAGTTTACTAAAATAGAATGGGCACGCTGATGCAGTTCAATAAAAAAAAATATACTGAACGTAAAATACTCTTATTAAAAGGAAATTAACAAAAAGCAAGCGGAGAAAGTAGAATTATTTCAAGGAAATACTTTATTTTAAACAACCCACAAGCTGATTGTTCAGACTAAGCACAAACTAATAAGAGTTTTAAACCTTCCCTCCAAAAAAGTCAGCATGGCAGAACAGAGGAGCCTCAGAAAACAAAAAGACAAAGAAAAGTTATCTGCAAGGAAACAGCAATTACACTGTCTAAAAACAAATCAAGGAAGTCCCAACAAAGGTCTCTACGAATCGTATAGAGGAGATGAGGAGGGGACAAAATGATACATGATACATGAATATATACTTCTTCAAGAAATGCCTATTTGTGGAACTTGGTGCTGTATGATGTTGTGGGGTCAAGAAATATCAGTAACTTCAAACCAGGATTAAACCAACGTCCATTACAGGCAATGGTACCAATGTGATCGGAATTTGGGTTTATTGCTGGTGTGAGAAAGATCACCCTATACTTATCCAATTTATTTACAAGTATATATATATATATATATAAGTATTTAAGTATCTCCTGCCGGGCACTCTGAAAGATCAGTAATAAGATCTGGTAGTCCCATCAGAATCAGGTGTTAATGCACAATGAGGATTCTAGCAAGCACTGTTAGCACAGAGGTTTATTAGTTTACAGTAAAATATCCATTACGGGAGAATTAAGAGGAAAGTCAGGGTCCACATGTGAATGAGAGCACTTCAAATGTCAGTCAGAACCACCCACGCGGTGTCTGTGCAGCGCAGGAACACAGCAGCCTGACATCACTCTGCCTTTGGCAGCACTCCCAACCCCATGCAGTCAGACCTCACCCTACTGCGCCACGCTCACCGCGTCCCACACGGCAGGAACACCTCAACCCACTGCCTACAGAAGGCATTGCTGCTAAGTGATCATTAGGGTTCAAAGCTTAAGGAAAATGATAAAAGTGAAAGGAAAAGTTGTCTTTACTGATTAAAACACGAGTCTCGGGGAAAAAAAAATCTGTAAAATCCAAACTTTGTATCACATCTGGTTTTGGACAGAATACGTCATTTGTTCCTCAGCTTTCAATTAATAAAATAGAAATACTAATGCAGATGATAAAAGCTGTTTGTGTTTAAAACAAGAAATGTCATGGTAAAAAAAAAAAAAAAAAGAAGCAAAACTCAGGTTTACACAGACACATACACAGTTCTCCAGGTGCACTAGGAATACCACAACCATTTTAGGTAGAATAACATTCTGCTTTTATTTTACTTGAAATAAAAGACTCAATTCTACACTGAACATATTTTGACCGACAGAAGTACCAACAAAGTAGTATTTGGAAATGTTTTTAAGCAGAAAGATGTAGTTCTTAATAAGTGCAAATAGCTTCTTTCTTACACTATGTTTGGCTGTATGTATGAACTACGTTCAGGATGAATTAACCCATATTTTGCTTTCAGGGGGAAATTGTATTTCCTTTGAACAGACTATTCATCCAAAACACCTGGTGCAGCCCGACTGCACAGGGACTTTGTGAGACAAAGCTCAGCAATACTTGTAAGAGGCACGGGATTTTTAAATGATTCTAAGAGTAAAATTACGTCTCAATATTGTGAGCCAACTGCTCTTTCAGAAGCAAATGGAGATTAAAATATCCGATGGAGTTTGTAAAGGGAACAGCCTGAACTTTGCCAGCTCAGAGCGGGCTGTACTCATTAATGCAGGAATGCCTTCAGGCTGCTTTGTGTGGAAGGTGTAACTCAGAACTGGATTTCTCCGGAGTTGTGATGGACAAGCGGACACTCACCCCCCTGTCCCCGACACACACAGTGAAAAGAAGAGAAAAAAAAGTAAGAGAAAAAGCACAAAACCATCCAATCTCTCTCCTGCTCTCATAAGGACAGCACCCTTCTGCAAGAAAACAAATCCTATTTCTCTGAGACAGGAAGAAGAAGAGAACAGAGAAGGGTTTAAAGGGACAGCGTAGGGAATGAGATCCCATATGGCATACAGAGAAGCAGGCTAAGAATTCCCACTGGAGGAAGGCATTCAGCAGTTTAGAGGGTATCACTGTGTTTCCTCTTCCATTGCATAGTTCTTCTATAGCAACAAATTACTCAATCTAGGCAAAACATTAACTTTAAACAGTAGCTTCTACAGTCATTACAGTCAAGATTACTGAAGGATGACTATGCAAGATAACTACAAATAACTATAAAGAAACATTTGAGACGTGACTGGCTCTTCCTAGGCTGACCTACCATACTTCAAGAGCCCAAGTAAGACTTAATTTTGGCAGTTAAATCCTAGAGATATGTCATTCCTCAAGTTCTTAATGAGAACATTTTGCCTATTTGCTGGCAAGGAAAAAAAATAAGAACACGCTGTTCACAGAGGAAGAAGAGCAGGCTGACCAGTTACAGCAAGCACTACTGAACTGAAATGGAATTCACTCATTTTCTGGCAGGGCTTTGCTGCAATATAAATACATTTCATTAATGCACAGTCGCTGAAGAGAAAGTGATACTACATAGAGTTCGAAGTAAAAAAAATAGGTCTCCATGTGTTTCATGACACTATCATTCACTCAGACATATTCAGCTTATGAAATAGGCTCAAAACTGACACTGAGGAGATCAGAAGGATCCGTGGCAAGGAAGCAGTACGGCAGACCTGCAACACTGCAGTTCTCCTGAGACGAATACATGAGCATTAGTATTTGCCCCAGCCCTGCTGTCTTGCCCTTCTAAGCAGCAAAAAAAAGTCACTAGCAGCACACTGTTCAGCACAGTGCTCACAACTATCACCTTTACTATAGCAAAGAAACCTAACAGTTCTCCATACCACACACATTAGCTGATTTAGCCTGCTTGCAGCTAATGTACACAAGACACTTCAAGCCTGAGTGTGCTCTACCTACAGCTTAATGAAACAAACCTCATGCTATTATATGCCCCCTGCACATTACAGATCATCGCAGCATACAGTACTTTCTCTCAGCAGTTTTTAGAGGCTTGAACAGTTGAAAAAATTCCTGTTTTCCAATCAAAACTTATTCCTAGCCAATTTATGTTAATTTCCAACCATACAAGCCTCCTTTCTTTCCAGATTTACTTCAACTGTCCAAAGACAGTAAGGTCATTTAGGCCTCACATGGCTGAATGAAGCAATAGTAGTACTTCTAGTCTATTGTCCACGCCTCTCTTTTAATGGGGCTTTTTATTTCCTTGCAACTCTCTGAACTCCAATGTTGTGAATGTAGATTTCCAGGTCCATTCTCAGTTGTAGAGATCAAGTTTCACCAGTCACATGCACAGCGAGTGGCATCAGTGCTTCCTTATCTGTACAAGAAATACACGGCTGAATTTACCCATGACTGAGTTCACCTTTTCCACAGCAACACCAAACTGGCACCTCACAGCCACCCTCTCATCGGTTTGCACAGTCAGTGCTTTCAAATTCCCTCATTTTCCATCCGACAAGCTCTAAGCTTATATTAGAGCACCTTTGCTATTAGTCCCTAAGCACATGACTGTGTACTCGCTATTATTTTATCCTGTTTTGTTTCTCTGCACCTCAAGGTCATCCAGCTATTCCAGTAGCACACCACCCTACAGGGAATGTTTCCCAAGTTTGTGATCTCAATAATTACATTAGCAACTTCTATTTTTTTTGCCAAGACCACTAATGAAAATATGAAACACCACGAGCTTCAATATCAGCCTTTGGACAGAGCTCTAATAACTCCCCTCTACCGTTCAGTGTAACACCCTCACTTCTCAGGCATTTTGTTGCCCATTTGACAATTCATCTACTTAACTCCCTCTGCTTCAGTTTAACTATTTCATTTACCTAGAAAAGCTGTATTACAGTATTACATAAAGAAAGCAGGCAAATCTGGTGTGATCCACCTAAATAGAAAAGATGTTTTAACCTATTTACTTCCATTTTCATTTTTTTTACCCCTTGAGAATTTGCTTTAAAAAAAAACAAAGTACAAATCAGTACTAGCTGAAACTCAAACCGCCTGTCCTCTATAAAGAACCAATCTGACTTACAATCCATGTCCTATCTATGCAATGTCCACGTGACAGATAACTATTCAGGGTTAAGGTGATCATTTCAGCACCAGGCCTCACCAAGGAAATCATTCCTTTTGGCTCCAAGACCTGCAAGTTCCTACTATTCCCTTGCTTCTCCAGAAAAGAGTAGTAACACGCTAGCTCTGGGATGAGAACTAAGTACGGACTTCTCAGCACTATAACATCTACAAACACATCATTTCTGAATACCAGGCTGCAAATTCTGTTCAGTTTCCCACAGAGGATAAAGTCACTTTGAAATTCTTACCAACATTTCTGCATTCTGTTATCTGAGGTACCGCACTTATTTTAAACTCTAGTGAGAAAACATGCTTTGTAATGTTAACCACAACCACTATATTACTCAATTTTATATTTATTAAATATCAGGTTTTTTTTTTTTTTTTTTTTACTTAATTTCTGTTGGTTTTCACCCAGAAAGCTCCAGTTTGCCAGACAGATGGCCTGTGTGAGTCCAAGGAATGAGATATTCAAGTGAATAACTCTCTCATTCTTTCCTCTTCCTGTTACAGATGCATCCATTCTCATTGGCTTATATCCTAGAAGAAAACAATGAACCAGACATGCAAACTTAAAAGGATTGTGCAAGACTCATGTGAGACAAAGACTGTCATTAAAACTTTGTTTGCTATAGCAGTCAGATGAGGATACAGTTTCATAAAAAGGGTCTGATATGTACAGCATGCATAGAAGGTTCTCCTACTGTTGCTGTTCAAGGATTTTAAACGTAACAGCTCAAAACAGGAGAGGATTTTCATTGTACTGTCATTCCAGAAAGGTAGATTATTGGACTGGAAACTGGATTATCAAAGAAAAAAAATTATTCATTTGCAAGATTTATGCAATCCCCACTCTTTCCCTCATTCCTAAAGAATGAACATAATCGTGCACACACAGATCTTGTTCCATGCATATCATCATCAATAGGTCTGGAGGAGAATGGAAACCAATGTTTTTTCCACTCTCAGTGTGAAACTCTGGATGACTTCAGAGTGAAATTGCTTCTGGCAGTCTATTGAACGTTTTAGCACTTGAAAAACTACTGCGAATGGTCAGGATAACATACAGTGTGTAACAGCAAAATACACTGTGTTTGCTCCTGCACCTAATAGAGGAGAACTTAAAAGTTATCGTGTTTATGCCCTACGAAAGTGTGTCTACTGCTAGTTCAAGAAGTGGTCAAACATTTCCTTTCATTCATGTCTTCTAACATCCTTATATTTTCTACCCTTGTTTCTGCTGATATTAACCCTTGTTTCATTATTCTTTTTCACTTTTACTTTTGTTGTCAACATTTCATATTTTCCTCTGATAGCCTTTTTCTTCAATTATACTTCTGCTCACTCTGTCCTTAACTCTGCAGGTTTTGCCCTTACCTAGCTTTCTCATGAATGCGTGGAGCAGGGCTGCAGCACATCCATAAGCAGAAATACAATCAGAAAGGTTAGTAAAATGCTTTTTAAAAATAGCAATCCAGAGAGGCCAAAAAAAGGAGTGAGAAACCAGCTGGCTGAGCATCACCTGTCTGCTTGAGAGAGTCTTTAAAGAAATGCTCCACTAGTCCGTCTGGAAGAAGAAAATGGATGTGAATGTGTGTATAAATTTTAGCCTTTATACAGGATGTGGGAACAAGAAGAGAGCAATCAGATGACTACATTTCATGTGACTGCTTGCTGCAAGCTACATAAAGGAAAACTTTGCTAGAGTACGTTTAAAAGAAAAGGTTGTGGGTACATGTGCTCATGGTAAGGGAAACACAAGGAATACACCTAGGTAAAGTGACCCACAAAAGAACATGTCCTCAATTTCCTGAAAACTTAAGAGAGATTTTTTACTTGCTCTACTTTTGCATTTGATCTTTTTGTCATAATACTGCTAAGCAAAACAAACTAGAGAACAGGTCTTGGACAAAAATGTTAAGATGTCCTTTCAGCATCCCTAGAAAATGCACGATTATGATGTTTTAAGTAACAAAAATACTTTTTTCTTTTTTTCCTCTGGTTACTTTACTCCCTTATAACTCTTCTTCCTACCAACCTGCTTTTCTTATTGCAGTGAACTCTCGCAGTATTATAAAGTCTTCAAATATTTAAGGTTTTTTCTCATTCCTTGGCGAAAAGTATAGACTTGATCTGATAATACCCCAGAAGCTTAGAGAAAATAGGAAATTAGGCATTCATAAGTAGTCCAGCAATACAGCATCTTAAGTAACCTTTATCTTAATCAAACATTATCCTGCTACTGCCTGTGCAGAATAGGGCACAGTTTCGCTGACCCCTTTCTTATTGCAGGTTCCTCCAGAAGAATGATATTCGCCATTCTTCTTCTGCACAGTTGCACAGCCTCAGACAGTCACTTTAAGTACTCGGTCATTACTTACAAAAATACAATGGCAATTCCCAGCCATTGGAATTAAATGTATTTTTAAATTAAAGCGTCTCCGAGTACTTGAGCACATAAAATTCTTTGACAGTCCGGTTAAACAGACTGGACCATATTAGGCAATATAATGTGTAATGGTGAATTATATTGGTCCAGAAGAGCAATAGTAACAATAACAAATACATGAGCTACTCAATAAAATATACTTAACTCACTTTTTAAAAACAACAAATTCAGTCTTCTACTCCCTCAAGGAAAGTTAAAGCAGATATAATTCCTTTATAAATTATCAGAAGAGGATAGTAACTGTTTGAAAAGATTGTTGTAAAGATGTTCCAAGTGTTAAGAAGAAATACAAAAGCAAATTGAGAACGAGTGTTCTGGGACAGCCACAGATCTGAAAATGTTCATAGAAACAATGCATATTCAAAATACATTACTCAAAAAAGTTATTTCAGATGAAAGAATCTGAATTTATTTACAGATCGGCCAGCAGCAACAGCACTATAGATCGCAATGTAAAAATGTAATACATGACTAAACCTTGTCACATGCAGCTGTGAAACACATTTCCATCTCATTCATCAGTGAAAAAGAAGTACGGTGCCTGCAGTTTTGAGAAAAAGTTATTAACGCAACTACTTTAAAGCCTTTGGATGCCTCCTAACTATACTAAACTTTTTCTTTCAGTGTCAAATTCCCCTACGTATATTTTGCCCTGGTTTGGAGATGCACATAGCCAAGCCCTTGGATGAACTGAAGGATCTGGACAGGGTCCATCTGTCACTCTCTACCGCACCCCCATAGTCATCCACTCCAGCCTTTCTTCCTTTGAAAATCTTAATATTTGTCAGTCAGCCTGGAGCCAAACTGAATGGCTGGATTTCTAAGTAGAACACTGAATACCTATTTTACTCTATTCTGGACCCCCTTCCTCTAAGCATAACACTTTTTTTTAACTCTCCAGTCAATTCTCCGGTTTTACAACCTATGTTGTTAATACTATCAAACTTCACATAAACATCAGAACTAAAAACATGTAAATATTCTTCTGCATCCCTGCATCATGAGTAGCACATATCCTGTTCTGACAACTCCAAGAGGAAATAATTTGCCCTTGCAGCATTGTTTTGCATTTGCATCACTTACTCTAATTTTAAAATTCTTCTTTTAGTTCATGCAGGGCTTCCTGTGCCACACCTGCATCATTATCCATCTGAACTGCATGGGAGACTCTATTAAGATTCCCTGGTAGAAAACCTTAAAATATACCATAATTAAAGCTCACAGACTACATTTCCTCGGAAAAAAAAAAAAAAAAAAAAGAACAGAAGAAACCAGCATATGTCCAAAGGGACTTCAAAATAGATCAGCAAGGAAAAACAAATCTGTGCTGAGGAAAGGGCAAAGGCAAACAAGAAAGCAGCATATGTGAAGAAGCAAAAATATCAAAATGAAGTCATAATCACAGTGAAGTCATAATCCTACTTTGGGATTCACAGATGCCTCTGCATGACTGCCTTTTCAAAGAAGTAATGCAGGGCTCAAGGGCTAAACTGACACTAACCAAGATGATATGTAGAAGGCTTTTTATAAGTGTACCTTAATAAAGTGTTCCAACATGAAATTGGACTTTTTGACAGTAATGCTAACACGCTGACTTTAACATGTCTTCACTTCAAAATTTCTATCAAAAAACTAGGAAGTCAAATACCTACCAATAAGCAGCTAATAAAGTACTACATAAACTACATATGAACATGGGGCCTATGCCAAAATACTGGATGAACCTGAGGACAACGGGAGAATCAGATTATCTACTCCCTTCAAAAACCACAACATTCAGGAAATGTACTGTATTATTTTCTGTCAAAAATGTATACACTCTTAAACAGATACTTTATACATGCCAATTACTGTCCAAAACATCTGAAAGCCACAAGAAATAGATTTATATTAATCTTGTATTAAAGCTCCTCCATTTGAGAATATGACTATTCAAATCACTGAGAAGTGTGGAGATGGGTATAAAGTCTGGACAGTTTAACTGAAATTCTTCTCAAAGCATCATGGGGTTTTTTTTTTGTTTGTTTGTTTGTTTTTTTGAAGTAACAAGTTGGATGCTTGATGATAAACGTTGGAGAGTGACACTGAGGAAATTGCCTTTACCAGCAAGCCGCAGAATGGACAAGCAGCAGAATGGAAGAGACATCAGCAAAACCAGGCTGATCAAAAGGTATTAAATTTGAATTTTATGAATGCGGATAAAAGTTAACTAAAGTGTGATAGCTCCATAAGGCAGGGAGGTATCTGACACAGGGCCTTGAGTCCCACACAGTATTTTAAGAGTGAACCATTCCAATCTGGAGATCTAACAGCGAGGGCAGTAAACTTTACAAGACAAGGACTACATGGCAGAAGACTTCATAGTGAAAGCGACCATGCGTTCTGTCACATAAGCACTCTTCAAACCCTGAAAAACCATTAAAAAAAAAGGCAACTGGAAAAGTGGGAATGTAAGAAGTTGTGTGCTAAAGACTGACCCTGGGCATGGCAACAGTTAAAGTACCATTACCAGTGGCGAAGTGAAACACGCTAATGAAATCCACACATTTAACCAGGTTGATGACAGTAACAGCAAACCACTAAAGGCACTCGAACAACTAGAAATGCAAGTGTTCATGAACAAGTAATTCCTTTTGCAAATAACAAAAGGAAGCACCCCTCCCTCCCCGAAATAATACGGCAGATAAAATAACAGGAACGCGACTTTGGGGCAGTGACCCGAGGGCAGCTCTTTAGGTGATACCGCACTGGGTCCGAGAGAGCAACGTGGCACTGAGATGCACTGCAGCTTTGGGATGTTATGTGCTCGGGGTCGGCGTGCACAGCCGCCCTCACCCCAGCAGCAGCCCTGAGCCTGCGTTACCTCATAGGCACCTTCAGCAGAGCCCACGTGTGCGGACAGATATCCTGCAAGGAGCGCTGCGGAACAATTGCTGGAAAAGCAACCGCTGCCCCGTTCTTTTTAACAGGTTATTAACACGAAAAACCGGTGGTTTGGAACAGCCCCAACGCAGGCTTCCTGTACGGCTCCGAGAGCCGCTCCCTCACATTTACCTGGGGCACGGCCGCGCTGCTTCTACACACGGGATAACCGCGCCCTTCGCACGCAGGCGATGTGCTGAGAACGGTACTAAGAGAGGGGGTAAAGAAGGGGTGCTGCAGCCCCTCAGCTTGACACTGCCCCCGGCCGCCCAGCCACGGCGGGCCGCCCGGCAGCCTCAGCCCGATCTCCGCTCGCCTCAGCGCGCGGAAGCGCTCGGGGCCGGCCTGCGCGCCCACCTCGTGCTCGCAGGCGGGAAGCGGGAAGCGGGAAGCGCGAGGCGCGTCACACGGCCCCACGAGCCCCCGCCGACGCGAAGGGTGCGGGCAGCACCGCGCCTACTGCGCATGCGCCCTTCGCGCGGCACAGCCGACTGAGACATCGCGCCGGGTCCCGTCACCGCCCGGCCTTTCCGATCACCGCCGGGCGCTGCCCGCTCCCTTTCTCCCGCCTCCCTCTTCCTGGCGCCGGGCACGCGCGGTGAGATCCTGTCTGCCCCGGCGCCGTTCCACTGCGCATGCGCGCTGCCGAGCTGGGCGGAGGCGGCACCCGAGGCGGGATGGCGCACGCGCACGCGCCGCCCCAGAGGGCGAGACGCGGGGAGGCGGAGGAGGAGACGGCTGCGGCGAGGGGGGAGGAAAAGTTGCCGTGAGGGCGGGGCCGCGGCTGGAGTCTCCGCCGGGAGGGGGCGAGAGAGGAGCCGCGAGCGGGCGCCGCCGGAGACGAGAGGTGAGGTGGGGTGTCCCGGCGGATCCGAGCTGAGGAGGGGGTAGGAGGACCACCCCTCCCGCCCCCCTAGCCGAGATGGGACGGGGTGTGTGGGAGCTACTTCGCCTGAGGGCAGCGGGCGGGGGGGCGGCCGCGGGTCCCGTCCCGCGCGGAGGCGTTGGGGTGGGGGTAACCGCCGTCTCCTCGGTGCGCGGTGCGGCGCCGCGGCTGAACGCCTCCCGGGGCCGCCGTGGTGCCGCGCGGAGCGGCCGGCATTGTCCCCGCTCCGCGGGTTGTGTAAGCGGCGGTAGGCCGGCACGGCACGGCACGGCACGGCGCGGCGCGGCTCGGCTCGGCTCGGAGGAGCGCGCGGACTGCGTGCGGGACGGGGCGAGCCCGGGGGTTGTCTCGCTGAGGGCCAGAAGTTAATGTTTAACGCGGTAGTCACATGCCCGTCAGCGAGCTCTGCTGGAGTGTTTTCGGAGTGTTTAGAACAGGAAATGCCAGTGCAGGTAGCGTGGAGCTCGGTGAAATTTAATCGGTTCCCAGCGTTTGCAGTCGCACGAGTAGCGCTCCGGGTGCAGGTGGGGGGGTGGCTGCATGCAAACCGCTCAGCATCCGGCGCTCCGTCTGTCCCTTGCTTTGATTTTCAATGCAAATATGTTAAAAGAAGCTTTCTGGAGGTAATGCGTCTTGTTTTCTTAGCACGCGTTTTTCTCTTCCCAAAGTAAGTGTGGTTTTTACGTACATCCTTTTAATGCTTTGTTTCACACGTGTTTTGCTTTGGAGTTTTGGGATTATTTTAAGAGCAAAAATTCTATGGAGTGAATGGCATTGTGTCTGATGGCGTGCAGCCCATTCCCCTGTTGTCCCTATGCTGTCCTGTTGTGAAGTGGTAGCTTTGGCTATCGAAACAGTGAGAGTTTGTTATTATCTGAACGCATGTTAAGAGCTAGTGATGTGCTGCAGTGTAAGACATAGTTACTGTTTGTCAGGATTTGTAATATCAAGTTACTTCTCTAAAAAGTTTTCCCCCTGGACCAGTGAGATGTTGACAGCAAAAACAGTGAAAATGTACTCGATTTTTCTATCAAAACTTGATAGTGCAAAATCTTTGTCCAGTCATAAAGGATGCGTGGTGTACAGCAGGCAGAATTGTTTGGCTGTGGGCTCCGTGAGGCTTCAGGGTCAATGTTAGTGCTGTCATGCTTCAGTTACGTTGCTTTCCAAGGTCTTGATTGCAACACTTGTGTAGTCTTTCCTCAGCTCCTGGTGCTGCATGCAGTGAGAAAGCTTTGTCACTTGAGGGGCATAGCAACAGAAGCGAAACCTGTTCAAAAACTTCTTCAGAAATGCTTTTTTGGCTTAAGTGGAAGCAAGCTGGATTTTGGCAGAGCACGGTGAAACGCTGACGTGCTGAAGCTGTACCAAGGTTATGGACTTGTTGGAGTTGGAGCTGTGTGGACTGAGGAAAAAAGGTTGTAGAAAGAAAGCGATGGGGGAAGAACTAAAAACTTGGTGTTTTTCACATCTGTTAATTATCAAACATTCCAGAGAACAAAACACTTCATAAATGGCTGAGAAGATGGAGAAACAAAATTCTCTGTAGTTTGCTGTTGTTGTTTTTAAACATATGTCTCCGTGTTCGTGAGCTGTCAGTGAGGGTGGTCAGGAATAGCACTTGTGAGATTTCATCGCATTCAGACTGGTTTGAGATCTTGATGGGTCTCGTATTTAACATGTGCTGATACTTGAATTCAGCAGGGAGAAATGCTCATATGAGAAAACTCAAAGATAACTTGGTGCTTTAGGGCATTTGAGCTCCACATTTTTTATAGCCAAGAGACACTCTGCTGCCTTCTCTGCAGCTTCTGTCCTACTTCTCCATCTGCATTCATTAGTGTGAGTTTCTATGCATGATGATTCACTGTAAGTACTGGCTCGTGTCATGTCTTGGGAATTTGTCTTTAAGGTCTTTACTCAGAGTTGCCATTGTGGCTATTTCTAAAGTTGGTTCCTAGTTGCAGCAGTTGAGAGACGCTGCTGTGAACCTGTTGTTTGCTTTTAGATGCAAACAGGAAAGTTTTCATTGGAACAGTTTAAAGAAAAAATGGTGTGCTTTTACAGAAGCCATCTGTGATAGCATCTACACTTCTGATTCTCCCATCCTGAAAGGATGTGAATAAAAATGACATCACAGAGCAGTGATTTAGCTTTTTAGGGACTGCTAAATGAATGTGGGCAAGGAAAGAGACAATGGAAATATTTAAAATAGAAGAAAAGTTTGGTTTTAAGGTTTTCAGACATTGGGTGGAAGTATTTTGAGAGAGGAAACTGTGAAATAGCACTTTTTTTTTTGTCTCTTGGGGATTTTCTGTTGAAGAGTAGAAAGAATGTGTCAGAGCAGTAGTACTGCCTGGTGTTCTTGCCGTTACCCCATGAAATCAGGGCTAATTGTCACAGCCGGAGATGTGCATTAATTGGTTTTAGTAATGTTCTTGTTGCAAATCATGTCTTGTAAGTGTGTGCTGTTATTAATTAGAGGTTTTTTGCTCTATCTGATGTTTCAAATACCGAAAGCACAAATTTTTATAAGCATATTATTTGATGGCTTTTGAAGACAAACAAAAACTAAGGACTACTAGGAGCATTAGATGTGTATTACAACAAGTGAGATCTATTGTCAGATACAGTACAAGACAGTAGTAAAGATGGGGACTAATTAGTACAGTGACCAAAGCATTGAGTCAGTTATATTTATAGTGGCTTTTTCACAGTATAAATAAAGATTTTTTGATCTGTTGATGAAATTCGGTGATTTAAAATGTCAAGCTTTAAACTGACAAAAGCGTTCACATTTTCATGGTCATAAGGTGTTGGATTTTTGATGAATTTCATCCTAATGGGGCGTTGAGGTCTCAACAGTGGTAGCTCAGTGTAGAAGTCTAGCAGTTTTCCATAGTGCATTTTCTCCTTCCACGTACATTTAGTTTCTCTTCCTTCCAAACGTATCTAGAATTCCTAAGTTATAACGAATTATCAGTTAAGAAATTGATTTACCAGAGTCATCAAATCACCGAGTAGGTTGCCAAGCTGAGCACAGAGGTGTGAGCTGCCAGCTGAAGTGCAAAACAGTATTGCTTAAAAGTAACCTGACTGTTGGGCACTGAAGCGGTTTGTCACTATTCATCTATGCAGCGTACTGGAATGCATTGCAGAATGAGACTGAGGTGTAAGTGATGATTCTTCAGCCAAATTTCAGACACAGTCAACAGCTTTTGAACCCATTGGCAGGTTTCTACCCAATTTAATTGAAGTTACAGAAGTCCTAACAATGATTATACACTTACAGAGTGCATGAAAATAGGCAGCTGGCTGGAAAAGAGAGACCTTGTAAGAAGATGCAAGGAGCAGAGTTGGTATATACCTCAGCTAGGACTTGGAGGACTCAGTGACCCGTGAGACATAAGTGTGTAAGGAGTCAAGCACTCATAGTTCCAGTGTTCACAGAACCAACTGTTTATCTCCTCAGTTTTAACTGAGTGCACTCCAAAGACGTCTAAGCTCAAATGTGCTTGTAGAAAGTAGTTGATGTAAAGTAGTAACTATGCCTTTTTCTGTGCTAATTTAGCAGTGTTAATTTTATATCAAACAGACCGTGCAAGCCACAGTTATTAACTCCCAGGGTATACGTATGAAACTGGTGAAAATGTGCATTTTTGCAGATCAGTGCATTTCTTGTTCTGGAAGCTGTAAGTGCCAGAAATCTGTGGCAGGTGTGTATTCTGTTCTGTACGCCTGCACACCTCATCAGTGGTAGCTGAATGCCTGATGGGGAACGGTGATGACTGAGAAGCTGTTGCTAAAACCTGAGCAAGGTGGAAGAAGTTAGGCTGATTAAATAGCTGTTGCTTTAAAAGTTGATGGTTTTTTTTTCTTTGGTTGGTCATCCAAAATTTGTCCCTTGAGTCTGAAAGGCAAGAATATTTCTTTGATTCCCAGATGATAAAAGTCTTCCATAGCATGTTAATTAACATCATGTGAAACATCTGCTTTGCTGAAAGGCTGTGCTTCTCGAAGACTCTACAGTTTGGATGAGCTACGATCAATCCTCAGTCACCCACACCTTTGTCAAGCCAAGAACTTACTAGCCACTGAAATTTAAAAGTCCTTTATAAATGCTTCAGGGCAATGCTGGCTTACTGTGGATATGTAGGAACAGTATTCAGCTCCTAATTACAGTCCTGGAGAAGGCTGAATTTAGGTCAAGTGAGTCAGTGGTCTTGAGTTGATCAGCAGCATTGCTTCTCAGGTGTTTGGAATGGCCTCCATTGAGGGTAGGGAATAATATGCTTAGTGAATGGTCCAAATCAGGCAAAGTTTGCTGTGATTAAAGATCAGTGCCAGCATCTTCCACAGTAGCTTTCTTTGATCTTGGCTATTTTTTTCTGAGAAGAAAAACAAAACAAAACAAAAAAAACCCAACAAAAACCTTGAATACATGATGTAAATTTCTCAACATGATGGTACTGTAAACTTTCCTCTCCTTAGGGAGAGGCGGAGGCTGCAAAAGTAAATGTGTGACAAATGTTAATCACATGGCTCATAGCACTGTTGGAAGGCTCTTCTGCAATACCCCTCTTGCTAGTGAATAAGAAGTGATGCAACACAATGTTTGATGTAGATTATTAGTGGAGAGAGGAAGATTAGTGGGATTTCCCACCCCAAACTAGGACTGAACGATCTCAATGGCCAGAGAACTGTGTTGAGTAGAATTATTACGCAGCTCTTTTCTGTTCCTTGGTTTAAGTCTGACCCTTCTGGAGGAGAAAGACTAGTTAATAAAACAAAGGGACTACAGTGCCAGTTTTGCATAATTTCTAGCTTAGTATGATTGAAGAGAGCTTTTAAATGGAAGAGCTATCTGGTGTGTCCTTTTTAGTGTAGTTTTTTTTTAAATTGTTGCATTTTTGAGTTGTTTGGGATGGGTCGCTTAGTTTGACGCATGTGGTTTAAAGAATGCAGTTAGAGAGAGTAATTTTAGAAGGTTGTATAAGGATAACTTTGAAGTAGTCGCTCCTCATTTTCCCAGTGTTGCATTTAAGTTGAAGTGCACCTGGAAAGGTGCACTGATGTGGCAGGGTTGTTGAAAGAGGTTATATGGCTGTAAAACAGCAGCCTTCTGGAAAATGAATGGAAAATTACACAATAAATGTATTCTGCAATATATTGTTTTATTTATAAACCTATTTGTGTGTATCTACCCGGTGTGATAGTTGGTAAAACTTTGTATTCGCAGCTCTGTGGATGTGAAATGAAACAGCATGTACCTTCATGTGATGTGATGCTGACGTAGGGCTAACAGAACCTTTTCCAGGAAATTCTCACAGTGAACCATAAATTTTCTCTAACCGACCCGAACAGCCCAATGCTTTGTGCATGGAAGTTATACATTACAGTAGGGTGGGAATGAAATGGAAAACAAAGTGACTTTACAGAAGTTCTTGTCTTAAACTGTTTTGATAGAGTTCTATTCACAAATAACATGAAATAACACGATAACTCTCAATCTGCCTAGCAGTTAAAATATACAGGCTAGGCAGATTGAGAGTTACCGTGTTCTATTCCCTCAGCCCCATATCCACGTGTAAGTCTTTTGCTCTAAAATATGGGGAAGTGGTACTTGAAAGCATGATAAGGAAGCAACATAAAAATTAATGGGATCTTTTCAATCCTTATCACCAATGTAAGTCCCAAGGCTGAAAATGAAATCTTAGAGGTAATAGTTCCCTAATTACCTTATTATTTGTCTGTCAGCTACTATGTGGAAGACCCCCATCTCTCTTCTGCATTTAAAAAGAAGAACATCTTCTCTAAGTCTTTTTCTCTGGATATTTTCAAGACCTGTTTGGATGCCTACCTGTGCAGCCTGCTGTAGGAACCTGCTTTAACAGGGCGGTTGGACTTGATCTGTAGTGGCCTCTTCTGGCCCCTAAAATTCTGTGATTCTGTAAAACAAATGTATCTTTAATGCCATGCCCAATTCATGTTAAGTTTCACTTTTCTTCAAATGACAAAATAACTCATGGAGCAAGCATTCTTTTTTTCTGAAGGTGAATCCTAGAATTCTTGTTTATCCTCGCTTTTCTTTACATAACCAACTGGAGTCCAACTTCACAAACCCCTCCAATGCTTTTGTAGTTTAATATTGTCAGGTCTGTTTTCAAGCAAGATTTAGATATTAGAAACATATTTTGCCTGCAATTTTTTGATACTAATGTTGATGTCCAGCCGACTTTACTTTCCATCTGTCTCTTTCCCCTATTGCTCCGTTGCTGTAGGCTGAGCAGTATTGACCTTGAACCGCAATCAGCAGAGGACAGGAAGGCTGAATCACCTGTGCTGATGGATTCCATCTGCTGAAGCGGTTTTGTGTTATGTATTAAGAAGTAGGGTAGGTTTGGTTGGGAGACCCTGATAACAAGCCTAATGTTTGTGGGTCAGACCCATACTGATTCTGTTTTTAAAGGTGGTAAAGCAAGGAGAGATATTTTGGATATGCTTTGGAGTGTGAATATTCCACTGCTTTAATTCTCCACAGACCATTCAGACTGTGCCCTATCCAGTTTCTTTCCCACGTTTTGTTTCCTCTTCAATGTACGTGGCATGATACTGCTGGTTACCAAAAATCTTCCATCTGGTTTTTAGTTTTGTTTTCTGATACAACAGCAGAAAGCTGGAGAAAGCTTTCTCCGACATTTCTCTATATGGGAAATTACGTACAGTGGAATTAAGAAGTCTGTATTGACAGGAAAGCAGGTGCTCAAGGAGCTTCCCTAGAACTTTAGGGAGCAAGCCTTCTTTATAACAAAAATGTAGTAGGTCAGCTTTTTAGCATGGATGCAGAAGTTCTAAATCAGAAGAAAGTACATCAGCAATTGAAAGAGTGGAATGTATAATGTCTGTGCTTTTTATAGTTAAACAGAGGTGATCTATTATTTGTTTAGGAATTAAAAGTTACAGTTCTATGTGAACTGTAGGAGACTTTGATCCATATGGTGCTTTATAACACCAGGCACTTTCAATGCAAGAAGCAGGCACTTAATGTATGTGTGTATATATAGCGATACGTGTGTGTGTAAATGTGTGTCTGTGTGTGTGGTTATAACCAGTTGTACACCGTGGATTTTTTCCTTGGCTCCTCTTTATTTGACTTTATTATAGTGAGTCATTGTTTTTTATTCGTGTACTGTAGTGAAGCTTTTCAATGAAAGTATTTGTTGAAAATACTTTCTTCATTTACCTTCTCTGTGCATATCTGTTATGACCTTTGCATGCCTCGCTTCATACTGTCTTTAATCTTCTTCTGTCCTCATCATTGCTTTACTCATACCTTTACCTGAGTTTGCTTCTTTGTAGAATATCAGCTGTTAGGCTGTGTAGCACTGCATTTTCCACATGGAAATAGAATTTGAAGTAGATACTCCATTTAATTTAGGGTTCTAGTAAGATTTTAAACTGATCTGTGTTTACAATTATCTACTACATCATCTTTTTTTTTCCCCCTTCTGAGTTTATTGTAGTGAACATGAAGAAAGCACAGTTATCCCATGCTATTCTGTCAAGGTCAGTTTCCAGTTAGATTCCACATTCTTTGCTCAGTGCTGCCACAAATCACACTTAGTACTTCCAGTATTATTAAATCAAATTACTTACGGGTGAGATAGAGTAACATCAGTAAACAAACAGAAAACATCTGATTATGCGCTGGGCAAAAGGGACTTTTGGTTAGGTTCCAGTTATTGATTTTCTTTTTAATAATACAAGCAAGTGTAAATGTTTCTTTTAAATAGGTTTTAGAGGTGCAAGTCTTCCTGTGGTGTTGTGGCGGTACAGTACTTGAGAGCAGTAGAACTGCTGGACACGAGTGTGCTGCTGGTAGCTCTGAACCAGTGATGTCGTCTTTCAGCTTATCTTTTGTTGTTGGACTGCTGTATTTATCTGGCTTTGGAATGCTACTCTTAAAAGCTTTACACAGTGGAAGAAAGTTTAGTGGGAATGCTGCAAGTTCTGCTATATGATGATAAATTGGTAATATCTCACATACTTGTAAAATCCTGGATGAGTGGCTTGTCTGTGAGAGGCTGTATCTCACTTTTTTCAAATATGTAGTTATAATTGCTTTGTTTTATTTAAGTATATTCTGTTCTGGTCCTTTAAGTATTTGTATGGATGCTTTAGTAATGCCAAAGCAGCTGGCTAATTCGTTGTTCTGTGGAGATCATTATACGTGCTGTAAGCACACCTATGGGGATGTTTTGCACTATAAGTTATTTACCTGGAGATATGTACCTTCAACAGCAAGAGAAACTTACTGCTGGAATTTGACAGTCTGGAATTGGCTATCGGGCAGCCACTGATGTAGGACAGCTATCAGAATGTTTGTGGTCTGCTGCTAGCTGTGCTTCTCCTGATCCCTTAAGAATGCGGGTCGATTAAATATTGCCTGGGTAGTACTCAGCTTTCCAAATTTTGTACTAACTGAGAATCCACCCATGACATCATCATAATGCGGACACAAATTTATGTGATTTGTTTTGATATTGAAATGAAAAGCATCTTACATTTTCAGATGTAGAATAAAAATATTTATTTCTTGATACTCTTTCTACTGGAGTTCGAGATTTCAAGTTAGAATAATGCATTATGTGATCTTTAAAAAAGCTGCTGCATATTAGTGAAATAAGTTAGGACATAACTGATAATAACAGATAAAATATTGTAATTTTTCTGTCTCAGGAACACTCTTAGGACTGTTGGATGGAAGTTATTTCTTCTCTACCTCCCTGACTGTTGCATGCCCCTTCAGTTTAAGGGGTTGTTTCAGCCATCATTTTGATTTTTTTGTTTAGATGGTCTTCAACATTTCAAAAAGTTCCATTCTTATTTTTCTTTTTTTTTTCTATTTCAGATTCACTGGAAAAAGGATGAGATAAGCATGGAATCTTCTAAACTGGATTATATTTCGTGGATCGCAATTAAAAGTAGAAAGATGGAAGGAAGTCAGAGAATAGGTGTATAATGCCTGTATAACCTCATGATATAACACAGCTCGTGATTTATAGTAATACTTTGTTGATATTCCTGAAAGAAGAAGTCAGTTACTGTGCAACATCCTTAATAAGAACTTGTACTGTAGTAACGTATTTTAACCTTAACAGGACAGCATATTTTTTTATAGTATTTTTTCCTTTTTATTTTTGTTAAGTCAGTTAAAATACAGCCAGGTGAAGAATTTTAGCTGACTGACTGATCCTCGTAGATGACTCACAGCTACACCTGGGATAAGGGCTTAAACCCCTGAATGGTTACTGTTATAGTGTTGAATGGAATACCATGACTTCAGAGCAATTGTCTTAGGACCTTCTTTGCCTTGGATCCATCATATCCTTAAATATTCAAGTGTGAACAGTGCAATTATAAAGTCTAGAAAATAATGGCATGGGTGAAATTTCTAAGA
Source organism: Gallus gallus (assembly GCF_016699485.2). Lineage (NCBI taxonomy): Eukaryota > Metazoa > Chordata > Aves > Galliformes > Phasianidae > Gallus > Gallus gallus. The sequence continues at coordinate 54,268,654 of NC_052535.1, read as the reverse complement.
AAACCTGGGGGTAACCTTGGAAAAGTTTATCAGCCTGGAAGTATATTGTCCCTGGCCCCTACAAAAGGCTTATTAAATGAACCAGGACAGAACAGCTGCTTTCTTAACAGTGCTGTTCAGGTAAGAAATTTTTTTTATTTACTGAGCACTTCTCATTTTATTGAAGCTTTGGTGGTCATAGCAGGGAAGAGTTTTCTCAGAAATGCTGCTTTGACTTTTTTTTTTTTTACAGTATGTGTGTTGTACAGAAAAATACAGCACATCTTCCAGTGGTGTTAAATTCAGTTCTCAAGTTACTAAACTTTTTAATAATGCTAAACGAGACGGAATGCTGTGTCTTTCGGGAACTCACTTTTCTGAATAAAAGGTGGCTACTATAAGAGAAGACTCTGGAAGTAAATTTATTTAGCATTTGATTTTAAGGGATTATGAGTATTAAACAATTTGCCAGAACTGACAGCACGTTATATTGTTTGCGTGCGTTGTCAGGAAAACTTTCCTTTCATATTTGGAAGTTTATTTCTCGTAACTATAAAAATTGATGTTTGAATTCTAAAACTGATGTTTGTGAATTGTAGTGTTTTTATTACCTAGCAGAATTTACAGCAGTTTTCTTTTTCAACATGGGGCAACCAGTACAACTATTCGTATGAAATACGTACTCTTTTTACTCCAGTAATGCTTTCTCAGAAGTAGCACGGGAAATTGCTACTGGGGCACATCAGAAGATGCACGTGCCGTTGAAAGCTTTGTTTTTAATCTTAGGAATGTCGTATGGAATTAGGAGATATATCAAAAAATATACAGCATTTTGCTGCTTTTGTATGATACAGACCAACTTCTTGCATGTGTTTGCCTATATACTGTTCTGTATTTATGTGAACTGTAATTGAAAAAATGTCTGTTCGGATCTCCAAAGTATAGTTTAATAGTACAGTAACTAGCACGATAAATATTGGTCTTTCACAAGCCTGTTTACAAGAGGGAATATGGGAATCTAATTAATTCTGTCACAGAGCACTGCTGGCCTTTCCAGGTTGTCTGCAAGTCAGAATAGTTCATAGTATGGTCCTTTTAAATAAAATAAATTAATTGCTGATCTTGCAAAGGTCCTAACAGACCACATATAGGCTTTGTATTTTAAAATGTATGAACAAAAAAGGAAAAAACTGAAACAAACAAACAACCCTAAAACAAAACAAACAAAAAAAAACACCCCTACTATAAAGTCTTAAAAATTGTATAGATTTAAACATAGCAGATAAGAGAGAGATGCATATCATGTAAATCTGGTATCTACGTATGTTTAAAACAAAAACGTATGATAGATTCTGTAGAATGAGTTTGCTGCTTTGTTTTTAGTGAGAACAGCCTGACCTATATTCTTTTTCAGTTTTGGTATTTTCCCCTAGGGTGGCCTAAAATTAAACCCTAAGTCATTTTTAGTTATGGTTTCAGACAATCCTACCACTTTACAACTTGCTGCTATTTATCAAATGGTAGGAGATGATGGTGACTGCCCTTTTACGAGTTGGAAAGGGTTCCTTTCTTTTCTCTCTTTTGTTCAACCTTCAGAACTGAGGTTCTAACATTACCTTTCAAACAAGAACTAATTAATTTTAGCACTTATATTTATAGACAGAATATTTTCCTTCTGATTTGTAACTGTTGTGTAACTGTGCCTTTTGAAAACTCATTTTTGATGCAGTTATTTTTATGGGCAGTTTTGTGAACTACTGCGCCGACTGTGCGACTAAGACAATAAATGCTAGAAGCAACATAGTGCAACCAAACTGACATTACCTTTATGTATAATAGTTACATAAACAGACTATTGAAGCTTAAAACTGATGAAGCACCAGTGGATTATTTTATTTGTATAAAAGCAAATTATTTCAGTGATTGTTTTAGAAAGAGAGCAAAATGAAACCCTTTCCGCAGTTCACCTAGCAATTTGGTTTCCATATCTTCATTATTTTTATTTGAAAGAAAGCATGGAGGAAGGAGAGATGAAAAATATGGTAGATCCAGTAGCTTTTTCTCTCTTCTGTAAAGCCGTAAGACAGCTGCAGTCTCTGTATACTATGTAGCTTAATGCTTGTTTCCTAAGGAGCGTTTCAGCTGTTTACCCAACACAGATGAAGTGGCATTGTTTCAGAAGTTTAAAAATGAGATCTACATCTTATAAGAGGAGTGAATGCAAACCTTCTACAGTTTGCTCAGATAACGGAAAAGGATGTTCATTCACGTAGCAGTCTTAGTTCTCGTGTTGTATATGTTATGTAAAGTGGAAAAAAAAATCTACTGCAAGTCACTTTGTTAAATGGAGAACCTTTGTATTATGTTATTTAATTTCTGTGCTATTTTATTTTTGTAGGTTTTATGGCAGCTTGACATATTTCGTCGGAGTTTAAGAGGTTTAACTGGGCACGTGTGCCAGGGAGATGCGTGCATATTTTGTGCTTTGAAGGTAAATAATTAAGATTTTTCTAAGAAATCATCATGCGTTTGTCCCTGTATGCTTTAAAGAAAAAAAAGGAAAAATTACTGAGTTCTGGTAATTTTTATATCCTTATCATTCACGTGTCTGACTAAATCATTCTTGCATGTAGACACAATTTGGACTTAATGTCACTTACAACAGACGTTTGTAAGAAATATTTTCTTTGATTGTAGAAATTTTGCAGTACACAAACTGTGCAGTCTAATTGCTTAAGCATAAAACTCCTCTGTAGACATAACCTGTTTTAAAAATAATGGTCTCATGGGGATTTTTTCATATTGACGTGTGTATCCTTTTCCTTCATGCAGTGTTGGAATAGAGTAACAACATTACTGAGTAGTAAGTTATCAAGATGCTTTTTTTATTCAGTCATTCATGGTAACTATACAGAACTTAATTGCTGTGCTTGTAAGTAGTGAAAGGTATGCAGAGGTACTGGAAAACTATAGGAAGCTGGTGATGTTTTACTGTTCGAAATTATGTAAGAGCTGCGTATCTTAAGTAGCGTATAAAAGTTGCACTTTGGTTTTGTAACTAATCTGAAATCTGGAAACCAGCATTGTGTTCTGTTAGGCTCTTACTGTTTCTACTGTGCTGGTATTTGGCTGCCCGCGGTTACTAGGGAATAGCGGTAAATGTCATATCTCATGTTTCACTGGGATAAAAATCTCAATGGAAAAAGGCATAGGGCTTGTATATATATATATTTTTAGTAACATGTGGCTTCTGCTTTCACCGGCACTTTTGGGTTTCTAATACAAGACTGTGGAACGTGTATTGTGTACAGAACTGAGAATAACTCATGGAGAGAACAGAAAGGATCTACACTAAAATTGAAGTTCTTTGAGAAAGTGGTTCTTGAGTATAGTAAATTGTAGGGAAGGAGATGCCAAGTGCTTCTCAGGTGTTTCCAGTTAGAGTTCATCTGCAGGGAGTTTTACAGACCAAACCTTGTTACTGAATAAGCATTTTGAGGCAAGGACTGTTTGCAGTGATACTTAGTCTTCCAGAGGATTTATAGTTTATGTATTGTGTACTTTTCCTCCTGCCATTTGTAGAGTTTATCATGGCTGCAGTAAGGCACAGCTAATTCTCCGTTGACTGATCTTTTTCCAAACAGAGCTTTCTTAAGAGGTGCCATTTTAATTATTTGATTAGAATAGTTAATTTTAAAATGCTAACAAGTTGAAGTAGGTTTTGGTACAACTACACATATGCAAACCAACTTCCTGAGGCTTTTTTTTTTTTCCAACATTTAAAAAGCTTTTGACTCCAAAGAACTTGCAAAAAAACTCCGGTGAAATAGGAAGCCCAGCACGTCAAAATCTTTTTGCTGACACTTGGTCTTGTCACTACATAAAGTCCAGTCAATAACTCAGGTGTACCTGTCTTTTCATATACAAGTTTATGTCTGTCTTGAGGTGATAGCTTCTAGTTTCCTGGAGCATGTTGTGTGTGTGGACTTATGTTTGTATTTGATGTTGTAATGTAGGGTAAGCTCTGTGGCCTGTTCCCTTTGATTTTACCTGTATGACTAGAACTTAACGTGTAATATACGTTCTTGTTCAAAGATGCCTTGGAACAGCTTTTCAGAAATGCAGAGGGATTGAATAATGTCAATTGCTGGAAAGTACGTATCAAACTATATTAGTGAGCAATCATATTGCTAAAATCATAGTAAAAATATTGTAGCAGCTTTAAGGTGCTCAGAAATGTGAAGATGTCACCTATGTCACAGTACAGTTGAGCCTGTAAGTAATAAGTTGTTCTGTTCCAGTGATGCTCCAGTTCTGAAAACAAGTTTTTGGTCTTATTCCTAAGCTGAATATGCCACATAGTGTACCTTTGTACTCTGTAATCACTGAAGCTGCAGTACAGAGATGCTAGATAGGCTTTGCGTTATTTCAAGTTATCTACCAAAGCACCTCTAGCTCCTTCCTAAGGCTGCTGCAATTTATGACTTGCAATTTTCTTTATTCTTTCAAGTATCTTGAATGTTTAATTGCTTTCTACAGTGCATCTTGTGCCATTTTTCAAAATGGCTTACAGAACCTGAATATTTTGTGCTGTCTCGTCTTTCTGTTTTGAGAAGTTCTCAACAACAGTGATAAGCAGTTTTACTGCTTGATCTGGAATTGCTTAGAATTGTCCTGATCATTGTTTTAACAATGTAGTTGTGATCTTTATGTGATCCGTGGCCAGTAGCCTAGGTATTGAACCAGAAATGCTGTAGTTAACTCATATGGAAGTATCTGTCTGCAGTCATTATGTACACTACTGGTTTTGCATTCTTGGCTTATTAGAGATACTGGTTGAGTGATTCTGTTTGTTCTGTGTTTAGCACCTAGGGCATTTTTATATTTATGTTGTATATGTTCTGGATGTGGAGGCATTTCAGTACCTTGTTTGGTTTTTTTAATGGTTTTGGACTGTTTTAACCCTACTTCTTCACCAATGAAAAACAGTATTTAATCTGCTGTATTTTTTAAACTTTTCTGAGGGAATTTTTTGCTCTGTGTAAGTGTTACTCGAGGGTATGGATTTTTTCTGAGCCTATTCTGTAAACTGAAAGCTGTACCAATAAATTCTGTTTCACTTATCTTCAACTTTTTTTTTTTGTTGTGGGTTTGTTTGTTTGTGTGGTGGTGGTGTGAGAGTTAAATACACTTTTTCTTCTCTAGACACCACTGAAATGGGATTTGAAATGTGGAGACTGCTAAAAATGAGTATATGTCTGCATAATTCTGCTCATCTGTACTTTTTTTTTAGGCTGGACATGTAAGGCTCTGCTGCATACCAGAAATGATGTAGCAGCCACAGTGGGAAATACGTGTTTTCAAAGCAGAGTTAACTTGTATTGTTAGCTCTATTAACAACTTATATAAATGTGAATATTCAAAAGTATTGTCTGTAATTTTTATCAGCAGTCCGTGGCATGAGAGGGAAGCTAAAATATTTGGCAAACAGTGGAATGCATTATAGTTAAAACACTACTTTCTTTTAGCACTGAAGCTTTGTGCATCTGTTGCATCTTTGCTGTCTGACCAACAGATCTATATTTTGTTTATTTTCTTTACCAAGGGAGCCAATACGAAGAATGAAGATCCTTATTTCTGTTTTGCATGGCTTGTCTTTGCTTTGTCTTTATTTCTCTTCATTTTTCTATGAAGTTTGACTTCAGAGAATTTTTGAGAGTGCAACAAACCCTTTAATATAGGCAAATGTTTTTTCATCCATTTAATGGCTTTTGATGTTTGGTTTTTAAACCCAACCTCCCTTACTTTCTAAATAATGAGGTCAGTTAAATGCATCTCTGCCAAAGAAGAGAAGTAGTAGCCAGCTGTCTTTTCTGGGAAATGAAGAAAAAATCAAGTGCAATTTCTTTTCCAGTTCTGGAACTGCAAATATTGACTTGTTTTCTTGCCTTGCTGTATGCAGTTTGAGTAGATAGCTGATTTAATAACATGGATTACCAGCATTCTATATAATGGCAGTTTTCTGCAGATGCATCACTTTAATAAATACAGAAGTGTCTCAAGTAGTAATGTAAATGTATTCTTCAGTGAATTACATACGCTAAACTAAAATGAGAAGTACTGTGTTATGCCCCAAGAGCTACATTCCACCTATAAACATGAAATGCTTGAGCATGAGCCACTATTCCAGTGGCTGGATTAAACAGACTGCATAATTACAGATCAGGGTTTATGTTGCTTCTGGGAGTTAAGGTCAATCACTTGCATTTTTATATGCTTCTTTGTTGTTTGTTTTTTCTATTGGATCAAAGTACAGTTTGGTGGCTTAACACTGTATAATTGAACAACTGAGAACATGAAACTTAAGAGATAGGGGTCATTTCTAAATGTGCATTTATTGACAAGTGTTTTATATACTTGCTGCGTAAGAGCTGATGTATTTGAACAGAACTACAGTTGTAGTCAAGGCTAATTAAGCTAAGTAATCGTATTTCTTCCTAGGCAATATTTTCACAATTTCAACACAGTCGAGAAAAAGCACTCCCATCAGATAACATGAGACATGCCCTGGCAGAAAGTTTTAAAGACGAACAGCGTTTCCAGCTTGGATTCATGGATGATGCAGCAGAATGCTTTGTGAGTACTCTTTATGACAGTCATCAAGTAGGATTATGTTGGGTTTCTGGGAAGGATACCAAGCTGGCCTATTGTTTTAGTGGCTTTAGATTTGCAGGTGCGGTACAAGTGGCGTAATACTATTGATGATGTTTTCATCAATTTATGGAGACAAAATGCATGGAGTAAGTTTCTGATAATGTGGGATGGAGTAGTCTTAGATTTGCTCTGTGGTTTATACCCTGGCTCTGTAGCTCAGACAGAGGGATATGTGAAGCACTGCATGAGGTGAGTGACAAATAGCTTCTGAAAGTTTTTGGGTGGAGGGAGGGATTATCTTCACTGAAGTCTTCTGCAGAAGAGATTTCCACTTTTTATCCAAGGGTGAATAAATATATGAAGATCTTGACTCCTTCTGCAGTTGCTGCCTGCTTTTATGAAATATCTAAGTGAAAAGCTTGAACCTTTATAGGAGTCATAAAAGAAGACTCAAGATCACCTGGATGCTGTCAAAGAAGCATTTCTGAGAAGTCTTTTGATAGACAATGGAAATTATTCACCTTAGTAAATAAGTAAATCAGTTTTAGAAACTGAAAGTGTTTTTTGCTTTGATTACTTTAAGATTTGAACATCATCTGGAAGTACCTACAAATGAATAGCTACCTGCCAGATGCATTTACAAATATGTAGGAAAATCCAATGAAGAACACCTTTGGCTGTTTTGGTGATTTCCGGGCAGATTACTACATTGCAGTCAGGAAGGGGAATCTGATCAGGGCTGCATCTAAGCAGGATATGTTTGGACCCCTGAAGAAAATCAGCCAAAATGCCTGTTCAGATCTGCTTCCTCCTGTTATCTCTGTTACGTTTTGGCAAAGGGAAGAAAATGGCCATGCTGATTCAGGGGCCAAATGAATGACAATCATAGGGCAATGTTTTTCTTCCTTTTGTTAAAAACTGAAACTAGGGATGAGTTAAGACGTGCAATTTATGAGCATTGTCCAGGCCTCTGGCAGCAGTAGTCATTCATTGCATAGGCTGCACTAAACATGATTGGATGATCAGATTGATAAATAGAGAAAATGCACAGATATGAAGAACTGAGACAGAGACCTGATCCAGAACAAATTTCAAGCATTGCATGCAATTAAGTTAATGTTGTCCTCATTTTTTTTTCTTGAAGATTCACTTATTTTGAAGGAGAACGCTCTAGAACTTTAATGCTCTTTTGTTATGTTTGAAAGCCTTGAGGTGAAGAGAATTTCCATCTACTTGCTTGTGAACAGGGACAGAACTATGTATGTGTTAAACCTGTAGACTGTAAAGGGGAATAACTGCTGGAATATTGAACTGTAATGTTGCTTATATATTCTGACTTCATCAATTCAGTTTGTATTTACATTGTTTCTATTTAGGAAAATATCCTTGAGAGGATTCATTTTCACCTAGTGCCAAACAGCGACACAGATATGTGCACTTCAAAATCCTGTATTTCTCATCAAAAGTTTGCAATGACACTGTATGAACAGGTCAGACATTAATGCTTTAACAAATAATTTGGTTCCACTGTCATGAATAAATAAAAACAAAAGGGTTTTTATTTTTGTAGTGCGTATGCCGTAGTTGTGGAGCATCATCAGACCCGTTGCCTTTTACGGAATTTGTGCGTTATATTTCTACCACAGCTTTGTGGTAAGAGCTTTTATTCTTGTATATGTCTCAGTTTTCTACATATAACCTCCCAGGAAGAAACAAACCATGCCAGAGAAATGTTGTGAATTAAAAATAAGTGCTTTTGAGATTGTTTCACAAAGGAATGTGGATTTCAAAAGCAAGATGATTTTACACTCAAACCAGTATAGTCTGCTACTGTTTTAGCTGTGAATCTTCTTTTTAGACGAAAGATAGTTAAGATTTGGCTGAAAATTATTTATTCCTAAGAAGACAATTACATCTTTATTTGTCCATTTATTTTTTTACAGTAATGAGGTAGAAAGAATGATGGAGAGGCATGAGCGTCTCAAGCCAGAAATGTTTGCGGAACTGCTGCAGGCAGCAAATACTGCTGATGACTACAGAAAGTGTCCTGTAAGTAAGCAGAGATTCTGTGACTTTGGTTGAGATTCAAAGGAGAGCTCTTTCTGATATTAAATCAGAGTAAAGTATTCATCTAAAAGATTCCTTGTGGCCACTTCAGTGCAGTCTAGCTTAGGGTAAGAAAGCCTGTAATTCATTTTTATTGCTTCATTTATAGATAAAGTTTGTTATGTGGCCTGGTTAGAAACTTATTAGCTCTGCGCTTTGTACTTCACTCCATGTTAAATATACTGTTAGTTATTTCTGATCACTCTGTAGAGGTTTATTGTTTGAACAAAGCACCTTCAGTTCATAGGTCGTATGTTCGTAGTTCATAGGTGCTGACAGCTTGACAAAACTGTCTTACACAGGAATGACATGGTGCTTCTAATGATAAAAATAGCCTCCTTTTCAACTTAGTCTCTTTCATTAAATAATACTATCAATATTATCAGTACTGTTAATTTAGGAATCTTCAAAAAGTATATAAAGTATAGAAATAACCTGAAATGATGAAATGGGGGAAGATGATAAAGTCGCGATGGAGATGTGAATGTTTTCAGTGCTTTATACTTGACCAGCGTGTTGGGTGGATGTAGAAGTTTAGTTGCAGCCTTCATTGGTGTTTATGTACTTATTACTGGTGTTCATTTATTTAAAAACAGAAAAGATGGAGAACTTTATCTGTAAATTGTTAGAAACTGACATCATAATTAAATATAAAAATTAAAATAAGTTTCAGAGGGTTTTTTGTTTTCTTTTGTCTAGTAACTCAACTTGAGAGTAACAGGGCTGGATTTTTTTGTTTTTTGTTTTTTTTTAACATTATTTATTATAATATCATAAATTTATATTTAACATTTCCCTGCCACCATTTTGTTTTTCCCTTTCTCTAGAGTAACTGTGGTCAAAAAATAAAAATTCGTCGTGTTCTTATGAATTGCCCTGAGATTGTGACAATTGGTTTAGTCTGGGACTCAGAACACTCTGATCTGACAGAAGAGGTTATGCGGAACCTGGCAACGCAACTTTATCTTCCTGGGGTATCTGACCTAAATTAACTAATTCTTTATTCTATAATACAATCTGACATATTTATGTAAATATTAATATATGCACATGTATGAAAATACATAAATTTTAAAAAACAATTTAACTTCAAATATTATGGCTAACGTTCTGTGTAATGTGCTAACTTGATACAGCTTTTGTGGGAGGAAGAAAAAAACTTGTGTTGCTCTTACACCAAAGTATGAAGATGAATGTATATGAATTCCTAATTGAAAATCAAAGTATATTGTATTTGGTTTGAAATTTGTAGAATTATTCCAGAGCATTGTTTTGCTCTGTCAACTATGTTAAAAACAAATGTCAAAATGGATGTGATAACAGGAATAGTAATATAACGATATAGTAATATATATAGTAATATAATGAGACGTAATAAGTGCAAACTTCATTACTTATATTCATGAAAATCTGAATAATGCAAGTGGATATTTAATGCCAGTTACATTTTAGAAGTGCTGGTAGTAGGTCTTGCAGTCGAAGCTAAATTTTGTGCAGAAATGTAAAAATGTTAACTGTTTCTACAGCTCTTCTATAGGGTTACAGATGAAAATGCCAAAAATAGTGAACTTTTTCTTGTGGGAATGATTTGCTACACAAGCCGACACTACTGTGCCTTTGCTTTTCATACCAAGAGTTGCAAATGGGTGCTGTTTGATGATGCTAATGTGAAAGAGGTAAATACTGTTTTTACTGCTAATAAATTCAGTGATCCTTTAGTTTTCCTGTATGCATTTTTCTGACACTAAGATTAAAGCAAGTCAGGAGAGTCTTATTTTCAGTGAGCTTTCATTTTCATAGGTCAATTTTCACAAGTGAATTTTAGAATCAACTTGACTCCTTCAGATAACAGATACTTAAGAATTTTAATACACTTCAGTCAGCCCTTGAGTTTCTCCTTCTTGTGAAAAGAAGCATTAATGACTGATGGCTATATTTGCAGTGTTAATGTTCTGATGTGCTGCTGGTTCAAGCTTCTTGTCTCAATTTACATAAACTTGTGCTAAAATGTTGACTCTTAATATACCTTTAGAATTAGAAATTTAGTACCTGATGCTCTTTAAATAATTCTGTTGAATTGGTTTTGATGCAGAAAGATACTTTTTTTTCTTAGATTGGAACAAAATGGAAAGATGTTGTCTCCCGGTGCATTCGATGTCACTTTCAGCCGTTGTTGCTATTTTATGCTAACCCCGATGGCACAGCTGTATCTCCAGAAGATGCTCCAAAGCAGATTATCCACTGGTCTCAAAACAGAGCAACAGGAGGAAATGCAGAAGACTTGGGTAATCAGATGTATTTTAATAATAACTGTATTTATGAAATGAAGATTTTAAAGATGGGAGTAGTGGATTTGCCGGTATGTTCTTAAATAATTTTTATCAGTAAGTATCTGAGGGGTCTCAAAAGGGAAGATAAGTGTACTTATTTAATATTGAAGCTGTGTGTCTTGCTTGATATGAGAATACCTATTGGGACGTGGATTAAGGGGCTAAGAGGGGAATATGTTTTTATTGTAGATTGGTCATTGCTAAAATTACATAAAGCATTTCTTTCAGAAGAAAATCATAGCAAATTTACATATGGAAGTATTCCTATGTATGTATTGATGTATTTTACCAGTATTTTAAATGCTATAAGAAGATATTTTAAGCAGAGCTTAATGTGAATATGGGGATACATTTGGAGTGTCTGTTTGCATATCCCTGTGCACATGCATGTTCCCCTCAGCTTTGAGAAAAATCAGAACAAGTTGCAGGAAACTTTATTTTCTCAGGGATTTTTACTGCTTTTTTAAAATTTTGAATGTAATATACACGTAAGTAAAAGAGCAATTGAATTTGACATGCATTCTCTTTGTGTGATAAGTTGTGATAGGACATAAACTGCTTCAGGGAGTAAGGAGAGGAGCCTATTCCACTGCAGTCTGCCCTTATGAATATGGCGGTATATAAAATATTACAGAACTTTGTTGCCTAACGTATTGAATTGTAATGAGTGGGTTGGTTGGCTGGTTTTTGTTTTCAAATTCTTGATTAAAAATTATATTTTGAATTTTCATACTGGGAATTTCAAATTAGGAAGCCTTTCATTCTAAAGATAGATACGTTATTTTTTAGGATGTGAGAAGCATTCTACTCCTAAAACAGACCATTCAAAAGAGAATGGAATTGGAGACTCTACTAGTCAAAGGGGTAATAAAAAACTTCAGCCAGATAGTTCAGCATTCAGTAGAAGCCACGTTCAAGCTAGTGGTGGTAAAGGTCCAGGTATGTAACTTCACCCCTAACTGCAATATGTGGCTTATGATTAATTAATTAATTAAGTTAATAGTATTTCAGGTATGTGCTAACCTCCACACTAGAACTATTTCCAGAGGAACAATTCTGTCATTGTCTTTAATGGATCTTTGAACAGCAATTGATGTTTAAGTAATGTCTGCCATAGATAACTTCTTTTCAAATACCCTTTATTCCTGTACTGGCTCTTGAGGCCTTTAGCCTTTTCTCAAACTTCATCATGCCTTGTAATCATATTGTCTGATCAAAGGTGTGTATGCAGCATTATTTTAAGTCCTGTATGTTAATATGTACGTTTGGGGGAAAAAAAAGGCAAAAAAAAAAAGGGTTTTGTTATTATATATTTCTAAAGGTACATTCTGTCAGTAACCCAGGTTTTCAGGAAAACAAACAGTAAGAACAAAGAAAACTATAAGCAGTAATACTGGGGAATGACTTCCGTATAACGTGTCCGTGCCTTTTCTCCAAACTCTGAATATGTGTCAGGAGTAGATGCTAGCTCCTCTTGAGAGACGTTTCTATTCTGTCCTTTAGTGTTGGATTGCCAGGCTTTTTCAAAAGTGAGAATGCCTCTTTTTTTGATGAGGTAATGACTCCAAAATAGTATTTACCTTCTGAGAAATTGAGGATTTTCTCTGTTTTTTAAGCAGTGACTCTTCTGCTTTCTTAAAAATACAACTTCACATTTAGGCAAGAATAAACTTGGCTTCTGTTTTTTAATATAATTGAAAAAAGTTGCATTTATTTGAGACGTTTATACACTTGTACCATAATGTGTATCTTTTGTTTTCTTAAGAGTCTCTACTTCATAACTCATTAGTCTTTATTTTAGTATTAGCGCTACTTATAAGTGTTACGGTGCACAAATACTACTGTATATTTTGATCATAAATTATTTTTTATAAGTGATCTTTGACAAAAGAATCTATTTTTTTGCAGCTAAGTTAGCTTACAGTGATCAAAAGGACAGGCTGAAGGACATATCCAGAGAGTGTGCTCAGAAAGCTGCTGATATGAAAAACTTCTCATCTTTACGAAAGGATGCAGACAGAGGACCAAGAAGAGAATCTGGGAGACAAAGAGGTAACGTTTTAAAGATCTGAGCAGAGGATCAATAGATAAAACAGATTTGCACGTCTGTATTAGCATGAAGGATTTCATTCTCCTTCCTAAAGAGCAGATTGTAAGATCAGATTTTAATTTTCTGAAATATATACTGAATTTGTTACTGAATGTGTTGAGAGAACGTAGGAAAAGTATGTACTGTAATAATGTCATGTATAACTATTTGTGAGAACTTAAATACAGCTTTTCTTTTTTCTTCCTCTTCCTTCTTATTAGATTTAATTGGGGAAGATCGTTCCAATTTTAAGACAGGGTCTCCTCCGGTTGGAAATGGACTTAGACAATGCACAGATCAGCGCATATACAGCAGCCAGGGAAGAGGGCCTTATAAACATGACAGTGTACCTCCCCAAACAAAACTTCCTGTACAGGTGCTTGGATCAAATAAAACAGAAACTTTTCCTGCTGGTGAGAAACCAATGCTTAGGACCCGAAATGATGGTGTCACTGGCTATGATACGGATAGCAGTCAAGACTCTAGGGATAAAGGAAGTATCATCAGTAGCAGAAGCAGAAATAGAGGCTGGAAACCCATGCGAGAGACACTAAATGTAGACAGCATTTTCAGCGAAACGGAGAAGAAACAACATAGCCCAAAGCACAAGGCAAACCTGAACAGTAAATCTAAGCATGAAAAAGAGCGAAGCTTTAACCATTGGCCAAAAGAGAACCAAATCCAGAAAGGTTTAATGACTATATATGAAGATGAAACAAAACAAGATACGGGAAGTAGAAGTTCTTTGGATTCAGAGGGGAAAGGGAATGCTGAAAAAAGCAAAGGATTTGCCGAGAGAAAAATCCATGGTGATAACTGGCAAATTCAGAGGACAGAATCTGGTTATGAGAGCAGTGATCATATCAGCAATGGATCAGCAAATCCAGACTCGCCTGTTATTGAAGGAATCAATCCAGCAGATGTCAAGAATATTAAAGAAGGTGCTTCCTGCAGGTAATGCTCGTTCTCTTAAGAATTTATATAGATTGTCTATGCAGGAAAATAAGATGTAATCGTTTGTTTCAATCAAGTAAGCATACTTTTGGAACTTAAATACTCTTGAGGGTGTATAAAACTAGCAACGTATCTAGAAATATGAATGCAGACAGTTGGGAGTTAATCTTACCTTAACTCTGAGGCTGTAGCACTATTTATTTCTGGGAAATAAATAGTGCTTGGGAAAGTACTGAGCCACATCATTCTGGTGCTGAGCCAGGATTTCTAAGCCCTGCTTTGGGGCAGGGTGTGTTGATTTGAATTAATTGCTGCACTTCTTTAGTTAGAACGTTTTTAAGCACTGGGTAACTTGCCATCTGTAATGGAATACAACTGTCTTTATAAATCATATCTACAACAATTGTATAGACTGACTCCTGACAAAAAGGTGGAAATGGCAGTAAATAAATACGTGATTAGTAGCCAAATTTTATTAATCTTACTATGAATTGCAGTAACAAGCAAGTATGCTGCCCTGGGGGGTTGTGGACTTTCCATCCATGGAGATGCTCATAACCCAACTGAACCTGATACTGAGTAGCATCTGCTCTAGCTGATCATGTTTGAGCAGGGAGTTGGAATAGATGATCTCATGAGATCACTTCCAGTATTATTTGCTGCACTGAAGCAGTGATTATTGGGAACACTTCAGATAAGTGGACTTAGGTGACAAGTGTTCTGTTCCCCCTTAAGATCACTGTAGAAAATAATTATTCAAAATAGTTGTGCTTTCTCAGTGAGTACATACTTCTTGAAAGTTGTATGAAATGTTTTCTGTGCAATTAGTGATATTTTCTCACAGATGGCACATCACTCTCTTACTGTTTATAACTTTGGGAACCAGCTGTCTTTACTGAGCAGGCTGCTGTGATAATACAAGGCACATTTTCTTTATTTTCTGTGTTGCGTAATGAGCGTCCTGCTGTTGCACTCTACAGTAGGGCTGGGATGAGTAGGCGTGTAATCCCCAGAACAAACTGGGATACACACCATCCTCATGAACTGTATGTTTTTCAAGTGTCTGTATTAAAGACTGCAGTTCATCCTAAATTCATCTGCATCATTACAGCTTGTTATGCAGGGGAGCTGGGTTAAAAGTATTCAAGGGCTACCTCTACAACTTGGATATGTTCTGTAGTGTGTTTTAGTCAAAAACATAACATTGGTAAAGGGAGACAAAGTTTCAAAAAGGCAAAATTGTTATGCTTTATGCATTCAAGAGGATAATGTTTGTGATGGTGCCTCAGTAGTTTAACCCTTCAAATCACCTCTGCTTATTTTACAGTGAACAGAATTTGTCAACAAAAAAAGCTGAGAGTGTGTTACATTCGGTATCCCAGCAGAACAGAAACTTCTATGGTAAGAACTTCTGGTTTTTTTTGTTTTTTTTAAAAAAAGAGCTTTCTAGAAATAATTGAGGTGTACCAAAATTTCAATACTAACAAATATCTCACAGAATATGGAGAGGTTTCCAATGATCTCTTTTACTTTATAATGTTGCTGCAAGTTTGCCATGCTTTTATTTTATTTTTCCCCACCAGTACCCATGGTTTTTGAACGACACTGTGCTGGCATAAGGCAGCTAGTTTTACTCATTTTCATTGCAGTTAATTGGAGTCTTGTTTGTTTGTTTTTAATTCAACACAGGGTTAAATGTGAGGGTTTTTTTTTTTTTTAAGTCTGGATAGGCTGTGATATGATTTCTTTTCCTACAAGATATGAGGCAAAATCAGGAAGAAACACTTGTAATAAGGAAATCTGCTTCCTTTTACATACTAACATGTCTACTGGATTTTTATAAATCCCTTGGCATATAAATGTTAGAGGTCACCATGAGGCCAGCCAAAATCATTATCTGCTGTTGCTGGAACAATGGAATGGTGCTTGTACAAAGAGGTGCAATAAGTATTAAGACACTTCCCCAGGAAATGTTTGATTTTCATAGATATCATACTTTCATTGGAAGAACATACAGTATAGTTTCTTCTAAGATTTAAAATTAACAGAGGGGATGGATTTGGCATACCATGGTAACTGGCTATTCCAGTTACTTTTTGGTTGTGGAAAGAAAACTAATCTGGTGTTTTATCTTGATGGCAAAAGGAAAATCCTTCATGGAACACAAATATCTGTTTTTCTATGACTTTTTTTTTCTGCTGTAGTTCTGTACTATAACTGTACTTTCCAGTAGCGGGGGGGAAATAATTAGGTAGTAAAAACAAACAAACAAAAACCAGCAAAACCAAACAAACAAAAAACCCACAAAAAGCACTGGTTAAAATATATACAAGACTCAGTCAGGATGAGAAATAGGTAGCTTAATTAGCTTACACAGTAAACTAATATATTAAACATAGCTATAACTCACCATGCATCACATTTCTTCGGTACTGTTTTCTATTCCAAGTGACCCTTACAGTTATCATAAAACATTGTCATAATAACTATCAAAGAATATTGATATTAATGTCCCATCTATTCAGTACTTCTATTTCAGTAACTAACTCTTTATTAGTTCCTTAGCAAAAAAATGGTGTAATTTAGATGTGAAGCTCTCCTGTGTTTGTTTTGCAAAACTACTTTTAATGTAAGTGATCAATAGGCTGAAAAAAAAAAAAGAATAATTTGATTATATCACATGTGAGATAAAGATTTACTTAGACTGATTTTGGTTGTCTAAGAAGTGTGTGTGTGTCTGGACACCTTTATGAAGAGGAGGAGGAGTCATTTAGAGGCACCAGTTGTACCACCTTATGTTACATTTCAGAATATTATGAGCAAGTCTGGAAATGATAGGTAATTACCATACAGACTCCTAGAAAATGGTACTTCAACAAGTAAATAGCCAGTCGTTTCTGAGAATAAAATGAAATGTAAGTAATCTTCTGTAGCTGCTCATAGCAACTTGTAAAAATATCTTCTCTTTGTAGGGAAATAACATTTAATTTTAATTATGTCTACCATTCTTACTGGTTCCTGATTTTAACAAGAGTTGAATGAGGATATTGTTCAGTAGTTGAGGAGTTTTGTCCTTGACCTACAAAAATAAACTTATTGTTAGAGCATTGTAAAGATAGTAACATTGGATCACATGGTGGTAATGTGAATCAAATTGCTGCTTCTTTCAGTAGGAGTAAGCAGCAGATAACTAGTACTAAAGTAAATGACCCACGTGACCAGTCCCTAATTTGTGCGATTAAATTTTGGGAGGCAAATATGGTTATTAAGCAGATACAGTATTCTTTATTTTTATTTATGCATTGATGTTCATGACATTTGAGTTCAGTGAACTTGGGTGGTGGTATTTTGTATGTACGTAGAATAAATGATATGAACAGCGTGAGGGCAGAATTTGCAACCTTATGTTTTTCACACTGAAGAAAGGTGACTATAACTCTTGGAAATACAGAATTAGGGGTATAGAATATCTTCTTGTGGCTTTTTATAGTAGTAACTATGCTAGCTACTGATAATTATTTTCATAATAATAACATGCTTTCAGTTGCCTTTGTGAAAATGATCCCTTGACTCTGAAGGCACACACACACATGAAATTGCCATTCTGATAATTTCAGTAAGTAGTATTATTGTTGGCAGGGGAAATGGTTGTTGAGTTCACCAGCATGGGACAACTCCAGTTCCATTTAAAATCATTTTGAAGCTCTGATGAATATGTTGGCAAGAGTCCAAATTACCTTTACTTCTTTATCACACTAGAAAACCACACAAACTATAATTTGGACATATTCTGAAAAAGAAAATCCTAGGAAAAAATCTAAGCTACAGGAAAGATGCAGCTAAAACCATAGGAAGAAACTGATTTTTTTTTAATTTATGTATAGAATTCAGACATTGCAGAATTTTGCACACGTGTAAATTAAGTCATTAGGAAAAAAACTCTTTTTTGACTTGTTGGCTATAGAATGGGTGTTCATGATTTTTAAAATCCAGATTACCTATTCAGATGTGAAAGTAGATGTTCACCGTATTTGTATTTGAAAGACTGGAATTACCTTTACTTAGTGGTAAGTTGCTTATGACCTGTTGATAAGGTTGGCAATCTCTAGCTGAGCACAGTGCTCATGTGTTCCATATCTGGTTTTGCAAAGAACCTAGAGCCAAAATTCCCAATAGAGTCTAAACCGAGTTTTAACCTTGCATGGATCTCATGTCAGCAGAAGAGAAAATAACACATCTATTTTTAAGTTAGCTGGAATTCTGAAGGCACAAATCACCTGGTATCACTGAGCAGTTTTGGTTGAACGTGTGCCATGGTCACTCTAAAGAACAACTTACTAACCTTTGCTGCCTCCTCCTGACAGATTTATGATACTGCCTCTTGGAAGGACCTAGTGTGCTGCGTTCCTTTAGTTTCGCTTGGAATGCTCTTCGTCAACTGTTCTGTGGAATTAAAGAGCAGTTGTATAGCCTGTGCTTTTTTCAAAAAAGGGATTTATGGCTTAGCAAATATTTCATTCTGCTATAGATTTTGCTACTTGATTACCTCAGTGTTAGTTATCTCTGAAGGCACAGCCTGCTGGAGCAGTTTTGAACTTCATTTCAATTTAGGTCCTTGACCCTTGCAGCTATGACGAGGGCTCATTCAAGTAACTGTATTTTCCCATAAGCATTTTGTCTAGGGTTGTGGTACTTTTAACAAGCTTGAATAGCAATAACTTATTTTAGTTTCAAGGCTGGAAGGAAAGGGATATTGAAGGCTTTTCATATCTCTTTTCAGGTATACACCTTTTTAGCCTCTACAACCTATGTCCTTTATCAAAGATCTGGCATCTTTAATCTTTCCTCTCTTAAAGATAGGACAGACACAGACCCTTGAAGCAAATCTCCAACGTTGCCCAAAGTTTAGTTGTTTGGGTTTTTTTTGTTGGTTTGTTTTTTAACTTCTATTGTCATTCTTTTGACTTAAGTGAAAAATAAGTTCACATATCAAAATAATGCTTCTAAGGCTTTATTTAAAAGCGGGGAAATTAACGTGTTCAAATAAAAAAATAAACAATAAAGCACTTTAGTAAGATTACATCAGGTAAGAAAAGACACAAACTTTTGTAACTTCCTCTGATGTAAAGGGTACAGTCTGTTACCTGTTTCCAGTAGGGTAACTTAAATCTCTGAACTCAAGAGATTAATCTGCTAGATTATTTGAGGCAGTGTATGCTGGCTTTTGTGAAGTACATTCCCAGCTGGTGAGGGGTCTGGAGCACAAATCTTACGAGGAGAGGCTGAGGGAGCTGGGATTGTTCAGTCTGGAGAAGAGGAGGCTCAGAGGAGACCTCATTGCGCTCTACAACTTCTGAAGGGAGGTTGTGATGAGGAGGGCTTTGGCCTCTTCTCCCAGGCAACAAAGAGGACCTGAGGAAATAGCCACAAGTTGTACCAGAAGAGGTTTAGATTAGACATAAGGAAAAGCTTTTTCTCTCAGAGAGTGTTCAGGCACTGGAATGGCCTGCCCAGGGAGATGGTGGAGTCGTCATCCCTGGCAATGTTCAAGAGGTGTCTGGATGAGGAGCTATGAGATAGGTTTAGTGGCTTGTGGTAGCAATGGTAATGGGAGGACGGGTGGACTAGATGATCTTGTAGGTCCTTTCTAACCTTGTGATTCTATGATTCTGTGATGCAGTTTTTTTCTGAGATAAGTAACGTAGTTGCATGATATAGTCCATACACTTACAAAATTCAGCTTATTTTGAATGGCTGTGAAGCAGGTGACTGATTACAGTGAGCCAGTTATTGCATTAGGAACATCTACAGTAGCTGTATTTAAACAGACTTTTGCTTGTCACTTGCCAAGAGAGTCTTTTCTGTGTGGTGTCAACATGGATTCTTCAATGCTTCTTTTATTCCCTGTTCAATAGGAGCTGCTTTGTTCAGAAATAGCATATTTTAAAAGCAAAGAACTTTTTTTCTCATCAGTGAATAGGAGCTTATAGAGTGTGTGTAGTACTGCTGGCCCACGCGTTCTTAGTGTTGTGTGCTTAGGGTGTGTGGGTGAGAGTGCTCTTTATCTACTCAGTGTCTCTGCAAACTGTACAATTGTTGTAAGAGAAGTAACAGTTATCTGGCATTTTATAAATGTTTCAAGAATGCTTAATGCATTTCTCATTTAAAAAAAAAAAAGAAAACAACCCACTCTGACATTATTAATTCTATTTTGTTAATAAATCGTGTGAAATTTCAAAAGTCATGAAATATATAATTTCCAATTTATTTTGGAATTTATTTTGGCTGTCTGTATAAATGCTTATGTGAAAACCTGTTCTCAAAACGTGCTTATGATTATGTGATGTGTTAGCTTTTGAAAGCGTGTCTATAGGACTCCGAAATTGTGATAATTACCCCTTTCCTGACAAGATTAAAAAAAAAAACAATTGCTCTATATTATTTTGGCCTAATAGATGTTCTGATTCTCTGAAGAATTCTTTTTCAAAAATGTTATCTTGACTTCTGTCAGATCCTATCCAGAGTTGTTTTTTGTTGTGTTTTGTTTGTCTGTTTACCTTTGAGAAATCACAAGGAGATTGGACTGTATTTCCATTTATTTTGAAATATTTTTCCACTTCCAGACTCTAGGAAAGACCCTATCAATACAGAAGTTAACTACAGACCTCATGTTAATATCCCAACAGAATTGCACTTGCAAGGTGCCCAGTCCTCAAGTAAAGAGGTAACTAAATACCACTATTAATTTTCTATGTAATACTATTAAAGAATACTGCATTCTGTAATGTGATAGAAATCAGTATTAACTATGTGAAAATGATGGTGTTAAACCTTATGACAGATGATGCCCTTGGCATTTACCTAATTTATAGGGTTGAAAGCTTGACTCCTGGGGGAAAAAAATGGTTTTAATTTTGGTATTTAGTAGATGGAACCGTAAATAACTTATGTAGTTTTAAACCGTGTTGTTAGTGCAACAACTTTAATATTTTTGTTTTTAATAGGTATTATAGAACAAGTAGAGATTTAATGTGATAACCCAATAAAGGTTTGAAAAGCTCTGCAAGTAAGGGAGGAAAACGTTATGTCTATTTAGAAGCTGTGGCTATGTACCTGTTGGTTCTGATTGGAACTGCAAATGCTCAGCACCTCCTAAAAATCAAGAATCTAAATGCATGTTTGGCACTCAAAAGTAACACTTTTTGAAAAAAAGTATCAGACTGAGTCACAAAGATCCTTAAAGAAAACAGAATTTGTATTTGGTATAGTCCAGAATCTCTAAGGAATTTTCTTACTATGGCTGTTTAATTGTCTGCAGAGATTTTTTTGGGACACAGTACATTTCAGATGAAAGAAGCTTGTAGTGATTTAATACAAGTTACAGTTAAACAGTTGTTTATTAACTAAATAGCAGATCCTTAGTCAGCTCAGGGATATCCATGCAGTGTTATGCGGGCTGATGTTGTTAAAGGTGCTTGGTCACTTTGTCTTTTATGTTTATATAGGTACTGACATCCTCTTGTTTGCTCGTTTGTTTGTTTTAGAGCTGAAATGCCTGAGATCAATAGGAAATTTTTCCCATCATCAACTCTACAGCCAATTGTTAAAGAGATCGTGAAATCAGACAGTAGGAACAAGGCAAATGAACAGAATTCTTCAGAGTGGCTTAATCCGGACAGAGTTGAGACAATGAATGTGTCAGCATATTGTGCTGATGGTGTACCCCACCCTTATACAGAAAACAACTGTGGAAGGAAGCCCATCAACAGTGACTTCCACCCTTCTTCCCAACCGCAGCCTCATCATGCAAGAACATTTGGTCCCAAGGTGGGGTTTTCACCTTTCGTGCCACAGAATCCCTCAGAAAGGCCCACTGTGCTGCCTCCACCCTGTGAGAATGCCGGACGCCAGCTCCGAAGGGTGGATGCTCTTTGGGTGCCAGAAGCAGTTTACCAGAATCTTCCTCCCCCTCTACCTCCAAAGAAATATGCTCTGAATATTTTGCCAGGATCAGAAACTAACTCAGTAGCTGATGTAAAATCAACAGAAGCATTGCAGAATAATTTAAGACAAACAGGTGCACCTTTTAAGTCTGCCTCAGAAGCAAATGTATTTACAAGTGAACAAAGGCTTAAAGAGTCGTTTCAAGGGAATGAGATGTTTGTTCATAAACCAGATTCTCCACCTAGCTTACCAGTTAATGACTTTTGGTTGATGTCTGAGAACTTCTTAAAGAAAGGATCTCGTCATACAGGACCAAATGCTGGTTATGTGGATGGAAATGATAGTGTATCCCTAACAACTTATTTTTCAGTAGACAGTTGTATGACTGACACATACAGGATGAAATATCATCAGAGACCCAAGCTTTATTTTACAGATAGTGGAAGCTTTCACAAAGAAAAGCATCTAACACCAGCTGGAGTAGAACTGAATGCTACATACCATACTACTCTTGAGCCCAGGCATCCCACATCCGAGCAAAGGTACAAAGCAAATGTAGAAGGCTTACACTGTAGTAGATAGATTAAAAGTACATCTGGATCTGACTGTTGCATTTCATATAGTCTGTAAATGGGCACAGGACTTGAATGTGTGTGGTAGGTTGGTACCCAGTAGGCTGTATTTTGCTTAGGAGTTAAAATGAATATGCAAACGTAGGTGAACAGAGGAGAAGAGGTGCTAAACTTCTAGTTCTTTGATTTATTACTCCTAGTTGCCTTAATGCTTACCTCTGTTACTTGGCTTGTCTTCTATAATTTATGTTAAAAAGGGTCCCTTTAAGTGTATGCATTTTACAGCAGTGGGATCAACTCGATGTTACTAATTGATATATATATGTTTTTAAGACTTAAATAGCTGCAATATAAGAAGTGTTCCTTCAGACTTCAGTCATTACATACTTAGACTAACAAAAGGAATAAATATATTACCAGTAAATATTACATAGTATAGCAGAGCAGTATTTTCCCTGACAGGTAGCAGGAGGTTGTTTTTTTGACCGATGTTGCTGAGAGTTTTTGCTTTCACCAACCTTTAAGTGTCTTTAATACAGGTTTATCCAGAGATTTTTCTAACTTGCTATTTAAAAGCCTTAATAATAATTCTTTAGAACTATTTGGTTTGTAAGTGATAGGTAAGATTTTTTTTTAAAGGGAATTCAAATTCAATCATGAATTCATACAATCATTAGAGTTGGAAGGGACCTTCAAAAGTCATGATTCAACTCCCCTACGATGACCAGGGAGACCTACAGTTACATCAGGTTGCTCAGAGCCCAGTCCAGCCAGACCTTGAGAATGCCCCAAGAATGGAGCATCTACCACATCTCTTGGCAACGTGTTCCAGTACTTCACTAACCTTATCATAAAGGAAAAAACAAAAACAAATGCTCCTATTCAGTGTAAATTTCCCCTCTTTCTGGTTTTTGAAACCATTTCCTCTTGTCCTGTCACACAGACCAGGCTAAGCAGTCTGTTCCCTTCTGTCTTATGAGCCCCCCCCATATAGCTTCCAGAGTTCCCTTCCAACCTTGGTGAGTTTTTGGGTCTGTGGATTCCATGTTTTCTGCCAATGCTCCCCAGTTGGGCATAGGGTGCTGAATGCATGTGTTTCTCCACAGAGTTGTGCAGGAACTCACAGACAGAGCATTTGTTCATAGAATCAGTTTATTGACATCTGTACACAGGGGCTCCCAGAAGTAATGAAGTATCTCCAAGATTGTGAGTGATCACATGCCGGCATGTTAACAACGCTTTGTTGTAAGCCTCCACACAATATCATCTTAAGTTGTATGAAGTCAGGTTCCCAGAAGTGGGGTTTGTCAGCAAAGAAAATGTGCAGGAGCAATTCCCAGTCTGTTGAGCAGCATCTGCTGCTTGTCTAGTATGCTCAGTCCTGGGGCACTAGCCCCCAGAAGGTGCTGGGACAGGCAGGTTCTCCAGCTTGCCTTTAGCAAGCACATCAAGGCACATTAGTGGTGCCTCATGCTGGGTCCCTGCATAACCACAGCTGAGAGGGGTAATGTCAGGTCCTGTGCAGAATGGCCACCCAGGCTGTGCCAGTTCATGGGATGGGAAGGCAGGGTAAAAATTTATGACTACATCACTGGCTTCTGTGCTGGGGGGACTGTCCCAATGAGGATGTTGCTTCTTTTTGCAGCAGGCTGCTGCACAGGGCCTTCCCTCTCTTTTCTGTCTCTGCATCCTGCCTGCCCTCTTCTTCCTTGTAGCAGGTCATCATCTGCCACCACCTGTGAGTCCCATCCGTGCAGTTTTGTGTGAGAAGACCACTTTCTGTGTCAGTGGAGACCTCTTTCAGGGTCAGCCTTCTTGTAAGTTGATCTCACAGCTCCTTGCATTTAGCAGCACATTGAGTGTGGGTAGCTTGATGGAAGATGTTGAGCAGGCCAGCTGTTCAGAAGGCCAGGTGCTCAGGCACCCTGTGGTAGCCTAAGGAAGCAGTTGAGGCATTTCTTCTCTAGGCAGCAGCAGAGATGCTGCAGTAGATCATTCTGCCACACAGGCAATCCCTCAGTGTCAGGCTTGATGGGGGCTGTGGTTGTCAGGTGGTGAATCACAACTGTCTTCAGGGCTTGAGGGGATAGAAAAGCTTGTGCCCACGAGCAGACAGGTGCAAGACTGCAGACAGTTGGAGGTGGAAGCTGTGGTGCTGGGCACACCTGGCTCTGTGCCCAACAAATGGAATTGCTGCCCCATCATAGATTTCTGGCTATGCTGTGCTGCTGCTGAAGCTGGCATCAGCCTGCTCGATGCTCAGGAACATGTCCAGGTCGTGGAGCTGTACCCTAAACATCATTTCACTGGAGAAGGCATTAATAAAGGTAGTGGTGAGCTTAGTCTCGAAGGAGCTGTGACATAGCAGCACTGTCAGACAGCGGTCTTGCAACTGAGGCAGAGCAGCCTCCACGCTCCTGTCACCTGGTTCTGGAACTAGTGGGTGGTTTTCTCCACATACAGGTAGGAGCCCTCACAGAAGGTGTCCAAGAGGTTGGGCTCCTGCTTCACTCTCAGCTTGTTCTGAGTGCAGGTGGAGAAAACACAGCACATGCCTTAGCAGACGCTTCCTTGTGCAGGTACACTTCAGGTGCAGGCAGGACTTCCTTGCTGGCAGTCCCCTCCACGATGGAAGATGTACCTGGGGGGAGGCCTCTGTCGATGGTTTATGGGCTGGTTCAGCCTGGTTCCGTGACTAGCAGGGCGGAGGGATCCACAGATCTGCGCCTCTGGAAAGGGGAAACGGGATCCCAAAATAATTAAAAACAGCAGCAACAAGTCTGAGGGGAAATAAACTAATTTACTAAATATGGTATCGGAATGCAAGATAACGCGCTATTTGAAGAATTGAAGCTAATAAATATAATGAGAGAGTATCTGAAAGCTGTAGGCCTTACATTAGTGATGAGGCGATTCGTGAGGTTGGGACGAGCAGCAGGGAGGAGAGTAGAAGGTGAAAGGGATGTCAGGTGACCTACCGAGGCCTTCTATGTGTTCCTCAGGAGCAGGAGTGATAACAGAAAGTGAACAGTCTTCTGGGGAATGTAGTTCTTCTCTTCTGGACTAGGTGCCTGGAACTGTAGCATTAACTCTTTAACTCCCAGTGCACTTCATGATGTAGGAATACCAATAACCAAAAATCATAAAACCATGACAGCCTCAGAGGTGTGAGTGGGCAGTAGAAAACATTTTCTTCATGGGCATTCTGTCCTTCATAGACCCAGGTCATCCTGATGTCCTGCTGCAGCCAGAGCATGAAGCTGTGGCAGGAAGCATCCTTGGCAGGCCCAAAGATGATCCTCCACCAGCTCTTCCACTGCTTAGCACTTGTCAGCCATCTGCAGTACTGGCCACTGCGTGCTCTTGTCCCAAACTCTGCCCGTATTGCTTTTCTCATTGGAGTCATCGTCTGCATCTTTGTCCTTCTTCCTTGGGGAGCTGTCCTGCTTCCTGCTCCTAACCAGCTTACGTCTCCTTTTCCTGAGGCACCAACAGAGCACAAGGAGCCCAGCAAATCCCTAGAGCTGCCAGTGCTGCAAGGCAGCAAAGAACAGGGCTCCCTTGCCTGTCCTGCTTTGTCCCTGACTCCCCTGCTCCATACTGTGCAGCAGCAGTGCCAAGTAAACTATAGTAAGTAATACTATCCTATTGATGTACTTTGCTCTGTACAAATTCTTAAATTTGCTTATCAGATTTGTTCATCCTGTAAGCTATATGCTTACTGAAATTCAATTACATAAGCTACCAACTGATACAGTGATGTCAGTTTAAAAATACAGAGTTACTATCCAACTATCAAATGCATATTTTTATAAGGTTTCAGAATTATGGAATCAAAGAACAGTGCAAGCCCAGGTTGGAAGGGATCTCAGAAGATAATCATGTCCAACTTTTTTTTGAGAGAAGGGAACTTTGAGATAACGTAGTGCTCTGTTCAGCTGCATCTTGAAAACCTATTGTTGCAGGCTTTCAAGATGAGATTGCGCAGTGTGCTAGAGAACAATGTCCTTACAGAGGTTGTTATTTATCGAACATCTTATCTTTTCAGCTTGATGTTTTTGGCAATGTTTAGTGGGGATTAGACACGATTTTACTGACAAATTTTACCTCTCTTTGAAACAATTCTACAAATAGTTAAGTACTCTCATCGCAATTAAGTGTGACTGACCCTGCAGCTGTTCAGG
Organism: Gallus gallus; assembly: GCF_016699485.2. Lineage (NCBI taxonomy): Eukaryota > Metazoa > Chordata > Aves > Galliformes > Phasianidae > Gallus > Gallus gallus. The sequence goes on along the minus strand of NC_052535.1, from coordinate 54,241,842 downwards.
CTGGGGTAGCATGAAAAAAGTTTTCCTCTGCTTTAGCACTCTGCCCTGCTGTTCTGGCAGCTTTGGCATTTACTGTGTCTTTCACTAGTCTGACTTAATTCAGTAACAAAGCAGAAGAGAAGTTTAATTTATCTTCTATTTGATTACACGTTAAGTCAGTGCACAGGGTGGGAGGTGGGGAAAAAAGCAGGGTGAACAGGATTTTGCCCTCAGGGCAGCCCTGAGTGTTTGAAATAACCCACTCTGTGTTGTGGTGGCAGAAGCATAGGCTTAGAGTTCTGTTTCAGTCTATTCTAAGTAACGCATTACTTAAAATTAATCTGGAATGGCTGAATTTTGTAATTATTTCTGTTAGTTTTATCTTAAAATTGGGGTGCTGCTGACTATATCTGAACATGAATGCCTTTTAAGGAAAATATTGCAAGCAGGTTAAATATTCATGGAAAACACTCTTGCTTATGTTTGCACTGTTAGTCAGAAAGGCTTTTTTATGTTTATATACCTTATGTGAGTTTTAGTGCTTCAACCAAATGTTGACATTTGGTCGAACTCTTTAACGATAAATGAAGTTATCCAGTTTGGTTATTCTTCATGATCAGTGTTTTTAAACTACTTGTAGTGAAACTGGAACACAACATATACAACAAACCAGGTATCTTAGATGAACCTTATTCTTATTGATGAGAATTTGTTATAGCACTTGAGAAATGAATTCTGGAGTTTGTCGTGCAGGATAATTATGTATGCTTAGGAATGGTTGGTGGTAAACTTAAGACCAGTGTCTTTTTGTAAACAAATCAGAGAGGAAGCCTTGAGTGTGAAAACCCTTGGAAGACTCCCAGTTGTCTTATTTTTGAAAGAGATTTCAAAACTTGTAAATTAATTTTTTCTAATGCTCCTACAGCAATGTTACATGCTATACATAGCATTTCAGCAGAGCTGTCTTCTAATACTTGTGTAAAAAACAAATTATGGAATTTGTAAATAATGTATAATTTGTAAAATGTTTGCAGAAATTGTACTTGAAAGGACAGTATTTTTATGTATAAATAGCACAGCAACAACTGTGAATGATGTTATAACAGTTATTTTTAAACATGCGTAGCAATGTTCATACTTGTGTACAATAAGCAATATGAATGCCTGTTACTGATGCCAATGAATTTGGTTTCCAGTGAGCACAACTGGTAAAGCTTATTTTTAAAGTAGATGCATTAATTTAGACGTACTTCTGTCTCCTTGCTTTGCTTGAAACAATCTTACCAGACAACTTTTTACATGACCCATGTTTACCAGGTATTTAATTATAATAGTAAACAGCTAATTAAGGCACCTTTGTTTTTATATTTGACTCTGCACTCCATGTATGTATGTAATATTTGCTAACAAATAAGTGATAACTTGTCCTGACTTACCTAGGGTGCCTATTTATTTTTTTATAAATGTCCCCTTCTGGCTATAGATTTGTATAAGAGCCTAGACATATTTTTAACAGTAAATACATAAATAAGTCTTGTAATTAATATATTTTTCAGTCTTTAGAATTATTTTCTTGCAAAGTTCTGCTTGTTCAAATTATCAGATAAAAATATAAACCATCTTTGTCTGTATTCTTTTTGTATTCCGTGCTTTCCTTAAAAACCACAAGTAAACCTGCAACAATAAAACCACACCGTGGCCTCCCAGAACCACACATTTAAACAGTGATAGTTAATAGTAATGCTTGAAAGTTTTGAAGAGGATGGTGGTTCCATGATCATATTTAAACAGTAAAATTCATCATCTGAAGTACTGGTTTATAAATATTAAGTATATAAGTATATATAAAGTGTGTGCATGTGTGTATATATACACACATATATAAGTATATAAGTACTGGCTTTCTAGTATTTATGAAATGCATAGATTTTTAACACTGTAATTCCACAGACTTGGTGACAGCTGCTTGCTCAGTTATACTTGTTTTTTCTTGCCTTGCCAGTTTTGCTGTACTAGGTATAAATGAAGGTTGTCTTGATGCATACATTCAGGTATTGCAGCTATTCAAGCTATGAAATAGTTTGAGCTCAAAGCATCACAAGCCTGTGCTTTGATAGTTTTAAGTTTTCCCAGATATGTAAAACCTTCTATGTCAGACTTAACTAAAAGAAATAACTAAATCACCACAGCCTGGCTTTAACTTTCTCGTAAGCTAATGGCTCTTCTGTCAAAATATTAACCATTTATTCTCAGCAGTCTTCCTCACAAAGGAGAAATGAAGCAGCTCTAGTGTTTCCTTACTAGCTTGTTCCTTTGTGATTTTACTGTGAAATTGCTTGGGGGGATAGGGAGGGGAGGGGAACAAAAGTGAACTTATCTCTTTAATAGGTTCAGTTCAGTAGGAGAAAAATAAAAAGGAAACCATTTTCCTGTTCGTGAGAATCCAATCCCTGTTCACTTTTTTTCCTGTTCTGAGTCAGGTACTTCTAAACTACTGCCATTTTCGTAGGTCATGAACACTAGCAGATAAAGGTAACTCAGTTCTTAAAGCATCAGTCTTATTTTTGAGTGCACAAGTTGAATATGTAATGAAAACCAGCATCAATGAAGAATGAAAGAAAAAAGAAAATAATGTGTAACTACTTCTGTGTCCTGAATACTGTATTACATGAAAATAAGCTGCTGTCAGGTACAGTGTGGCAGAAACGAACAGTGATCTCACAAATCCAGTTACACTTTATATTTCTGAAAAATGAAATTGTACTTCTCAAATCATTACTAAGGTGAAAATAAAGAAGACAGATGCTCTTCAACTGCCTTCATCCATAGTCTTCCCAAAAACCTGATTGGTCTGGCAAGCAAGCCGGCAACATCTTGAGCACGCAAGATGTTCACTGATGCAGCACTGGTTTTGAAAGCCTCATTATAGCCAGAGACTTAAAAAATTTTTATGGGAGTGGGTATGTGTAACCTGCCAATTGCTTAAGAATGCTCTTGTAATGCTCCTTCCTTCACCGCTTGTAGCGAGGAAGGAGCATTACAAGAGCTTTTATTACCTAAATCAGCAAGTGAGGGCAGAGGTACTGCTGTGCACTGGCACAGTAACTGCTGAAGCAAGAATCTCCCGTGCACTCTGGTACAGCGAGAGGTAAAGTTTTTGAAAGCAAGACAAATGGGCTACATTACATCTTCTGAGCAAATAAGTGTGAGCAACAATTTCAGTCTCTAACTGCTGGATTTTATTCAAACAGTGCATATTTTCATTTATACTCAACAAAAAGCACAGTCAAGCTGTCTCCTGACCTGAAAGGCACAATTTAGAACATGGAAAGACAGGATACAGACACACTCCTAAAGACAATACTCATAATACATCCCAGGATGTACAGCAATACAGCATGCACCCATCTCTCCAGCTCAGGGGGCCTCTTGCCTTTCCATCAATGGGAAGTCTCGTTCTCCATTGTTGTCTATGCTGTGCAAATGCTCCTCCTTCAAACGGTCCTGCTTATGTTCATAAGGTGCATCCAGTGATTCTCCAGTGAATCCAGTGATTCACGTGGCTCTGTGGAAAACAGAAAGCTCTGGTTACTTTCAGAGCTGTACAGTCTTTGGAAGATGCAGCAAGCATGAAAGAAACAGCCCTGTACTGCCCGACCTATGCACTGACAGCTTTTTTGCCCAAGGAAGCCCAGCTGCTAGTTGTTCGGAATTACACCTGCATTTACCGGTCTTCGTCTGTCAATCTCGGTATCCGCTTCACGGCTCATCAACCTGAAACCTCTGTGCCGCTGTGGATCGTCCCGTGTGGCAGCAGCAGCCTGCAGACTCGGGCTGAGTGTGAGAGCGGTCAGGCCGGAGGTGATGGACCCAACTGCGAGCCTTTCGTTTCATACTGAGCAGGAACAACGCGGCACTCGGCTGAGACGGCCGCAGGGACCCCCCCGCCCCCGCTCGGCCGCCCCCGCTCCGAGCGGCGGGCACGCCTCGCCCCGCTCCGGCCTCGCCCCGACTGACCTGGGCCAGGCCCATCAGGGCAGCAGGTAGATAAATACGAAGAGCGCCACATCGAAGAGGACAAAGAGCCACAGGTCCAACCAATAGGACTGCCCCGACAGGGCCGGCGGCCGCTCTCCATCCGCCGCGCTTCGCTCTTCCGGCCGCGGCCGCCGCCGCCGCACGGCCGCCTCCATCGCCTCGCCACGGAGCAGCCGCTGCGAGAGGCGGGGCGCGGTGCACTGCGCGCAGGCGCTCGCTGCGCTTCCGGGTGAGCAGCCAATGGGAGAGGAGCGCACGTACCGCCTCCACGCCCTCGCGTGGGCACCGCCCTTTACGCGTGACGCGCTGCCCGCCCCGCTGCTGACGGGTTGGTGTGTCACGTTGTGGGTTCAGTTCGCTCAGGCGTTCGCTGTGAATGTTCCCTGCCGTGCGCGGCGGCCGGGCTACGGTAGCCGTCACGGCTTTTCTGTCGTGAGGGGCATTGCCCGCATCCATCAGGTAGCCCTGCTGCTGAGGAGCCGGCGGGGACCCCGAGTCAGTGTGGTAAAGATACATGAAGAGGGAAGTCCCGCTTCTGCTGCTGCTGTTGAGAAAAGTAACGCTCTGGGAGGCAGAGTCGGAGCCGGTAGCATTCCTGCACCGCTCCGTGGGCTCTGCTGGTCGCTTCTCCCTGCCGGCCCTCGGCGTGCCTGGCCAGGTGAGGTCAGGTGTGTGGAAAACAGAGGTCAGCCCCTGCCCGTTACGTTGCCCTTGCTTCTTAAACCACGCCAGGACTTGTGTGGAAGCATAAACAAGTTCTTGTTGTGGCTTCCTGGAGAAAGCTAAAGGATCAACTTGGAAATGCCGGTGTGATAGGTGGGAGAACTGGAAGCTGTTATGAGATACGCACTTAGCCTCGAAAGCTAGCCGTGCTCCCCAAGCACGCAGAAATTTGTGTGGGTGGTTTATGCTGCGTGAGGAGCTCCCAAGGCGCAGAGCTGCACTGCTGGCACTACGCTGAGACCCGCCAGCTCCATCAGCATTGCGAGGCGGTTTCGCTGTGTAGACGGGTGAGCAGACTATCTATTACAATCGATATCTGGCAAAGCGGGGGAGATCCCAGTTTATAAGGAAATGAGTTGCGTCGTAGTCCCGAGTAGAATGCTGTTGGCGCCGTGAGAGCGTGGTGCCAGCAGAGGGAGCCCTGAGACCCTGAACGCCACAGCAGCGTAAGCCGGGGAGCCTTCAGCTATAGAAAACTGAAGGATGGAAGGTTTTGTTTTAGCTCTTTTACTCCCAGCGAAAAGACAGTCATGGAGAGCGGGATAAACTTAACGAAGTACTTAAAAAAAAAAAAAAAAGCCGTTTAAATCCAAGTGTAACGTAACTGTGCCCGTTAAGAAATGCAAATAAGCACAGGGCAGAGTGCTCATCAAGTTTTGTGCCTCCAAGGGCACTAGGAATTAACGCTCCGGGGGTTGAGGCTGGGTTGAACTTAGCAGCTGCAGAATAAGCAGCATGAGCAGAACGTGATGCCTGTTTGTTACCCATCAGACGCACAGCATGTAGAGTCAGCTTTATCTGAAATCGTTCTTTATCTAGTTAAGACTCCTTGAATATTTTCTTTCATGCCCTGAAAGAAAATCACTCAGAGCTGCTGGTGCTCTTCTTGACAGAATGATTTTGACCCTCAATAAACCGGGGCAGCTCAAAGCCTGTATGTTTTTAAAGCATTGCCATACTTTTTAAACCAAACTTATAAAATGACTGTGTGGGTTATCTGTCTCTTGTCAGTAAGTGCTTGATACTGCTCCTGTTGATGTCAGCATGGTATCAGAGATATCATTTAAAATATCAAAGTGAGCTGTATTATCAGAGCATATCTTTTTATTTATTGTATATTTCTATTTACATCTAACAGTTTTTGAGACTTGCTTGTTCTCAGGGTTCTCTTAAGCTTTACCATCTCTATTACACAATACTCCATACACAGAGAAACTGTTTGTCACTACAAATATCATGGTAAGGAAGCTAAGTTGCCATTCAAGAACCAGTGCAAAAAATATTGAGGTTCTGATTATAGAAAATAGTTTTGGCAGCCTTTTACAGTATGTTACTCGGGTAAGACTTCCTACAAGTAACATTTTTAGTCTTTGCTTCAAATTTTAACTGGATTTTTTTTTTTTTTTAATTCAAGGTAAAGCACTAAATGTAAACTTGTGTTTTCATTAGGGCTAAATAATCACAACTTAGGAGGTGCTGCGAGGAGATTAAAAAAAAAAAAGTATATGTAGAAAAATTGACTTTTTTTTAAATAGGATTTTGATTCCAGTGCTTTTCTGGGTAAAGTATTTACTCCTTTTTGAAGATTCTCTTGGCTTCAACTCCTTCGTACACGTAGGTCTGTTCAGAAATTAAGAAGGAAAATCAGTGACTGCTATTATAAAATTTCATTTCACAGGTGTTGTGGTTAGAGCTGCTTTAAATAATTGTGGCAGGTGGTCATGTGGGGGCCTAAAAGCCCTTGGAAGGGCTCTGAGGAAAGGAATAGAAGGAAAGCAGCCTATTGTCAATAGGCATAAATTCTCCATGGAAACATTAGAACTGCTCATTAGAACTGGACAGTTCTTGGAGTTTAAAAAAAAAACAACATAAACCACCAAAACAACACTCCCAAAGTGTTGAAATACCGTATTCCCAAGTGTCACTTATGTGCCTGCTTTTATTAGAAATGTGAGAAAGAGTTGGCCTGTTGTGTTCTGATAGCTCAGATCTCACACCTGTCCATGGGAGAGTTATTTATTCAAGAAGTTTGTGACCAGCTGGTCAGAGAGCTATGAAATGTTTCTCTTTTGTCTCAAGCTTCCTGCTCTGTGTCAGCTGCTGGGCTGGGAAATGCTATCCTTGGGAAAACTATACTATGTCTTTAGAAGGCAAAAAAGGGCCTTCAGGGAGAATGTGTCTAGTATGTATGTGGCTTCTACATACAGCTTGTATTCACAGACTTCAGAATGTGTCGATAAGATACAGCTCATTCAGGTAGCAAATCACACTTTGCCAGTTTTATGTTCTAAATTCCAAAGTTCTAAATTTTAATACTTTTACGAGACTTGAGTATTTTATCTGAAGATAAGTGAGGCTGATTGGTTTTGTGCAAAATACTTTGGCCTTTCAAGATATCTCTGATATCTCTGTTTTCAGTTCATTATATTCTTAAGTTGTGTATAAGCAACTGTTCAACTCACCTGTATGAGTTCACTGCCTACAATTTCTCTGTATGCTGTGAGTACTTTTCCATTATCTTTTCTAGTAAACGTTCCTACGAGTTTATTTCCTTCCAGGTTCCAAGAGCCCTGTGATGGGGGAAAAAAAACCGTGGTTTGCATACATAATGTTTTGCAATAAGCATGGCATTGAGTTGATTTAAAGACTGCAGGAGTGCTTTAAGATAAGATTAAAACAGTGTAATAATGTTTTTTAGGACACAGTTGGAAAGGCTGTAAAAAATGAAATATTAAAAAAAAAGTTAGCTTATTTAATTGCCCTTTTGTCAGGCTCAGGTGATCTTTCTCTCTTTTGATATGGTTAATTTCTTACAGATACCCACTCTACACTCTAGATGGTGTACTTGAGTATTATAAGAAGTAAAGTTTGCAATTGCCTGGACTTCAGCATGTGAAAATTGCTGGGTACTCTGCTTTTTGGGCACTGTATGGATCCCCGAGCTTCCTGTCACAATGCTGAACCACTAACATTTAAGGCTAGTTTGTGATTTTACGTATAAGGTGCAAGCATTCCTGGTCTGTCAGACCTTAAAAGCCAAGTTTAAACTAGAACCTAGGAAGAGAGATCATTGATCCTGAAACTGTACTTCGTAAAGTTATTACTATTCAATGAATATATGATGATATAAATAGTCTCTTACTGAAAGTTCAGTCCCGTCAGCCAGACTGTATTCAAAGCTGACTCCCAGAGTGAATTCGATGTCGATGGTACGGAAGTTGCTTGATTCCTTGACAAGAAATTTGTTTCCATCTTGCTGAATAGTGAGCTTCAGATTATCGTGGGCTCCTAACTTTCTTTTCATCACATTCACGCCTAAAAAAAAAAAATAATAATAATCAATTAACATCAAGCAGAGAAAAACAAAATAGAACATCATGTTTGCATTTTTATTGTGACTTTTTCTGTAGTTGAGGGAGCTTAGCCCAGAATTCTGACTCAGAGTCTTACTCTTCTCCACCTTTCACTGAGGCAGTGTTCAGCCTGTAATACAAACTACTATCCAACTAGGATAGTTATGTTTACATCCATATTACAGGCAGTTTGTACAAGCTTAAAGTAAGCATTAGCATGTTAAAATGACTCAAATCATGTGTGTTCTGCAAAACTGGAGACCAGCAATTTCCCTCTTGTGTAATTTTTCAAACAGTCTTATCAAAATAATATTCCTTACATATAATTCTATTTAAATTTCTGCTGGAATGCCTCTACTGGAATTAGCTAAATGCATAAGATTATCGCAATGCAAATAAAATCAGAATGTTTTTCTTCCTTGTATTCCCCTCTATAGAGTCTTTTCAAAATAAGTGCAGGGCAATGTGCAAGGGCAAAATAGCAGACAACAAAGGACAGGTTAGCCAGATGGTAGTTCATGAACAGCTTAAGTTTGTATTCCGCCGTAGTGGTATCCTGCTTTTAGAAGGCATTCAAAAAAGTAAGGCTTACCCATTGCTTCCATGAATTTTTCATAGTTCTCATTTTTCTCTATTTTCCAAGTACCGTTAAATGCCATCTTTCTGTCTGTAGGCAGACTTCTGGTAAGTAGCAGAGCTTTGCAAAGAGAATTTATGAACAGGCTTATCAGGAAAGCAATTTACATGATGATGTGGCTGGCTAAAGCTCAACTGTGGCATTGATCTTGTCAAGGAGGGGGGTCACTTTAGTTTAACTTGTTTTCCACTTGTAAGCACACTGTTTGCTGAATCTCTCCCTCCCTTATTGCCTCAAATGATGATAGTATCTTTATTACTCTTCTTTATAAACAGTCACTAACCCATTCATTCTGTTCATCTTATTTGAGTTGTAGTAAAAAACCGGCTATCTAATGAAAATAATAATGAGACTAAGAGAATGTATTGACATTTTCTTTGTTGCATAGGACTTTATACTGGTGGGAGGGTCTTTATACAACTGGAGAAAACGTATTTACCCAACAGACAAAACACAAATCTCTGCTTTGTCCATTCTAATTTGGTGAGAATCTATTCTACTCCACATAATAAGCATGAGATGAAGGATCCACTGAACATCCACAGGTAGTTTGGGAAACTCGGTTCAGTTTCAGAAACAATTTGCTACCTTCGAGTCTAGTGCTGAGCTACAGAAATTGCGATGATATTCTCCATTCGTGTCCTCACTCTTTAATAGGTAGTCTAAATTCAGGACACCTTCTACGTATTCTCTATATTATAGCCCATTCAGTGAATGCTCTGTTTCTGTCCATTCCTACAGTAGTTGATGTGCTGCTAAGTGAATTTTACCCAACGTGTTTGATTTCCATAGATCCCAGGTTTTAAATGTTGAAGGATAATGCAGAAAATGAGCACACACTGGCTCAGCTCCTTCTTCCCCACAAGATAGTGCTACTTGAAACTGAGCAAATTTGCTGGTGCTAAATCTGCTTGTACTAAACTCAGGATTATAGTTAGTCTGTTCCTATGGATGGCACCAAATCTGCTGTCTATTAGCTTCAAAAATGTAAATCCTGAATGCTGAAATGAATGTTGCTTATCACACAGATAACAGGGTTGGCTCTAACTAATGAATTTTACTAGTCTGGTGTTATCATAATCTTCTTTTTCTTCCAGACCTGCAGCAAAAGGTTTTACTGAAGTATAACTATAAATTTAGAACTTTGCTGGTGATACCAAAATAGTGTGGCTTTCCATTCCACTCAGGTTCATTTTGAAATCAATGCTAATCTGGCTAAGAGGATGCAGAGGGAAGTAACTCAATAGCTACTCCTCACCTTTAGACTGTACAGAAGTTAAGGAAAGAGGAAAAGAAAACAACTTAGATTGTTATTGTTGCAAACAAAGTTGCTGTAGTTGCACCCAAAACAGGCTGCTACTGACTGTGCACCAGAATTAATTTGTTTTCCAGACCCTTTTGTCTCCTAGAAGATCAAATGTGGTACAATCTAGTCCATTTAGTTGCAAACACCTCCTGTTCTACCTATACACTTTAAGAATTTTGTCCCAGCAGAGGTTATCTCTGATCTGCCAACAGAGCTCGTTTTATGATTATTTCATAATTCACTTCATTTGAAGTGAGCCATCTCCTCTTACAGCCGATGTTTTGAACTTGGGGATTTTGCTTAAGCTGTGTGAGGGAACAAGAACCCCACAGCCTTTTCTGCGCAGGAAGCTTCACCCACAAGTGGCAAGGATTGGGATTGTGAACACATCATCTTCAGGCTGCAGTTTGTCCTCTCATCTTCCTCTGTTCCAGCTGCTGCAGTTCCCCTCCCTTGAGGACGCAGCCTTTCACCTTAGAAATGCCTTTTTTTGGTCTAAGTCTGGAAAGAAGCAGAGTCTGCCACTCTTGCTGCACTAGCTACATGTTCTTTCCTTATAATCCCGTCTTTAGGCCTGCTGTATCGAAGGCTTGTGGACTGTTTATTTGTTGTTGAAAATGTAAGGGTAATACATAATGTATTACCCTCATAATGTAACAACAGCATTTACATCTCATTATTACAATTTTTAAATGCAGGTTTTTCCACATATTCAGGTTTATTTCTTCCTCTTATCTAAATCACACTGACTTACATCAAAGTTCTAATATAAAATTAGCAAAGTAGGCATTATTTTGGTAGAAAATAAAATCTTGCCACTATAAAAGTATTATAATTCCACAATTATCATTTTCTATCACGGAGAAATTTACTGTATCTCACTGTGAGCTGGGGCATTGCCAGGTACGGGCAAGAGATTTGTCTTAGGGAGATGCACACCTGCCAGCCCTGTAGTTGGAAATGGATAAGTTTTAAGGCAGAAGATGTGTAGTTGTGTTAGTATGGAGCTGAGCACAAACTTGGTGTCTCAAACGTGTCACAGCCCATGCCCAGTTCTGTGCTAATCATGGATTCCCATCTCACTGTTCAGCCAGCTCAGAAAAAAAGCAAAAGGAATGTCTGCTTCTTAGTCAGATTATCTCTTTTATTGCATTGTGTTGTCTCTTGACCTTTGTAATTATCATTAGCTATCTATATCATTTATGAGGTATATATATATATATATATATATATATATAAACAAAAGTATGGTGTTAGGTGATCATCAGATTTACTGTCAAAAATATTATCTTTTTTAATAGTCTTTGCAGAAGTGTTCTTTCTGTCAGTGATGCAGTGTAACTCTTGCACCACGTGTTCACTTGAAAAGTTGCCTTGAATCCAATAGAAACATGAGGCTGTGCAGCAGTTCAAATATATGTAGAAGAATATGGATACATAATTCATGCATATGTGTAACATACAGTATTTTCATATGAAAAGATTGAACTACCTGTTTGGATATTTATTTATTTTTACTGATAGATTGAAAATACTTTACTTGAATAATGGCATCTTCCATATTCACACTGTTTCAGGACTGTATGAACTCTTAACAACTGGCAAATTCACTTTATTTGAGCATTTCAAGAGAGTTTTCTAAATTTTAGGCAGATTTGACTTTCTCTCCAAGAAGCTGCTGATTCATTACATTTAAGGAACTTTGAAACATCTGAAGCAGTCTTTTATGTATTTAAAGAAAATCAGTGTTGCTGATTGCTCTCCTTATGATGGTCATTTCGGGCCATCCTTTTCTGCTCTGAAAACAAAATCCATGGTTTAAGCACGAATTTCTACATCAAACTGTATTCAGCAATTCTGAACCTTGACAAAGAGGGAGGGGTCTCATGGAGTGAGTCCTAAACTAACAGGAGTTTCTCTCACATGTGCTTTTCCTGTCAGTTATCTCACTGTTTGCCTGTCCCCACTTGTGATTTCCTCGGGCTCCCTTGGAAGTCAGGCTAAGCAGCCAGCTCCAAACCTTTTCACCATGGGAACAGCAAGTAGCTGGCTCCTGGATTTCCTGTTACAGCCTGTTGCTGCTCCCTTTCTGTCTCAATTTCCCATCCATAGCAGTTCTTTTCATCGAGTATGAATCCTTAGGATTCTCTCAAGATCAGTCCCACAGCTCTGTCAGTTAAGCAAGAATCTCCACAGTGGCTGGTATTTATGAGCTCCATGGTGTCTCCACGTTGGTACAAAACTGACAGCATAAAGAGCTGTTCTTCCCTGAGGTCGGATGGAATGTCAGTGGCAGAACAAGCAGCTGCATTTTTAATCTCCCATAATTTACAAGTTAATTAGGACTACGAACATACTAAAATATGATCTCAGATTCCTTACGTGTAAAAAGAATGACGCTATGTACACTTCAGTCAGAGTTCCTTCGAATTCTGTAGAAGTTTTTTTTTTTTCTTCTAATATTATAACTAATTTTGGGGGGATGCATTTTTATTTTGAAATATCCCACAACCTTTTTCCTTCTTCTGCCTAGCTTGTCCTTGTGCAGACTTCAAACCTACAATTTTTGCTTAGATGCTGCATTAAAAAATCTGTGAAGTATTGCTGTCTGTATGAAAATCTTGAAAGCTAAGGGAGTGGATTCTTGCTTTGTGGCTTTCTTCAGCTTGCTAGCTACAGGACACTGGGAAAAGAAAAGCATAACTTTGAAGTTTGATCTTTAGATGGAGTGGATGGAAATAAATGATTAACCTATATTGCTGTACCAATGTCATCATGCCAGTCTGTGACAATCTCACCAGGCTCTATTATGAAGATAATTATCAGTTAGATTCCAAAGATCAGGGTGGCAAAAATGCTTTTGCAGTGGGTTGCGTTCTTTGATCCCGTTTATTGTTTTGTGGCTTGTCTTCAAGTTGCTCAGCCTAAAATGAGCTAGGACAGTAGAATTTGGCTTTGTCAAGGAGTGCTACTTGTTTGGGGTCAGGATAAAAATAAGATACTTACATAAATATTTTTATATTACAGTGTTACTAAACATACTAAGAGAAACATGAATCTGCTCAAACCTGTTTAAACCATGCATGTTACTTAGTTTCTGTCAGGTATTAATTTGGCAGTATTTCTACATGTTTTCTATTACAGGAATCTTCTAAATTTCTAGGAAGGGATAGCAAGGCTAGCTGGGCATTTAAATCATTCAAGTGCATCTAGATCCCTTGTCATAAAGCTTGACTAAGCATTTAAACCACAATACTCAATTTTATATGGCTATAGTAAGCGGACAATGCTATGTCTGTAAAGCCACCTTTTGGATAACTATAGCTGGCCTGGCAGCAAGGAGCCCACTTCAGCCTAACACTTCCATAAGTAATTTCAAACTATGTGCTGAAAGTGGATGTTGTATTGCAGCAGGCGTTGATCATACTTGAGCTATCTTTTGCCCAACTTCAGCTGCCCATTTGCTAAGTTTGTTTGTTGTTTTTTTGTGTGTGGTTGGTTTGTTTTTTTGTTTTTTTTTTTTTTGTTTTTTGTTTTTTGTTTTTTTTTGCCAAGGACTGTCTCCTATGTGCTGCTGATAGTATAACACACAGAGCTGCAACATTTGAAAATTACTTAGAAATTTCCAGTGAATATAGAATACATTAGTCTGATTATTTAGTAGTGGGCTGTGGATCTTAGGTGTCTGCATTCGCTTCTTTATAATTTGTGTGTAACGTCTCTGATAATACAGTGCTACATGTTCTTGAGAGTTGACTGTTGAAGAAAAACGAAGCGTACGAGCTACTTCATAAGTAAGTGCATGAGCTTCTTCATAATAAATTCCAGGTTAAAAAGAACTAGAAGCAAAATGTAGGGTTTTCTTAAAGCAGTGCCAGCTCTGGTATTTCCTTCATCTTCTAGTGTATCCTAAAATGAAACCTAGGATTAATTAGCCAGATCAGTAGAATTTTTCATAGTAACAGTGAAGAGGGCATGATTTTGAACAAGTTCCAATCTAAACAGTGTTCTTTTACACCAAAGTCAATACAGATCTCTGAGTATTAGTGCCTTTTGTCACTTGTCACATACAGATCGCTGTCAGTAGACACGTAGGGCTTTGTGTCAGGCTTATCTACTTGCTGAGATATATCTTAATACTCTTCTCCTGTATTTTCCAAGTACTTAGTAGCAAGCGAATTTAGGGAAGTAGTTTATTTTTATTTAGAATAAGATGTTTGATGAAAGAAGGATATGAGTTACAGTTTAATGAGCTAACAAAGTTTAGTTTTGACAGTCCGCATTTGCCTTTTGGACTTCTCCAAAATTTGAACTGGACTTTTAGTTTATTTCAGCACAGCTATTTGCTGACTGTATATCTCTTACGGTGATTATCTGGATGAGTGACTTGAATCTAATCTCAATCTGTAACATAGAGACTTCTCCTAAGTACATCAGGACAGCAAGAGAGCACTCTGTATAGCCCTGATAATAAAGTACTTATATAGAATTGAATCATAGAATTGCTCAGGTTGCAAAAGACTTTCAAGATCATCAAGTCCAACTGCAACCTACCCATACTACCCTAACAACCTTCCACTAAATCATGTCCCTGAGCACCACATCCAAATGGTTTTTAAACACATCCAGGGATGGTGACTCAACCACCTGCCTGGGGAGCCTATTCCAGTGCTTAACAACCCTTTCTGTAAAGTTTTTTCCTCATATCTGACCTAAACCTCCCCTGGTTGAACTTGAGGCCATTTCTCCTCATCCTCTCACCAGTGAGAACAACCCTGCTCTCACTGCAATCACCTTTCAGGTATTTGAAGAGAGCAATAAGGTCTCCCCTCAGCCTCCTTTTCCCCAGACTAAACAGCAAATATATATATACATTCAGATATCCAAAGAGAGAAGATGGCTTCAACATAGAACAGTGTTCTTTCTTCTGTTCAAGTCTCATGTAAAAGCAGAACTGGGACACAGATCTTAGTCCTATTCATTCTATTTCCAGCTCAGATATTGACTGTGACCTTGTGTGACCTTGATCAAATTAATCCTTCTACTTATCTGTAACATGACTTTTGCTTACGTTAAAAAAAAAAGAAGTAATGTCATAAAATAGTATGACAGTGACTTGATCAACTGAAAAAAAAAAAAAACGTTTGAAAGAAATGCTTACGTGTGAACTTAATCATGTGTAACTTAGCGGTAGGATTTAACCACTTATTTTACTCCCAGTGTTTGTTAAAGATCTTCTATAATGTTGAAGAAAAACCTATGTAAAGTACAGAGCTATTTATCAGTTGTTATAAACTATTGAGAGAGCAGCAGCAGGCCATGGCTGAATTGATTAGCCTCATATTTCATCATATCAGGAAATTGGGTTTTATCATCACTTGACAGTATAGGTTCAGAAAAGAAAATAATACAGCTTTTTGGACAATAGTTTAATCTCTTAGGAGTTGTAAAAATACATTTCCGTGCTGAATAAAATAGAGAATAAAATTGGAATACTGTGGAAAACCATGCAGCCAGGCATTACAAAAAATTGGAACTGCATGTACTGAAATGAAAATTTACTGAACTGAAATTGTAACTTGTGATGTTTTTCAACTGAAATTGAAGTCCTACGTTATGGTTCTGTAAATGCTGAGAAATACTACTCTCCTCTGAAAGGCTGAAAAGCGGAATGGCTGTTAGATGCCTTAAATTCAGATCCTAAAGTTTACTACTGCAGGAAACACACATATTTGAATTATTCTGTGAACATCTTAAGAAGAGATTTCACGGGAATGATAACTGCATTTTAGCAATAGCTGACACCTTTACTAAAATAGGTTGAAGAAGGGGCTATTGTCTTTTCCATTTGTTAAAAAGTCATCATAGTTACACAAGATGTGAAGGACAGTCTAATATTGCTTTTCACCTCTTCAACAACGTACTCTAGTCTAAGGGGATGTTCTTTTCTGGAATGGGTAAGGAATGTATTCCAATGTATTCCAGTACTACTGTGTTGAAAACATTGTCATTTCTCTGAAAGGAATTCATACATTCAGGAGGCGACTGAACACTGTGCAGGAGCGTGGTGATTCTAAGTTGGTGACTGGAGTGGAAAGATTGTAGTCCCAGAGCAAATGGTTACCTGATATATATAGATATACAAAGACAGTTGTTGAGTTGCACTCACAAATTGCGGTTGGTTTGACCAAACGGTGCTTGTGTTTTGTGCTGGACTAAATCTAGCCCTTCATAACTTTTGAATGAGACTGTTGTTCGTCAGGGATGCACATACTTGTTGGTTTTGCCTAGAGCTAAAATAAAATAAATAAATAAATAAAAACCCCCACCAACCCAGAACTGTTGCTGTGGAGAACCAAATAGCCAAAGAGCTGGACGTGCCAAGAAGCCCGTTGGCCAAGGTCTAAGATCGACAGTTTGCACACAATGCAACTTTTGTTTCAAAAAATAAGTTTATCACAGTTTTGCTGGAAGTTGGAAGGTTGGCTTTTTCATTCTCTCTTACGTACTACTCAGAAATTGACACCTGGGAACAAACGATGAGGACTGATCTGTATAACAGTTTTATTTGCCAGTTCTACTTACCAGTATATAATCTGGCTTCTGATAGCTCCTAGTAAATGTAGCTGCACTGCTCTCTAGTGGTTAGCAGCAGTAAACGACTTCTTGCTGTTTTTAATACGAGTCTCAATTCAGTAGTGCGCACGTTAGAAATATCATGATGTTAGAGAAGTTCTTCTCTGAACTTCTAGGACCTAGAGAAGTTACTGAAAATGCAATATAACAAATATTTGCAGAAGCTGTATTTTTACTTGGGACAATGAGGTAGGTGTTGAAAATTTAACTTCAGTGATACTAGCTAACAAACAGTAACATTGAATCGACATTGTCTTTTTTATTTAAAAACACATGAAATAATACAAAGAGAAGAAGAAATAAAGAACTAAGCAGCAGTTTGACTATAGAAAATAACCTGACTCTTTATCCTCCACTGACTGCACAGAAAGTAGGAGTAATAGTTCTCTAAGTAATGTAATTCATTTTACTAAGTATCCATAGGACAGAAGCAAGTGACATTCAGAAGACTATAATTCTACTTAAAGGCAGAACATAATATACAGAGTAACCCATTTAACCTAGTACAAAAATACTGTGCCCAGAAACTATGTTTGTTGAAATATTTTTAAGATAAAAGAATACAAACGGACAAACTTGGTGGCAAGTGACTGTGATTAAGATTTTTATTAAAGTATAATAGAAATGTATATTAAAACTATTTACAGTGCATTTCACACTACATTCTTCAAGAGACACATGCATGTGTCTGCCATGTGTACATAGAGGGCTCAAATTCTAACTTCAGTTACATCTGTGAGGTACCTTGAGCATCAGCAGGAATAGCTGAATACAGTAAAGAACAGGTGAGGCAGGTGTTACTGAGAATGAGTTTGGTCCCTCTTTATAGCTAGAAAAGGTGAATTTGACCTATTCCTTCACTTTCTATACAGCTCAATCGAACTCCCACTGAGGTAAACAGAAATCATGTAATTGACTTTAAATGGGAATTTGAGCATACCTTAGGCCCTAGCATGACAAGCTCGTGCAGTGAAAGTTAGCGGAAACTAACTATTACATAGCATTGTCACATAAATACACATTTACAAACAGTGGTACTTAGATACGAGTTTCTCTATGGAAACAGACTTCTTTATGTGGAAAATAAAATTTCCCATGCAATTCTCATTATCTAGCAATGACAAAGATGAAAGATAAAAGTCACAATTTGCCATATTTAGAAAGAGTTACCAGTTGCCAGGCCAGACTCTATGATGTTTCTTGTTCATATGAAAGTCCAAATAGTCCAGCCCTCACTATTTTTTATCCATGGGGTAAACTTAAATTTTCATTCAAGCTTCAGTGTTCGAGCTTATCTCTCAAATTAGTGCAAGTCCCTGAAGAAGCAGAGCAGAGGACTGTGAAATAAAGCTAAAACCTTGTGGAATGTAAACCGCGTGTGATTTGGCATGAAGAACAACCTACAGCATTGAAGAGACAAGACTTGTAGCTAAAGCTAATGTAAAAAATCACCTGAAAGGTTAGATCTCTAAAACCTTTAAACATTTCTGAATTTATTATGAGTGAGGCACTTTTTCCATCAACGCTCTATTTTCTCAGGCTTAGCTGCAAGGGACATCAACCAGATCCATCAGGGAAAATTCTGTAATTTTAATTAAGGGGCCAGGTCTGGCTTTTCATAACTTTTCTCTCTAATGGGTTGCACAATCAGTTACCCAGTAGTTTTGAAAAATCATGTAGAAGAATCAGTTTTGAAACATCAGTTCACGCCGCTACCAGATAAAATGCATTGGACTGGAGTTTGAAAACTTACCTTTATTTGCACCCAGCTGGCAGAAGATGATGCCTCTATCGGGCTTCAGCCCTCCCTTCTAAAGAGAGACCAGCTGGTCATCGATGGAATAGATTATTCACTTTTATCACTAGCCTGCTTGTACTTGCATTCTGTGCATATTTGAGAATGATTTAAACTGCTACTAATTAAAAGTCAATACAATTGCCAAAATCAAGATTGGTTTTTCTCTCCTTTCTCATTGAGAGAGATTACAGAAAACCTATATACTTATATTCTACAGATAATACTGGATGTGTGGCTAGCTTCTTGGAAAAGTAACACCTACAGCATAAGAGCCTCATTGTTCTTTTTAACAGAAGAGCTAGGGTTAATCAGTAATTCTATATACATTAACATGCATAACAAGTTATTTTTTTCAGAAAGAGGACAAAAACAGAAAGAAAACTATACTTAAAGCATTAAACTCTGCTGTGAAGTGACTTCAAAAGAAAATATGTGCATGTCTGAGAAAAAGTAGGAGTCTTAGATGTTTCTATTGAGACAAGTAATAAAAATTAATGGGACAACTTCTGTACCCAGAAACTTAAATACCAGATTTCACAGTGGCTTTAACAGACCTAAAACTGAAATGACAAAGTGATACATTCAGTTTCTCCTTGTATCTTGCATCTTCCACTTGATTTCCTTAGCTAGACAATTTAAGATAGAGCAGTAAACGGTTGAGACCTGACTAAAATAATTAGATATATGATCCATGATGCAACTTAACAGCAACACAGCTGTAATGTACAAAATGTCTGAGTATGAAAACGTTGAATTCTGGAAGGCAATGAAGTTCAGTCAAAAACAGCCTGGTTTTGTTTTGTTTTTTTCTTTTTTCTTTCTCCTATTTTCATCTACGTACATTATGAAATAAAAGAAAAATTTTCTGCAAACAATCCATGCAGAGCTATGAAACAAAACCACCCTTTGCCTTCACACAGAGTGAAACACTCTGATTTTTCATGAAGCAACAGCAAAATATGCTTTTAAAATTCTTAAACCAGTAGTTTAATGGCTTTTTTTTTCTTAGTAAAAATATATACTGATACAAGTATATTGTGACATCGAAGTAGTCTAATCACTAGGAACTATACTTCTATAGTTGAATCTTGGTAGTGGAAGAGATTTTGTATGATAAGTGTGTACAAATGTGAAATTACATGTATGCACATACTGTATAGCTGTGTTCATTTTAAGTGAACCTTTGAAAAAATGCAGATTGTCATGCATTTTTTTCAAGTCAAAGGTAAGAATCCAGCATTCTTTTCCAATATTTATAAGTTAACATCATAATAAAGTTTTGTTGAACACAGAATACAACAGAGAATTATAGTTACTGGAATCTTAATGTTAATGATAGGTCACTACACTGTAATGTCACCAAAGCTGATTTGCTGTGCTGTCTCCATGAATTACCAGTCTCAACCATACCAACAAGAATACACCCTTATATACACACATTTTGTTCGTATTTATATTAAATATGTATTTTATCAGTTGACATATTTTAGTATCTCAGACACTCAAAGAAAAGAATATGTGAGTACTATGCAAATCATGAAGCAAAATTCCTATTTATCAGAAAGTACCTAAAAGCTTTGGTTATGTTTTTTTTTGAGCTGGAAGGTTGGGGCAGGATAGGCTGCTGTAGTCTTTGTGCAGAGCCATGACCTGTTGCAAACATATATTGTGCCGTGTATGCATATAAATACACATGTGTAGATACAAATTCACCATAGCTCTAGAATTTTAATTATTGTTGAATTCCATACTTTTTTTTTCTGAAAACTGAAAAAAAAATACCACATAGGAGAAATTTATAGAAAAAATACTTTCACACTCAACTGCAATAAATTATTACTGGTAGTCATAAGACAAATCTGAGATAGGATTAATAAGTAACAAATGATACAGGTTGGCAGAAATGCTGCAAACTGTCAGAATTCCTTATTCTACATAAAAAAAAAATGTGACCATGAAAAACAGAATTGTGGAACATTTTGAAACACTTTCTTCATTTTTTTTTTTTTTTTGTTAGCTTCTGATATTGCTTATTTAAATGCAGAGACTGACAAAAAGAGTTCCTTTTCAGTGTCTTTCTGACCGGCTCCTGCTGGTGGGATTGATAATTTTCTGAGAAGACAAATGCATTGCAGTTTTCAACTAGAATTTGCTGGATTACAGCTATACAAACTAACTCCTGTACTTGAAAGTATAATCCCAAATGTATTACTTTTGTTGATTTTAACTACAGAGTCATTACTAAAAATTAAAAAAATAAGATCAATATTTTCTGTCTCTCTGTAGCTGAAATTACTACTAAGCAGTCTAAGAATGCCGATGTTAATTTCTCAATCATGCTCAACGAAATTGTACTCTCTTTGTACTGCTTTATTTTTTTGACTGTCTTATGTGTATATTTTCTGGAATTGGCTCCCAGTGATGAGTTCAAAATCATTTTTACTAATCATCGTTGTTTGAATGAAATATCAATGCCTTCTTTTCCTAGTGCAAGTTAATTGATTCTTAGTTTTCTGAATGTTGATGCCTTACGTACAAACGGTAAATCCCTGGAGCATTCTGGGCTATTTTTGCTTTCAGTATTCTTTTTTCATGTTCCTTTAAGACACAGGGATAGATAATTTTTAACGTTAACAAGTGCTAAAAATGTTTTAAAAAATATGTTAACATAATGCTTTCTTCAAAGTGGTCATAGCCATTTTATAACAACACTGGCCTACTGATGGCCATTAATAGCACTAGCCACTGATGGTCACTGGAAGCGTGCCATTCCTGCGTCATTCTGATTTGGATTTTCATCCCTTGCTCTTGCAGTCACATTTCTTCTACTTTTCCTGCCTGTGATTAAGTTTGTTTGTTTTGATGATGTTAAACTCAACTTCAAAATGAAGTTAAAATGAGCATACTGAAATATCTTGTTTAGTTTCAGTTTCTCTGCTTCTTGCGGCCTCGTATAGGAGCCATTCTTCCAAGGCAGCCATCTTGTCCATATAAACATTTCATCAATCTTCAAGCAGTTTCCATTATCCATGGATAATTATGACACCTGTACCACGAAACTCCTAAGCCCCCCATTACCTAGTAATTCACAGGGTTTTTTTCAATGTAACACATTTGCTAAGACATTCTTATAATATGAAAAGGCTACTGGGTACACAAATTCTGGGGCTGCTCCACTTCAAAGCCCAGTTCAGTTTCCTGGAAGAGGTTAGCATAGTATATATTGGATCAGGCTTGCCAGCATTAGTCCCAGTTTTTCTTCTGAACCTCTGGGAAGAGAACAGGCAATTTCTTTTACAGCCTAACACAGCAAGACTCAAAGAGGAAAAAAGGTGCGAAATGCAGTAGTCTTTAAGATACTGGCCACAAGATAATCACTGAACAACTATATACATCTATGAAGTAATAGGCTCTCAGGGACAGTCGAGTAAACTGCACTCATACCTTCTTGTGGAATAGGTTAGTATAAGCTAACTCTGCAGATCTTTTTCCATCTCACTTAGATGTAATAAAAGAAATATAAGATCTTGGCATATACACAGTCATGCTATATATTGAAATGTGGAAAAATAATACAGCAGTGGCAAAAACATAATCCAAATCCATACAGTGTTTAGTAGAATGCAGTACTCCCCTATTACTACGTCTTCTATGTGGACTTAAGCTTGTGGTTTTTAAATTGGCATCTCAGTTCCGTTTGGCTTGATTGCTTTCTCCATTAATCAGATTCTTCTCTTGTTGTTCAGCTAAGGACTGCCATTTCTGCCTGTTTTTTCTACAGCCATCCAGTAAAGGGTAGCAGGCCTCTGATACATGTGTTAGGGCCTGAAATAAATTGTAAAACACATAAAACAGTTTATATGTAACAACAAAATAAGTGTTCTTAAAAATGAATATTAAAGAGATGAGAATGACTGAAGTATGAGGTCTATTAATACTTGAAATTGAACTTATATTTTGATCTTCCTGTTGCACATCAAACATGAATACATGGCTGATTAGACTGAACGGCAGTGTTCACGTAATACATGATACATACATGCAGAAAGAACTATGATGAATTTGCTGCACAGAATTATGCACAAGTGACCTATCCAGGATTCCTAGTGATGTAGTATGCATGGACTTTGTAAGCCAGTTCTTTGCATATATGACAGTGCTGGTCAAAAAGATAACTTTGAAAGGGTAATAGCAGTTATAGTCAATGTGACCAATGTGGCAGTGTCACAAGTGATTCAGAGTTCTTCCAGAAATATTTGAATTCAAGACAATTAGCACCCAGTAATTAAATTACATTTGGCACTTGATGCCTCTTCAGGACAGATGTAACTGAAGTCTAACAAATATTTTTCATAATGTGGCAGTGATACTACAGCAGACTGAAGAAAAAATGGATTGGAAATTAAATAGATCAATAAGCATCTTTGTACTTTTCTTTCTTTCTGGTGGAAGTGATGAATACGTATCCTCACACAATAATGACAGAACTTGCATTAAGGGTTCTGTTGACATTTGGAATGAAGTCACACTATTCAGAAGTGTGAAGCGGGAGTTTGATAGTTCAGACAGTGCTGGATGGCAAGATCCACAGGCAGGAGTGAGTTTACTGATTCTGGAACTACCATGACCAACCGCAGAGTACACAGAGAAAAGTCCTGGCCTCACTGCTGGTTATTGTGTATATTTCAAAAGTCAGAATTTCACCTGGAACTTATGTCTTATTCAAATAACATGAGGTAGTGATATCCAACTCTTCTGTAACTTAGGAACAATTTTACATAGGTATTCTAGTGAGTTATCAGCTTGTATAAACCTTCATAAATCTTTTTTGCTTTCTAGGCAGCATCATTAGTTCCAGTAGACTTAACTGAATTATTCTTGATTTACACCTCTGTAAGAAGAGTCGGGCTGTCAAATATCTCTTGAGTATACATGTTTTATTTATCTGAGCACATCTAAATAACATTAAAACTGCTAAATATAACACTCTTTTTCAATTAAAAAAGTGGGAGTGAAATACAATTTTTTTTTTTTTTTTTTTTTTTCAGATTTCTGAACTTAAAGGGAAGATATTTAGATCACTCAGTTTAACGCTACTGGCTACCTGTCTAGAACAAGCCACACAGCATCAGTTCACTGGGATTAGAACTACTCTGAATAACATGGTAAGTCACATACTTGCAGTGCTTCATTGGGCACTCATCTCTGCATTGTCTGTTAAGTTCCTACTGGCTGGATGAATGCTAAGGAGTAGTGAAAAGGCTGTAGTTACAACGCTGGTTATTATTTGCCTTTTAGCACTAGAACGCTTAAGAGTGAAATGTGCGCTTGTTCTTCTTCAAAGTAACATTGTTTATATATTTTACTATTGAAGAAAAGGACTCTGTGTAAGCGCCTGGTATCCCCTACCTGTGCTAGAGGTAGGTACATTGCATCAGCGCACACCATAGCCCCTTCCTTGGAATTATTAGTACTGTTACTAGTTTTGTCACTTTCTGATAGGCTCCCCATTCTTTTCAATGCTCTCTGCCCGTGCACATCAGTCTTGCTCACTTTTCTTTCAGGTTAGGACATGTGCTGGCATACTCTGAGTCTATATAAAGTCCCAGACACTGCCAGCTTGCTATGTGCCATTCCAGTTCAAGTCAGATGTTGAGACAGAGTGAAAAATAGGAGTGATATGCTGAGGGATGTAGGAGGCAACATATGATGAACAAAAAGATGCTTCTCTTACACGCACAGCATCTTCTTTCTTCCCTAGATAAAGAGAAGGGTGAAGACTCCAAAAATCTGTAGGTGCACTTGGCTGCTAGCCAGGAATTGGTTTGTCTTCACTGCAGCGTAACTAAGCTGCAGTTACAAAACAGGAGCAAAATAGCTAGAAATTATTCACACACCTCATTTCCTTACAGGAACTGTACACGAGCTAGGTTCAATTTGGACTACTATCATTTGGTAACTATTGATGTGAAATTCATTGCATATTACAGAGTAAAAAAAATTGAAAGTTTTCTGATCTCTTCTGATCTTTTAAAACTTTTAGAAAGTTTTAAAATGGGAAGGTAAAGCTGTCCCCAGCAAATAAAGTACAGTAGTTAAGTCTATGGAGCTGTGGACATTTGAACCTGTTCAGATTTTCTGTTCAAATAATTTTCTGTTTGTATATACCTTTTTCACAGCTACTCAGACTTCTTTCAGTGGCCTACCTACCAATGGAAACAGTTTTGTGAAGTTTCTCAGCACAGACTGCTATATTCTATTGCTATTCGCTATTTTTTTGTGCTATTTTCCTGACAGAGCTTTTACAGAGCAGAGACATGCAAGTTTCAGGGGCAGCCAGTAGTTCCCTCCTTCCTCTACCTCTGTTTTCTTCCAACTGGTGGATGTGGATTCTTTTTAGAAGGGTGTGAGATAGAAAAGAATAACCGCCTTGTTCCTCCCATTGGAATATTAGGCTTAGAGTGAGGCTATCTGTTCTTCACCTTTTCCTCACCTTAGTTCCTGTAAAATACTTGCTACAGCCTCAGTGAGTGGGCTTTCGCCCTTGTGCTTTACTGGTTAAGAAAATCAGGAGTTATTATATTTTGTTTCATACTTTCTATGACAAAGTATTTCCTTATGCATTCTGTGACCAGAAAGAAAAAAGTTTCAATGAATGCTCTCATGCACTGCTTTTAAGTGTGATGAGATAGAAAAAAAAAAGGAGGGGAAGTTTTAAACCCAGGTGAATTTCCAATATGTAGCTTATCACCTTTTGCATTAAGAATTCTGAATGCTATAGAACTCTTTCTTAAACATCACTCTTTATCATGCAATATGTGGATACCATTCTTTACATAGATAGCACAGCATAATGTGTTTGTGACTTTCCCTAATGATTACAGCATCTCACTGGCAGAATCTAAAACATAACCCAGGGACCTAATACCCAGTGCACAGAACACAGCAATTACCATTGGTTTTAAAAAGTGTTATAACAAAATACACTGATCAGCCAAACATACAATTAATGCTAAGATAATCCTTTCTCCAACTAAATGACAAACCATACTGAATATATGAAAAAAAAATCTTTTTGACTAGGATACTAAAACCAAATTTTGTTCTAAGTTTAAATGTGCAACTACTGAAAACTACACTGAACAGTTCTGGTTTTAGATATTTCCAGTTCTTTGTCAGGCACCATACCTCATACAGCTGCAAGCAAACAGCATCAATGAATCCAACCTGCATGCTTGGAATTTTGTTTTTCTTCTCTCTGTTCATTAGATCCTGCAAATAAATAAATAAGCTCAATGTTTAAATGCATTTAAAGTTGAAACAAAAACAAAGGGGCAAGAATTAAAAGGCAGCACCTCAAAAAGTGCAGCAATCTCAACACAGCAGGGTATTGGTATGTGTGTTATAATGCAGGTAGTTTGTCTGCATGACTAGCCTTTAAAGGTTGTCTTTGGGCTTGATCAAACTAGAGGAATAGACAAGCTTACTTGTTTAGCATAGGCTGCAATTAAGCACCAATTTAGGAATATATTTCCTAGACAATTTAATAATACTGATTTAGAAGATACAATGCTGTCTTTTCTTCTGGCTCAAAGACAGTGACGGTGTTGGTGTCTGGAAACCCCAGAAGAAAACTGACTGCTAGGAAGTCAGGGAAGGAGTTGGTCATAGATTCTGATCACGGAAAGAAGAACTGGCTTTTGAAAGGAATGTATTAGGTTCCATAAAGCTGTTTATGGAAGCCATTTTAAAAGAGATGATTCTGCATGATTCCTCTACTTACTGTTGGTTCTATGTTGAGTTCCTTCCGCTCTTTATCTCCCTGATCAAAGAACTCAGTAGCTACAAGCTCAGCAATCTGTAAGAGATTTCACATATTGAGAGCTACAAAAGTTTGCTTGCTACCTATGATCAAAACTGTTTTCTGAATTTCCTGTGCCTTCTTAGGATATACCAGATTGGGATCAACCTCCATAAGAATCTCCCATTTAACAGCTAGCTTTTAGATGTATTGATACACACATCTGTTCACAAAAGAGACACCTGCATGTGCTGATATTTACTCTGACAAAGTAAGGCACAATGGCACAAAAGTGCCTTACCATTGATAACAGCTAGAATGATCAACACATAGAGAAAGGTCAGCTGATACTAGATAGTGTGCTGTATGAACTGACCACCTTGTAGTAACACAGAAATGCTGGAAAACAAAACAGAGATTCCTGATTTACTTTCAGATAACTAGTAACAGGTAACAGATACTTTCAGATAAAGTAACAGGTTACTTTCAGTAACTAGTAACAGCTAAAGCATAGATTTTGCTGCCAAGACCTGAGAATGTCTTCAATCCACATTTAGCATTTTGAAGGACTGCTTGCTAAGGTTCTACGTTCCACCCTTGCCTTTGCAATACAGGTTGGATAGAGAAAGCAGAAGCAGTTATGCAGAGTTCATATTTAAGAAACCTTAAAATTAAGGATATACCCGTTGCTGAACTGGCCATGGTTTGGTTATAGCTGATAAATCACAAGCAGTCATCAGCATTGCTCTATAGAGAAAAAAAAAAAAAAAAAAGAAATCTATGAATTATTATACTGTGAAATAACAGTCAACCAAGCCAAGCGATTAGTAAATAGAACATCCAATTTCAAGGAAAATCAAAGTCAGTAAAACAAGTGAAATTAAACCAAAGTTATAAAGACATCCAACGCTTGATGATGTGGTAGAATTTCACCTGCATGAAATGAGCACACAGAAATGAGCAAATCTGGACCAACTCATTTGTTGGATTTTCATAAAATGAACTGCTTCATTCTATTTGCTACTGGACAGGTAGCACACTTATTTCTGGCAGCCAAAATGGCCAACAGTACCCTGGGGTACATCGGGCCCAGCTGGGTGAGGGAAGGGATTGTCCCACTCTGCTCTGTGCAGCCTTAACTCAAGCACTATGTGCAGATCTGGGTGCCACAATATAAGAAGGACTTGAAGCTATTAGAGAGAATACAAAGGAGGGCTATGAAGATGAGGAAGAGTCTAGAGGGGATGGTGTGTGAAGAGCAGCTGAGGTCACAGTGTTTCTTCAGCCCAGAAGAGGCTGAGGGGTGGCCCCATGGTAGCCTTCAGCTTCTCATGAAGGTAGCAGAGAGGTAGGCACCGATCTCTCCTCTCTGGTGACAGTGACAGGACCAGAACGAACAGCATGGATCTCTATCAGGGGAGGGTCAGGTTGAGTGTTAGAAAAAGGTTCTTCACCAGAGGGTGGTGAGCATGGAACAGGCTCCCCAGCGCAGTGGACATGGCCCCAGTCTCCCAGAGTTCAAGAAGTTTTTGTACAGTGCTCTCAGACGTAGGTTATGATTTTTGAGTGGTCCTGCATGGAGCCAGGAGTTTGACTTGGTGATCCTCATGGGTCCTTTCCAACTTGGGATATTCTACAGTTCTATAATTCTGTCATTCCTTTCTGTCACTAACAGGGACTGCCATTTCCATTGACAATACAAGGGTCAGTTACTGAAACTGGAAAACGTGATTAAATGCCACATGACTAAATGAGACAGGTTTTTAAAAGCACTGAATTTGAAATAGGGCAACTGTCCTTTCTGAGACAGCCTACGTCAGTGTATTTCTGTAGCTTTTTATAAAGTTTTTTCAGTTCTTAAATATTCTTTTTTTTTTTTTTTCCTCCGGTGCCAGTAAGGAATCTGCTTCAAAATAAAATGCCTATCCTGAATCTTTAGTTATTGGTTTCAGCGATTAAATATTTAAATATAACAGCAAAAGAGCATTGCACTTAGGGGTCCTATGGAATAGGAATGCTTTTGTAACTGCACCTACTATTTAACACAGTTTATTATACAGGCTGCAAATTTAGTAATTCCATCCCTAGAAGTGACCTATGTTATCTGTACCAGTTTGTATAGGCCCAGAGCATACAGATTGGTTGGTTTTAATGCAATTCCTGACAACATGGCATGGAAAATTAGACATCTAATATTAATCAGCTTTTTAATCATTCTGCATTTACTTACAAAAATAGCTCCTTCTGCATAGGATCTTCCCAATTAAACTGCTTTTTCCTTAGAAGTTCAAAAAATTCTCCTCTCCTCCTTTAAAACAAGTGAAAAGATTTTACAGCGTGCTGGCAATCCAAACATCAAGCTATGACTACCAGTCAAACTTGTCTCTGACTTACTTTATGTATAGTGCTAGGTCTGTTGCAAGGATGGCTTGTTTTATCATTTTCAGTGTTGCCTTGTATTCTTCAATTGAAAGGCTGCTGAGAATCTGGTTTCCCTTTACAAAAAACAAGCAAACAAACAAAACAACAGCAACAACAAAAAACAGTGTTAGTAGTTAATTTGGCAACAGCACACCAATTTGCTAAAATCTCTCTTAGATACTGAAGCATTCTGAATTGCTTACTGGTATGTGCTGTCATTCTTTTGCCCTGATTCTTTTTGTGGATTCCCCGGTTTAAAAATAAAAATTCCAGTCTTCTTGAGTAATGGCAGAAAGAAAGCTGTGCAGCAACATCATCATAACAGACTTTTATGAAATCAAACTACAGGCAGAGCAACAGCAAAATCTCAAGTCCCCTTCATACATAAAAATTAAATTCACCACCAGCTGTATTGGAGTATTTGTCTTTCCATTTCTCCTCTCACTTAAGAACAATAACTGATACTAGTACTTGCCTATACACCTCACACTGACTGAAATATTTTCCATTCATAAAGCTACATAAATAACAAGCTATTACATAGAAAGAAAGGATCAGCATCCCACTTTTAAACCAAAGCACTGTGAAGCTGGTGAGATGGTAACTTGCCTCCATATTTTTCTGTATTTTCCTGTCTGAACTGGAGAGAATCACTGTAATTGTACATTAAAAAAAATGTAAATCACTGTAAACGAAGTATGTCAGAAGTACCACACCTGTGATATGAAATGAACACTGGAGAAATACTGCTTTGAAATGTTTGTGCATGTTGAATAACTGGTCTTAGAATTAGTTAATAATAGAAGAAGAATGTAGTTTAATTTGCATAGTTATTTAGCTTAGGTTTTGCTTCACTTTGAAACATAAACATTAGCAGTATTGGTTTGGTCCCATCAGGACTGCTTTGTGTATGTATATGCTGGAATTTTTTTGAAATGAAAGCAAGGACTTGGGTTTGCTTGGTGGTTCATAAGAGCTCATGAAAATGGCAACAAAGCTTTTTTGTTTTCTTTGGTCGAAGAAAGCAGGTACTCGAGAGGATGTTAGCAAAGCTTCCCTTATCAGGCAACACTTAGAAAGGTTTGGTGGTGCTCAAAAATGGAACTATGATTTCAAAATTGCTGCAATTTGTTTTCCTTACCCAAAAAGGAGTACAAATCATTTTAGGAATGTATAACACTGGGAATCTATCCAAAAGCTAAAAATAAAAAGCAAAATAGAGAATGGTTTCCTTTCAGTATACACAACAATGAGGCACTTACTGGACTATTCAGGATCATCAGGCATTGATCAAAATGGTGATGCTCCATGATGGAGTGGCAATACAGTTGAGCCAGTGGATGTTCACTTCTGAGGACCAAAAAGACCCATCAGATGAAGAAATCAAATTAAATGTAATTCTCATCCAAAAATACTTTCCTTTATAACGTCCTCTTCTTGTTAACAGTTTGCCCCACCCACCAGTGCTTGTTTTAACCAGTTCCTTTCCCCCTTCTGTGCAACTCAATGAATACATTTGGAAGGCTGCAGGGGGAGTAAAAAGACAACCCTGTTACTTTGTCAGAGCACTGACCACTCTAGTTTTCTTCAATAATGAGACCTAATCTAAAGCACACTGATATCACTGGGAAAGTTCCTGTTGACCTCAGTGGGCTCTGGTGCAGGGCCCCAGATGTTGAACAAATAATTTCCTATTGTGCTGGTAAGCGCACATGACCAAACTACTGCAGTATCATTACCTTCCCTTCACCCAGGATGAAATCCAAAAGGGAAACAAGATGTTGGTTGTACTACAGGCAGTGGGAAATGAGCATAAAATCAACCGCGTAGATATAAAATTTAAAGCTTACTCCAGAAAAAAAAATGCTGTTTGAGCGGCTTTAGACAAAATAGATTAAATTCCTCCTCTGAGGATTTCTAGTTTCCCTCTCATCCTCACTGCATAATTTTCTAAACTTTTGCTACTGTATCTTTATTTTCAAACCCTGTTCCCACATCATTTATCTCATCTCTTTAACTAAATCAGGGTGCTTTGAATTCTGTTCTGCTGCCGATCCTGAATCTATTACTGTAGTTATAATTTGACCTACAAATGTTTAATCATTTGGGAAATTCTGACGTTCTTTATGGATAAGGATTGTGCACATGAATAAGTGGTTACAGCACAGGGTCCCTATGTAAAGTGAATGCACACAGAGACTCAAATAAAAGCCATAAGAGGAGCCTCTAGGGATTTAAGAAGCACAGAAATGTCGAGAGAAAGATGGAAAGACAAACAAAAACACAGAAAGGGAGATTAGAGGATACGAGCCCTTGAGGTTTATGGGCTGGCTGCCCAGCACCTCCTCTGAGACCACTGCAAGGAGAACATACAGCAAATATGTTTGCATGTTTCTGTTAGAAAACAAGTTGTAGGACTGTGCCAATGCATGCTGAGTGAAATTCCCATTGAGTTAAATGGGATGCATACAATGTCCTTAAAGTTCATCCTGATTGAAGAGAGAAATATGTGCGAAAATTCTTAGGTTATCTTCCCAAGTACAGCATCAAACTACAGCCTGCTCAGTACTTACAGAC
Source organism: Gallus gallus (assembly GCF_016699485.2). Lineage (NCBI taxonomy): Eukaryota > Metazoa > Chordata > Aves > Galliformes > Phasianidae > Gallus > Gallus gallus. Next base: position 54,210,573 of record NC_052535.1, on the reverse strand, counting down.
CCTGACTGTCTGGGAAGATACAAGTGCTAGAAATAAACTCAGGTTCTTAATTCTGTAGTACACAGTGTTTCTGTTAAACCACTACGCCAGGGCAAAGGACACCATTGCTTTCAGAACACAGAGGTTTGGTTATGCAGTTTTCATACTCTGTGCTCGTCTATTTTACATGTGGGTTTGGGGGAAAAAAAAAAAAAAAAAAAAAAAAAGGAGAGAGAGAACAAAACCCTTGCATAACTATGAAAGACCTTTAAAAAGTTCATTTCCTGTATTTCTGCTACCAAGACCACTTCAATTTTTGGAACACCATTGCTGAAAAAAAAAAGAATCATCTGCCAACTGTCCCCTTTCTCCACTTCCAAGAGATCCAACAAAAGAGATCAACTTCTAGAAAAAATAACTTTCCATTTAATGTACATGAGGAATTTAAAAGCAAAATTCACATGACTGCCTTTATTGAGAAAGAATTATTAAGCTGTGGTCATTTCTGCTTTACAGCCTGTATGAATGTTAAATTTTGCTGTCTATGACACTTTCCCAGGACATTGCTGAGAGGAGATGACGCTTCTCCAGATGTCTTCCAGGAAATTTATTTTTAAATAAATAAAGCAAAAAATAGCTGACCAGTTCTAATCACTACAAGGCTACAAGTTACTGCTGGATTCCCCTATTAGGGCACTAGAGAAAGGTTACACATTCTATTTTGTGGCTTTTTTTTTCCTTTTGCTTTACACATCAGTCTTAGTTTTATTCTGGACATGCATCCCAAAAGGAAAGTACTCTGCTTCAGCTTACTTATTTTCTGCCTTTCAGTATTCTCTGCCTGGAACAAACTTTTCCTACCCTAGCATCTTATTTCAGCACAGCAAGAAGAGCAGACCACTTCTTCCAAAGCTTCAAAACCACTCTCCAGCTCTACCAGAAAAAGATAGAAGCAAATGTTCCTTAGTATCTTTTCCCCTTCTCTGGTCAGATCAGGACACATTGTCATATCACAGTAATAACATTTTACCATGTTTTAAGTCAAGCTATTTATTTATTCAAAGAATCTTATACTGTTTGAACTGAATATTAAATTCACTGAAAAACACATTTTGTGCAGATCTGAAACTACATTTTTAAAAAAATATATTGTTAGTTAAAAATGAAAACATAGAGAAATTTTCAGAAGAGTTCAGATGATTCATTTTGATAACTTCAGAGTGAAATATTTTTTTGATAAAAATATTTTGTTTCAGGGTGTTAAAATACATTTATACTTTTTGCTTTATGAAGCCTTTTCTGTAATTCTGGAATTGATCGAAATTAGAGTCCAGGTAACCCAAAATAATGCTCAACAGTCATGAATTTGTAATGTGATTTTAAATGTGCGTCTTATCCAAATCTACTTGAGTTCTGGAAAACCACAACTAAGTCACGTATTAGACAGTCAGAGTTCAAAATGATGTGGAATCATCAAGATGGCTGCAGATCTCAGCTCTGTGCAGGCCAGACTAGATGGGGAACAGCTGGATGGGCAGTGAGCAATCTGCAAAACTGCACATTTTTGGCATGTTGTCACTTAGAAGCTGAGATCTTTTGCTGTCTCTGTGTGGGAAATGGGGGATGGGGCATCTGCAAAAGGAGTAGGAAGATGCGGCCCCTGCACTGTCGACAAAGAGTTCACTTCATCTGCCATTGTAGTTAGTTGGTTCTGTGAAGTCATGTGCAAGGTGTTGCGTTTGTATTAAGACAGTCCCAGATATGTGTACAGACTGGGAGAAGAACTCACTGAGAGCAGTCTGGTGGAGAAGGACTTGAGATTCTGGTGGATGAAAAGCTGGACATGAGCCAGCAGTGCGTACTTGCAGCCCAGAAGGTCAACGGCATCCCGGGCTGTATTAAAGGAGTGGCAGCCAGCAGGGGAGGGAGGTGATTGCCCTCCTCTACTCTGTCCTCAAGAGGCCGCATCTAGAGTACCGTGTTCAGGCCTGGGGCCCCCAGCATAAGAAAGACATGGAGCAGTTGGAGAGGGTCCAGAAAAGAGCCATGAAGATAATGAGAGGGCTTCAGCATAGCTCTTACAAAGAAAGAGAGCCAGGCTTGTTTAGCTTGGAGAAGAGAAGGCTCCGGGGAGACCTCATTGTGCCCTTAAGGATAAGCAGGAGGGAGACTGACTTTTTACATGGGCAGATAGCAATAAGACAAGGCGAAATGGCTTTAAACTAAAAGTGGGGAGATATAGGTTAGATGTTAGGAAGAAATTATATATGCAGAGGGTGGTGAGGCCCAAGCATAGGCTGCTCAGAGAAACTGTGGATGCCCCATCCGTGGGGGTGTTCAAGGCCAGCTTGGATGGGGCCCTGAGTTGCCTAATCTGGTGGTTGACAGCCCTGTGCATGGCAGGGGGTTGGAACAACATGGGCTTTGAGGTCCCTTCCAACCCAAGCCATTCTATGATTCAACAAGTCATGTCTTTGCTTTGGCCTCCTTAAATGTCTCTGGCTTTTCCTGTGCTTACTGCTTAGTGAAGACCTTTTCTTTGCACAACCTCACATTGTCAAATCAATTAAGTTTTATGTAACTTCGTTCTGTGTATTTGCGTATTCATTTTTTTTTATTTAAGATCTCTCAGTATACTTCCTTACCTTTGTATGTAAGAGTTGTTCACTCCCCTGTGATCCAAATCATGGCTTAGAGTTGCTATCAGCAAAGCCAGCGTTTCCAAGTCAGTCAGTTTGCTCTATATGTAAAGAGTAATACAAGAAGTGAGTTAGCTTTGCGATTTCTTTGCACGCGTTTTATATCTGCCATCTTGTTTTTAACCTAGGTAGGTGATACAGCTTTGGCCCAAAGAGGCCACAGACCTACAACTGTATGCTGAGAATAAGGGGTTATTTCTGAAGTTGTGGTGTGCAGAAGTAATCATTCTCCATAGGCGTCAATGCAGTATTCAGAAAGAAATAACATCCTCTAGCCTTATATTACTGATGAGGAAACTGGTGCAGAATACAACGCAGTGACTTGTATGATATCATCTGATAGCAAAAAAACAGCATCAGGCCCCATCACTTTTAGTTCAGCTTCTATATAAACTCAAGGGAGTTAGGCTACATTCCCTAAACCAGTATAAAAGTACACATCTTTGGAATAATCAGAAAGGAAAAATGACATGCTCTTCACCAATCCACTGCACAAATACATTAACAGAAGCTCAAACCCCATGGAAAACAAAATTAAGCAGTATCTGATTCATTATTATGAGCTTATTCTGGAGCTCAAGCAAAGATTAGTGGAGAGGCTACTGTTTCTCTTTCATAGCTATTCCTCATCTTTAATATTATTTAATACAAATTGATAAAATATTTCTTTAAACCTGAATAGTGACAAACAGAGGCTAGACAAAGCTACAGCATTCTTGCGGCATATTTTTAATGGGACAGGAATAGCAAGCACAAAAGTCATGACAGGAATTTGAAAAACAGCACTGTACAGATGCTGAGGGGCTGAATTCTGTGTATGGCTGAATCAAAATTTTTTTTCAAGCAGATACAGCTTCTGTGGATTGCATCTGCTTTCTAGATAATGCAGCCCGTTCTAGTCATGTTCTTCATCTAATCAGTTTAGACATGACTGATTCTACATTTCATTTATGTGTCCTACTGCTTGTTTCTCCTCTCAGTTGAAATTGAGAAACTTATGTTCAATGCAATTTCTGAATCAAGTATTTAGGATGTGAAAATGAGAGTGGTATCCAATACAGTTAGGAAAAGAGATACATATGAAAATTGCAGTAGAGATTGACAGGATTCCAAAAATAGCAAGCAAACTATCAGAATCATCTGAGATTGCTGTACTGTACACAGAGCAAAACTACCATGTTTCTTTTTAATGTAGAAGGAATGGGAATGCCTTTGTCTCTGCCAGTGCCCCTTGTCTTTTTTTAAGTGAGATAAAGTTTGTAGAGGCAGGGAATGCCTTGTCATTATTGGTTCTGGTGTTTGGTCTACAAATAGGATTACTTTATCCTCTCAGAAGTGCATATGGTAAAATAGGATAAACGAGCAAGTAACGATTGTCTGTAATCAAATTGAGAAACATGTTGATTCAGAATGGACAGGAACATTTTCAAACAAAAAACCATTGGAAATTTATTTTGGAAAAATTCTGAAAACAAGTTTTCTTTCTGGGGGATCATCTGGTTCTTCAGTGTTTGTATTAAATAACAATGAGGCTCTGTGGATTTTTAAAATTACTGTTTTCCTTTCAAGTGGAAATCTGAAGTATTGTTTAAAAGCACTGAAATTATCATTTGAATTTTTATTTCTAAAAATGTTCTATTGTTTGTCTACAACTGCAGACAACTCTGTATGAACTTAAATACATTCCTGCTGAATATTAGAAGGAAACATTCTGAAGTAGGGTTGATCCCTTTCTTTCCCAGCTTTTAGACTTGCTCGTAGCATAAGCATTGACGCAAAACATATATATATAAAATGATGTATGTGACTTTTTTGAGATACTCCTATTGGGAGCATCCACTCAATCATTCCAAAGGATTTAAGTGAAACTGAATAGATAACAACATGACAACAATTTAACAAAGCAAGCACCTAAAGCCAGAAGTCTTCAGCAAAAAAAACTTTGATTTCATTGGTGATACTCTAATTTTGAGCGTCTTATTGACATGGCAGTCAGATCTATGTACCATTACAAAATTTGTTCATCCAGAAGGTTCTTAATGTAGTAACAGCAAAACATACCTGAATTTTACCAGATTTTAAAGCAGCAAACATGCACTGTGCTGTATTAAAGGCATGTCTCCAATTGTGATAAGCAACATTTTTCCGATAATTTTTCTTCACGCTTAAAATCCATCTGCAGAGAACCTTTAAGAAACAGCATCATATAGTTAACCGTAAATATATTAAAAGTTTCTTTTTAGGAAAACAAATCCTTCTCAATTGAAAACTGTCATACAGAACATTTTTCCTCTTACCTCACTTCAGTGCTAAAATAACATACTTGTAACTGTGAACATAGATAATAAAATGTTTACAATGACTATCTTCTTCTTGAGAATGTAACATTTGTGGTTTTATTATGGCTAAATAATAGAATCATAGAATCACCAAGGTTGGAAAAAACCTACAAGATCATGCAGTCCAACCATCCACCTATCACCAATAGTTCTTACTAAACCATGTCCCTCAACACAACATCTGAACATTCTTTGAGCACCTCCAGGGACAGTGACTCCACCACCTCCCTGGGCAGCCCATTCCAGAGCCTGTCCACTCTTCTGGAACAGTAGTATTTCCTAACATCCAGCCTATGTTAGTATCTGCTGTGTTTGTTAGAAGCTGCTGTTAACTCAGAAACTGAGTTATAATGAGCTAACCGGAAGAAAAAAAAGCTTGCTTGTAACAGCATATTTCATGGAGACAAATCATGTTTTAATTACAGAGCTTTCTTGAGAAATGTTTTGATAATGAACATGTCTTTTCACTCATATCAGCTTGTCAAAAGACAAGCAGAATTGGACTAAGGAAAGCAAGCATGATAGAAAGACAGTGATTACTATATTGCTGGGTTGCATTTTCTTATGAAGGAAGGAAGTATGTTCTGAATATTTTACATAAATGTCTTAAGAGTTGTGGGTTATACATTACTTTTAAGAGAGCAATAGGCTTGAAGTTCATATGGTAATCACATGTGCACTAAAACAGATCATTTAGTTTAAATGCATACTGCTATCTGTTAAATGCAGGCTGAGGACTTTGACCTTAGTTTGTTCACTATGATTTTTAGAGTTCCTAGTGACAGGTCACAGAAATGAAAATCCATTATCATTTATCCACATAAACAATTCTGCATAATAAGATCAGTATTTTCTGATTTTCCACTCTTAAATAAGGAGTATTTTGCTAGTGCTAGTTTTCTTTAGTTCCAGAATGGAAAGACAGTGTTGTAGCTTCAAAGCTGTTAACGCTCTCTTATTTCTATTGAGATGTGTACTTGCATCTATTGTCACGGTGCTACTTTGTTCTTGCAAATCTATGAGCTATAATATAATTACTCCATGGGCCTTAAATACTACTCCTGTGAAAATAAAGAAAAATATTTGCCTTTTTTGCTACTGTGGAACATAACTGACTTCTCACAGTTTCTGATAATAGCCTGGATATGCTTTTCTGTGTTAGTACTACCTACTCTTTTGTTTACTATCTCTAATTTATATGCACTTTATGCATACAAATTTATGCATTTAGTCTTGCTGGTTTTTAAATACTGCTATACTTTTTAAAACTCACTAGAATTTTAACCACATCCCCAATTCTCCAGGTTTTCTAAATGCATTTTCTAGTCCATCAACCAAGTTGTTAATTATTCAATTGAATCAAACTAGAAAGAAACCCCAATACTTTAAATACCTTCATAATTTGCTATCTACTTTTAAATACAGATTTTCAAATGCATTTGCTGTCGGTTCCTTTCACTATTCTTCTGATTTTCCAGTAATTAGTCTCTTTATGTGAAGCAGCATCTGACAGCATTCATACCTCATGTTTCATTTGGAAATTCTGCACCAGGTTGAGGTCTGTGAACATTCGAATTGTACACAGTGTTGTTTCAAAATCTGATAGCTCAAAATCACTGAAGTTGAAGTCAGTTAGGTTGAGAGATTGTGCAGATGGTACTACAGCAGCCTAGAGAAGAACAAAAGAACAAAACTGAAGTAGAAAAGAGAAAGCATAACATAAATGCTTTTTCAACAGACAAGTAGTGAGATCCTACATTTTACCTTCACATTATGCTTAAACCTGATCATTACTTCCCATTTATCTTTCCTTAGCTCTTCCACTTTAAGATTGCCTCATTTGTTTCTTTGATTTAATGAACACTTTTCCATAGATCAAAAGAATAAGGAAAGTATTACATGATCAAAAAGTCTTCCCTAAGTCACCCAAGAGAAACCATAACAAAGAGTATGTATGAAATTGAGAGACTGAGAAAAGACAGTGGCGGAATCCATGTCCAACTACTGTGGTAGTTAGAACATGTCCACAAGCAGAGCATTCTCAGAGCTAAAAATCTGAAAAATTTGGGTTCACTTGTTATCAGATAATCTTTAAAATTTTTGAACAATGTTTTTAATGTATCTTGATTACAATCACACAACTTTGATTTGAAATTATAAAGTAGATGCAAAAAACTCAGTACATTTTAAAATCTCTAACTTTTATTATATCTTTCATCACATCTCTGTATATTACAGCTGTACTTTTTCCAGTTATAAAATTTAGTATATGTATTGAATGCCCAAAGTATGGATGTTAAAGTTGTCAACAAAATAAATGATAAGTCTTATGCTGTATTATACATTAAAAAAAAATCACTTTCCCTGTATGAGGCTCCCATTTTTCCAGGCAATTGCAAAACAAGTTCAAAATTAATATGCTGTTCTCCATAACTTGTTATGGAAGAAAAAGGTAGCTTTTGGGAAGGTATTTTCCATGTGGGTGCTTGTACTCTAAATTCCTTTTGCTGTTCAGACAATACAAAATGGCTGATCCTATCTCTTTTCCAGGTTCCTGAGAAAAAAAGGTGGATAGTACAGGGTTTATTACTGATATCGTTTGTAGCTTTGGGAAGATTTCAGGAGTGTTTTTTGTTTGAATCAGTTTAATCTTCTGCAGATAACTATATATATCATCATGCATTAGCATGCTTAGGAAAGTTTTTCTATCTAGAACTATCATCAGGAGAGTTTCTCGATTTTTTTCCCACTGGTAAGTGGGAAATTACAAGAATTACAAGTCTTAGAATCATAGAATATCCTGAATTGGAAAGGACCCACAAAGATCATTGAGTCTAACTCCTGGGACCACGCAGGACTACCCAAAAAATCAAACCACATTTCTAAGAGCATTGTCCAAATGTTCCTTGAACTCCGGCAGGGTTGGGGCCACGACCACTGCTTTGGGGAGCCTGTTCCAGTGTCCAGTCATCCTCTGGTGAAGAATCTTTTCCAACCTGACCCTCCCCTGATGCAGCTCCATGCTGTTCCTTTGGGTCCTGTCACTGTCACAAGAGTGCAGAGATCACTGTCACAAGAGAGCAGAGATCAGCACTATCCCTCTGCTCCCTGTGAGGAGCTGCAGCCGCCCTCAGCCTCCTCTGCTCTGGGCTGAACAAACCAAGGGATTTCAGATGCTTCTTTTATGTCTTGCCCTCTAAACCCTTTCCCATCTTCATTGCTCTCCTTTGGATGCTCTCTAATAGCTTTGTGTCTTTCTTATATTGTTGTTCTCAAAACTGCACCCAGTGCTCAAAATGAGGCTGCACCAGCGCAGGGCAGAACAGGACAATCCCTTCCCTCAACCAGCCTAGCAGTGTTGAGCATGATGCATCCCAGGGTACAGCTGGCCCTTTTGGCTGCCACAGTACACTGCTGATTCACATTCAACTTGCCATCAACTGGAATCCCCATATCTGTTTCTGTGAGTCTGCTCGTCAGCCACATATCTGTCAGCCTGTACAGGGTTGTCTCATCCGAAGTGCAGAATCTGGCACTTGCTCTTTTGAAATTTCATGTGGTTGGTGATTACTAAGCCCTCCAATTTGTCAAGATCTCTTTGCAAGGCCTCCCTGCCCTCAAAGGAGTCAATAGCTCCTCCTAATTTAGTGTTGTCCAGAAATTTACTTAGTATATCTTCAAGTCCTGTGTCTGAGTCACTGATGAAAACACTGAAGAGAACTAGCCTTAAAATGGCTCCCTGTGGAAGCCCGCTAGTGATGGGCTGCCAACCTAATGTAACTTCATTTACTATAACAGTTTGAGCCCAATTCATCAGCTAATTATTCACCCATCATATTACTTTTTTTTTTTTTTTTTCTACCTGTATGCTGGACATTTTGTCCAGAACATACTGTGATAAACAGTATGGAATGTTTTGCTGAAAAACAAAATTACATCAGCTGGCTTTTCTTGGTCAACTAGGTGAGTAACCTTGTTATAAAAGGAGATGAAGTTTGTTAAACAGAATTTTCCCCTTGTGAACCTGTGTTGGCTATGACCAGTGACTGTGTTGTATTTCAGGTGTTTTTCAATGACTTCCAGAATAATCTTCTCCATAACTTTGCCAGGAACTGAAGTGATACTGGGAGGTCTGTAATAACCAGGGTCATCTTTATCACCCTTCTTGAAAACTGGGACAATGTTTGCGAGCTTTGAGTTGACTGTGACCTCTCTGGATTCCCAAGACTGTTGAAAACTAATTGAGAAAGGTCTTGTGATGACAGCAGCCAACTCTAAGTACCCTGGGATGAATTCTGTTGAGCCCAATACATTTATATATGCATCCTGCTGGAGCAACAAATCCCACACAAAATCAAAGTTGGCTGAGAAGTCCATTACAGGAAGTAGACTGTCTCTAATATGTTGAGCACAATTTTAGGAAGTGTTTGTCTTGACGTTTTTCCAATTTAGAAAGATTATAGAATATGTCTTTTCCCTCTTAACGTATTCTAAGTCACAGGCAGTTTTCTTTTTTTTTTTTCTCGAAGTAGAGGTTCACTGGAAATAAAGGTTTGTTCTGTGAAATAGAAAGATTACAGAGATCTATGTTGGCTACTGATGGAAAAAGGAAAAAGGTTTACTGAACAAAATCCTCTCCATGACTAAGCATGCACCAAAGAAATAAAAAAACACGGTCCATTCTCTGGTAATGAGGCCAAACACCACAAATTGACATGTTTACTCTAAATAGTGTTTGGTGATTCATTTGCATTGGGATCTATGTGCTGGCCTGAAGTCTTAAGATATCATTTTTTTAGCGCATATTTTCTTTTTTCAGCTAATTATCTGAAATAATTTTAATACTCTGTTAAAGTTGATAGTTTCATAGCATGAAAATTTAGATATGTGTTTCATGCCTTGAGATGTAATGTGAGGATATGTGGTTTATTTAAGGGTGTGAAACCTGCTCAGATAGTGCTGCTAGACAGTAAGATAGAGGAATCCAAATCTATTGCACTCATCTACACAGGCTGTTGGAGACAGCATGTGCTGTGTGCTCTGGTACAACCTTAAGTGGTGGTTGAAAAGGGCAAGAACTGTAGTCGGAGTCATATGGGCAGTTAAGCAGTAGAAATGAACACTGCTTCAGTGCTACATTTTGCATGGTTCTGTTTTGTTCAGCAGTATAGTTGCAACCACAGGGACTGCAATAGAGGCCTTAAAAGAAACCACTGCAGATGCATAGAGTACTACTCTATACTATTCTTGCCAGTGCCTTTTTATCAGAAAGTAATGGTGTGGTAGAACTGAGGCTCAAAATGTGTGCAACACTAACCATTCCAAAATTATCCAAAGTCTTGTGCCTTGTTCTGTGGCACCCTGCTTTGTCCAGTCCCATACTATGCGGTCCCTTTGCAGTCCCCTTTCTTTATCTCCTCTTCATCTCTCCACCACTTTCATTGTCTTCGTCACACTAGAGGGGATGCAATTTGCCCAGAACATTGTGTTCCAACAGAAAGAACAGCAGAGACTAAGCACAAGATATGCTTTGAACTATACTTGAAATCATGGCTGTAGTTACTCCTAAGGCAATGGTTTGTAAACACAGGATTAAACATGAGCACAATGGGACACTGCACAGAAAAGTAAACATAAGAATAATTAAATGCTGAGTTTCTGTCATAGGCCATAAAGCTGCATCCATGCTTGAGAAGCTTGAAATATACCAAAGATATAAAATATACAAAACTCAGACTTAGCTGCCAGAAGTTCACAAGATTTTTGGTTTTTTTTCTGCTTCTGCAACACTTCATCATCATGAGTTGATAGCATTATTCCATCAACTGCTGCTGTCACTTAAACTCATAAGATCTCTGTACACTGTAATGTTAGGTTCATTGTAATTGTTATTTCTGGAAAGTGTGTGCTTCTGCATGTGTAGGGATCACATCTGTGTGAAGGACCACCTTCACTGTTATATCAGTGGAATATTTCAAAAGAAATAGGAAAAAATTCAATTACCGCTGTTACCTGCAGCTCCCTTGATTCCTCCTCAGCAGCAGAAGCATGGTATGAGAGAACCTAAAGAGAAAAGGAGCCCTTAGTACAATCAAAAGAGCAATGTGATAAAACAAAGGGTTTCAGCAAGCAGAATTTTCAGTATGCAGCTGCATTACATTGCTCTTGCTGATGAAATGTGGAGTCCCTGCAGGGCCTGCGCTGCTTTTAAGTTCTGAAAGCATGTGGGGAGAGATCTGCCATAGCACAGAATCTTCTTGATATAATTAGGCCAAGAAAACGTAAATAGTTTCTATAAATGAGCAAAGAACTCTGATTTTCTCTTTGGAAAGTTTTCATGCCCCACTTTCAAAGACAAATAATTCATGAAAGAGCTATAATTATGTGCCTGACGTTGTTGCCATAATAATCCTTTCAGGAGTTTATTCAGACATAAAAGAAAATTTTGCCTTAACTGAAATTCCGCAGGAAAGTCTAAAAGAAAACATCTGTGTTTTAAATTAACAAAATATGCTCATATTTTTTCAGTTGTGAGAACTCAGAACATGAAAATGTTTCAGACTTTTTTAACAACTAAAGGAAAAAATATTTTATAAAGAAGTCAATTTAGGTGTGTACAATCAACAAATACACAAAGTGGCATGGTTAGGCTGGTATCTACAGATTGTATAGCTAGAAAGATTATCACAGTGGGAAGCAATAATCAGAAATAAATGAAATGCTCATCCATGTTGTAGGCTTGCAGAAAAACTCCAAAGAGAATGATCTCCAGAGAAAGATCCTTCCTCAGTGGCAGTCAGCCCTTACATGGGGTCTAGGAGAGGTGCAGCCACGCTCCACCCCCTCCGGTCACACAGCTGAATTGCCTTCACCTGTGCTCCCACGGTGACTCAGTGCTTGCCTCAGGTGGTCCATCCAAGGTTCAAGCTGTGATTCAACAGTTCCCATACATGGTATTAACTTATAATCTTCTTATGGAAGTTATAGGTATGGACTTCATATATTGTAAAGCGTTATGGTAAGAGAAAGAATTGCTAATTTGCCATGTAACCAAACAGCTTCTTTTTGAAGTACTTAAATTATTTTGACAACAGTTTTACTACTTTTTTATCTAATGTCATTTTATACAGGTTTATTTGAGAGTGGTGATGGTTTTTTTTTTTTTTTTTTTTTTTTTTTCCTGTTTTTATAGGCTAGAGGGTACATAATCCACATTTTAGAATCCTCCAAATACTCTATTTACATAAAGACTGTTAGGAGATCCAAAGTCTACAAATTTTTCACATTCAGCTTCAAGTTATCACCTCTGAGTGATTCAGCTTCTCTAACTAAAGCCCTCTTTAGCTATTAAACTTAACAGTAACCAATTCAATGGCTGAGACTAGATGGCGTTCATCTTGATATGGTTTGATGGAGTTTGAGGAAATTGCTGAAAACCTACAATAATGCTGTTGTTGCTCCACAAACCAGTTTGTCTAAAGGACTGAGCCAAAATCATCACACAAAACCTCAGACAAGAAAAGGAAGCCCCTAATCCCCTAAACCATTTCCTCTTCCTACGCAACAGAACAAACTAACTATGTTGCCAATGTGTAGCATTGCATAAAGGAAAAGATGTGTCCAGTTCACTGCTAAGTCTCCTGAGTCAAGTTAAAATACACTACCAAATAAAATAGTCTGCTGGGAGACATGGAAACAAGCAGAAAAATTCCTGTGCAACTCATCAGGCCAAATGCTGTTCTCATGAGGGAGAACAATTTCTGTTCATGTGAAAATAGTTGCATTTATGTGTAGAACAGGCAAGTTTTGGAGAATATGAATATCTGTTTTGTGCCAATCAAACATCACCTAGTTTTTGAGCTCACCTCTAATGTCACCATCTGTTTGGCCATTGCTCTTTCTACAGCTTCATACATCTGTGTATTCTGGATCCCCAAGCCACAAAAGATGACAAATGCTTCCAGAAACTGCTCATCATTTCTGTTGAAAGCCTTGATCTTGCCTGAGTTTTCTTCCATCTTATTCACAAGCTGGCAAACCCCTAAGTCAGGATAGAGAAATGTGAAGAAGTAATAGATTGAATTGTCGAAACATCACCTATAGTATGGAACATCAAGAGAACTACTAAGTCTAATACCATTTAGCCTACAGTACAAACCACCACTATACATAAAAGTTACACACGGCAATGCTGTAGACTTTTTTTTTTTTCTTTTTTTCTTTTTTCCCCTAAAGCTTATTAGATGGATTTCCTTGTATTAAAGCATAAATCTTAAAGCATAATACATTACTTAGTAGACCTAAAAATCACTTACTGGGATTTACAAAGCAAAAATGTAGGTGAAATTCTAGGGTAGTTTTCATCCTGACTATTATTATTAATAGAATTCTAGATTGATATAATCCCTAAAGACAGCTTGTCCTTTGGAGGCTAATTAAATTTTTGTAAGCATGCCAGAAGAACATTTATGAAAGTCAGAATACTGTTACACAGAGTTTTTGCTTCCTTATTTGAGTCAGTACTGGAAATTTTTTAAAATAAATGCACTTAACAGATAATAACCAAGCTGAGGGTCAAAGTTCGAATATATTTGCTGACTGTATGAAGATGTGATTGAATTACAGCCTGCTTCAAAGATTACTTGAAGTCATCAAAAAGCATCTTATAGAAATCAGACTGTTAGCTTCAAATTGATTGGTAGTTGCATCTGTTTATTTTCCATTTATTTCTGCTGATTAGTGCCAGACTTCTCTGTGCACTTGTCGTTGAGGGGCCTGACAGGTAACTTTTACAAAGCCTGCAGATTAGATTTTCAGTACCATTTTAAGCAGATGGGAATTCACTTATATACCTCAATTTAGCTTTATCTAGTGCATGGAAGTTTTTGCTAAGGAAGCAGAATATGAATTAAAGCAGCTGCTTTGTAAGTATACATTGTCCAAAACAGCTGTGAGCATGATTATTGTCTTAAGCATGTCTATATGTTTCCTTGCTCTCAAGAGTGTAAGTACTAGCAGTTTTAAGGATAAAAGCTAACATTTTCCTAGTCAGTTGTAAATAAGTGTCCCAGTGAAAAACTTAGTTGCAAACTAAAAACATCTAAAAAAAAAATAGTAATTGCAGAAGTCTTATTTGGCGTAATGTAAATTGCTTCCCAGTCTGTATGTTTCACTTATTTTATAAAGAACATTTTGCAGATGAAACAGTGATTGATTTAATATGTACTTTACCAGCAAAAGGGAAGATAACTATTTAGTTTGATATTTCTAAAACACTGTAACCAACTTTCAGGTTTTCTTGCTCTAGCAGAGCTACTTGTAATTTAAATAGGCTATGTGAACAGAATTTGAATGTGTTATACTTTGCCACCATAAGGCAGAGAGATGGATTTGCTTTCTCCTTATAGATAGGAATGAAATTATAATTAATACTATTTCACAACAGTACTGATATTGAACATTATCAGCAGCTGCTCTAAGGTCTTATCAGTGCTACTGTTTTGGTTTCTTGTGTTTGGTTTTTTTTTTTTTAGGTTTTTTTTTTTTTATATGGAAGTATTTCTAGCATTGTAATACTCTAAATTTACAGACTAAGAAACCTCACTAAGGTTTTTAATTGAAAGAAACATACAGTCTGTGAGGGAGGAAGATTGTATCTGCCCTTTTACAGTAAGCAGACAAAAGGAGAAAAAGAATGTTATGCACACATTTAAACTATGGTTTTAGAAGAACAGTGGCCTTGCACGTAGAAGTTTTAATGTCTAATGGCAATATATGAACACTGACCTCTTTTCAAATTATGTTCTTTTCAGGGAACTGTTATTTTAGTATCAGAATTTCCCCTGAAGAGACAAGAATATGACAACTGTAGTTGTGAACCATTGGGCAGGCACTCTGGTATCTGAATATTGCAAACAGGATTCTGGCTTAATGGATTAGTACATCCTTAACTGGTAGTAAAAATATGTAATTTTAGAGAAGGACTGACCGAAAAAAAAAGATTATCTTTCCCTGGGAAAAAGAAGTAACTTATAAAGCTCAGGGAAAATCTCATGGAACTTACTTTCAGATCTCTGTTTAGTACTGTTTATGATTTTATAATTATTTCCATAGCGACGGTGATGTAACAAACAGAACTGAGTAAGCCATAAAAGCAAATGAATTCTTAGAAGACAAAGCATTTGGATAAACATAAATGCCTTTAAAAAAAACTACAGCAAGTATACTCTTCAACATTTTTCAAAAGATTCACCAAAGCATTCAGGGGTCGATACGTTAGCACTAAAGGAACTCAAAATTCTTTTACTGGGACACACAAAACCAAAGAAAGATTCAATAAAGTTTTCACCACATACCTGAAAAATGCACAAATCAGGAGAATAAAAAGTTCACCTCTCTTCCAGTAAGATTTGCTTGGTTTTGCTGTGGAGAGCTTTTCCCACCCTCACCCCTCATCAGCACATTCCACACCCCAAGTTCTGGTCTTAGGTATACTACTCTTAAAAAAAGAGAAGACTTAAAATGATCTTATATATATTATGCAAAAGGAACTTCGGGGTATTGTCCCCAAGAAAACTTTTTGACCTCGTCCTATGAAAGATCTGAACATTATCTGTGCAGTCCTTAAGGGACTTTGAAGTTTTCCCATTGCTTAGACTTGAAAACCCCACCTAAAGGGGTACCCTGACTGTAACTCAGCTTGAACTTCCACAGGAAAAAAACTGAAGATCTCCACAGGACATCAGATGCAACTGTTTTATCAGCAGTTAACAGTATAGTGAAATATCTCTAATTAAAGCTCAATAGTCCAATTTTTATCTTGGTCTTCTAGAGTCTGGTAGAATATATACAACAAAGTAATAAAAGAGCTCACTGAAGAAACTGATAAAGAAATTGCAGGGAACTCAATTCAGAAAAGGCTTCTCTTTCTGTTTCAGGAAATAAAACAAGATCTGTCTTCATGGAAAAGGGATCTCAATATAGACATTGATTATGTAGTTTTGTCATAACTCTCATCAACTATTACTGGAAGATGATTAAAAATGCACTCTTGGAAGATTTTCTTGCCAAATTCTGTAACATTGAGGAAGCTGCATTCATGGTACTATCTGGAAGTCAGTATATTTTACATTCTGTTTCGTTGTGGAGCTTGCTGTTGCCAGCATAGCACACTGACGTTCATTCCAATTCCCGTGGGAATACAGGGAAGTCCTGGTAATTTACAAAAGCACCATTATACCCTTGTCTGAGGTGAATCTGAAACTCACTAAAAGACTTAACACACATTAAGCATATGCCCTGAAGTGCTGTTAGGATTAGATCCTCCAAACAATCCAGGTGTTTATCCATCTTTGAGGATCCACACCAGGGCTATCTACATATTTTGAATCTAGAAAATGGTGAAGTATCACAAGAGTGTTGTAGATACTTGGTAAGTATCTTGCTTACTTGTAAGGTAAGCAGTTTACAAGCAAGTTTGCAATAGACTTGTTGGCTGGAAGCATCATAATTAATAATTTTCCCCTGCATTTGTTGCTGAGATTGTACTGTGGAACACAGAAATATTTCCATGAAATATACAAAAAATATTTTTTGTAAAAGTATTTTTTTGTAAAGATACCTACCTATCACCTTATTCTTTTTCCCATTTTTTATTGGTGTACACAGCAAACTCTTTATATGTTGACTTACACTTTCTGCACTGTCAGTCTGTTAAACAAACAAAACAAAACAGAACAGTTACACTTTTTAAGGCCAGTGTTTAAGTACCTGAAATGAAAATGCAGAGCTGGGGTTTGCATTATTGGTTTACACATGTTCCTTCAGAAAGCGACCATGTCTTTGAAGAGTTTGCACATCGTTGGCTGGATGGTATAATAAAAATTACATCTGATACAAGCTTTGGTGAATAATAATACAAGTAATGATGATAATCACCATTCAAACTTTCCAGGGACTTGCAACATCGTGCTGAAAATGTGTTGATTTTATAATAGGTTCTTTCACTTGACTTTCATGACAACAACAATTTTGCACCAAGGCAAAGTGTTCCACTCAATGCAGCTGAAAAGAGACCAGCTAGGCTTTAGGACACCTTTCTACTCTCACCAGTTAAAGAGTTGTGAAATTATCTGACATTGTCCATCTCTAGCATCTCCCCTGTACTTGCAATAGGGCCATACAGGTTATAAAACAAGAGTTCATGCCATTAAGTTAACTGTGTATTTTGTGACACTGAACATTCTGTAAACCCTTTTGGTTTGTTTGAGATGCCTTAATTAACCCACCAATGCAGTGAAAGGTGCCTTGGTGAAGACCAAATTATGATCCAAAGAATGACCAGTTTTCCAAGTAGGTCAACATTCTGCAGTCTTCCAAAGGCCTTTCATCATTTCTAGGTTGGGTATATTTTGCTATCAGTTTGTTTCATGCTCCAAGACAAGGACACTGAATTTATTTGTGAGGTAGAAGTATGGATGGGTGGAACAAAATGACAAGGCATCTTTTTCAAATTTCTGGTGAGAAAATGACCTAGTTTTGTTCTGTAGCTCTTAGTTCTAGAATAACGTGGCAGTTGCTGAGAAGTAAATTAGGGCCAATCTCTAATTGTATGTGGCACAAAAGATGTGCACACAGTAATATTTCAGATCAAAGGGGTTCGGTGAATTATTTGTTTGTTTGTCTTACTACTGTTGCTTTGCTATTTGGTGCTCTGCAATTGAGAAACACTAAATCAAGTTGGCATGTGAATTGGTTTAAGGCTACCCTAAGAAGAACCTGCTGTTTTATGGTAAGGTTCAAATGCACTGGAACTCAAACTTGTATGGAGTGAGATAAGAACAGAGTTCACAGTGCTTAAAAAAATATCTGACCCAGTATTAATGAAAAGGAAGGAGACTAAACAAGAACAGGAACAAATGGCTTTAAGGAGTGTTGCAGATATTTGAACTTTATCTCCACTGCTCTAGCCTTGTTGGTTCAGGGGAAAACAAAGATGCATGGCTGCTGAAGCCATGGTTTACATACTGTCCTTGTACGTACTGAACCTGAAGAAGGCAACATCAGGGCTCTCCTGTGAAGGAACCTATACTGGTTTTCTGCCTCATGTCACTACGTTGGCTGCCAATGCATTTAGAAAGCACAAAGTCCTTTTTATAAAGTAAGTGAACCGTTGAACATTCTCCAAAGAAAGAGGCAAGTCAGCATTTTTAATTTACTAGATACACCTGGGATTTCCCTCATGCCACGGTTTGTCAGCTTTAAAAAGATTTTGCCTACAGTCCAGCCTTAAGGTTTCTCTTATGTAGCGGTGGAGATGCAGCCAGTGTGGCTGTGTTAAAAAACATTATTTTCTTTATGTTTCTTTCACATGCATAACGTGTAAATCATCTAGATTCCAGGGAAAATGTTTAAGAACTCTAACTCCACTGACAAAGAGAAAGTTTTGTATCAGACAATCATTTGGTATTCCTTTCATGTATTTTAAAATGTCTTCAAAATAGTTGCTTATTTCTTTAATGATTTCACGTAGTACATCAATGCAATTCTTTTTTTTCTTCTACTCCTGCGGTTAAATTTGGGCACTGCACTATGGTGAGCACTCAATTATTTTTTTTTGATCTGTCCTTCATAAAATCCTACTCCAGAGCACCAGTGAAACCTTGCACAGAGAAAAAGGGAAGCAACATAGCTCCCCACCATGATGCTGCTCCTCCTATCCACCTACTGGTACAATCATAGTCAATGTTGTACTTTCTGAACTCTTGGTTGTGCGATTCAGAACAAAGACCTTGGTAAAAACCTGCTGATCACCTTAAAACTTTTCCCTCTTACTCTCTCCCTGAGTCCCCCCAGCTTACAGGCTTCTCTCTTGTAAGAAGAGTTTCTTTCAAGATTCTGCATTGAGAGGAAAACACAGCATTACAATTTTGCACTGTATTGACAACAACTTTCAGTGCACCCATGACTGTAATCTGAGTCTTGCCAAGTGGCCTTCCCTACTAGCATTCCAGTATGTGTTCAGTAGTCATCATGACATAAGCATATATCTGATGAAGTGTAAAGCAAAAGCTTCCATAAAAAAAAAAAAAGTGAAGTTGTTGCTTATCCAAAACAGCAAAGAACTTGCATGCATATCATTAATCTTTGCCAAAATAAGTAGGGAAGGGAGAGAAAAAAAAAGGAAGGAACTTCTGAGAGCCTCCTGACAATCACAATAACCTACAGAGGATTACTATGAAAACCTCCAACTGTTCTTCAATTAAATGCTTTCCAGAGAATGCATTGCAAGCTCTCCACATCATGGTGTCTATTTATTCACAAATTAATGCTAAGCTTTTTTAATAATGGCTGTGGAGATACCCTGCCTACTTTGTGAGTACTTTACTATTTCTGCACTGATAATGGATTTTAGAAAGGAAATGTTCTAAGTTTCTTTGTATTTGCAGGATTCGGTGACCATTAAATTAAAACAAAAACATAACAAAAACTAAGGGGAAAGAAAGGAAGATTTGAAAGGTAGATAGAAAAGAAAAAATCATTTCTGAATTACAAAAGTTATTTTACTTACTGTCCAGGGAAATCTTCTGTCTTTGCAGACATCTGGGATGTTGAGAGGCTCCATTGTATTCTTGACATACTGAGCATACATATAATTGATTTTGTTTGTATCACAGTCCCTGAAAGATGCAATATTATTTTTATGTGCTTAGTATGACATCAAGTCATTTCATTATGCAAAGCAGGTAATTGTAAATATCCTTCATGGATAGGGCCAAGGAAGATATAACCAACAGCATTATAGTGGAACTGAATTCAAATCCTGTACACTAATCCATCTGTCATTGCAAAATGACTGGGAGGATTCATTTATACACTGCACCATTTCTTCAATATTCCAAAATTTTTAACACTGAATGTCAAACTTAAGAAATAATACAGGACATGCAGATGAGGGACAAAGAATGAGCAACTGGGTTTACACTGAAATAAACAACTCTTAAAACAAGCTATTTGCAAATCCGACACACCTGAAAAATCAATATTGTATGAGACATGCATATTCTTTAGGCTGAGTGCAGCTGGTAATACTTGTGAAGTTTCTACGTCAAAGTTTATTTCAAGATTGTTCTAAAAGAACAATTAGTACAGGGATTCTGTTATTGGAATAGAGATGTTTTTTTTCCAAATTGAGACATAAAATACTTTCACAAGATCAATCATCTCCTGCTTTTGTAGACATGAAGTTTTTAATTAGGAGAGTTCAACTCTATCAGAACACTTTGCCAGCATTTGAGGAGGGCGTATGTCCTAGTGATGCATGTATTATTATCAAGCTCCTACAGTTTACTCTGACATTTGACTTGACTTTAGTTATCCTTCTGGTACAAGTGCACATGCAAAAGACGTTCGCAGTGCTAAAGGGAGAAAATTATTCTTCCATTATTTCACCAACTTGGTTATATAAGGCAATACCCCAAAATTCTGAATGCTAGTCTGATTTGGGCTTGATTCAGGGTCCTTGATTATGTAATAAGCCTGAAATTATATCTTGTAAACTAACACTTCCCATCTAATCCATGTAATTAGATTTCTTCTGTTGCCTGATAATGTGATCTTAAAACAAAGCACCAGTTCTAACTCCAGTGGCTGACTCATAGTCCATGACATGTAACTGTGCTGTTTCATGAACTAAATTCAGATATGCAGCTAAGGTTCTAGCATTCCATCCCTATCAATTATGAGAAATAATTTACTGACAGTCCATGCAAGCAGTAAATTAAATTCTGAGCACATCAACTGGTAACCATAAAAAGGATAATAAACAGGAAGGTAAATTCTGTCTCTTTACCTAACAGCTATCCTGTGATCTTATGACCATTTTGTACCTATGTACTTTATGACTGTACACTGTCTAAAATCCCAATAAAGTTTGAGAGTTATTTGCTTTAGCCACACACTTCGGAGTTCATTTTCAAATACATATAATTAAAACTCATATCAGAAATGTTCACTAAAAAAAAGAACAAAGGTATTGAAATTTTAATTTTCTCTCTGGACACGACATCTGTAGTACTGTATTTTTGATAGGACTGTGTCTCATTCTTCTGACACTATTGGTATCAACTGCTTGTGATGACAGACAGGTTATGGAGGCAGTTAATTTTCAAAACTTAAATATAGAGAGGTTCAGATTAAATTTTGCCAACTACGTAATCTGAATGTTTGAATTCAATTATTTTTACGTCTTTCTCTTCCAGTTTAAATTCTTAGTCATTTCTTGAAGGTGAGTGAAAGTTAGAATTTTAGGACTTTTCTTTCGATTTTGTCAGTCATATTCCTTGAGTTGTAGCCTACCCTTGAGTTGTAAAAATGAACTTTAGACTTGAAAAAGTGAAGAGACCAGGCCTTGTTCTCCTAGACTTCTCGATGTGACAATTTGTTTATGTATGCTTCAGGACAAATCTGCTCCAAAACTGATAGCAGAAATATGTGGTAGCTGGGATGTGGGATGAAATGGCACGCAGGTCCTTTATTATGAAAAATAATATTAAAAACATAATTTCTTCAACATTTTCCAGTGGTTAACAAAAGGTTAATGTCATTGTTTTACCTCTTCTGGTTTTCTGCTGAATCTTCTAATTCCTCAGCTTCCATATGAAAAACACTAGAAAATGAATCCTGAAAAAACAAGAGGATATTATAATTTATACATATGGATGTCATAACTTAGAGTAGTAGTATTCATGTGAAAAGCCTGTTGCTATTATCAATATCTCTTCTGTAATAAATGTAGATATAAAATTTCATATCAAGCAGCAACAGTACAGAATCCTATGACAAAAATATATACTGAAGTATCTTGAATCTTTACTGATCACTCTGAGAAATGCCAGTATATAAGCTGTACCATCTATCTCTGGAAATTCCAGATTTGAACATTCATCCAAGTGAATGCACAAAGAGTGCATAATATCTGCTTTGCTTGAGGAGATGAGGACACCAATGCCTTTTAAACATTTCAACAAATCTGTATTGCTTTTCACATAGGTTTTTTTCCTACAGTTAAAAATCCTAATTGCAGGGAGAAATTAGATTCTCTCTGCGCTAAAGATTCCAACTACAGACTGGAAAGTAAGTGCTGGAGTTTGGCTGACTTGCAGAGACAGTGTGACTATGTGAATACATACATTATGTAAATTCCTCTTCTGTACTCTCGTATCAGTGACTTGTGACTCCTATCAGAATCACTTGTATCAGAGTGACTCTCTTAAATACGGTGAGAGAGATTATTACAAAATAAAATCCTTCTCCTTTTCTGCAGTCTACAGGATGCTCACACCTCCTCTAGGGAATAAGCATTTCTGCCTTTAAATAAAAAAAATCCTACTCACAGTACAATCTTCGTCCACTATGAAGATGGTACACCTCTGCACTTGCATGAAGGATATTATAGTGGCAGCTATCTTCTTCAGAATTACTTCCAAAGACTGTTGTTCTTCAAAAATAAGGCTGGCAAGATCAAGAAGCACCTGGAAAACAGGTCTTTGTGAAAATTTGACTGGCTGTGATGACAGCAATAATTACTGTTTACTACTCAATGTGATTCTTCCCCTATTCTCTGAACCAAGGAAGTCAACATGTACATCTATAACAAAGATTAAGCTTTGGCTCTCATACAGACCGCAAGGAAGCAGTAATTAATAGCCAGTTTGACGTATTTGATGGAAGAAATTGATAGCATACTTAGCTGTCTGATGTTTTCAGTTGGAGAGACAGAGTAGATTTTGGCATTAACAGCTGATCAAATGAAATTTGAGAAGTCCAGACCACACACAGTAATTTGCCGTTAGGAAACCTAATAATTTCCTATGGCTCATGTGTGCATTATAAGAACATCAACAGTGATATTTAAATTACTTAGGCCTTTCAAACACAATTATTCGTTGTAATTCAAACAAATCCTAATGAACTCATTTGGTAAAAACATCATTTAGACACAGGCTGTTATATTTCAAAGCTCCTGCTGAAGGACTTAGCTGCTCAGATGTAGGCAAATTATATTCCCTTTATCCCCACAGGAAGCATGAAACCAATTTGAAAAGATTATCGAAATTTGTACCAATTTACAAACACTGATATTCACTTGGAAACTTGGACCTACCAGAAAGTTATTAAAAGACATGCTGCCTAGTTGTTTCTCCAAAACCTTTTCATACCATTAGGGTAGACATACACCACCCATAGAGGCCATGGCATTTATAAAACATCAATTACATAGATGGCTACAGAGTAAAAAGAAAATTCTATTTCCTGTCTGATCATTATGGAAAATATTGTTAGTGACTATTTATAGTTGTAGGGGTCTAAAAGAGTAATCCATATAACCTCTACAATTTCGCATGGATAATTTTACCTGAAATTTCTAGAGTATGGAAGCAACTGGTTGTGTAATATACACAGTGAGCCACAGGATAACTTCAGGCAATATTTAGTATATTGACATAGTATTATACATAGTGTTCAATTAGAGAAATAAAAATCACCAAGGAAGAGCTGCCATATGAGAAAAAAAAACAAAACAGCAGAATGCACTGAATTCTAACTAACTATGATTTTTGTATTTTTGGGACAAACCTGTTGATCATACCTGATTACGCCTGTTTTCAAGCAAAGATGTTTCATACAATTGAGCGTTGTGAAGAACAATTCCACAAAATGCCAAATATGCAGCAAAATCCTGAAGACAAATAAACATAAGCTTTTGATGAAGATAGTGTCCCACAGCTTCTTAGCTTTATTCGAAGATAAACTGTTACATTTTTTCACTTTGAAGTATTAATTGACATTTGAAGATATTTCTGGCAATCATAATCTTTTTTCCTCAAGAATCATTTCTCCCTTTTTTAAAATAACAGTCTGTCAAGTTTATCCTGGTGAAAGTAGGATCAGAATAAGAATCAAGTCATTTTGTAATAATACAGATTTTACCTAGATAAACACAGCACAGACAATCAGCATCTGTTATTATGGGGAATTCAGTCTCTTCTGAAGTGGAAATAATATTCTTCTAACATAGCAAAACCACAAGTTTCTTTTCCCTTTCTGAATGGGATTAATTCTGATATCTTGCAGATACTCCGTATGCATTTTGTTTTAAATGGGGAAGTTTTCAAAAGGAAAGAGTCAATTCTGATTTTTTTATTGACAGAGATTAAATCATCTTCTTCAGCTTTTTTTTGCTATACAGATTTAATGTGAGTTCCAGAAATGTCTGGAAAGCAACTACCGTGTGAGAACTGGGAGTCAAGTTGCCATCTCCTCTTCTGATGATCTCATATATTTCTAATTTAACCAAGGCTTTTCTCTTCCTGCAATTGCTGTATTGGGAAGTGATACAGTATTTGAAAAATAATCAGTAGACAAATTTTAATATTCGAAATACATATTGTTGGGGATGCCAGGAAAGTTAATATCAGTTCATAAAGATTATGCCTATTATAAGCTATAAAACTGTCCTACAGTGTATTTCAATAGAGTAAGTCTGTGTTTCAGAGACATATGAGAGGTATCATTCTGATCCCAATATTAAACTACATCCCATCTACTTTTCTCATGGCTTTACATGCAAAGAACTGCACTGTAACAAGGAGTTTTCTTTGCTAGAGGTGTTTCATTTTTCATAACTTTAAAACGTCTGATCAGTGTGAAAAGTAGTAACATATTCAACCCCTGCTCTCCTGTGAAAACAGAGACATAAATGTCCAGCTTCTATACCTTTTCATCTTGTTCCGTGAAAGTCCCACCAGTTCCAGATTTCTTATTAATTGCTTGAGCCACACCAACAACCTAGTGTTTTAAAAATGAAATAATTAGATCATTTTTGAGGAGTCTGTCATTGAACTCTAGTATTCCTGGACATAGGTGAAAATAAATGATTATTACATGTATTCCTTTGGTTGACCTTTCGCATAACCAAACGTATTTAAACCTGTTTATTTCTTATTTATTTATATTACAAATTTCTGAGCATGAACCTGACTTATCAAAAAGAAAAACAGTGGCAAAAAGTCCTGAATGCCATTATGAAGAAGGGTTGATTTGATCCAAGACTTGTTCTATAAATTGAAACAATCATCTCACAGAAGGGCAGCAGTAGTTTATACTTCTGAAACTGTAAGCAACATCTCTCTCTACTGGTCATCTACTTTTGTGTGTAGAACCTACCCTTCCTGATAGCTCTGATGAAGTTTCCAAGACCTTCCCCTTCTTACTCGAGGCTTCTTACAAGATCTCTCTACTGTGATCTTTTTGCTTTCTGTTTATTTCTGAAACTGTTCAGATAGAATTTTTATCTTGCTGAAAAACAGTATACACAGGTTGGGTACCTGCCAGAATCAAGTTTGTTACTGTAAGTATTTACTTTAAGATAGGTTTTGAAAAAAATTGCTTTGAGATTGAAGTAATGTAAGACCATTTCACGTTGTTGATGACAGTAGTTTTCTCATCTTTTTTAGGATAAACAATATCAGAAGAAAACTATGGTGTGTGTATGTTTAAGAAGCTGTATTTATGTGTTACTCATGAAATTTATAACTGCTAAACTGAAGGAGGTCATACAGTTATATTTTTGTAATGGAAAAGACAACAATTTACTGTCTCTCACACCGGCATTCCCAAAATACTGATGTTACAAGCAAGGTCATTGTTCTGCAGCATGAGTCACTGCCAACTGTGGGCTCAAAAATGTCTGTCTGAAATAAAGCTCAGCTGTCATGTCCATTTCATACAACACAAGGCTTCCCACAGTCAACTTCTCATTTACTTCAGTGACGATTTCTTATCTGGAGAACATTCTCACTCTAATAACAATATACTTGCCATATACATTTCTACAGCAAGCTTTGAATTGTAAGCAAATCCTTTAATAAATCTATATGCTTTTACATTTACATGTATGTGTAAACGTAATGTGGAAAGACTAACGCTTAGGCCTTTTCTCCTACTGCTATCTTTTCTGGGTTTCTATTTTTTTTTTTCTTTTTTTTCCAGCTTTGGTCCAGCATGAAGGAAGACAATCTTAATGAGTTAAGAGGCTCTTAAAGGTGAGTAATTCTGTCTTGTGTAAACATCTCCCCCACAATGAAAGGAAAGCTGGACGTGCTTAAAGCTAAAAGGAAACAATAACAGGACCATATTAGTACCACAGAAAGACTACTTAACCTCCCTTCATTAGCCATGCAGGTTTCTCATATATTAAAAAAAGCCTGTGTTCCAATGGTAACGGTCATTTTTGTATCTTTGTTAAGTCCTTCCAATAAAAGCTTTTAATAGAAGGGGGAAAAATACCAAGGTGAGTAAACCAATTAAAAATTCATAGTTGTCTTGATAATAACAATTTCATGCAAAAGACAAACTGTATAAAGTACTTTTTTTTAGTAAAAAATATTGACAAAAAGAATACATTTTCCAGTAACATTCTAAGCTTTTAAAGAGAACTTTGCTTTATGTGCAATTTTTGCATATAAAATTACACATTTTAAAAATTAAACTGATTCAAATTCTGGCCTGAATTGTATCTATACCAGTACAAATTTAAGTGAACTTCATTGAGATGTGTATTATTCAGGTTGGGTATTAAGAAAAGTTTCTTCTTAGAAAAAGTGGTGAGGCATCGGAACAGGCTGCCCAGGGAGTCATGGTCCCTGGAGGTGTGCAAGAAATGTGTAGGTGCTGCACTGAGTGACATGATACAGTGGGATGGTGGTGATGCATTGATAGCTGGACTACATGATCTTAGTGGTCTTTCCAACCTTAATGACACTATGATTGTATTAGTTACCAGTTGGAGTCTTGGCTACAAACGAGTAATGAGGAGAAGATGTAAAAAAAACTCAGGGAGATTTGTTCCTTTTACTAAAATGATAACGTAATTAGGACAAAAGTGATAGCGTTTTAGGCTGTCACTAAATAACATACTAACACTAAACAAACATAGGCCTGCATTTTAGAGAATCCTAAACATAGTATGAAACCCAAATCTTCATTTTTCAAACTTACTATAAATCTGAAGACATACGTCTGGTCCCTCCAGATGGGTGTTATGTTCACGCCAGCAGAAAATTTGAATAAAAGGTTGACTGTAACTACTATGAGCTCAGCTGTACAGAAATGTTATTCAGATAACAGGTATAACAAAAGTGATATATTTGTGGCAGTAAACAAGACATATCTGTATATATGAGATAAAGCAGATTCTCTACAAAGCCTGAAGAACTCTGTAAAAAAAGTGACAGCCCACTTGAATATTCACTGATGTATGTAACTGTTCCAGTCTAACAAAAATATGGTTTTTTTTTAATTACTTAGACACTGTTTCATCTTTGTTCCTTAACAAGTAAGCACCAAATGAACTTTCTTAAAAGCTGCAGCACTAAAGCAAAGATAGTTACTTTTTGTCACTGTCTTGCTGTGCCTACAGAATTACCTTGCATATCTGTTGTTCAACCAAGGGAAAACTAGTAGGAAACAAAGAGGCTTAAACAGCCATGAAAGGGGATGACTGCTAGAAAGTCATAAGGAAGTGCTATGGAAAGAAGAAAGACAAGAATAAGGGAGAGTAAACATTCAAGTAATTACTATTTGCTTGTACTTAGGTATCTGCAGTCTTGTGTCCTAATCCATAAAGTAACCAGTGATCTGTTGAGTTCTAAAAACTCTTTTTCATGAGTCTGACTAGGTAGGGTGTTACACATACCAGTCATGCAGCTCGTAGCAAGACCCTCTATTCAGGTTTGCTGTATTTGAAGTGCAAAAGGGGTGGGCAGAAAATAATAAGCTGTACGCAAAGGAACTTACTCCTTCATCCAGCCTTCTTTAAAATCACTAGACAAAAAAAAGATCCTCTTGGATCAGATACCAAACACTTTGTGATTTGCCATTCAGATGCCATAAGGCAGACATATACCATGAACACAAAAGCAGTTTTGATGATGGAATAGTTCTTTTATTGTCAGTCTCAAAAAAGGAAATAAAAACAAACACCTAACAGTTAGTGAGTTGATAGCCATGCCTGTTTTTCCAGATCAGAACACATCTCTCCTAATTGTGTTCTTGCTGGCAACACAAGCAATCCTCCAGTGCTGCCGCTTGTTCTGTAACCTTTCTTCTTTAGCTGTAACACTTATCCCATTCAATAAAATGTGATCCACATTACAAGGAGATTTCTTTTAATTATCAGAGGGCATTATTTTTTCTAAGTATTCTCTTTCAGTAGTTGTCGCCTGCCTCTAAAAGTAGCAGGCTACCTAGAATGTTTCTTATCAGATGATAACTAATGACTTCAGTCCTGATAACTGTGAACTGAATTTTATCTGAATTGTTTTGTGCTGCAATTTTCTGTAAATTAAGATTTCAGGCCTAATTCTGTGAAAGCTTTTCCAGCTCTACAGGGAGGCAGTGCCCTTTTTAGTTTGTTCTTACTTCAGCTGATTTTAAAAAGACTGTTTTGCATCCTCAGAATATTTATTTATTTATTTATTTATTTATTTATTTATATTTATATATATATATTTTTTTCCCTGGCACCTGAAAAAAATAACATGAAGCCAAAAATGGTAACAGGAAGAGGAAAACTCAATTTTTATGCCTTTGTAAGGATGGGACATATTCACATGAAAGGACAAATTAAGTGGTTTTAAGCTTCCTTTGCTCTCCTGCTCTTGTAGAACTTTGATCAGGCTTACAAAATTATCCTGTAGCGACAGACTTGTGTTTACAGGCTTTCATTTTCAATCAACAAAACTTTCACATCCTCTATCATTTTTGCAAGCAGTAGCCTGCATGATTCCTAGCAGTCTAGCCACTATAAAATATCTCAGCATAAGATGAAAATCCACCTGAGAAACAAATTACTGTTCTCCATAATCCTGCAGCAAGGCTGCTGCTGGAACTGGAGTCTGTTTCAAGTGAGGTTGGCTATTTCTACTCTGTACGAGGTTAACATGGTTACATTTTATGAACTTCATCAGGATACTTTAAAAGACTGTTGTAAACAGAATACCACCCTGATGTATTTGGAAAAGCTTCATGGAGAGAGGAGATAGAGCAAATTTAAACAACAACAGCTAAATAACTGAAGTGCGTATTGCCAGAAAAAAACAAACAGTTGCCTTGCCAATTAGTAGGAAGTTCAGTCTCACATAGCTGAGGCCTAGAGCCTGAATGACAAGTCTCACTTAATACAACTAAAAGTTCCCACATGAAAAAATACTACAGATTTTAATAGAAAGTAAATAAAAATGGGATATTATGGAAATTACTTCACACAAAAAATGTAGAGATAGCAGAAACTGATGTCATTTCTGTACACATTTCTGTACAAATTCTGCACCAGTCATGGTGACTCTCCCAGTCATGAACCATCCATTCTACAGATATCCCAAACCAGAGAGCTGTACTGACCCTTGTATCAGTTCTAGATAACTCTGCAAATTGGTTTAATTTAATGACTTCCATTCAAGGCCTTTCGACCTCATTCACATTCCTCATTCAGGTTGGATATTAGGGCGAATTTCTTCTAAGAAAGAGTGGTAATGCACAGGCTGCCCAGGGAAGTAAGTGGTGGAGTCAATGTCCCTGGAAGTGTTTAAGGAAAGAGTAGATGTAGCACTTAGGGACATGGTTTAGTGAGCAACATTGGTGATAGGTGGACAGTTGGATTAGATGATCTTAGAGGTCTTTTCCAACCTTAATAATTCCATGGTTTTAAGATTCTTCAGTGGTCAAAATTAGCAAATGATATAGCCTTGTCTGCCCCAAAGCATCATGTGGCAATACTTATGGCATATGATGAGATGGACAGAATTTCCATTTAATTATTAGACAATCACTGTACAGTACTGATTTACAGGTATCAGGAATTTGATCAAAGCCCCTAAAGTTGATACACAGCTAAATCACTTTGTATTTGCAGTGTTTCATGTGCAAATGAGAACTCTTTACAAAGCTAGCACTATCCAAGCATCTGTGATCTGATCTTAAAGGATGTAATGTAATGTTTCTGTGGCATTTCTGTCAACAAGAGTAGATTGAGCAGGGGAATGAAAAAGGTTCTACTATCAAGTGAATGTGTTTCTATTCTTCAGTGCATCTGTGCAGACAAACTTATACTTTACTACTTTTCTCTTGGCAAGATTAATACTAGTTGCTGGGTCCTTTTTATGAGCTCTTCTGTGAATCAAACTGTTTTCTTCATCTATGGAATTTCTTATTAGTAGTTATTTTTAAGTAAGATGTTGGTTTCTCACATGCCTCATGGAAATAAAGGAAAATGTGAAAAACATCTACTGGAAAAATCTTCATTCTTCAGCAGGCCCAGAGGATTTAATAATCAGCATGAGATTTTCTTCCTGAATTAATGACTCTTTTGTTTTAAAAGAGAATACCAATACTAAACAAACAAACAAAAAAAGACACATTTGCTTCTCATTCTCAGTGTTTATTTTTGGAAGACTTCCAGAATTATCTTTTGACTGTGATTGCTGACATGGGCTAAGGAAGCATTCACTATCTTCAGTATTTCTAGAGGGGCCTTGGGAATTTATTTACTTATTTATTTAGATTTTACAGGGAGGAGACAGTATTCTTTTTTTTTTTTTCCCTCAAAAAGCAGATGGCAAGTTGAAGACTGTTTCCCTGACTCTGACATCTGTCCAGAAGCATATCAGCAAACTGTTACAGTGAGAGGGACAAAAACCTTCTGGTAGAGACTTTAAAATGAGAAGGAAAAAAAAGGTGTTATCCTTTCCTAGCAGAAATCTTCTGGTTTAGCTCCTTCAAATTATTGCATATAAGAGTGTACCTCTCTCCTCAAAATTCATGTTGGCTGAAGCTTTCAAAATAAATACATATCTGCTTCATTTCCATTTGCTGATGCACTTAGGAGTAGAAACCTAGCAGAAGATACGGCCAATTGCAGGTTTATTCAGCCTGTAAGTCATGGCGTATTTCACCAACAAACACAAGTCCTATTCCGTCCTCCATCTACCACGAGGACCCAATAAGAAGTTAGCACTCCCGCTTGCAAGGCCTTGTAATTCATTTATGATCACAATTATGGAAAACACAGACTTTTTTCCATTCAACAAAAGAGAAAATGGGATGGCATGGGTGAAATTTAAAACCTTACATCAGTATGACATGAAGCACTGCTCTCTGCATGCCCTCCACACAACACCTGATTTGCTTGTCAGCTGGCCTAGGGCCAGCCATGGCTGCTGCTGTCTGAAACAGGGGAGGCTTTTAATTGGGCATGAGAGCAGGAGAGCAAGACTAGAAGTGTTGCCCATGAGGCACTATCAACTCAAGCCAATTTCAAGCTCTCTCCTTGGAAATATTGAAAAAACATTTAAAACCAACATTTATGGTAGGTAAAGGAAATTCTGGGTGATTGTCTGGGTCAGCTAGAGTAAGGTTCAACAGATCAGCTAAGTCAAGAGCTTAATCAGTTTATTTAATGAGAAAAGGCTCACAGCAGTGACAGTCAGGGTGACGTACTTCGTAAGAAGATTTAAAAAAATGGAAGAGCAAGAAAAAAGCTTTGAAATAGTCTTGGCAGCATTTGTTCTTGGAGTTTGAGGACTTTGAACTATCTGGAAATGATAAATAGTCTGAAAAACAAAGGAATTACAGGAGAGAAAATCGCCATCTTAAATCTCTGGTGCACTCTATGAAGAGCCTTATACTATGTGAGCATTCTAAAAACTGGTGATGTGGCTGAAGGCTGTTACAAAAAACAAACAAAAAAGAAATACAAATTACCTCCCCAGGTAAGAAAGTGGATCTTGCCTTTTTTCAGTTCCATTTTTATGCTTTCTTTGTCTTTACTGAATTCACTCTTGAATTGCTCAGCACAAGGAGACATGATAATAATTTCATAGTAAGAATTCTCCCTATCATCATATTCAATCCCTAGCATCATATTCAAAGAGAGAACTTCTGTGACAGCTAGCATTGATGGGAAATGCATGCAAGAGATTAACAAGCAGAGACACATTATTTTAGTTTAGGAGTGATTTCACTTTAAGTTAGATGAATGTTGTGTTTAACACAGTAGGTAGCTAAGCACCACACAGCCATTTTCTCACTCCCCCCAGAGCAGAGAGAATTGCAGAAAAACTAAAATTCATGGGTTGAGGTAACAATAGTTTAATAGGACAGAAAAGGAAGGGAAACTTATAATAACAATAAAAGAATATACAAAACCAGTGATGCACAATGTAATTGCTCACCACCCACTGACCAGTGCCCAGCCAGTCCCTGAGCAACAGCAACTCCCACTGGCCAACTTCCCCAGGTTTTACTGTCCAGCATGATGCCATATGGTATGAGGCATCCTTTTGGCTGGTTTGGGTCAGCTGCCCTGGTGCTGTTCCCTCCCAGCTCCTTGTGCCCCAAAACGTTTTCTGGCAGGGCTGGGCAAGAAGCAGAAAAGACCTTGACTTAGTGTAAGCACTGCTCTGCCACAACTAAAATATCAGCGTGTTATCAACATTGCTGTCATCTTAAATCCAAAACATAGACCCATACCAGCTACCAGGAAGAAAATTAACTCTATCCCCACCAAAATCAGGACAGTAACTTAACAGAGATTTCTCTAAATTATATAAACACCACATGTTTTCAATGCCTGGTCTTAAGCACTTCATGTGTTTCTAAATTTATTATTAACTTAATAATAAATTTTAATAATAAATTATAATAAAAATAAAAATAATAAATAATAAATTAATTTTCTGTTAACCAGAGTTAACAGAATGTAAAAAATGTTTTAGACAATGATAAAAACAATTAGTGTCCTGTGATGAACATAATCTAGATACAATCCAAGTTGATGTACACTAAACTCTTAACTGCAATCTGAGAGTGTGCTGACAAAGACCAATAAACATGCAGAGAATTTGAATGCTGACAGATACTGCATACAGGAACAATGAATGGTACCTCTAGAATTAAATACATACATTCTACTTCTGCCTCTTGACAATTCCATTTGTCTTATATTACTGAGCAAGATAAGATAAAGTTGAAGTCCAGGCAATCATAAGCACGAAGTCTTTTAAAAAGAGATCATTCTATGTTGTAAGATAACAATCGACAGTTAAGAAAAGTTTAAAGAATTGGCATAGCAAGAAACTGTATTACATGAAGTGATCCCAATACTGCAACTTACCTCTTCCCTATGATTCTTTATTGGCATACAGAGAATGCTCTGAGTCTTATACCCTGTGATCTGGTCAACTTCTGCATTGAATCTTGGATCCTGATACAAGAGAAAAATATAATTATTTGAATACTTGCCTTTTTTAAAGGTTGAAATTGTCTGATATATGAATTAACTGTTATATAGGATAGCAAAGGTTCCATTACTACCTAATAAGCATACAAAGTTGTTACTAACAGTGTGTTCAAAGAAAAAAAAAACAGATCATGAGTGCTGGTGGATAAATACAATTGCCTGACAGAGCAAAAAAAGCTGTCAGGAGAAGCCTTTCTTCAGCCTAGACCATCATTATAATTAATTTATGCACGTATTTCCAATACAGCTTTTATCATCAAGGGAAAATTACAGAAATATACAGAAAGACACGTGGCCACAGAAAAACCAAGTTTCATGAAGATAGTTAGTTTTTTTGCCTTACTCTTGCATCTTTTGTTTTTCAGCTGAATGCTGTTATAAGGCCTTGATTTTTTTAAGCCTCACTATCTATTTCTAAAGGCTGCTGTCTTTCCTCTCATAATTTATTTCAAATTGAGCGCAATGACCCAATTCAAGGAGAAACTTCTAAAATACAAGGATAGGTAAAGTCCCACTGAAATCATGTAATTAACAAATGCTTAGGCATTTTTTGAATTTCTTGAAAATTAAAACAATGTATGCAGTCATTCTGCACTCCTTGTAGCTTCTGAAAAATACTACCTGGTAATGGTACCCAATACTGTAACCATGCTGAGAGTAACCAAGACATGATCAATCAGAAGTGTTAATTTTTATCTCTGTACATTTGTATCAATCAATTAATTAATTTATTTGATTTCCATCACCCCTAAATTCAAAGCACAAAATAAACATATTGAAAGATTCTGGAAATAAATGATGTTAAGATAATATGTAAGAGAAGTCTTCTCCCACTGCTGGATTCCCTTCGGTTTTTTCATCTAGCTTTGTATTAAGTTAGGCAAATTACAGAGTCTTATTTTATTTGGAAGACTGCTATACAGTTCAAACCCTCATCCTGGTCTTGTTCGTTCCACTCCTGCTCTTTATGCCTCAGATGCAATCAAATCCTCAAAACTGTTTCTCGTTGTAGGACTGTTTTTTTTTTTGCAGACAATTACACTCATAATTTCATTCATTTTGGTGCAGAAACCTAAACATTTACTTGTTCAAAGCTAGAAGTGCAAATAGTAATGTGCCCATAAATGGTTAAGGCTGAAAATCTGGCTGCTAATGACAAAGTTAAATAATTTATTTTGAAGTTATCATTCCAGTTGCATTAGTCATAGCTCCAAGTTTCTGCGTCTGTGTATATCTGTAATACATGTATTATAATTGGAAATTTACTGTCTGCTTTCCATCTTGACTGGTGTATGTCAGTATAGCTCCAAATACATATACTAAAATGATAACATTACATCAGCTGATAATATGGCTTCTTCTAGTTTCAGCAATAGTTCATGACAGGTTTTCTTGGTTTACCTCATACGCATTCTTGATGTTCAGAGGCTGGCCTATAGCAGCTACGTGGCCCACGATGCCCTTGTTCCACTCCAGGCGAATGCAGTTATTTGAAGCTTCTTCTAGGGTGGAACCTTCAGCCACATCAAACAGCCTGCTTACAAGAAACTTCTCGTTAGAGCTATCCTCACAGACCAAGAAGAGGGAATAGCGATCAGCAGCTATAAGCTCATGGATATGCAGGAAAATTTTATGGCAAAGTGCTGTGACATCCAAATGACTAGAAATGTCTTTCACAAGTTCTAAAAGCCTTGAGCACCGATCCCCTGCACTGGTCCCAGTCCTTGGAGATTGCAGAGGCATCTGTTCCTTCTTTTCAGAGCCAGAGAGGAAGCTTACTGCTCCTACTGAGTCCTTGACAAAAATCGGCCTTAAGGGTCTGTCAAATTCTGAAGCAGAGATTTTCCTTGCTGGTGTTCCAGAGTTGGTGTTCTCAGAGCAGGCAAGCTGCTGACAAGCACAGGATTCACTCTGAGACTTGGTCCCCTCCTTGCAGACAGGGATGGTATGAACTCTCTCAGCAAACCATGCATTAACCATTTCTCTGTGAAACAAAAATAAAATATAGTAAACGATGTAAGTTAAAAATCGTCAGGAACTAATACATTTTGAAGACACTGCAAAGAGGATAACTTTAAACATTTTCATACAGTGAACATGAGTGCACCTTTGGAGCTCCTCTCTATCAATATTCTTCTATTTTAGGCAGCGCTTAGCCTATGTTAAGTGGTACTGTTTTATCCTCCATAAAAAGAAAACTCTTTCTCCTTGAAGGAAATACCTGAATAGGCAGAGGAGGACTGCTTATTATTTGGCTTTCAGGATACAGAAGATCAAAAGTTTACACTAATTTTGTGCTTGCAATTTATAATTTCAATTATTTATAAATGAAAATGAAAAATCTATAAATTGATTTATAAAATGTGTAAGTGAATGAGGACAAAACTTCCTGTTTTAATTTTACATTTCTATCTTGATTTATCTGTAAGCACATATATCATCAATAACATAGTATACTTTTTCTTATCAGTGTAATATTTACTCTAATATTTTTCTTGTCCAAAATTTATTGATTCATTTTAATTTACTTAATTTGCTCTGTAACAAGGCTTCCTCACAGCACATGATCTGCTCTCAGTAGAAGTATTTTTTTCTGAATTACATAATGTTTGGTCCTATGAACAGCAAATATCTTATTAAAAAGTCTGATCTTTTGGAAACCTTTCATGGTGGTCATGTTTTAAATTTGGGATATTTTTTATTTGCTCAGCAGACCACAGGAATTTCAAGAGTGAAGCTGAATGAAACCATGGAAATTAATCAGGTTAGTCAGCCAGTGATCGGTTACGGGCATCAGCATATGTTAAATATGTGGAGCACAGCACATGGCCTTTCTTTTATTAAACTATGTTGTAGAATGCAACACAGTAAGTTAGTTGCTAATTGCTAATTCATATGAATTCATATGAATAGCAATGTAACTGATTAAAATCTAAAATTGACCAATACTATATTTATTAGCAAGCAATCCACAATAGAAAACTTATCTGTCTTACACTGAGTAGGTTTGAAAGATTTCTCAGATTTTACAATTGTATACAACTCATAGGCCTCAGCTGCAGACAAACATGCTATGAAAAATTAAAATGACTTTAGAAATTGTGTGACTATAAAAAGAGCACTTGGTTAAAGAAAGTCATGGTGTTATTGCACACATTCCCCTTCTGTGTGAACTACCTGGAAATTCTTCCCTCTCCTTCAAAGCTGTTTTTAGTTGAGGCAAGTCTCATTTAATAAAGCACTGTAAAAATATATTCTTCTCACACTAATGTGAGACCAAATAAATACATGATAGATTATTATTATTTTTAATATATTTATGTATGTTGTCCTGCTTATGCAAAACCTTACGCAGATGGGTAATATCATTCATAGCCCTAGTGATCTTCACAGAATCACAGAATCATAGAATGGCCTGGGCTGAAAAGGACCACAATGATCATCTAGTTTCAACCCCCTGCTATGTGCAGGGTCGCCAACCACCAGACCAGGCTGCCCAGAGCCACATCCAGCCTGGCCTTGAATGCCTCCAGGGATGGGGCATCCACAATCTCCCTAGGCAACCTGTTCCAGCACATCACCACCCTCTGAGTGAAAAACTTCCTCCTAATATCTAACCTAAATCTCCCCTGTCTTAGTTTAAAACCATTCCCCCTTGTCCTATCACTATCCACCCATGTAAACAGTCATTCCCCCTCCTGTTTATATGCTCCTTTCAAGTACTGTAAGGCTGCAATGAGGTCTCCCCGGAGCCTTCTCTTCTTCAAGCTAAACAAGCCCAGTTCCTTCAACCTTTCCTCAGAGGAGAGGTGCTCCAGCCCTCTGATCATCTTAGTGGTACTCCTCTGGGCCCATTCCAAGAGCTCTGCATTTTCCTTGTGCTGGGGGCCCCAGGCCTGGATGCAGTACTCCAAATGGGCCTCACAAGAGCTGAGTAGAGCAGAACAATCAGCTCCCTCTCCCTGCTGGCCACCCCTTTTTTAATACAGCCCAGGACATAGTTGGCCTTGCTGGCTGCAAGTGCACACTGTTGGCTCATGTCCAGTTTCTTGTCCTCCGGGGCCCCCAAGTCCTTCTCCACATGGCTGCTCTCAAGGAGATCTTCCCCCTAGTCTGTATAAATACCTGGGATTGCCCCAAGTGCAACACCTTGCACTTGGCCTCGTTGAACCTCATTAGGTCCAAGGGCCCACTTCTCCAGCCTGTCCAGGTCTCTCTGGATGGCTTCCCTTCCCTCCTATGTGTTGGCTGCACCTCTCAGCTTGGTGTCATCTGCAAACTTGCTGAGGGTGCACTCGATGCCATCATGTGTCATTGATGAAGATGTTGAAGGGCAGCAGTCCCAAGCCCAACCCCTGGGGGACGCTGCTTGTGACCGACCTCCACCCAGACATAGAACCATTTATCACAACCCTTCAGCTGAGACTGGCCAGCCAGTTCTTAATCCATCGAATACTTCATCTTTCAAATCCATACCTCTCCAATTTAGAGAGAAGGATGTGGTGAGGGACCACGTCAAAGGCTTTGCAGAAGGCCAGGTAGATGAAATCTGTATCTTAAAGGCTGAATGTCCACTGTGGTCACATAAGACATTTGTGAATTTTCTGAAGATGAGAGCATTGAGTTTCATAGAATTATAGAGCTGTTTGAGTTGGAAGGTACCTTAAAAGGTCATCTAGTCCAGCTCCCAACTCTCTAGTTGTAAGGGTCTTTGTCCAAAGCCACTAAATAAAATATTGGACAGTATTAAGGCAGTGAGAGATTTGCCTCTGAGTTCCACAGAGCTAGGATTTCATTCCTCATTTTTCCATTTTCCATAAAGCTCCTGAAAAAGTGCTTGCTATAGCAGTAATACACCTCAATCAACAGCTATTATAACTTTCCCAGCAATCTAAAGCTAATCCAATTATTGGAAACATTATGCCAATGAATACAATGAAATTTCGTTGTTATTCTGAGTGAGTTTTGGTTCATTGCTTAGTTACTTACTATTCAAGGACCTAAACTCTGTTCTTTTAAGTATATTAATAAAAACTACTGATGATCTTTTTTAATTACAGCAGTAATACATACTTCTTGTGAAATCACCTCATTCAAATATTTCTTTCAGTGAAGAAACATAAGGAACATTTGATGTATTAAGACTTCAATTTTAACAAGTTTACTTATAGCACTTACACAGCATAAATACTAAATGTGGGAGTTGTGACTATTCATTGCTGAAATATATCATATATATAAGGCAATATCACATTTACAAAAGCTATTTCAATGAGAATCAAAATAACTTTTATAACATTCATTCATTTTATAACAGAATAAAAATTAGTGATGGCAATGACTAAAAATATCCTTAAGAAAGATACAAACATAAATGGAAAAAATGTGTAAGTAAACCCAGTACAACTTCTAATATAAGTGCTGATAACTTTTTATCATACATACTATGTTATATTTCAAGGTTGGTTTGTTTTCTGTTTTTTTGGGTGGTTTTTTTTCATTGTTTTGTTTTGTTTTTGTTTTTTATATTCATCTCCTCAAAAGAAGCAATTACTTCAAAATTTTAGCTTTTTCTAAACAAAATTTAACATCTAGCACTAAGGCTTCAAGTAAGAGCCTGAAAATATGAGCTGAGTACATTTAAAACTTCAAACACAGGAAGATAAGTAGGGTATAATCAATAGTTTGAAAAGAAGTCTTGTGAGTTGAGCCAATTACATGCTTGCGTTTGCTGAGTTGATTTTTGACCACTGAGGACAAGCACTAGTGTAAAATAAGATTTATATGTGACTGTAATAGCTTAGTATGAGATGGAGAGAGCTTTCTTGAACTAGCCAGTGATTACATATAGGAAGCTGTGTACTTTGTCTATGTGTGTTTTATTAATGGATTGGCATGAATCTGTACTATTGTACTGAGCGACAGCATTTTTTTAGAGGAATGTGATTATCTACTTACTTGCATATGAGAAAGTAGACTATGAAATGCTATTATTTTGGTTAACTCTGGTTTACACTGAATTTACGTAGGTGCATGTGTTGAGATAAGGCACAAGGCAGAGAAAGATTCAGCTACCCTGTATGGAAAAGCAAAAACTAAAGCAGAATTTTGGTCTGTCTTGAAACTTGCCCTTTCATTTATTTTTGAGTGTTGTATAATGATGTCCTCTGGCTTTAATAATGTAGTACGAATAATAAGTAAAACCAGTACATTCTGAATTCCAATACCAATTCTCAAACTGTGGACATGAAATAATTTAGTTTTTACTTCTTTGGCTTTTTGCTCTGTAAAATAAGCGCTCTAATGTTTCTCTGTCTTCTGGAGGTTATTGAGGGATGTGGAACATAACTGTAAAACCTTTCCAGTGAAAGTAATTGCATTTCTTTAATAAGGTCTGGCTTCTTGTTAGCCATTTGCAGTACTTATGAAGTGCTTTGACATTGAACAGAACTGTATGTGGAGCTTCATAATTATGAGTAACATATTCCTCTACCCCTTAATGTCTCTTAAATGATGGTCCAATAGATGGCCAACACTGTGCAGTTTTCAAAGAGTTCTGTAGGTTAACAGCAACAACAAAATCTTTACCTGTACTTTTTAAAGCATGGTTTTGAACTTCAAACCATTTAGGCAGTTTAGTTTAGGCAACAAGAAAGCTGTTCAAATTCAGCTGGAATAACAACAGCGTTTGCTGACCTTTTACTGAACACTGTTAACAAGGAAACTATTTAGCTCCTTTTATGCACAGTTAGGGGTGGAAGAACAGCATTTCACATTAACCGATCTATTCTAGTTGTATGAGGAATCTATGAGATGAAGTCTTGAGCAGTGTTGACAATCTGTCCCATTTAACAATGCATGACAAAAGTATTACTACAAATAACTATTTTCTCAGCAAAGAGTTAGCACAAGATCCAATACTAGACACACACTGAACCACAAGTGAGATGACTGAACTGGAAATTAGTAACCAATGTTATTTATGACAAAAATGTTATTTTGAAAGGACAATGTGAAGAAACAAACACCCTTGTCTGTTCTATTCACATGAGCAGCCTTCACTTAGCATTGGCATTGTTAAGAGCTGATAGTAAGGACTGTGGTGAAAATAAGCTTAGAAGTTACAGTACATTAATCAGAAGGAGATACTGAATTTTAGTGATCTATGCAGATAGTTAAAAGCATGCAGTGTTTCCATCACAGCAAAGCTTTTCAATCACGACAGACTGGGGAGCTAAGGATATCTGCACTCCTTCCTATGTACAGCATACATACTTTTATGCACTACAATCCTGTACTGTAGTTTGAGCTTCCACTTGAGAAAGCTATGGTTTATCCTAGAATTCATAAGCAGGAATAGTTTACTATAAAAAAAATTTTTTTAGTCACTTAAACCAGACAAACCTGGTCTTTCCTCTACAAAATACGATTTCAAAGGACCGTGATAATACTGACTGCTGAATTTGGCAGGTGACCCCACTGAGCAGATGATAAATCTTGAGAGAAATTTTTGAGACAGTTAAAAAGCAAATGAAAATACAGCAGAGGATGAAACATTTGAAGAAAAAGACTATTGTGAGTTTTGTGTGAGTCTTCTCCCTATCATCACTTGCATCCAACTACACATGTATAATCTGCATTACATTATCCCTTGAGAGTTTCAGAATACCTCAGAATCTCCAGAAAGTGCAACTGTCCTCAAAAAGCAAGAGGTTTTTAAGATGAATAAACAAAGCAAAAAAAAAGAAAAAAGAAAAAAGAAAATCAGAAGTTGAGAAAACATAGAGACAGCTTGGTCATGCGGAAGAGAACACAGACCTGAAAAGGACCTCAGCTTGCTTTATTTTCTGTGCCTTATCAATGAAACCATGCTGATCTAATTACCATTCTACTCACAGTCTAGGAATGTTAAGTAATTTCTTGTACCCTTCTTTGCATCACTGTGATTTTCTTCAGAATACACAGCGTATTTCTCAAAACACAACAACCAACAACAACAAAAAGCACCTGGTAAAGATGTTTAAAGACTAACAGCCAAATGATAACTGCCTTGCATACGTGTAACCATGCTACATACTTAAGGCCATACAAATGTGACCATTCGGAAAGCATGAAGTATGTTTAGAGAAAAAGTGGAAAAACAGCACAAAAGTAATACTGAAAATCAACTATGATAGTACACTGCATCCTTCCTACCCATTTGGCACAAAAATGTGTAATAATTACCATACCATAAAAGGAGTAAGTGCTGAGTGGATTTTAGTGAAACAAAAAATAACATTTTCTCTGTTGCTCATAAATCTTTCATATATACAACATAATTTTTCAGGTGTGCCGAATGTTTTGCCAGTATTTCATTCAAACCAGCAGTTACTGATAACCCACCTATCTTCATTTCAGCTGGGACAGAGTTGTTTTTCTTCACAGTGCCTGGTATGATACTGTGTTTTGGTTTTAAAAGGAAAACGATGTTGAGAATACATTGATGTTTCTAGTTGTTGCTGAGCAGTGCTGCAACAGACGCTGTTTCAGTTTTCTGTTTCTCCTACTGTCCTACCAATGACAGGGCTCCCAAGGAGCTGGGAGGAGACAGAATCAGGAGAGCTCGTACAAACTGGCTGAAGGGATATTCCATACCATATGACATCATGAGGAAGAAAAGTTTGGAAAGGGGTGGGAGTTCACCTCTCACTCTTACTTCCGTTGCCTGGGAGCTAACTGGATATTGGTCAGTGTCTGGGTAGCAATTGCTTGTGCATCACTTGTTATACATGTTTGTATATATATATACTTCTTTGTCATAGCTATTATCTTGTTCCTTTTCTCTATCTTAGTAAATGGTTTTATCTCAATCCATAAGTTCTATCTACTTTGTTTTTTATTTTTCAATTATCTCCCCCATCCCACTGGGAAAGGGAGAGTGAGCAAACAGCTGTGTGGTGCTGAGCCACCTGCCAGGTTAAACCTCAACACTGCTTCAGGAGAGGAACTGAATTCAAACTTGCCTACTATACTTAGATCACTCCGAAAGTAATGCCTCCTCTTTATTCCCATGGAAACTACAACTACAAAGAACACAATAACACTACTTGTTAGAGCAAATTCTCAGCTACAAAACACTACCATTCAACACAGTCATCACCATTAGCTGTGCATTTCTGCCAGTGATGAAGAGCCTGCATGCTATGTTATTAAAAATCTGCATGGCCATCTGGAATATGGCACATCTTTCGTGTCAAAGTTTCCACTGCTGAAATGCACCACCCACCATCTCACTGTGCTCACATGCACTGTTTCATCTCCTTAAACATTCAGCAAGCACTGATAAACATCCGTGCGTGCTATTTTTTCCACATAGAACAATTCAGTTCCACACCTTTGTTTCATGTGCACTTTCATGTCAGATGCCATTTTTGTTGGACTGATTTTTTACTGTCATCTGACACTTGGCAATAAGTCAACAGAACATTGGTGGGAAGATTCAGCCTCTACTGCCATACCACCAACATCCGCCTCTGATGTCATGGGCCAACATCATAAAATAGGACACATTACTTTCAGAGCAGCTGTCATAGGATGCCAGCTTTTAGGTATCTGAATTCCTGTGGTCTAATCCTGCAAATGCTGAAGTCAACAATATTTCACAGCAAGCTTGACTATTTTCTCAGTTGCTTTCCTGAAAATAACCACTAGATATCTTCAAATTTCTTTCCTGTGTCTTGACATAATTTAGACACAGAAATCATTTAAAGGGTTAACAACTTGAAATCTATTCAATGTTAAAAAATAAGTTTGAAAATTACCACAGGTCACTTGGGTATTATACTGGCCTTCCCATTTTCTTTCCAGTATGTCCTATTTCACCATCACGTTTGATGTGTTTTTGTCTCCTTTCTAGCTATGAAAAGACTTAAATAAACTGTGCAAGGCCTCATTAGATGGAAGCATTAGAAGTGACTGAAAAAAAGTGTTTTCCCATTTACTAAAAATGTAAATTGACAAGGACAATAATTGTTTTTCTTCAAACCCTTTCCAATTGTGGTTACTAAAGATGCCAATTCTAACAGCGGTAGGCAAACAGTTTTTGAATACAAAGTGTAACTTGAAGTTGATGTCAATTTTTTTGGCACAACTTGTTCAAATATATAGACTTACATTTAACGTTAAACACGTAAGTGGTCCAACAGATTTCTGTTTGAATACAGATCTAAATGAAGAACTCTGATTCATGATTCAAACCACATTCATGAAAGTGAAACAACCACTTTCTGAAAAAATGAAATAATATAAATCTTGTCTGATGCTCCTAATATTTTTCAAGTAGGAGGCAGAAGTTGATTTATTACTTCAAGCATAAGTATTAGAAATGGGAAACTCATTAACAGTCAGTTCTTATATATTTTCAAGTATTTTTTAAATGACTGCAAGCTTAGTATTTCACGAGAATAGCTGTCTTACATAGGGACTTCCTAATCACAGTATGAAGACAGAGAAAATCCTCAGAGGCTGAAGGTCAAATGCTAAAATGTGACCCTTAATTTCCCCTCCAAATGTTTACTTCTCATTCCAGGCTCAAAAATCTTAAAAATAACTATGGACCCACTTATTTAGTTCTGGAAAGCAATAGCACAGTGCCAATGATGGAAAGTTAAGTTCACACCTGCCCAGCAACTTTCCATAAGTCTCCACCACTTCACTTCCACTTAAAGTCCCAAAATAGGGGTTAAGTAAGACTTAAGTAGAGCACAGGCTTTGGGCTGGCCCTCTGTTCAGGGGAGAGTTCACCATAATGCACAAATAAATGGGAAAAAAATATATATTTCACTAAGCAAATATATTTTGTGGCTATATTTTCAGTGCCAGACCTAATGTGAAATTACAACTACTGAGTAATTCACAAGGGCCATTTGAGCAGGGTTTCTTTTCTGGCACTTTGTAAATAGTTCCTTTTGTATTTAATGCCTTTTTTTTTTTTTTTAAGTAAGTCATATAAGTCAAGAAACATTCCATAAAGATTTATCTGTGCTTCTTTGCCAGAGAAAGACTTGTATTCTGTGATTTTACTAATTATATTTATTCATTTAATCATGACAAAAG
This sequence comes from Gallus gallus, assembly GCF_016699485.2. Taxonomy (NCBI): domain Eukaryota; kingdom Metazoa; phylum Chordata; class Aves; order Galliformes; family Phasianidae; genus Gallus; species Gallus gallus. Next base: position 54,166,102 of record NC_052535.1, on the reverse strand, counting down.
CAAAATGCTTCCTCTTTTCTACTAAAAATGAAAATACATTGTAGCATATTAATTCAAGTCTAGAATTGGTGTCTAAACTGGCTTTGTTTTTTATTTTGAATCTGGATCACATATTCCCACACAACTCATCTTTAATATAGCATTCAAATAAGCATAAACAGAGTCTTTAATATTTCAATGAGCTTCCTTTGATCTGATGACATCATAGGTGGTGTGTCATGATTTTAATACTTGTTTGTTAGCTAGCACAATTTCTATACCCTATGGATAAAAGTGTTTAACTACCTTGTCTCCCAGAAAGGCAACGTATACCTCAACTCAGTGTTTCTTCCCAGTTGCCATAAATTTAGACCCTGTTTTCTAAATTCATCCTATTAACAGCAGTAAGAATGGAAATGAGTTTCAAATGCCTACTTGTGTTATCACAAATACCCTAAGTTACCCTAAAACAAAAGAAAACAGAAAGGTATTAGCTAAAAGTAGTTAACCACATTTTATTTTCTACCTGGCCTCTAAGGTTTACCAGGTGTATTTTAATTAACGTGTTGTGACTGCCTGTTCATTTATCACCTAGGGCAAACAATAAGTAGTAAAAGCATATTCTCCTTGCTTCGTACTATCTGCTGATGAGTTTATCTTCAGGCCAAAAATTCTGTGTGGGAGTTGAGAACTGTTGAGGGATTAAAGATATAAATTGCTAGTAAGTGATTTCTAACTGTTTCTCAAATGATGTTTTCCTCAGTCTACAGTATTTGCTGCCTTAGACATCGTTTCCAAAATACTCAGGCACAGACCTAACTTTACTTCCAAGAATAAATGCCAAAAATACTTAATCACATTTACAACTTTATTAATGTGGATAACATTCCTAACCTTCCTGAATGCTTTTTGAGTCAGGAGGTTAAAATATTTTGGGATGATCTTAATACTTGCAGTTATCAAGAAAGGCAAAAGGATTTGAAGACTATTTATAATTGAGGCAACTATGGAGATCGTTAAACATACAAGAAAGCTTTCCAAGATTTCACAGAAATGATTTTTTTTTCTGCACATCTTTCTCAGAAAAGCTCTGTAAGCATCTAATAAAAGTAAGTGGGAGAAAATATTCTGATCCCTGTATTAACACCTCTGCTTCCTGTGGCTTTCAAGGTCCACAGAATCAGTGGGTCTCAGTCCTCTTGTAAATGCTTCAGATCAAATAACTTAGAAAAGCAAGTCCGCTTTCGGCATATCTGAACAATTTGTATAGGATTCTGTGCCTCCATGGAAAAACTCTAAGGAGTCCTTCCATCAGAGGGGTTTAAAAAGCACTGCCTATTTTCCATGGTCACAATAGGCATAAGCATGGCTCATACTTGTATGTTCATAGAAAAAACTACTGGCATATGAAAGAACACTAATCCTATGAAAAGCTATAGGCCAAAACACATTTTGGTGCAGAAAATTTTATATAGCTCTATCTCTGACGATCTGAATTGTCATATAGTTGCTCTATGAATTCATTTCTTTTCAATTAAAAGAAATGAAACACATTACCAAAGTAATAGCATAATGACAGATAATCTTTATGAGATTAAGCATCAGATATCCAGTTCAAGAACAGAGACATTTCTGAGATGCCCTCTAGACACAAAGATTAGAAGGCAAACATCCAAAACACACCAGACAGCATACCACAGACTGACTGTCCACCAACTATCAAGAAGAAGAAAACAAAACTGTACTTATTTTCAAAGTAATAAATGTAATTGATATATTCAAATTGTGCAATCTCTGAATTCCAGCAAAGGTTCCCAGTAAACACCACTTCTGGAAGCTCCATGCTGTCAAGGACCTTTATTTTTCCAAAAAACAACTCCACCTTAATTCATTTGTAAATATTTTCTAGCCCTGCTTAATAAGCCAAGATGTATTTGTAACAAAATAACCTATTTCCAGTGAAAGACATACTTGGTTTAATAATTTATATCCACTGTACCATACATTTAGGGAGCCTGACAGAAACTGTCTGGAACAATGCCTTTAACCAAGAGAAGAATTTTTACACTGGTTGTTTTGGCAGTTCAATGTGTGTGATCGCTAAGAGAACTGAAAGAGAACCACTCTTGTATTTGTAAGAGTAGGGACAAACATAAGTCAGAAATGCAGAAGTATTTCACAGAGAGATGGAATACATATCAAGTTTGAGCATGACCATGCGTGGATCGTTTTTTAAGGGAACATAAAGTGATAAATCTTTAGGAAGATGAAAAGGGTGATGGATTCGGCCATAAAAGCCATACAGTTTTGTGACAATAGCATCTAATTATACTTAATAGCTTCCGAGAGCTACAAAGAGCCTTTAACAACAGTATGGGTAAACACATGACAGCCTAAAAGGAGTAGTTTTACTTGAAAACACTCCTACTTTCTAGGAAGCGAAAATGTGCTATGCAATTCTAAAGCTTTGAAAGGAAAACATAGCAAATAAGGAAGGAATAAAATAAATTGCTTAAATGTAATAGCACTGAGGCATTTAGGAAGTCTTGAACCCATAAGTGTGCAATAAGACACTCTCTGTCCAGCAGTTTGCCAGCCAGAAGACTGAATCCCTAAATGAACCAACTTCATCTCTGATTAAACTTCCCTGAGAGTGCTGATGACAGACTTCCCCTTTGCTGATCTGCACTTTGATCATACTGTAACACTTGGTGGATAATAGCTATTTATATCATCTCTGTATACCACTTATCTCCCTGGTGCAAAATAAAGTAATAAACAGATGATTCTGTAGCTTCCTACTTGTGGGATCGGAGTTTGTTCGCATACTGGAAGCGGGGATAAATGTAAAGCTATTAATCTGTACTGCCTGTTTGTGAGATTGCAACCTTGTGCCGCACAGGTGGAAGTCAATCATCGCAGCCTTAAGACAGAATTTGTCAGAGCACACAGCCATTGGAGACTGGAGGAAGGCAGTGATGTGGCCTGCCTCAGACTCTGTCTACCTCGAGGCTCTTCAGGATCAAAAGACAAGGTGTAAAACCTTTGTATACAATTACACTCCAGGATGCATTTCAAGGGCGAGGGCAAAAGCTGGTGCAAATTTGTGAAACAGATGACCTGCATATCCCTTCTCTCATGACTCTTCCAACTGTCACACCCACATTAAAAACAATAGTCAATACAAATCAATAAAATAATACAATGACTAGCAGCACGTTCCTTGTTTTCAAGTGCCACTCTGCTAGAACAACGTGTAATATAAATGACGAAAACCAATACTAATATCAGACTGACCTACACAGAATGGAGTAGTTATCTCTTGTTCCACGAATGTATTGGCTTATGCAACTCCCATACTTGAAAAATAAAATCTGCAGCATAAGACCACCCAAAGGATTTAGTTTATAAGTAGTGACTGTACACCTAGTTCTACAAACTATTTATTTTGGTAGTAATAAACAAAGCACTGCAGAAATGAATTCATTATAGTACATATAAGTATATATGTTATTTGATACCTTGCATAAAACAAAATTAGGTTCTGATTCGAAGCCAATTATCGTCAGTAGAAAGGGCTCGCATAATAAATGGTTGAGCTGCTGATCTGTGTACAAATACTTGAAAAACAGATACGGAAAGTTTTGCCAGTAGCGATCATGCCTAGCAGTGTGAAGGAGAATATGGCTCTGTGCTCTGTGAGAGACCAAGTTAACTAACATCTGGCACTACTGCTTTCAGGACCTGTGAGGAATTTGCATATTATGAAGCAAAACAAAACAAAAAGAGAGAAGTAAATTGAGGTTAGAAAGCAGTCAAAATAGGCTCAAGGAACGTTTTTTGCCTTGACAGAGTAAGTTTACTGCTAAGTAACCAAAGCACTCACAGCACAGTCTGTTCCTGTATTGCTGCTGTACAAAGATTCAGCTAACACAAAGCACAACATCAAACGTTAAGGTGTTTTTTTCTTTCCAAGCTCTAACACATCACAGCAATGTGGAACGTCAAACCCCTTTGTCAAAAGAAATCAATTCTTTCAGACAGCTCAGGTTTACGGGATATCAGTTCAGCAAATAAAATCGGGACCACCATGCAGTCGGGTAACTCGTAACTTGTCTCATCAAATCCACGCTGTTTTATGAAAGAGGTATTCCTTATTAAATATTTATAGCTCGCTATTTAGACAGTAAGTAAAAGGCAAAAGGCAAACCAAAACAATTCCACTGAAAGCAACAGAGAAGATAGTTTCGAAACTAAAACAATGTTTCCATCACAGTAAAACATCGGGGAATTAATGCCAAGCAAGAGCTCCAAGTCAACGGCTTTTCTGCAAAAGCTTCTCTGAACGCAGGGGCATCGCTGTCACCAAGACGTGCCTGAATTGTATTCTGCGAACTGCTGCCTGTTTCAGACTCACACAAACACAAAGCTGTGCTTCAGCAGGAAAAACCCAAAAGGACTAACCAAGCCTCTCCGTGGGGAAAACAAACCTGACACAGCGGTTACTATTAATTAACATTCTTATTTGTTCAATACTACTTCCAGTTTCCAAAGGAAGTGTGACAGGCTGAACTAACAAAATGCTACTTCTCAAAGCTGCTAACCTCCTATTTCCTGGGCAGACAAGCTACCCTTCGGCTCCATACCATGCGCTAGTGTTCAGCAGAGCAGCAGAGCTACCTACATCCATCGGTTACAGCTACGCACAGCCTTTGTAAAAAAAACTCAACACTTTAAAGACCTTTTTAGAGGCGTTTTTGTTACTTTCCTGCCAAATGAGCCTAAGGAAGAAGCAGCAGAAGAAAGGAGACTGCGTGACAGATGGTCACTAGAAAGCAGGCGACCCCTGAAGCTTTCTAGCTTGCTGTGAGTCAATTATTAATGGGGATTTCTCTTCTTACCGCCCCATCCCATGCGGAGAGGAGCGGCAGCAAAGCCTCCCTCAGAGCGCATCCATCCCCGCTAAGTGACTTGGGAAAGAAGCAAATCGGCAGCGGTGAGCAGATGGTGGTGCAAAGAGGCTCAGGAACAGGAGAGGAGACGAGAGGAGAAGCGAGCCCGCGGAGATGGCGTGTCCGAGGCACAGACCGCAGGACTTACTGACCCGAGCTCTCCACTGGGATGTACCGTGGGAGCTGCAGATCGCCAGTGCTCTGCATCCCCACCGCTTTGTTTATCGGAAAATATTCAAAATGGAAACCTGACTCCGCTTCTAAAAATAGCTGAATTTACTGAGTTTCAACTTGAAGTCCCACTGCTGAAGTGTGACAACGGTACGCAAATACCTCGTCTTATCTCCAAAAGGCAGCATGTCAAGCCACTGGGGGAAAGCCTAGACGAGCTCTTCGGGTCTTTACATTAGCTCTTCTCAAAAAATAAAGTAAAACCCGATAAAAATAAAAATAAAGAGGGCAGGGCAGGGCAGGGAAGAGCAACCACCGCGAGCGCTCAGCCGCGGGGAACTCGCCGCTCTGCCCGCCCCGGGCCGCAGCCCCGCTCCGCGCTGCCCCCTGCCGGACCGTGAGGCGCCTCTCCCTCCCCGCTCCGCCGGCCGCCCCGGCCCGGCCGGGCTCGGCGCTGCGGGGCTGCGGAACCCGCCGCAGGAGCCCCGGGGTGCCCGCCCGCGGCTCTCGGCTCCCGCACGGCTTAGCCCTGCGGTCTCCGTCGGGACGTCAGAAAACCGAGACGCTCGCGGGTCGAGCAGCACTTTGTTTTGAGAGGACCGAGTCACGGCACACCCTCCCCCCTCCCGGTCGGAGAAGACGTTATGTGAGGCTCCCGCGTAGTTCTGTCCAATTCGCAGGGCAAGGAGAAGTGCATTGCTCGCCGCCCTCGAGAAGTTAAGCGAATCCGTTTGGGAACGGCCCAAGCAACACGCGACTAAAGCGGGGCAGCGGGCAGAGCCCGGCGCTGGGACAGCTCCTTGTGCCGGAGGGGTACCGCGCCGCTCCGCACGGCCCCGCACGGCCGCAGACGGCCGGGAGAGCGGGAGGAGCCGGAGCCGGGCAGCGCCCGCCTGGGAACGGCGGTGGCAGCGAGACGGAGCCGCTCCTGCCTGGCTTCAGCTTGGGCTCCTTCGAGGGTGGGGGTGGGGGAACAGCTCGTTCATTTTCTTCGGAGGCAGCGAAGGGAAACCGAACGGCGACCTTTTGCCGGCAGGGAAAGATCTGACCCTTTCCGCCGCCTCCCAGCCTTACCTTGTGGCTTTCCTGACAAAGTAGGAGCGGGTGAAGTCGCAGTGATCGTCCAGCCACGCTTCCACCGCTTCCTGCTCAGGCGAGGGGTGGCAGCTGCGCTCCATGCTCCGCTCCGCGGCCGCTCTGCCTCCTCTCCCGGCCGCCGCCGCCGCCGTCGCTTCCCCCGTGAGCGGGGCCGGGGGCGCGGGGCTCCCTCCCTTCCTCCCTTCCTTCCCCCGCCGCCGGGGCTCCCGGCCTGCCGGGGCCGGCTCCCAGGTGCTCGCCCGGCTCGGGCGGCAGGAAGCCCGCGTCCGGCCCCGGCCCCGGCCCCGCCGCCGCACCTCAGCGCATCCCCGGCCGCGGCAGGCAGCCGGCTCCACCTCCCGCAGCGCCTCGGGGGGCTGCCGCGCCCCCGCCCCGCCCGGCTCGGCTCGGAACGGCCGCGGAGCAGCGGCAGCAGCCCCCGGGCTCGGGCTGACGATGCCCGGCGCCGCGGAGGGCGAAGGCGGCGTTTATGAGCGCCGGGAGTGCTGCGGGACGGCTGGCCCGGGCGGTCCGCGCGGGGCAGGGAAAAGCTCAAAGCGATGAAAAAGTAAGTTGTTCTCGGTGAGTCTGGCAAAGGGGCAAAGGGACCCCCCCCCCCGCCCCTTCAGTTATTCTCCTTTCAAGATGTGGCCTGCTTACGCCTGCTTGAAAAAGTGGGAAAACAGAAGTCTTCTCGGAGTGTTTCACGGTTGGGTGTCAGCTTGAATATGAGTAGGAAAGCCCTGGCTTTTCGATCCTTCATCCAGAAAGCCTACAGTGAGGCTTTTAAACCCGTTTGAGACCTTGAATGAACACAGCCCAGCTTTGAAGATGCTCCAGATTCACGGCTGCTTTTTTTTTTTTTTTTTCTCTACTATTAGAAAGCAGCAGTGAAAGGCTGGGTTAATGCCAAGCATTTTATGTCTTGTTGTTCCACTCTGTGCTATCCGTGTGCACACATAATAATTTACCAACTGCATTCACAAAATACTGTACACAAAATAGAATGCGCATATCTTGTTTCCTGTGTCATCTGTGTACATAGAGTGTCTTTGAAGGCAAGACATCAATAACAAATAGCAGCGTGTTTCTGTGAAAAGGGATCTTTGGGGTCTTTAAAATGATTGTCCGATATAATAAACTGAGAAAGACTGCAAGTTTGTCTGCCCCTCTTAAAGCCTCTCAGTGTACACGGGGCGATGCACCTCAGATGGAGTACGCAGCCCCACACACCTCCGCAATACTCTGCAGTGCTTCCAGAGCCTTGCCTCCAGCTCCTGGCAGAAGAAGTGAGATTCTGCAGTGTGAGCAGAGACTGCAGCAGGAACTTCACAGCAAAGCGACTGTCTGTGAGCTTGGGGGGAATTTTTTTCTTCTTTGTCTTTGTGTAACATCTGTCTTCTGGCTGTAAGTATTTGTGTAATATGAGGCACACCGAAAAGGGAAGGTTTACATCAACATCACTCCTTATAATTCAACTTAAACAACAAATCTCAGAAGTGCACGTGGTGACCAAAGAGCAAAATGTGAAGATAAAGTATAAACTGGTTGAGGCATGCTGCAAAAGTCAAGCCACTATTCAAGGCAAAGAGGAATCTTTCAACAGGGAAATTCAGAATGCAGTAAACCACAGAAGCAGACAGCGTGGCAATAAGGGAGCGTGGTGTTTAGTGTCAAAACCTGAAAAGCATGATCTGTTAGGAAAAAAAATAAACTTATCACGTAACTCATGGATTGCTACTGTAACTGTTTCATTCAGAAAAGGGGTTTGAGGCTACACTAGTAGTGGCAATAATTTCTTCTCTAAGCTGGGCAAAGCTTTCAGAGAACAGCGTTATGTTAGAATGCTCAAGAAATACAAGAGAAATATAAAATATACAGTTATCAAATACAGACTTCATAAATATCAGACAGCATTTCCCTGAATGGTCTCCTATAGGATACTGATCACAGTCCTCCACATCCCATCCCCAAAAGCTATTGCAGAATTATCACAGTTGATCTAGAGGGGAAATCCAGAACTGACCAAACAGATGGAAATCTCTCTTCTGTAAGGAGAGAGAAAGAGATTTTTTACAAAAGGACGAATGCAAATATATAATTTCATTTCTGGTATTTAAAATACAATAGGATTTGCTCTCTGTCTCATTGGAGAATAACAAGATAATGGTCAACAAAACTATGTCAGCTGCAATACATACCATCTCATTTCACGTAATTATGAGAAGCATTAACAGAAATAGGCATTTATACTGTAGTAAGATTCAGTAAACACCAGACAAGAATAAATGAGCATTGTACTGAGATCTGTAAACAGTAGTGTTAAAGTCTAGGCTTTGTAATAATAATCATAGAATGGGTTGGGTTGGAAGGGACCTTAAAGGTCACCCAGTTCCAACAATAGTATTAAAGTCCAGGCTTGCTGAGAAGTGAGAGTACAGCATCCCTGCTCATGCCACAGGGTACTGGGACCCTGGGCGAAGCTTCTTGGACTGTGGACAGCTGCCTAGAATGGGAGAATGTGCATTTGACTTTGTACCAAAGGAGGGGAAGTTGGGCAGGGCCGCAGTGCACTTTGCTCCAGGCTGACAGCCACTCAATTAGCCATCCTACAGATATGAATCAGTGAAGCCGATGCAGGAGATCGTCCTCCTGTGAATTCAGTGGTAAAATATCAGTTCAAATACTGCTACCCAAGCAAAGAATTGTGTAGTCTCTCCCAAAATAAATCATAAAAATGGAGATGTTGGGGGAAAAAATTGATACTTTCTCCGTATCCGATGGATTTCCATGAATAATAATGAACATGCTGTTTTCATTTTTAAGGTGACGGGAGGGGGTGAAGGCCAAGCATAACAGAGGAGTGAATGTTAAAGGTGGAAAAAATCTTTCATAGTTTTGGCTTCCAAAGTCCTGTGAAAAAGCTCCATGCATCTTAACTCACACCCAGCTTCCCAGTTTGCTTCCAGAATTTGGATGACAGAACTGTTGTAGCTGTAAAGTTGAAAAGGATCTGTGGTAATGACACACAAGTAAGTATGGTTGGTTCATGTTTAAAAAATACCTGTAGCAAAGCAGGGTGCTTGAGAGCTTCGTACAGAAACCAGAATGCTTTTCCTGTGGAGGCCCTTTTTATCGTGGGACTAGGAGTGAAAGAAAAGCTTTTAAGCTGAAGTTTTTGTATATTTTGCAAATACTGTAACATAAGAAGATGAGAAAGGTATTTTGTGGGGTTTTTTTTTGTTTGTTTGTTTTGTTTTTGTTATTTGCAAGGCATATAGAATCATAGAATCATAGAATCGCTAAGGTTGGAAAAGACCCACAGGATCATCCAGTCCAACCGTTCGCCCTTCACCAATGGTTCTCGCTAAACCATGTCCCTCAACACAACATCCAAATGCTCTTTGAACACCACCAGGCTCTGTGACTCCACCACCTCTCTGGGCAGCCCATTCCAGTGCCTGACCACCCTTTCAGAGAAGTAGTATTTCCTAACGTCCAGCCTGAATCTTCCCTGACGCAGCTTGAAGCCATTCCCTCTAGTCCTATCACTAGTCACCCGAGAGAAGAGGCTGACCCCCAGCTCACTACAACCTCCCTTCAGGTAGTTATAGAGAGCAATAAGGTCTCCCCTGAGCCTCCTCTTCTCTAGACTGAACAATCCCAGCTCCTTCAGCTATTCCTCATAAGGCCTGTGCTCCAGAGCCCTCAACAGCTTTGTTGCCCTCCTCTGGACACGCTCCAGGGCCTCAATGAGCTTACAGCGAGGGGCCCAAAACTGGACACAGTACTCGAGGTGCAGCCTCACCAATGCTGAGTACAGGGGGATAATTACTTCCCTGTTCCTGCTGGCCACACTATTTCTGATACAAGCCAGAATGCCATTGGCCTTCTTGGCCGCCTGGGCACACTGCTGGCTCATCTTCAGTCTAGCGTCAGTCAACACCCCCAGGTCCATTTCCTCTACACAGTCTTCCAGCCATCCTGCCCCAAGCCTGTAGCATTGCCTGGGGTTATTGTGGCCAAAGTGCAAGACCCGGCATTTGGTCTTGTTGAATCCCATCCCATTGGCTTCAGCCCAGCTATCCAACCTATCCAGATCCCTCTGCAGGGCCTCACTACCCTCAGGCAGATCAGCACTTCCAGCCAGCTTGGTGTCATCTGCAAACTTACTGAGGGTGCACTCAATGTCCTCATCCAGGTCATCAATAAAGATATTAAACAGGACAGGCCCCAGCACCGACCCCTGGGGAACACCACTCGTAACCGATCGCCAGCTGGATTTAACTCCATCCACCACCACTCTCTTGGCCCGGCCCTCCAGCCAGTTCCTTACCCAGCCAAGAGTGTATGAATCAGAGATGCTGCTAACTCATGGTCAGATGTAAGAGTATGACTATAGAACAAATATGTAATCAGATAAGTATTTATGTGATATTTATGCTCAAAGAACCCTTTATTTATTTAAACCTACTAGAAGTTCATTTATTTCTATAACATTCCCACTTAAAAGGGAAGAAAATAAGGTTTCAAATGTCACCACAGTTGACTTATTTGTCTGACTTACTCATTAGATGAATTGGAGCAGCATTTAGCATTGCTAAGAAGTGGGAATTGGCTGTCTTTCTGTCTTTGTACCATCCCTTAAATCTGGAAAACAGTTGGTCCATTTTGGCTACTACAACAATTTTAGGACTGTATCATATTGCCAGTGAGACTATAATATGATAAGGCAGAGGAAAATATTCTGCTTCCTTATTAACCAGCACTTTTACACACATGCAAATATGTACACAGTGGAAGAATCTCAGTATTAGTAGAGCAAGTATCCATTTCCCTGCCACTATTTAAGATGTTCAAAGAGGATGAAATAGCAACCAAAATCTGATTCATTTAAAATCAAATTGTTAATTCGGTGATGAAAATACCAAATCACGGGAATTTCTTATTAGTTTATTCTCTTAGTTCTTTCCAAATAATTATTGGAAATGCTTCCCAAATAAACATAGTTTTGCAGAGCTGCTCACTCATTGCATAACCTGCCTTCTCCTCTGGGATAACGTTACATATGTCCTACAGGAAGCCATGTAAAATAGTAGCTTCCTCCTATTTTGATTTGAATGTCATCGAGCATTTGCGTCAATCAAAGTACCACGCAAAATTATTGTTAACCCCAGGAAAGCAGCAGCTTTCTAAGTTGTTTGTAGTAAACAGACATTTGTCTGGAAAGTACTGTCTAACTTTACCTCCTAAAAAGTGTAATTTGGGATTTGAGTTTTAGTGTATTAGCATTTAAAGTCTTGGGATAAAGAGACTGTTTGAAGACTGTTGCTGAGTTTCTCTCTCGGCCTTCTCTGATTTAAGTTAAGTAGTGCTAGTTATCTCAGTTCTTCCTTGAATGTCATGTTTTATAGCCCTCTGATCATTCTTCCTCAGAATGGAGGTCTTTCCCAGATTGTCTCTGCCATTCCTGTGATGTCTCATTGAGTTAGGATCAAGTAATCTAGCTGAACACTTATCAGTAACAAATGAAGTTGAAGGCATATTCTCTGTACCCTGCAGGCTCATACAGCTCCCCCTGGATATGTGTTCTTGGCAACAGCCTGATCTTGTTGACTCATGGTGACCCACTGTATTCTCTATTCCCTTTTCCTAAAGAGTTGCCATTTAGGCAGGTGTTCCCTGTGCATCTGCTTCCTTCTGCCTAAGAGTACTTCCTTCTTTTTAAACTTTTAAATTTCATCTTCTGATATTTTGCCTACACTTTGCTTTGAGAATCCATTTTGCCTACACTTTGCTTTGAGAATGTGTGTCTACTTGGGTCTGGTATTACTGTTTATTTCTTTTCAGAGTCCCTGCTCTTCAAAATACCTTCTTCCTACTTGGATATAAGAATTCAGTTCTTTGTTCTTCGATTAACAGCTTTGCCTCCTGTGTGTTAAAATATAGTCCAGACTCTACTCACTGAACTTCTTTGGTCTATATTAAACTGCCTGTCCTTCCCATTATTTATCACTCTATAACTTTTTGTCATTTGCAACTTTTTCCAGCAATAGTTTTCTATTTTTATCAACATTATTTTGAATCCTGTATCTGCTCACCAGTGTATTCTTGGCCTTGCCAAACGAAGTACAAATTTGCTGAAGGACATGGGTCTGGGCAGTGACTGGGATGGCAAAAGTGGGATTTTCAGCATTATTTCTGGTTTATTTAACAGTTTCTGATTCTTACATGCCAGAACCACATTTTCATTGAATGTACAGACACAGTCCTGATCAGAGTAGGGAGGCTATGCAATGGTTATACAGTGGAGTAAAAGCAAGCACAATGCATTGACTGGTTCAGATGGGGAGGCTACAATGATCTGCAAATGTGCACTCACGTAGTCAATTTCCAGTTCCATTCAGCAGACACTTCTGGGCTTCTGACATGTTCAAAACTGAAGCTTTAATAATCCCTATTTTTTTCTTTTTTTCTTTTTTTTAATAATATATATATTCAGAGTTTAAACAGGAAGTATTAGGTAAGTAGGAAATTGTGTAAGCCAGATTTGATTCTAGGCCCTTCTCAGTGTACAAGGAACATTTTTTCTTTTTTCTTTCTTTCTTTCTTTTTTTTTAATTGGCATGATACATTGCTAATGTTGAGCCAACTTTTTAGCATATACTGGCTAGCTAGTTATTTTCAATCAGCAAGTGTTCTTTTTGGTACTTTTGTTAGTATCTGTGATTTTGAATTTAAGTATCAGTTTTGTACATGGCCTTACAAATAATTATGCAGGTAAATTATAAGGGGCTTTTTCCCCCTAATTATGGTTGCTGGAAGAAGGAGGCCTCAGCATGAAAAAGAAAGAAAAAAGTGATGGACTAAATAAAGCGAAGATTAGTCAGATGTTTCTTGAATACGTACCCTTGCAATTAAGACCACGCTGCCCTAGGATTATATGAGTTACTTAAGTATGTATAAGGAGGAGAATCCTAACTCCACTGGAGAAGTGGAATGCTTTTAACCTGTCAGTGGATCCAGAATTTAATTTTGTTTGCAGCTTCGATCTATCTGTACTCTTAGTTGACAATTATAAAGAATTGGCCAAGTGTGTAACTAAATGCATTTTTCCCACCAGTATGAAGTTCTATGCTATTTCTCTCATTCATGTTTTCTAAACACAATGCTACTTCACTCAAGGCTTTGCAGCAGATAAATTCTGTGTCTGCAGAAGAGAGCAGGATACATAACAAAATCTGTTGAGGATCTGATCAACCCTGGCACAGCAGTTTGTATGTCATGATTTGTCATGATTTGTTTGGTGTTTTCTGCTGTGAATATTTGTGTAGGGTAGCATGACAGAATTGGAACACAGGAGAATAATCTTGAGGAAAGCAAGAGGTACCTCCAATGTAGTGTTAAATGTATTAATCTGATGGTGATGTCAAGTTTTCCTCATAATAGTTCACAGAATCTCACAATTCAGCATTAATGCAAGGTTTTAGAAAGTCTGTTGTTTTTATAGAGGGTCTTGAACCCAGCACATCGCCACGTATGTTGTTCACACAGTTAATTTTCCTTGCCAATCAATATTTCTATCATTTTGCATTGCATTTATCTGTCTTCAGTCTCATGTATGGATCCTACTGTTCGGTTTGTTGTTTTCTTCCAGTAGATTAGAGAGCCATCTACTATACCATTTATACATTCGCAGACCATAATTCTCTGTTAAGCTTCTCACAAAGAGTTTCTAAGTTCTCCCGGTCGGCACACATTATTAGCAGAGTTAATTTCAGCACAAGTCCTTGCTTTTCTGGACATGTTGTCTTTGGCACATTTTCCAAGTAATGATCTCTCTGAAATCGCAGACAGGTTTAATAGCACCAGCAACTCCTTCCGGCCATCTCCTATCACACCCAACAAGAGTAACTTTTACCCGTTGCCTACACTTTGCTTTGAGAATGCAAGTCTACTTGTGTCTGGTATTACTGTTTATTTCTCTTCAGAGTCCCTGCTCTTCAAAATACTGTCTTCCCACTTAGATATAAGAATTCAGTTCTTTGTTCTTTGATTAACAGCTTTGTCTCCTGTGTGTTAAAATATTGTCCAGACTCAGCGAACTTCTTTGGTCTACATTAACCTGCCTGTCCTTCCCATTATTTATCACTCTATAACTTTTTGTCATTTGCAACTTTTTCCAGCAATAGTTTTCTATTTTTATTTAGATCATTCAGTGTGGTTTGGGTTCACTTAGTATGGACCACACTGATGGTGTACATCACTTTGTTCCGTCTTGCTTTTGTTTTTTACCAGAATTTTTGTAAAATTGTGAGCCAAAGTCCTACAGAAATCTGCAGATGCTCACTTTATCAAACATACATAATATCGTGGGAAAACAGGAAGGGTTTCTTTCTGATAAAATCTATTTTCTATCTAGCTGTGCTGACTGGCGTTAATTGTACTATCATCCTTTAATTGTACACTGATTGTTTCCTGTACCAGCCTTTCCATCAGTTTTCCTGACATTGATGTCAGACAAAATGATCTACAATTTCCTTATTAAATAATGGAACAATGCTTGCTTCTCTTCTGTCTTCGGGAACTCGCCTGGGATTTCAAGACATGCTTTTCATAGTTTGGTTTGTTTAAATTTTATTTTACTGAGGTTCTAGGCCTGTTAAACAGGTATAATTTTACTTCCTTGTATTTTGGAATCTTAGTAGTGAACATCTGAATTTGTACTTCGATAGATCACTTGAGGAATATTTTACTGACACAGAGCTGGTCAGCCTTTCTACTTATTACTATCACTATGAAAACTTCATGGTCCAGAATGTATAGCATAAAAAAGAAAAGAAAGTTTATACTGTTGACTTCATGGCTTTATCCTACCATACAGAGGGAAAATGCAGTTAGTCAGAAACTCTGTGAAGTATCTGCTATACCCTATGGTGCCCAGAAAATTTGTATCACAATGAAGTCTCAGTACAAATAGGAATAAGTAATAAATTTGGCTAGTGCCAAAGATTTAAAGCATTTAATGAGTCTAAAACTCTTTCAGTGACATTATTTATTTAGAGTAATAGCAGACTTGATCTTGTCCAGATCCCACAGTAATTAACTGCTTAGCATTTCCTAGTGATCTATGTGGAGGAGATTTTTGAAAGATGAGGTGTTCCTTTGACCAAACTTAACTTTACTTAACTGAATAAATTAACTCTTTTTAACCCACTATGAGTAAACATACTATGACTAGAACAGTGGCCTGATTTAGTGATGAGAACAAACTTCATTGGTATTCTGTATGCATCACTGATTCTAGAAAAATATTTATGAATAAAAGTCATTGCTACACATTCTAAAGAACACAATTGGAGTAAAACTTCTTTGTACTGGAAGCTGTACAACAAATATGTCTTTTGCTTGGGTGGGTACATTATCAAATATTCACTCTTTTTAATGGAAGGGTGAGGGGAGTAGAGGTTTGGACCCAGTCCAGTATTGAGCCTACAAGTAAGCACAGTATATATCACTGCAGTATTATGCAGTGGGCATAAAAATTGTTTTTAAGGCATTTTAGGAACGTGTAGACAAATTCTGGTAATTAAATAGTGTTAATCTGTGGTTGTGAAAGTTCAACAAAAATTAAACAGTAAACAAGATGAATAGAAAGATTACTTATACATAACATCAAAATTATAACCTAAAGGTACAACCACAAAACATTCAGTATTCTGAACAAGTGAGGGAAATGTGTAAGGGAGAAGGTTTTTGTTTTGTTTTGTTTTGTTTTGTTTTTGTTTTGTTTTGTTTTGTTTTGTTTTGTTTTGTTGCATGGATATGGCATAGTCAGGATCCTTGCATTTTCTGCTTCAGCTTTCATGCCCATCCCTGAAGGCATCTGTGGTGTAGACATTTGTTCAGCCAAAGGAATTTGAATGAGTATATTCACAGTGTACCATTGCGGAACCCAAATCAGCTGCTATCTGGTGAAGAGGTGTTCCCCCAGTAGCTGCTCATACTTCCTCATCTTTATTTTCTTTATGCTATGGCTGACATGAGGATCTGGAGCCTTCAAAACCATTTGATGCTAAGTAATTGTTTTCTGTATAGTAAGCAGAAGAAAACAGTTGTAGATCAAGACAGTAAAATAGATCTTCAGATTCTCCCATCAGATACCTTGGGGTCATCACCACCATGCCTTCTTGAAGAAGAGACTGGAAAATAGCAAGTGATCTAAGGGCAACAAGGTCCACATTGTCATGGCTACACACATTCTCATGCATGATGCTCTGTTTCTCAAATTGCTACTTACATTTCATCACTGGCAAGTTGCATACTGTTTCTGAGGCAGAGGCTGTCTCTGGCCACGTGGTTCTGCAGCGTTCAGAATGATCATTCCTTCACGTGTTGCTGTAAAACCAACATAAATGACAGAATAAAACTTTTTGTTGTTGTTGTTGGAACCCAAATACAATTTGTATCTCTTGAAAGCTTTTCTATTAATCAGTATCCTCCCATTACATTCATGAAGACAGATAGTTGTCACTACTCGTGCTACAGATGGCTATGACTAAATGGAAAGATTATGTGATTTGACTTAGAGTACAGAGAAAGTTTTTGTCATATCTAAAATCATGCTGGATGAGTCACTTTCTTTTAGTATAGTGTTTATCCTTCTAGACCACTGGGGAGCTGACTTTTAATCTCTTCCTTATGGCCAGGCGTTACCTGGGTGCCTCTGATAGCCTCTGCCACCTCCTATGAGCAGGGAAGAACCACATCAACAGTGTACTTCGGGCGAAGTGACAGACTTGACTTTGTCTCACTTCAAACATTTCAGCCTGCATTTGCTTTAGTAGCATATGAAGATGTGAACTGTGGCTTTCATCTCTGGAAGATAAGAGAGCCTCCTTTCCAATAGAGGAGGTTCTTTGGGGCACCTCACTTTCAGGCCTTTGGTGTAGATTTTAGACAGGCAAATCTGATTGTGTGAGCCAGAAGAAAGTTAGGTAGATGGAGACAGTAATACAGAAATCAGCATACAATTCTGCTGAGCTGCTTGTTCCAGGCAGGAACATTAATGAGGCTCTTCATGAGCTGAAACCTTCTGCCAGCTGCATGCGAGCCGTAGGCTGTGCCTGACTGGCCCTCTGTCTGCCTGCACAGTCTGGTCTCTTTTCAGAGACCCGCAGAAAAAAAAAACCATTTAATTTTTATTTGAGCTGATTTAATTTATTTTGGGTTTATTCATTTCCCAAGTAAAATGGTTATGTGGAAGCAGAAGTTCCTGTGGTGTTCTCACTGCTCGAGTCATGATGCAAGCACCCTCAAAGAGCTGAAATGCAGCACAGCCCATGACAGCCTGGGAGGAAAGACTGCAGCCCTGCCCTATCACCTCACCCTGCAATGAACACATTTTTTGCCTTTCCACTGTGCTATTTTTCTCCTTTCCACAGGAGGCCAGAGAACAGAGGTGCAAAACAGACTGAACGACAGAATGTGTGTGTGTGTGTGGTATGTGATCTGTATCTGTCGTGTTGTTTTTCTTTGTTAATGATCTAGAAGAGTGCTTTCTGTGTGTTGACATCTGACTTTACAGGTCTCGTAAGGAAGCAGCTCTGCCGATTAGATTACTATTGACAGGACTAAGGTCTGTATTTACAGGAAAAAGGCTACAGCAGGCCCAAAGGAACGATATCTCTTCCTCAGGTCTTTAAGTTCCTGAAGTCCCAGGATAAGTCAAGAAAGGTTTGCCACTGCATGGTTTTATTCAGCATGATGGGAACTCAACGTTATTAATAAATGACCAAAACACTTCTTTTGATAAATTTATGTCATCTATCAATCTGCTATTTAAATGTCTTTCAGAAATTAATTAATTTATCCTCCTATCATTTCTGTCTCAGGCAACATCTTTTTGTTAGTTTGTAGGAGGTAGATCACAGCTATTCCCTTTACTTACTTCATGTCTTACTCTTAAATTTTCTGATCTCAGTCTGTGTGTGAATAAAAATACCCTCCTACTTTTCTACTTAAAAGCAGTTTTGGTGGGATAGGAGAACTCAGAGTTGTGTGGAAGGGAAAAAACACGGATCAGTCTTCTTGATTATTTGGAATTTTATTGAGGTTGAAAGATGTTCATTTTATATGGAATGATTCTCTGCTTAACAGTTGCCTGTAGTTTAATATTACTCTAAGGTAAAACAAATTTCATCGTTGCTATAATCTCGTATCTCTATTGATTGCTACGGTACAAGAAATTTAGAACGGAAAATGTGTAAACAGTATGTATAAATATATATGCATATATAAATGATGGCAAACAAACAAACCAGGAACTGGAATCCTATAATGCATATTGTTCCATTTCAGGGAAGAAAAATAAGAAATTTAAGTTGATTTTAAACTATTCAGTAAAGTAGAAAGCAAAGGCTACAATGCCCCCAAGTGCTCTCCAGCCATAAAAGCTTGTAGAATGTAGATTTTAAAGACAGATACAACCCTGCTGAGCATTAATCTGAAACATACATAATACTATTGTTTTCACTTATTAAAACTCCTTCCTTACTCTGGCTGTCCCTGAACTGTTAAGCTGTTTCTCATTCAGAGTGGCTCGGAGCATTAAGACAGCTGAGTGTGAAACAAACTCCCTCATTCAAAAGTAGAGTTTCTTTCTTTTCTTTGTTTTCATTACTCTGTTTCTGAAGCTCATGAATAGCAACATTAAATCATTTCTGAAACTCTTGCTACAATTGAAAAAAAAGGAGAAAATGCTTTCTCAGTCTGTGACACAGAGAAGCATCTGTCTTTAACTCCTCAGTCCCTCAAATCCACCAGCCTGCATCCGACAAAGCTGACGGAAGGATGAAGGTGCGTGAGCATCTCAAAAAGTAAGTGCACAATTGAAGAGATGTGCTGTTAATGTCTCAGGAGGCCACAGCACCTTTTGCTGTCTGGAACATCAGCATAATTCAATTAAAAATCACTCGGTCACAAAAACAAAAACCAAACCAAACCAAAACAAACAACAACAACAAAAAACACCCACAACCACATTTGTTCTGTTGCTCTCAGAGGAAACTGTACTCCCACTTTAGGCTGGAATCTACCTGTTCGTTTGCTTCTTTGCCACTTCTAAGGTTGAACTTAAACATTTCTTACCCACTACTTCAAAAGCAGTAACAGATATTCTAACTTTTGTTCTCCTTCCCATTTCTAGTGTTTGTTTTTGTGTGTGTGTGTGTGGAAGAAATCAAAGAAGTGCACCTCTGTGAATTGCCCTTCCAAATTACAGATCAAGATTAAGAATACTGTAGTGTCTCTGGTGTTTTTATCACATTTTGTTTGTGCTCTTATCATTGCCAGTGCTTGAAAGTGTCTTAAACTCCAGTGCAAAAGTACAATATCTTCTCCTATTCAAGTCTCCCTCAGAAGACACTTATTCCCTAGCATTTAGAAATACAAGTTAAAAGCAATAGTGGGCCGTCATTGTCTGAACATGCACAGTAGTGGTTCTGATTTATTGCTGTCCTTTTGATCTCACTTGTATACTGCTTACAGAGCTGTGCTTCATCGGAAAGGTCCTTGGGACATGGACTGAGCCTTTGTGTTTTGTACATAGTGTTGTTTCTGTTCTCTGTCTGAATGTCTTGACCTTTAAAAAGCAACTCTGTGCCTGCCAAAATGTGTTTTATTTAATCAAGAATCTAATTCAGAGATAGCAAATCTCTTACAGGCCTGAAATTCACTCTGCGCACTGTTAATGCCAACCCAATTTTGCCCACGCAAGTGCTCATTAAGCTCAAGCGAAAAGAGCTGTAAACACAGATAAAACAGCCTTCAAAGTGATGAGAAAAGCTTTTCTTAATATTTATTTTATTTCCAACTGACAAAAAGGGTAATTAGAGTTCAGGTTAATCTGTTTTTTTTTCCAGAAATGAGAAAAAATATAAGTGATATTTTATTCCTCAGTAGTGCACAATGATAGCCAAGCTGAGCACAAACAATGAAGAGAAATAATTTAAAGAGAGCCGTTAAAGGTAAAAACATTTGTTTAATTAACAACAATGTTCCCTCCAGTACAGAACATTACTGACCACTAGAAAGCCGGTTGTACTGCAGGCTTTGTTGATTTCCACTGACTACAAAGTAGAACAAGAACTTTCTACATAAATCCTGAGGTGCTTCTCCGGGGACGCAGCTGCATGATCTGAGCTGCCCGACCCTGGTGCTGCATCAGACTTTCAACTCATTGTGTAAAGAAATTATTAAAAAATGGGTGCTGGGAGAAGTGCTTACTGTTTTATTAATGTCCATCAGATTAAAGACGTAAAAAAAAACTGAAGCAATATGAGCAGCACATAAAAGCAGAGGAGTGAAAGGGAAAAAATGTATTTGAAGTGTGCCACGGCCTCTGAGAGAGCCTCGCATCGATCTCCCTTCCCATTCACCCTGACAAACAGCTGGCATGGCGTGTGCTCTGCGGACAGGCGAGCAGCAGCATTCAGACAGCTGTGCTATGTGGAGCACAGATGCTTTCACTTGCATTTGGTAGTTTCTAGCCAGCTTCCAGAGTTTTGGTGGAATTGTTCACAGATGTCTGACGCACACAGATGATACAGAAATTCATTGAAAAGGGATATGAAATTAATACCTGGACTTTTCTTGCCGTTAGCTTTATCAGACTCTAAGGTCCATCTCGATGGATCCAAAAGGAAATTATTTATGTATATTGAATTGAAATTCCTTCTCAAAGTTACTTATACCAGAAATTAAGGATAGAAGCCTTTTCTACTTTTATATTTAAGGGCTTTGATGTGTTTGTGGAAGGCACTGCTCTGTCACTGGGAGGTTCCCATCCACAGAGCATGCTGCGTGTCTTGCTCTTTAGAGAGCACTGTTAGTGTTCCCAAACAGCATCATAGATTTCTGTGTCCAAGAGTCTCTCAGTCTGTTCATACTGCTGGTTCCCTTAGGACACTGCAGTTTTGCCAATAACGAAGGTAGTAATGACTTTCTTATGTTAACACAGTCTACTGGAAAGCAATTGGAATAAAAAAAAATCTCACTTTATTGTACACTGCCAAACAGCCTCCAGATGGGTGGTGGGCTTTGTTCCTGCTAGCTAGAAAGTTTCCTTGAAAGAAGAATGCTTGAGGCAGCACTTGCAACTTTACTTATGCGTGTGCTCTCCTATTATTTGTGGCTTAACTTGTGCGTGATGCTTGGCTGTTCTGCACCATCTGATTCTTTCATACGTTGCTGCTGCTGGCCGCCTCAGCGAAAAAATTGGGGTGTGAGGCTGAAATAGCATTCTTCTGGTCTAAGTACCATGCATTTACTGTGATTGACTAAGCCTCCATATTAAGAGTTTTTCCCTTTAGAGAGGTTGCACAGAACTACCTGCCCAGTCCTTGCCAGCATTTATTAGAATTGGTAGGAAAACTACTGGGATTAATGCTAGTACAAATTTTAGACCAAAGACTTTCCCCATTATTCCTAAGGACCAGAACTGTCCCTTTGGATGTCAGTGGAAACTGCAGTGGTGCTAGGTGCACATTTATAGGAAAAAGATACAAAAGACCCCAAACCAAACAAAACCAAAAACAACAACCCACAATAACCAATGGATGAGTGACAGCAAGTGTTGTAATCAGAGGATCTTTTTTCATTTTCCTTTTCACTGTATGTTATGCAATATACAGTGTGCACTACATTTGCTGGCAAAGGAGAGAAGTCTGGGAAACCTATTCATTTTATTCCACATTTAAACAAACAGTTTCTCAAAACCATGACCAAGAAAGGAAGCAAAAGTACTTAGCAAACCTATATTAAGTGTTCTAACTCAATGTTTATATTTTGTTCCTGAAAAATATACTGACTGTATTGATAGCTTAGTAGCATTCAGCTCCTTCAGTCTGATGTGGGGGAAGGCTTAGAAAATATTTTTAACCTTGTATGGAAACTTAATTTTGTTTTCAAAATACCTGCAGCTCAGTACAGTCTGAGCCATTCTAAAGCAAAAATTGTGGTCTACAAAGAAAGTTCATATGATTCCCACAGGGTAAAAGTATCGGGGAGAAAAATGCTGGTAGCGTTGTGTAATATCCAGCACTTCCTCTAGCTTTCTAGTACTTTCATAACACACTCTTAAGACAGAAGCCTCCCAAACACCAAGGACGTTCTTATAGGAAGATGACTTCTTTCACCCAGAAAACTCTCTGTATTACTTCCAGATTGCAAAGCTATGCCATGAGCAACTAGATTTGCATTTGATGAATAAAACTGTGTTTTCAATTACTGATCTGGAATTTTTTGAAGATAAATACTGATATTTATGCAATTGTACTGCATTCCCATAAGTATGTATTTTCAGGTACTTTGCCAGAAGTTCTTACCACAGGAAATGTAAATCAGATTTTAAATATGAGTCTTGAAAAGCAAAAATATTTAATTTTTTTAAACTTTTTATTGTCATCCCATTCATTTTGAACATTTCACATTACAGTTATTTTGTCTCTTGAGTAAACTACTTGTCCTAGTTATGGACAAGCTGCAGCTTTCAAGTGCAATCTCCTAATTAAAAAGGATAATGAAGAATTACTGCTGCATTTTAAGAATGCACCTTAAATATTTGGATGTAACCTTAGATTTGTTTCCAGAACTTATGGTCCTGACTGCCACAATAATGAAGGAATGTTTGGACATTGTGTTGAGGGACATGGTTTAGTGATAACTATTGGTGATGGGTGGATGGTTGGACAGGGTGATCCTGTGGGTCTTTTCCAACCTTGGTGATTCTATGATTCTATGATTCTATGTCCCTCCTCCCACAGAAAGGATAAATTGTAAACAGCATTGCATAGCAGATCTTATATTTTTAATGAACACTGTTATCATTGTAGAGCTGGTTTTCCTCAGCAAAGTCTATGTATTCCGTGATTCTGTGATTCTGTGCTTTTGCAGAGTAGGAGAAAAATATTTTCATTTTACTGTTGGTTGCCCTGAAATATATTCCATTAATTGTAATGAAGATAAAAGGATACATTGTGAAATATATGTATTCTATAGAGAATGGAGCTCAAGTCTTATGAGGAGCAGCCAAGGGAACTGAGATTGTGTAGGCTGGAGAAGAGGAGGCTCAAGGGAGACCTTAATTGCTCTCTACAACTGCCTGAAAGGAGATTGTGGCAAAGTGAGAGTCAGCCTATTCTCCCATGTAACTAATAATAGGACTAGAGGGAATGGCCTCAAGTTGTACCAGAGGAGAATCAGGTTGGATTTTTGGAAAAATTTCTTCCCTGAAAAACTGATGATGCAGTGGCACAGGCTGCCCAGGGAGGTAGTGGAATCACCATCCCTGGAGGTGTTCAAGAAATGCTTAGATATTGTACAGAGGGACATGGTTTGGTGGGGAAATATTGGCGATAGATGGATGGTTGGACTGGATGATCTTGGAGATCTTTTCCAGCCTTGGTGATTCTTTGATTCTATAGGAAGGCAGGAGTGGCTTATATGGTTCCAGAGCTGGAGCACTGGTAGCTCTGGGACAGCATTTGGCTTCAGAAGGCCATTTTGAATCTTGTTTAAAAGGACATTTTGTCCTCTTTGGGACATTTGCACCCAAAGTGGTATTTCTACTAAAACCATAGGGAAACACCAAATCTGGGCAACGATAAAGTATTTCTCCTTGCTAATTTTGCTTTAAAAGTTGTTGCTATTTTTCTTTACCAGATTCAGCTTTTTCCAAAATAAAATTTTTAATACTTGTTTACCATGATAGTTTACATAACTGGTCTTGGCTATGCTTCCAGTTCTGTCATGGAAATTCTTAGTACTGCCCGTCAGTCTGAATATGTCTGAGTGAATAACACACTGGGTGAGCCACAGCAGCCATGCAAACCTTTGCTATCCTGAAGTGGCATTCACTGAGAATTCAGTATAGACGTAGGTCCTCTACATGATCAAATTAATTAAATCAATGCCTTCTGGATCAAAGAATATTTCTTCTTGTTCTTTAAGGACGTAATTTTCCATAGCTCTATGAGCTTGATTCAGATGTACATTGGGAAAGAGAGGAGATCCATTTTTGCTTAGGAATAACATGTATAGAGAAAGAAAATAATAAAGGGTCTTGACAATTATTTCTTGGCAAGTTTCAGCTTTCCATGAGAAGCAAACACACATGCTTTTTAAAAAATGACGCAGATGTCTCTGCATGTCCATAGCTTGGAAAGACACAGATGGACTCATGTTTTGAGAAAAAACAACAGGCAGTCAGTTTGGAGAGGAAAAACAGTCTAGGATGTTTCGTGGCTGTTACTTTTTGATACAGACGTGCAAGCACAGACAACCCTGCTGTAACAGAGGGACAGCTGGGTCATACCACACAGTGCTTCACCCTGAATTCCTAATTTCACAGCAGCCAGTGCTCATCTTAGGACTTAAGAGTGCTTTGCCATGCACACGTGGGATGAAGTGAGAGAGCAGTGGTAGGACCTGGTGCTCTGGTCTGTCTCGACATCACGAGGCAGTGGTTGGGCACAGCCAGATGTGTACGAGGCAGGGGGCTCAGCTCCTGCTCAGCTGGCTCTGCTGTTTGAATTGGCTTGCTCTCAGGAAAGGAGTTTCCAGCTCACAAGTTAATCTATGGCTGTGGTGTGGAGACCAGAAATAAAATACCTGTGAAGAGATGGATGGGAATCCTGAGCTGTGAATCAGAGAAGGACACTGAGTGTCTTAGTGACTCAAGTTCTCAGTTTCATGAACAGGGCTGCCAACAGCATAATTTTTTGCCGTGTACAAGCAGGGCTTTAGTTACGCTTCCATCTGTTTTTTGCAACTTTGGTCTAATTGGCTAACTTATAGTGGCTTCTTATAGCAGGGAGTCAAAATTCCTCCCGTCCATCTTACTGCTGTTGTAATCTAGGATTATTTTTTTCAATTCCTTGTTATTATAACTAATTATTGTTACAACTGATTAATTGTTATTAATAATTATTATTTTCTTTCTTTCTTTAAATTTAAAAGACTGTCTCTGACCAAGGTATTTCATAATGTAGCAGCTAGCATGGGCAAGGATTTACTTTAATTAATTATCTTTGCTATAGCTGGAAAACAGGTGTAAAATATTTGCTTTTCAAAACATTGTGAGTTATTGTCCCTTAACATTTGTAAACCCATTTAAATAAGCCATGCAATACCATGTTAAAGTATTATTGAACAGAGGAGAAACATGATAATTCACAATATATATTCAGAAGTCCCATATGGAGAAGTGCACTTAACAGAGGCTTCATATACCAGCTTGCATGCAGCCATTTTGACCTAACTGAATTTGTCCAGAAGGTCCACTATCACTGTGTGGGATTGACTTAGTCATAGCCTACATTTCACTTGCCTTCTAAACTAGAGCGCTCATTTCTGATTTTTAATTATCATTATTCCAAGTACTGACAATTAAGTCATTTGATACATGAACATATGTTAGGGACTGAATGTGAAGAATGTTGCCAATTTGTCTCTTCTAAGAGATCATCTGGAAAACAGCAAACTGGAAAAAATGAGGTTTATTCCTGCTGCTGAAGTAAGAAGGAAGGCATTGCCTGCTTTCACATTTCAAGTCAGGACAACTAGAATTCTTCCACTCAGCTACAGTTTGTACAGGAAAGAGTTTTGTCTCCTATGTTAATTTCCTGCACTATAGGTGACACCACACAACACTCGGAGCTGATTACTGTAAATGAGTGCAAGAGAGATCAGAGAAAGAGAGAAAAGATTTGGGTTGGTTTGGGCTATAAACCACAGGAGAACAGAGGCTGCTCTTTCCTCTACAGAGGCTTTACCTGAGAGGAGATGCATATGATCCCTCAAACGCTGCTTAAATCTTTTATCCAACCGGACTAGAAATACTCATATATATAACTAGTCTTTACACACTACCATGAAGTACACTGAGGAAACTTCAGATTCTTCTTACCACTGCAAGAATAAAAATGTCATAGTGGAATTTGTCTTCTATTACAAGTTAAAAAAAAAAAAAGTAAAATCAATCTATAATTATTTCCAGAAACTTCATCAGAAAAAGAGTTTGCAAGGAATTTTTACTCATTTTGTGGGGGAAAAAACACACTCCTAGGGGTTCACTGCAGCCCAGATGCAGGGTATGGTATGCAGCAGCTAATGTGCAGCAGTGGGGAGTGCTGGGGATTGCTTACTATGTGATGCTTGGCAAGGCACAACAGTCATTGCTTCTCTTTGTTGTGTCACTCCAGCCAATAAAATAGTTGCTGATAATTAATAATCTTAATCCATGATTAAAATTATGGGAAGTTACTGGGAAATAATAGTGGTCAGACTTTTGCCAAAGTGATAGTCTCTTGGGACAAATTGGGCACCTGGTATGTCAAATAGATTTCTGTCCTTATAAAGAGAAGGTGGCAAGCTCTACTAATATTACATCGGAGAACAAAATGGATCAGATTGCATTATTACTCCTTCCTTTAGCGTCGTAAGGGCTGTCCAAGAGTATGGCATATCATGCTCCTGCTGGAAAGGTCTTGTTCTGCCTTTGCTTGTTGCATGGTTTTCCTTGTCCTGAACAGTTACTTTAGATTAAATTTTCCCTGAAAAATTGGCACCTAATTCACAACAGAAAGTGGTGGAATGAACTGAAGCATTTAATACCAGTGAAATGGTTAATAACCCTTATTACAAGCAATGTTGTAGATAAGGCCATCTCCTGGCTTGTTTCATGTCCCAGATGAAGAATCATTCATGAAACTTGTGCTAAACAGAATTCAGTTAGAGAAAAAAGAATACCTCACCCCACTCTTAGTAAGTCTTAAACTAAGATTTACTTAGAAATATCTGTTAAGTAAGGAGAACTACCTGTAAAATGATGTCAACAAATTTAAGATGGTAATTTAGTAGTGTGATCATAATGGAAACCTTTTCATCTGCTGCATCTGCCTATGTCTTCTTTTCCACGGCCTTATGGTAGTCTGTGTTTGAGAAATAAGGTTTCTCTGAAACTATAGATAGCCTGAAAAGAAAGGAACTATTATGTAATTTACAATTTAATTGAATGCTGAAAAAAGCATTTAGAGAAGCGTGGTAGTAGAGAAGCGTGGCTAAGGAAGAGTGATAAGCTTGCACTGATGCCAGCACTAACAAGGATTCTGCTTTCAGCAGCTGAGGTGGTGTGGTTGGAATTAGCTCAGTTATATCTGTACTGTTCCACACAGAGCACAGAGCAGATAAAACTAGGAAAACCTTGCAGTGTCTGTATTTGAAGGCTAGGTCTCTTAGCAGTAAAGTATTTGAGACTTTATTGCAAGTGTGCTTATGGAGAATTTTTGCACATCCTTATTTTGCACTACAAAAGAGACAAAAGTCTTCATTTTAGTGACTCTATTAGAGAGCTTTAAAGGATGACAGTTCAAAAGAAGTTATAGTTTATATGATGTTTTAACAGTCAGTATATTCTGTTGTGTAATGCTCTGAATTGAAAGTCAATAGAGATGATCTCTTAACATTTCTTCTCTATGAGCTTATTTGTTCTTCTGCCTTTAGGCTGTCCCCTAGGAGCTACTTTACAAGGCAGCCTCCTATCACAGATATTGCACAGTTCCCAGTATAAAAGAAGCGTGTCGTTTGTGTCCTCACATGCTATTGTAAGACATATAAGAATATTAAGCATTACCTTGGGAGGTCAGTGCTCAGTTTTATGGTTAGAATGGAGAGACAAGCATGGAGTTAGCTGTCTGGATGAAGACATTTGGGGCTTTAGAACTGCTAGGCATTTTAAAGCTGCAACTTTATCTGTGAATGTGTAGGCCTTTCAAAGATGCTTTGTTCATTGAAATTATCTATGAAAGTGTATGTGCATGGTTGGATTTGTTCAAAGAAGTACGAAAAGCTACCTACAAAACTTGCCTCTGTACATTTCTAGTGAAACAGATTTTTTTATTAGTTATAATAAAATGTATGAGTTATATCGAAAAGGATGAGCATTTTAAAATATCAACTGTAAAGTTCAGCCCAGCACTGGATATGACTTGCTTCTGAATTCCAAGATTCCAAACAAACATATTTTTGTCTCCATCGATTTACGTATGCTGTTATAGTTATTCACTGATTTCCTCTTAGTTCTCAGAGCTGTGTTTATATTTGCTTCATTTGGCCTACTTCAGCATCCTTCTCTACAGCAAGTTCCCAAGTTGCATTTTCAAGCTGGGTATTCTTTTGGGGGGCACACACAGAGCACATCAATCTCTTAAGGGCTAAATTTGGAAAGCATAGCATCAATTGCTGTGGTTAACTGCCTCTACAGCACATTGTAATTAACTGATGAATTTCCCAAAGCTTTCTAAAGAACCATTTCCTACTTTAGACTGGGGCATGTATTCTCCTATCTCTTTAGACCAGAGACAGAAGGAACATTCTTAATTAGAAGTCAGAAGAAAAATTATCTAGTCAGGTGATTTGAAGATCTTTAAAAATTGTGTCTGTAGTGCAGTAAAAGTATAATTTTATTTTCCTTCAAACATTAAAAATATTAATAAGAAGCCACTATGAATTACGAGCAATACGAAGTGTTCAAATCAACTCAACTGGATTTCTTTTGGTGAAGTTTCAGAGATTTAGTTTATTCTGACAGGAAAGATTTTTGGCCCAATACTGCACTGACATTGCAGCTCATTTGTTTTACTACCAGCAAAGAAAAGCAGAAGACTGGACCAACCATTCTTCTTTGGGACAGAAGCTGAAAAGATTAAGAAGAGCACTTGATATTATCTTTAAAAACAGAAAAAAGAAAAACTAGGCTACTGGCTAAGGTCAGGATTAATGCAAGGCAAATTACTTCATGACCAATTTGGATATAGTCCAGGAACTGGTTAGAGAAAAATGATATAATTCTGAAAGCTGAGATAACAAAAATAGCAAATTATTCTTATGAAAGCTTTTGTAGGCAAATTCTTTCATTATAGTTGACCAAAATGTGAAAAAGGACAAAGTAACAAGTGTAAATGTATATATATATATTTTCTTTTTCTTTGAAGTAGTGCCCAGTGTCACTTGAGCTTCATTTGTTCAAGTTTGTAGGAATACAATGATGCAAACCCAGATGGTGTTTGCTGTTATTGGTGACAGATGTTCTCTTATTCTCGAGATTATGCAGTTAAGTATAATGCATTTATAGCTGAGTTATGCAAAATGCAAAGCACCCTCAGCTCCCATTAACTGCAAGGGCAGCTGTAGGGTCTCCATACCTCCCAGGAGGACTAGCTGAACTCTTCACCTAAGCAGTTGCTTTTGAGATGTCCTGCTCATCAGGTCCACTGAAATCTGTGTTCAGCATCTTTGTGATCACCCTCCAGTGACCTTCTTTAGGACTGAGATCAAAGACCTTACTATCTTTTCAGGAAATTGATCAAATGCCAAGGAATGATATGTCCAAAATGCTCACTTGATTGATGCAATTATGTGAATGCAGTAATATGACTAAATGATAATCTTACTGAAACACACATATATACATCATATAGAGGTAATAAAGAGAGATAGGGTAATCTTAGTGCTGCAGTAAAAAATGCTCAGTAAAAATGAAACAATTGCAGATGGTGGGCAAGCTCCCCCTGCACCTAATGCTGCTGCAGTAGAAAAATTATGGTCAAGCGCTTTAAGCAGCCTGAATCCTAACATTGAGTGTGGCCATTTGCAACATGAGGTTCTGGTGATCAGCATTTAACACATGTACTGTAGACTGAGATCACGTAGTAAGAAAGGTCTGCTAATGCTTTCAGGTCTTGTGATCTCAGTTTGAAGTGAGCAGTCTCTAAGTTTCATACTTTGGTTCTTTTTTTGTTGTATTGCTGTATTAAAGAACAATAGCACATTCGAGAGTTATGGAACAATACAATGTGGGGTTTTTTGGTTGGTTGGTTGCTTGCTTTTGTTGTTGTTCTATGCTGTTCTTTTGGGTTTTTTTTTTTTTTTTTTTTTTTTTTTTTTTTTTTTTTAACTAGCAATCTAATGATCTAAATATTGGTTTGGGCCAAAGCATATAAAATGTAAACTGGGAGCAAGGGAATATTGGATTTATTCTTAATAAATTGAATGAAAAGATAATAAGAAGTGAGGTAGGAAGCCCACAAAATTATCACGTAGTGGTATCTAGTACCTATTTAGGTTAGTCATATAGTGGGATCTAGTAATGTATTTAGGTTAGTCAAGACTAAAGAAAATGGACAGGGGATACCAGAGACATCTAAGCAAACTCAGTAAGTGAATGATGCAATAGAAAACAATATTAATTTTTTAGTTAATGCAAATAATGTATTGCCCTCACATTTCTGGAAGTCACCTTTTAACATACACATTATTTATATTAATCAGCAAATGAATAGGGAGCTTTTTACATGGAGCTTAGCGTGTAGTGCTTGGATGCTGTGGCAGTGGGGTTCTGGAGTTCTCTGTGTGTACTCTGTAGTCCTTACTAACCTAAATAAGTTACTAGAAAGAAAACTTTATTAGCAGCCATTGGAAGGAGTTTTCTCCATGTTCTAAGACTTGTTCTCAATTTTAAATCTCTGAGAAACAAAACTCTGTTATTTTGGGGCTAATTTTACAGTCCAAAGTATAGTTACCCATTCTTTACTTCTGGATATTATGGGGTACTCTGAATGGGTGTAGCTACAGAACAGCTCTAACATAATTTAAGAAAACACGCCTGGGAGCTCATTCGGCCTTACTTTGAAAGTTTCTAGATTCCTGCTGAACCTGAATTTTGGCTTTCTGTGAACAGAAACAGGAGACAGTGACTGAAAAAATAATACATTTCCTGGGTAACAAAGCACGCAATCAAGTTTATATTAGCAAATATTAAAAGGATTTTCCAATAGTTAATTTCATTGCTATTTCATGTTATATTTTGATGCTACAAATATGATAATTCATTCATATAAAATCATACATTTGTTTTCATTTGACTGTCCTCTACATTTTGTAAAGCAGATTTTTCTTTGTAGCCTATGAGATATTATTATTTAAAAAAAAATTTAATCTCCAAGGAATTCCTGCTTTAGAAAAAAAGTGAATGTCTCATACCAGCTCACTCTATTTTTTTTCTCTTTTCTAAACAATGCTGTATTTTTATGTAAGCAATAAGCATGCCAGACACTTGCATGAAAAATATGATGTGTACAATGCACTTCATTTATTTCTTGACATAACAGCAGAAGTTGAAGAAACACAGAGGTTTGTAGGAATTAAGTTATGACATAAAACAGACTTCTTATGTCAAGAGAAGGAGACAATTTGCAATTAAAAAGAGAGAACTGAGGACTGGCTCCATAGTTCATGCAGATCTTATGTGAATTGTATAAAAATATGAGAGCAAATCGCTGCGTTAGCGTGACAAAGTGCAGAGCGTTGTCATTCCAGGACAGAGTACATCAACAGAATGGCGCTGTCTTTCACTAAGGAAGGACCTAGATACTAAATCTCATCAGCGTACAAAAAACCTTGCTTCTGGAAGACCTGGATCACCTCCCGTGACCTGGTAAAGGTCTAGGGCAGCACTCCTTACAGCATGGAGTTCCTTGCCCACAGTCTGGAAAAGGAGGAAATCAGTTACTTCTGACCTCAGCAAGCACTGGTAGGAGTTATAGCATGATGTTAAACAAAGCACATAGGCTGTCTGAAATTACAACATAATATCAGAAGTGCTAGGCCAGCATGAAATAAATATTTGAGGTTCAGTCCACTTCAGGCAATATGCCCAAAATAATAGATGATAGTTAAAGATTATATGTGGTTTCCAAAATCCCATCCAAATGTATTCCCCCTGGCAGCTTGACAAAATAGTTAGCTTTCACAATTTTTTGTCATTAAAATTGAAAGTTGCATAAAGTGTAACTATTCAAACACTAGGTTAATTATTACTACCCTGTGTCTGTAAAGGGCTTTATTCTATGTCAGGAATTTGACACTTTAGCATAAGCACCATAACTTTCTTCCTTTAGCATCTGCACCTTCCTCCACCCCAACCCACACACAAAGTGGCATTTAAATAAGGCTCTTCACACTATGTCATAAATATTAATGACACGAAACTCAGGGCTTGGCATTTTGCATTAATGGCCCTCTTCATCACTGTTTCATACCTGGATTGCAGCCAACCCCTATGTAACTGGCTGACACAATTTTTAATTTTTTTTTTAAACAATGTTAATACTGATGTGAAACAAAATGCTGAGATAATTTTTCCCTAATTGCTGGCAAACCTTCTTTCTGCACTGCATGCTTAGGGTGTCGATTGGCATGACTTTTTGAACAATGTCCATGGTGGCTTGGCATGATTGGGCTTGTAATTACAGTTTGTGCCTTTCAGCTAGTTCTTACAGTACCTCCAAACAAGCTGTGAATAGATATTTCATTAAATATATATATATATACACCCTTGGGCTGCTTTTGAAAAAATAAATACTGTTTTTTCCGACAACCAATCATTTCATGTTGGCTCAAAAAAAAAAAAAAAGTACCATTGTTGGTAATAAAAGAAAATTTATTTCTTAATTCCTGTGGTTACTTGCATCAGTTCTTTCCTCTTGGTTTGAACTGCACCCGTTGTTTGAAGTTGTAAATGAAATGAGGTTTTGGAGATATTTGTGACAGCACTGAAGATTTAATTTTGTGTTTTCTGTTTGTGAGAGGTACATCCAGATCAGCCTTGTGAACAACACAGCCGTGGTCCTGGGCAGCCAGCTCTACTTCTCCCTGCTTGAACAGTGGGAGTGACCGAATGACCTCCAAAGGTCCCTTCCAACCTTAACCCTTCTCTCATTCTGTGTGGTTCAGTGATTCTGTGTTGTTTCAACCCCACAAGATAATGAACCTTCTGAACAATCTGCCAGATATTAGCACAATTCCTTAAACAGTAAGCATGCGCTTGGCTCTTCCTGCCCTTCACTGCTTATCTGAATAAAGACCAGAATATTCTTATAAAAAAAGGTTGAAATTTGAGTTTTCTAGACTGTTACCAAGAAGCTGAAATTTCAGTAAAACATTTGGTTTGAAAAAGAACAATAATAATTAGAATTTCCCCCTTATTAGAAAGTGAAAGCAGAAGGAGGAGAAGCAGAAACAAGTACTGAGCTCTACAATATACATGTCTTGCAGTATGGCATATGTCAAACACCTTCAGTGCTTTGAATTAAGTAGGAAAAAGAGGAAGCCTAAAGTACAGGATCATAGGGCTGCAAGGAACATGAAGTCATATAGTCCAGGGGTAATGGAAATGCTAAGTCATGGCTTGAGTCTGTGATTGAGCACCTGATGGGAAGACAGGGCCATCCCAGAGGAGCTCAGGTGCATGCAATGTACTTGAGTGACTGGGAGGGGTTGAGTCAGAATCTACCCCTTCCCAGACCTCATTTAAAGGTTGGCAGGGGGAAGTAAGGGTGTTTTGGGGATCCCTGTGTGCTTGAAGTCTTCTAAAGGTAAGCAGGTTCTTTGCTTTGTGTTTTGTTGTGGGTTTTTGTATGCGCGTGCGCCTGTTGTTGTTGTTGCATTTGAGCATGCTTCCACCTGCTGCAGCCCAGGACTTTGCTGCTATGCTATCATTACTGTGCCTTTCATTGTGTTATAGCATCATACCAGGGCGAAAACAACAACTTTTGAGTCATTCATGACAGGTACTTGTCAGCCTGCCTTGAAGTCTTCAGTGTGGATGCACAAAATCTTCAAATGTTCTGCTGTTTGTGGTCCTCTCATAATATTTTTCTAAACACAAAATCTGAATTGTTTTGAATGGACTGTTCTTTCTATAGTTACGTAAAGTAGCTTTTTATGTGTCTGAAAGACCATTAACAAACTTTCCTTCAGCCTCTTATGCTAAAAATCCCACTTTAAATATTTCATTATAATTCATATTTTATAGACCTTTTATCATTTTTACTGCTATCTTTAGGATTGTCTTTGACCAGTTCATAAATTTCTTGAAGTGTGGTCCCTGACCTAGGCATAATAATCCTGTTAAAGCCTTATCAGTACTTGGGAGAGCAGAGTGTTGCTTCACAAACTTGTGTGCTATCTGCATTCCTGAACAACATTTCTGTGTCTGCAGCAACGTGTTGTTAACTCATGTCTGTTCTTTAGTCAGCTATAATTTCTAAATCCATTCCAATCTGAATTTCTCCCTCTAGAGCTGTGTTACCTACTTTTCTGCATATGTACCTTTCTATCGCTGAGCTTGGAAATACACTTTTTCAGCTTGTGCAAGTGCCGTTTTTCCATTCTTATTTCCAGTTCATCATGACCATTTTGAATCCTGTTCTTGTCTTCCAAAGTAGTTACAATGTACTAGGCTACATTTGCCTCTAAATTTAATGAGCCTATTCTCTAATCTGCCATTTGGGTCAGTACTAAGAATATCAAATCCCACTGGACCCAGGACAGATCCCAGTGGGAAATCCATTTGGTACATCCTTCCTTTAGTAACATATTCAGCTTTGCAAACATTTCCGATTTCTTTTTTTTCCCCTGGCTAGTTTATGAGGAGTGGGGTGGTCATTTGAGATAGTATTGCAGAGATAACATGAATGAATAGTAAATATTTAAGACTCATATTGTTGTCTCCATTTCACCCCCCCACCCGAGCAAGAAAAATCTAGAGCTAAGCATTCAAATATGTTCTGATTTTTTTTCTGAAGTTTTTTAAATGGGCCAGTGCCACTGTAATGTCACCAGAGGTTATATATCTCCTCAAGAGCATTATTTGTCAAGAATAGTTTTGATTATTTTAGCTTGACAAGCTGTTAACAGCAGCCCTTGAAGTTACAAATAAAAGAAATTACATATTTTATATTACTTTGCTTCTTCAAAATACAGAATTCAAATATCAATAAGTGTTATTTTGGCCTCAGTACTCTTGATGTATGATAAGCCTGCACATGTAAATATTTGCATAACTTAATGCGTGTATACCAAATACAGCATAAATAATCTCTACTGCACAATGATAATAAGCTCATGACATACTTCGCACTCAGATGAGTGTTCAAACGTTAGAGAATTTGAGCAGTTGGTGACTGAAACTCATCCTCCACTCTGGAGATTCCAGCTGCTCAGTAAGTTCAAAACCAATGTAAGAACACTTGCATGCAGGGTAAGTGTTGTGTAAAGAGCTCAAAGTTCTGAAAATTTACAGGTGTTTGCATTTGGTATTTTGGTTTGCCCCATGTTACTTACATCTTTGCTTTACTAGGCAGACTTTAAAAAAAAAAATTATTAAGCAGGGTTGTTTATCAGCTGTATATGCAACTGTATATAAAACTTTAATGGACCCATCTGAAAAAGATTGTGGAATGGACTGTGCTGTCTTGCTCTTGTTCAGGGGCTTGAAGTATATTGTAAATGCATGCTTTTAATTTATGCTTGTACTCAGAAACATGGAACACATTTATTCTTACTTTAGAACCTTCATACCACACAGATCACCCAGGAGTTTATGATTATGAAAGGCTGTTTCCTCTCATTGCTGTCACCTTTAGTATTTTTCTATACAACAGTAGCCAAAGTGTTAGGTGTAAAACTGAGTGCTCTGTAGGTTCTCCTTTCAAACATTACTTCACTCAGTTTTTCTAAGTAGAGTTAGCAGAGAATTGTCTCACTGAAATGAGAGGTGCAAAGAGAATTATGGCATCTGTTTTCATAGTATAGACTAACAGCGAAACAAAATCTGACCTTGTAAGGTAACTGCCACTTTTGGATCACAATGATAACTGTTGTCTGAAAAGCGTAAATAGCTGTGCAAAACAAACATGTAGAGAACAAGATGTTGATAAGGGTGCTGGGACACTTCAAGATGCTAAGGCACAGGATAAAGGCTAGTTCTCAAATGCTTGCTGAATGCAAGTATTCTGCTATAAGCTGGTTCCCAACACCTTTCATTGCCATATCATTTAGTTTCTTGAAACCTTTAACACTTGTTAAGTGTTAATTAGTCCACTTCATAATGCTCCCCGTAGGGGAAAATAGTGCCTTCAAACTTTTTTGCAGAAGTTGAAGCTGTCTCTAGAGGATTAAGTTGCTTACCTCGATTCCAAGTAAAAACACAGATTTGAGCTACAGGTTGCCTTGTGTATGAATAACAGACTTAATCCTACAAGTTGGCAAGCACTTGCAAAGGCCAAGAAGTGAAGGAGTCTCAGACTTTGTACAAGTAATACTTGTTGCCCTTTTACAAGTAATACTTGTTTTTTCATCTGCAGAGGGATCTTGATGTGGTACCAGCTGACCTGGACTGTATACCTGTTGAAATCTGTGTAGAACTTGATGTACTGTCTCTACAGCTGACACATTTTCTTGCTGCACACTCAGGAAAATGCTTATGCAAATACATACATTAATAATACTGTTGACATTGTGCAGGCCTCACAAGCTGAACTGGCAGACAATGACAGTTCATATGTCTCCATCCTTCTGATGCCCCTGCAAGGAAGAACTGCTTTAATCTAGACTTTTTCCAAAATTGTTTCTAAACAACTTAGGAACTACTCTGGTGTTGGAATAAATAATGAGAATTTCTGAATGAAAGAGGCAGAGTGGCATATCAACAGACTGAGTCTACTGCCTTTCACTTTTGTCATTCTTGTTTATGTTTATCAGCATTGTACTTCAGTGTTCCCTTAGCACTAAATAGTTTTACAAAACAAGATATGACCTAGCTAAGCAAAGAACAATGAACATGGCTTTGGCATGGCTTTCATCCATTTTCTATATGTAGCTCTATCTGTGGAAGTATCCTCTTTTCTCACTCTTATTTGGAAGCTCAAGCAAGCAATGTTAATGTTGCATATTCCCTTGGTCTGTCTTGCAAAAATCATTAGGGCCTGACTTTTCCACAGAAAGGAATGCAGAATGCTGTCTACTTGTAAGTTTGTGATTCATGTCTCCTGTCAAGGCTACCAAACCAGTAAAAACACTGGAATGTAAAAAAAAAAAAAGCATGATTATGTATTTCAGGAAAACAATTTTCTCAAGAATGTTTCTGGAGCAGATCTTCAATGTTGGCTATTTCTAGTTCATATGTCAGTGATGGAGTGCCTACTGGCACCAACTTGTGCTTTGCAATTGTCTCAAAGGACAATGCTTTAGTTTGCTTAAGGTGTCTTTTTTTGGTTTCTTGTAGCAGCAAATCCTTTAACAGCTCATTACTTAATGGAAACTAAACAAAGCTTCCAGGAAAGAAACTGTTGATCTCTGTCACCCCACAGTGAACTCCTTTTCTCAAACACATAACACATTCTTTTGGAAAAATACCTCCAGTTTAATCAAGACACTGTATACTCTGAAGACAAGAATGTGTCCTTGTTCATGTCTTCCACAGCTTGAAACTCAAAAGTTTCTGGGGAATAGAGATGGTAGAAGATAATTTCTGAGTATAGAAATCTACCTGTGAGATATATTCATTCTTTGGTCTGTCATACCTTTAAAAACAGCAGCTTTTACCCCTGCAGAGGCCTTGAGTTGGCTCTTACACATAGGCCTCCTTAGGGCCCTGGCAGGACTCCTTTGTTATCTACTTGTAGATATTTCTTCAGATGTTTTTCAACTTGTTGTGGAAACTTAGCTTGCTTTTTATTGTCAAGATAGCTCTGTGCTAACTGCTACCAGCTCCCTCCGTATGTTGAATGTATTACTGTATCTGTCAGAGGAGCCTTTTCACAGCTCTTCACTTCCACTAGAGCTGCCACTGAAGCACTAATAGTGATGGTACAAAAAAAAAAAAAATAGAACAGTGTGTCAACCATTGTCAGCTTTGACTTTAGCAGCTGGTAACTTGATCACAGGTTTTGAAGAACAAAAATGTGCTAATCTGTGATCATGAATATCATATTTCCAATTGTACATAAAGTATAATTCAGAGCAACTACAGATCAGAAAGAATGATCTGTTTCAAACTTTACTGCTGCTATCACTTCCAAAGATGTAGTGAACTGTTTTAGTGGATCCATGCTGGAGTGTACTTCCACTTTTGCAAGAACATCACTATTCTATCTGCAGAAAAGTTTCTGCATGGAGTTGAGTTAATTAATAAGCCTGGAGTCTTGAGAAAGCAGTGAGTAAAGGAAAATGACAAACTATTTTGCAAATGTATTTTTGGAAACATATTTTTTAATTTCAGATTTTGAAAGGATAAAAAACTTTGTCTAGTTGTTCTGACTTTCTGCTGTGAGAATACATTGTGCTCCATTGTTCTCACTGTATCGTGGAGTTATTCCCAGTGGAAAAGTCTTCAATATGGAAAACTATTCCTGAAATCAGTGCTCAATGTTTAACTGCCAAACCTAGTTCATTGCTCCCGTTTTTCCTCCCATTTAAAAAATAGTTCATGAAACTAATGTGGTTCCTGGATATACATTGAGGAAAACCAAAATTAACAACAGGTCACTTGCCCTTTCAGAATAGTGTAATTGCATACTTTTTTTGTAAAAATGGCTACTATCTAAATGTATAATATACAGTAAAATATTGCTTTGTCCTTACACCAGCTTTTTATTTCTGACCTTTTTTTTACTTCAAACACTTGTGATTGTGATGCAATATTATAATAAAACAGCACTCAATATTGTCTACTCCAAAGAGGGTATGTTTCAAAATAAGTGACTGAATCAAGCAGTTACATATTCAAGTTTGCTGTATTTAGTTCTGAAGTTCTGCACTAGTTCTTGGATTAAGTTCAGATAACTTGAAGATAATTTTCTCAGTACATCTTGTGATGGTTTATTTTTTTTAGGAGAAACAGTTTTAAAAAACATTAGTGCCATATAAGCACAAGGTTTTTCTGGTGTCTATCTAAATAATTGATGCTATTTTTGATAACATTTCTTTCATTGCTTTAACACTGGGATTTGATTCATTAAATTTAAACAACTTTTGATACTGTGTTTATTTGTAACGTGAGATGAACAAAAATAAACTAATGCTCATCTTGTTTATATGGAATGATAAGTTTTTACTAATATATGAAAGTCATAGTGATGGTATAGCATGACAAGCATTCAGCACAGAAGTACAAAGCCATAAAAGATCCACTCAAACTTGAAAGAATCTGATCTTTCCCATAATTTGTCTGCAACATCATTCATGAAGGTTGTCTTCCTTCTTATGCCATACTGTCATTGAAAAATTCTATGAACAAAGGGCCAGAAACAAACTCTTTAAGATGAGCAGCATTACATAACAATTTATGCATAGTTCTTACATGTCCCCTTCTCTTCTTCCCTTGCTTTCTTATCCCTCCCTTGGTTCTTTGGCTCCCTTGCCAAATTTCTACACCAAAACTAATATCTATGTGTTAGGTTTTTGCTGGTTGAACTATGTGTAGTGTACCATTGCAAGATATCTTATTTCCTTCTTCAAGGACACATTTGCATCAAATAACAAAGACAGCTCATTCAGCGTTGCTGGAAATTCCTATTAAAAAGGATCATTACACAGAAAATAGTAACTTTTGGGGCAAAGTCAAGTTTATAGTGGTCTGTTAAGAGTACAAGAACTGAGAATACAGTTTGTATATGTAATCTGCCAGAAAGTAACTTAAAAGTACTTATTTCATAAGTTTTAATAGTTAAAACATTGAAAATTATACTATATTGGGTGCACTTTGCATAGATTTCCTGCCTGGTGCATTATTTCATGCCTATTTCTATGGTCTTGCGCACGTACTTAAGGCACTGAAAATGCTACAAAAAGTTTATAAAATAGTTCACAATGTCAATTTTGGTTTAAGATGTTTGTAGCTGTTATGTACCTGGTTGCTGGAAACCCCAGGCTCATTCCATAATATATGATGGATTATCATAATTGGGCTGTAGGCTTTCTTGCATTATGGTGAAGTTTAGGGTTATTTTTGAATACTAGGTTTGGGACTTCAAATGCTAACTAGGGACAAGTCTTGTTGCTTAATTTTGCCTTTATTTTATAAATGAGTATGATTCCACAGATTTCAGGTAAATAATTTCAGTACAGAGATGTTACAAAAAGAAACAGCCAGCGATGGACCTGACAAAATAACTGAAAGCTGTTTTCTGTGGATCCTTCAATATGTTTTCCAGATGTCTATGATGCCTTCATATAATTTCTGATTTTTGTTTTAAATAAAAATACCAGTGGTCAAACTCCATGACAAAAATAAGTTAACAAAATATGGAGCATAGACTGCTTTCCACTACCATGAATAGATTTCAGTAATGGTAAAGTTACATTGCTGAATATCTCATACATGGTTCTGAAGGACAAACAGATAAGAATGTGTACCAAGGGGATTTATGAAACCGAACTTGATGAAGGATGTAGAAAATAACAACAAATTCTACAGGTATGTTGGTCAGAGAGAAAGGCCAAAGAGAATGTACCCCCCCCCCCTTTGATAATTGAGAAGCAAGAAAAGGTACCAACAGGCATGGAGAAAGCTGAGGTACTCAAGTATTCTGCCCCAGTCCTCACTGGCAATTAGGCTTCCCCCATTTCTCATGTCCTTGAACCTGTAGGCAGGGATTAAGGAACAAAATCCCTCCCTCTGTAAACAACGAGTAAGCTCAAGACAAGCTAATGAGACTGACTGTGTACAAATCTATGGAGTCTAGTGGCATGCATTCCAGGGTCCTGAAGGAACTAGCTGACGTGGTTGTCAAGCCACCCTCCATCATATTCAAAAAGTTGTGGCTGTCAGGTGAAGTCCCCAATGACTGGATCATGCCTAACTGACCTGGTAGCCTTTTATGATGGAACACAGTCGGTAGACAAAGCAAGAGCAACTGATGTTATCTAT
Source organism: Gallus gallus (assembly GCF_016699485.2). NCBI lineage: Eukaryota > Metazoa > Chordata > Aves > Galliformes > Phasianidae > Gallus > Gallus gallus. The sequence continues at coordinate 54,125,095 of NC_052535.1, read as the reverse complement.
CTGAACTTCTGCAAGACATTTGATATGATCCCACAATGCATCCTTATCTCTAAATTGGAAATATATAGATTTTAAGGGTGGACTATTCAGTGGATAAAAATTGGTTGCATGGTCATAGCCAGAGGGTTGTTGTCAACAGATCTATATTCTGGTGGGGGCCAGTCACAAATAATGTCCCCTGGGAAACTGTTTTGGGATTGGTGTTCTTCAACATCTTTATCAATAAAATACTCAGTGGGATTGAAAGTACCATCAGCAAGTTTGCTGATGATGCTAAGCTGGGTGGTGCAGTTGATGTGATAGATAGTTGACACCATCAAGAAGGACCTGAACGTGATCAAAAAGTAGGCTGACAGGAAGGGCTGCAGAAACTCAGGTGATTACTTTATGGTCTACTGCACTTCCTGGCAATAGCCAGAATTGGAGAAATTTAATTTAATCTCTAGAATGCCAGGTGAAAATTGAAGTTTACTACTATTTAATTCTGTTTACCTTTTTCAGGTTTTTGCCAGACCTTACAAATAGGGATCACTTAGGTGCAGTGGCAGAAAAGGTAGAGAAACTACAGCAAGAGGAAGGAGAGCAAGGCTTATTTCAGAAAACCAGGACAATAGGGAGGAAAAAAGCTTTCTCATACATACCCTTCAGTTGCTAAGGGATGGCCAGGCATCTGGCTTCATGACTCCTCCTACTTTCTGCACACAGCCATAGATACTAAAATTAGGTCTTAAAATTTAACTTCCAGCTTACTAGTGTTTCCTTCTCATACCCTGATGTAAAGAAAGAATAAAGTAAAAGGGGAGAGAAAAGCAGAAAAAGAGCTGGAGCTGTTAGAAGGAGAGAAAGGCTGTTACATAAGCTATTTTTCTGTAAGAAATTGCTTGCTTTGAACCCTGGTCCTGAAAGTATCTTCAGGAACCCAAGAATCTTCAGAAACCCTAGTTGTGGATAGTGTATGAATATTTCTGTTCTTACACTCCCTGATTTTTAGAGTTTATGGCTTCTCAAGGGCATTGCAACATATCAAAATTCATCTCTATATAAATACTTAATGCATAGGGCAGGCTGGCTGACTGTGACTGGCTATGTCAAGCCTTTTTAGAAAAACAGGGGAGAAACAAAGTGCCAGGCCACTTTTCTCACTTTGTTTAGCCTTGTCATTTACCCACTTCAATAATAAATACATTTAAGGTAAGTTCATGAAGGTGACGCTACATAAATAGCAAAAAATTTGATTCCAGTTATTTGCAATTTTCTGTTTGCTGTAAAAGCAAGCCACCTTTAACAAATAACCAAAGCAGTAACTAATCCTTTACCCAAATTTAAATTTTATTGCAAAATTCTGTAGGTCTGTACTAGTTTAAATACTATATTTCCTACTCAGCTTCTTTACACAGGCTAGGCCAGATGTTCATCTGGTGTAAATTAACATTGCTTTGTTGATCCTACTAGAGACAGGAAGATTTCTATCAAGCTGTGGTCAGTTCCTGTATGATTAAACATATATTATGTCATGCATTGGGGTATAAAATGCTGTTGAATCGGGATTCCTTTTCAACTACTCTATACTTTATTTGCCCTGTATGTTATAATCTTTATAGAAGGTGTAAAGCAGTCAGGCCTGTGTAACTTTAGTGAAACATAAGTGGGAAGACAGTGAGGGTGACTGTGTCATGGAGTGATCGGAAGATAAATAAGCATGGAAGGCAGGTGAGAAAGGCTAGATTGCTGAGGAGTTGGGGGACCAGTTATTTATTGTTTATGATGAGAGCTAGTGAGGATTTAATGAAAATACCAAGCAGCTGGTAAACATATGTACAAAGGAGCTGTTTTTCAGACAGCTGTGATTGCTACTTGATTTTGCTGAATTAAAAAATACAAATGGGCTCATAAAACACTAAGACATAATGAGGATAGGACCATCAGTGGGTACAAAGTCTGAGGTGGATGCAAAGTATTCCTTGAGAGGTCTCCAGCTCACTAATTGCTCCCAGTGAACCTGACCCCCTGCTAGAGGAAGCTGATGTGATAGACCTGCAATATCTTATGCTCTCCCAGCTACTTGTGACTGGATGGGGTTTGGGATATGCTATTGGGCTGACTGCAGTGAAGTGCTGCACAACTGTTTTCAAGCTGTTTTTAATGTCATTTCTAATACATGTTGTATTGGTAGATGTGTGTGTGTATATATACGGGTGCAAATACATAATATGATCCAGTGGAGCTGATCTTTGGCTGATGTTAGCGTAATTGCATTGGTTTCAGCAGAGCTGTGCTGGCATGTAACAGCTGGGGAGCTGGCTCATGGGAAGCCTGTCTGTTCCAGGCGTTAGCCACCAATGTGCTATTTAGTTTCATGCTGGTGCAGTACTGTGAAAATTAATGCAATTATAGAAATTTAATATGGGAACAATGAAGTCATAAATGGCAAACATTATGGATTTTGCTTTGTCCTTTATTGTATACTCAACTAAAATATGCCTTACTTAGCTGTTCTGTTATTAATGGTATTGGAGCATGAAAAGCAAAATGAAACTAAAAAGATTGTCTGAAAGAGAGAATTATGATTTAAACTGGAAGAAGTCATGAATAATGAAAAGTACAAAGTGTTTTCTCCCCACTGTGGAACTTCTGGAATAAGCATTTACTATAAATGTCTAGTATACACCAAACATTGTAGAATGAAATATCTGGTGCCACATAACTGAATTCAGGGTTATACGCTGAAAGCTTAGTTCTATGTATCATAAATAACAGTAAGCTAATTCATGTGTATTAATGCAATGCTACTCACCAAAGAGGTTATCTATGATATGGCTTGTCCCTATGGAAATTTGTGACTTTCTTTTTGAATGTCTAATGCAAAGAAGAAAAATATCAAATAGTGAATATTGTTGTATTGAGGCCAATAGCTTTCAAATGTTATTTTTCATTATTTGTCTGTATTCCCTTTTAGTTTAAGCTTTTTAATATGCTACTGTCAATATCTGTAATAACACCACAGTCAGAAAAAGGAGATAAAGTTGGGAATGCAATAATTAGTGATTAGACCCGAGGACTGTGCATAGAAATACCACTTTGGAATTAGGCCTGATAAATTCATTATCCTTTTTGTTTTATGACTGCTGACTTTATTTCTCTAGACAATCCAACTGCAGATGTTGTGCTTTAAGAGTATGTAATGTGCTTCTAAAAGTATGTAATTTTTATAATTTTGTCAGTGCTTGGGCACAGGGTTTCTTGATCATTAAGCCTTGTGTGAAGTATGCATTGTGGGGAAACATCCAAACTATCAAATTATTTCATGGACACTTCACATATTTTTGTTCTTTGTATATATTCATATAACAGATTCTGTGATAGGTTTTGGAATTCCAAAGCAATATCCTATCTACAAATAACTTTCCTGCTGTATCAACTTTCTTTGCCACTTATTTTTATAAATGCAGTAGAAATATGTATGAAATAAATATTTCTTACATATTCATGAAGCTTATTTCCCAGAAATATTCATAATTTAGGGTGGAAAATTCCCAAATACAATTAATAAACATATCCCTAATAAAAGAACATAAAATTGTCATAAACAAGTTTGCATTCAACTAATATCTCATTAGTCCTTCCTTTCTCTATAGTTGCTGAAAATTATTTGGTTTTAGATAAATTTGTTCAAAATAAATCAGAAAAATTTCATATGCTACCTAATACAGCTGTGAAAGAGCAAAGAAAATTTCTGCACGTATTGACTGTGATGCCTCTGCTAGCAGCCCTTGCATGATGCACAGCAAAATGTATGAAGGAAATAAGCTTCCTATAACTAACAGGAGATAATATGCAGATCTTTTTTTCTCCTTCCTTTGTTGGCAGTAGGACTGGACTTTTCCTTGTCCAAAGCAACAAATTGCAACATGCAGTTGCAAGACTCTGGGAGAAACAAAGGTAGGAGAAACAATGAAAAGGAATCTCAATATTTATGATCTCCACTCTATAAAGATTTCTCTTGCAGCAGGTGCATGTCTAGGGCTTTAGAGCAAACAGAAATAGAGGCTTGGCAATATCTGAAAATATTTTGTGTGCTTAAAAACTATGTAGAGAGCAGTGAAGCTATTAAATCAGGCCAGGCTGATTCTTTTTTTTTTTCAAGCAGTGTTCACCTAATAAAGCAGATTTCCTTAATAGATTACGCAGTTTTTTTTCAAAATTTAAAAAGTGGAATTGTGAATTAAAAACTATGCTTGAGATCAAGTTAAACCGTATTTGCTTAATACTTCATTCACACTATGTACCTGTAAGTGTGATCAGTTGGCCAAAAGTTCAACTACTTACACAGTTCTACTCAAGCTGAACAAAAACTTGTTTACTTGATATTGATTTCTATTGATCAGTTTTCACAGGATTACAGAATATCCTGAATTGGAAGGGTCCCACAAGGATCACCAAGTCCAACACCTGGCTCCATGCAAGACTATCCTAAATTCAAATACCATGTCTGAGAGTGTTGTCCAAATGCTTCTTGAATTCTGGCAGTCTGGGGCTGTGACTGCTGCCCTGGTCAGCCTTTTCCAGTGCCTGACTGTCCTCTGGTGAAGAATCTTTTCCTAACACCCAACCTAACCCTCTCCTTACACAGCTCCATGTGCTGCTCCCTCAGGTCCTATCGCTGTCACCAGAGAGCAGAGATCAGTGCTGTCCCTCTGCTTCCTGAGTATATACTGAATGTATCTAAGTCTGTGGAGCTAGATGATATGCGTCTCAGGGTTCTGAGAGAGACAGCTGATATGATTGCTGAGCTGCTGTCCATCGTATTTGAAAAATCATGGCTGTTGGGTGAAATCCCTGGTGACTGGAAAAAGGGAAACATTACTTCTATTGTTAAGAAGGGGAGACTCCATCTGGAGTACTATGTCCAGGCCTGGGGCCCCCAGCAAACAAAGTCACAGGGCTGTTGCAATGGATCCAGAGGAGGGCCTCTCCTATGAAGAAAGGTTGAAGGAACTGGGCTTGTTTAGCTTGCAGAGGGTTTGTGGAGACCTTGTTGTGGCCTTTCCAGTATTTGAAGGCAGCATATAAACAGGAGGAAGGATGACTGTTTACATGGGTTGATAGTGATTGGACAAGGGGGAATGGCTTTAAACTAAGATGGGAGGTTTAGGTTAGATATTAGGAGGAAGTTTTTCACACAGAGGGTGGTGAAGCACTGGAACAGGATGCCCAGAGAGGTTGTGGGTGCCCCATCCCTGGAAGCATTCAAGACAAGGCTGGATGTGGCTCTGGGCAGCTTGGTCTAATGGTTGGTGACCCTGCCAATCTTTTTTTTTTTTGAGGTCCTTTTCAACCCAGGCTGTTCTGTGGTTTCCCCTTGTGAGGAGCTGTAGGCTGCCATGAGGGCCCCCCTCAGTTTCATTCTCATGTCTGGGCTGAACAAACCAAGAGACATCAGCCACTCTTCATAAATCTTGTTTTCCAGACCCTTCCCCATCTTCATAGCCCTTTTTCAGATGCTCTTTAATACCTTCATGTCCTTATTTTGTTGCACCATAGGATCTGCTTAGTGGATATAAATGGGCAGAGCCTGACTCTGACCTTGACTCTATAGCTTTTAGTGACTTTTGGGAGCAGTGATTTCAATCCACAGCAAACAGAAGAAGTTTTGTTTAGGATTTAGTTTAGAAGGATTTTCACTGCACCCTGGCAATGGGGATTACTGTAAAATATGGCTCAACTGTACACATAAGTTTATCACATTAGTTGAGATGTGTTTTATGACAGATTCTGCAGTGCAAAGTTTAACCGGTCTCTATATTTTAAAGAAAATGTTATGGAAATTTATAGTCCATACTCTTCCAGTGATTTCACATATGCACCATGAGACTTCTGAGGTCCTTTCAGAGTTCCATTTAAACCTTTTTGTAAGCAAGCTCTAGCAAAAGTTCTGATCTAAACTTATTCTCTGAAATAATTAAATACAGTTTTAATATGTAAATATTATATGACTGTTTCAAAATACTTTAGAAAATGTTTTCTCTTCCTTTTTTTATGCTTAATGATTTTCCAGGCTTTGATTTAATCTTTTCACGCTTCTCATTAAACAGTATCTGCTTATGCTTCCTTTCTTGTTTTTCTGCATGTGACTGCTGCCATCACAAATTAAGGGTTCTCTTAGCAACAGAAAAACACACTTTTCCTCAGAGCTACATCTCTATGCTAAAATCGTGACCTTTAGCTACAACTTGTTCTGAGTTTGAGTAAAAGCATTTAAAAATAATGGCCATAAAGTTCAGCATATTATTTGATCTGCAGAAAACTGAACCAAACACTTATATTTTAATCATTACGTGGGGGCTAGATCTTGATCTTTTTATTCCCAGATTAGCAATAAAATACTTGTATTATATAAACCTAGGATACACATTAAAGTGGAATTAGATCCTTGTTTTGTACTTTGTTAGCTTTTTAAATGTTGTCTTTACTGAGATCAGCACAACGTGGATACGAGAAAGTATCAATTACAATCAAATCTGTTTATTCAGTTTTGTATTTATTTTCTGTCATAATATGTCAGATTTTCCAGAGTTACTACACCCTCCATAAACAGAAGGATGCATGTATGCACACACCTCAATTTTCTGAAGTTCACTCAAGACCACTAAATGAAAATATCACAAAGAAAATAACCTGACATTCAAGATGTTTAGCTTGCTGCATATCCTTTCCAACGACAGAGCTTGAATACCTGTGCTAAATGCTTTCCTGGGGCATTTATCTCTTTCTGCCTTAACGGAATAAATTTCTTTAGGAAAATAACTCATTGGATTGAATTTACTTTAAGGGATTAAAACTTCAGTGAGAGTGCAAACAGGGAAATGTATTTTCCTTCATTATTACAAATTCCTGTGAAGTATCTTTTCAAAATATTTTCATCACAGAAATAAAATTCCACAGTTTCGAAAGAAGAATTCTTAACAGAACTTCACTATATTTATGCTGGTCTGCAGTGGGACTCTTTGTCATGGCCTTTCATTGTCTTTCATTTCTCCCCTTCTTCTTTCTCCAGACATACGACATTTATTTAGAATATCCTGTACCTATTTTTATCTTTCATTTCTTTTGACCCATTAAAACTTAAGTACCAGATTTGGCAAACTTCAGACCAAATTTCAAACCTCTGATTTCACCATGGGGTCTGAAACCTAATAGCTTATAATAATAAGCAATAGTTGTAAAACTTTCCAGGGTGGGGAGAGACACATGGAAGATAACTAAGAACTGCTCTCTTCTTTTTTTGTTCTCTATGGTCTTGTCTGATATTGCTAGGTACTAAGCATTCAAAGCTCTGGGTATAAGTATTCTCTGATTTACTCCTATGGTAAGACATAGATTTTTGATGATCTCATGGAGGTGGATAAATGTAGCTGAAAGATAAGTTTTCATACAAAACAAATGTCAAAACTCCAAATGTGGTTAAATTCTGCCTTTGATTCCTTCAATGTATGTACCCATACTGGGTAAGCCCAGTATGTTCACAAAGCCACCTGATGAGACTCCTAAACTTACATGGAGCTTTTTCAAATCTGGGGAAGTTGCCTGTGTCTGAGACACCATGCACACAGGCAGGTTCAGTTGTAGAAGAGCACTCTTATTTATGGATTTTTGGATAGCAAGATAGTTATTTGCAAGCTTGTGAATTGAAAGAGAAAGAACTCCTGATTCTAGTTTGAGTAGGTACACAGGGAGGTTATCTGCAAAAGCAATACTTTCATCTTTTGGTGGAAACGCTGTTTTATTTACACAACAGATGAATGCAACAGACTTAGATCTGCTGCTGAAAGGTCTGTGAATAAACTGTGGAAATCCTTTCTGTAGGAATGCTCAGTCCTTTCAGTTACAGAAGAAATAAGACGTGTAACTGAGAAATGTAATGGAGAAAATTACAAAACTAAGAGTAACTGCTGAATTATTGTAAATATCAACAATCAATAAATAAAGACAACTACTGAAAACTGTAAGTGATAAGTAGATCTTATCTTTCTGGTAGCATTTAGCCAGTAAATAGCCTTTGTGTTTCTTGAAGATAGGATTTAATTTTAGCATAAAAAATTGCAACACCAAATAGCGAATTTTTTCTTACAGGAGATAGAAACCATTTGGTTTTGTTTTAGCTTTCTGTAACATTTTTTTCTACAAACTTGAACAGAACAGACTGAATTTAGAGAAAATTTGGAATGAATCTATTTGAGAACTTAGATTAGAACATAAATTTAGGATCAGAGGAGTCAGTAGAAATAACTGAAAATATCTACTTATCTATGACAAATATTAAATCTGAAATCTATTTCTGTTTACCATCTCAGACTCAACAGTGAATATTTTTGTGATGTTCTCCTGTATCTTTTTTTAAAAAAGATTACTGCACTCAGAATAGCTCCTGAAGACAGCAAACTAAACTTTTTGCTGCACCTAAAAATTAATAGATAAGTTGCCATGGAAGGGAGACAGGAAAAATTAAAGTGGAGCTTTCTAGTATTAGTTTACTCATTCTGTTCAATGGGCAAAGAGCATTTCCAGTGCAATTTGATTTGGTATGGATATTTCCCAGAACACGTTATGTTGAAAAGCGTGAGGCATTCCGTCCTTTCCTAGTGAAAGCAAATCTATACATTTGTAACACAGAGACTGAATAAATCTTAGAGTTTGCAACTAGTGTCAATATACTGTAATCTGTGAACTTGATCCAAGGTCCACCAAAGGCAGTGAAAACACCCAATGAACTTGTGATTTTTGGCACAGTTCCTATCACGAATTTGATTAGAGTCCTTTCACCTGGGAGGTGCATAATGCCGATTTTCCTTGAGAGACAGGATCTCTGCATTTTCTTCTGATGTTGTTCCTATTCTGGATGGGAAAGCACAATTCTGTCCCTTGGTCCCTTCCAAAATATGGGCAGTGCTTCAGGTGTGCAAAGTAACTTTTATGTAGGAACAACCTGGCCATTGACATTTAGCTCAGCTCACTTCCAACTTCTCACCTTCATTAGTATTGTTTTTGTATATGTAGAGCTAATTATGTCTACTTTGTTCTTTAGCAAATACTAATCTATTACTAACCTATACAAGCAATGGATTGTTGGCTCTAAAAAATAGATCTATTTTTGCTCTTAAACACTTCAGCCATTTATGATGCCTGAATCTGATAATGCTTTAAAATATTATGCGACTACTGAAGCAGGTTCTTTTCATCTCTAGAAGAATAAACTGAGGTGGAACTTGATCCAAGAAGTTTCCAGGAGAGGAAGCAAAAAACTTGTTGTTTATTCATAGAGAAATGTATTAATCTGTTTCTGTCAGTTTACATTGGTCCTGGCTTAGCTTTCTCCTCATTTGTGGTTAACAAGTATGATGAATATTATGACATGCTGTATCCCAACTGTTCCATGTAAATAATAATGAGGAAATAAGAGGCAGGTGAAGTTATAAACTGACTTTGTACTTGAGCAGATATTCTGGAATTTCATACCTAGAAAAAGCATGGCATACTGCTTAATGTGTGTCACTGCTTTAATTTGTACTGCTAAACTTCTAGCGTGTGTAACAGTGGATTTCTCCAAACAGCAATCATCTGGAAATGGGAGATTATATCCTTTTTGCCCATATGAATGAAAGAGGTTTAGAAAGAAGATGCAGTTTCAGTTGGTCACTGTGGAAAGGAGTGAAAGGCAAAATCATACTGCAGTTCATAGTTGAAAAAGCAAATATTTTTCTTAATGAATTAACAGAGAATGTCAAGCTTTCAACTAGAAGCTCTGAAAGGTGCCTGAGGGATAAAAGTCCAAGCAGCATTGAATTTTACACATGAACAGACTATTTACTTTCCTGTAATATTCTGGATATTCCAATCAGAACTTAAATGCCTTTCAATTACAGCCACATTATACTACAGGGACTTTCAGTGGGGCTAAAAGGAGCAATAAACCCTGAACACACCTGGTGAATCAGTGCAGGCAGCTGCTACTAACTGCCCTTTTTTTTTATACCTGAGTACCAGAGAAGTATTTGGGTTCATTTTGCAGATGAGAAATCTGAGTAGAGCAAGAGTTACTGAAGAGTATAGCTTCCTCTGAATAGAAAAAAGGCTCATGAGGCATATCAATGAGAATCTTTCACTGCAGGGCAGGTGAGTAATGTTAAATAGAGTGTATCTTGTAACTCATCAGGTGAAGGTAAAGAAAATACTAATTTTTAAAGCCTGCATATAGTAACTCAAGTGTATTTGAATAACTGAGATAAAATATCTCCATACAGAAGAAGGAATCGAAGTATCCCTAGTGCATATCGAGGCTTCATTTATTAAGCCTCCAAACAAAACTTAAGCTCTGTGCATGCCATGTAGCTGCACAAATTCACGATAGTCATGTCATCAATCTGTCTCACAGTGATCTCTACCTCTCAGCTTTTATAAACTCAGCAGCTGAGTCAAATTTGACCTGGCAAGTTTTTCTTGAATACAATCATTTCCAAAGTCCTAGTTTAAAAACTTCCACATATTATCAGAACTGCTGCATTTTATCAAATAACTGCCACCAGCTCTTGCCTGAAATAGTTCATTTACAAAGCTTTTGCCACTGGACTGTGGAAACCAACCATCAGTCAAAGGCTTGTTTTGCTATTTTTTATAGCGATAGCAAATGAACTGCAGATGGAGCGCTGTTTATACTTTCCCATCATCTCCAGAGTGCTGGGAACCGTTGCTGTGGTGTCATTACATTTAAGCAGTATACAGAGAGAGCAGCAACACTGGAAATATTTATTGACTGGGATAGGGTCAGTTTGACTTGTATTATAGGAGGGATATCAGGGTGCTTGAAATGGAAGTCTGCATGAGCTCATTTTTTGCCTTAGACCTGTAGAGGAAAATACTGCATGGACAAAAGTGAAGTTCAGTAAACGTAGTGATCTAACAGAAAATAAGAAGAACCTGTTCTTAGATTGCATGTAGCAGCATGTCAGAAGGGACTTCTGTTTGGTTTGGGTCCATACCAGAAATCTGTCATTGAAATATTGGCCTTTTTGGCTGTGACAGTTGAACTCTGTCAGATTAAGGCATATGGTCTGTTATGTTCCTGTTCTCAGGTGCCTACCTGACCTTCCTGCAGAAGTCACATTGCAAGAGTTACAGAAGTAAGTAATTGCACTTAAATTTGCCAAGCTGCAAACTACAGAAGCTTCAGATTTGGCATGTGTTTGTGGGTTATCACCTCTGGCAAAGAGGTGAGTGTGTGGCTGAGAGTAGAAAAGCCTTGACACATGATGGCTAAATCTATCAGCGTATCCATCACAGCTTTTAGAGACAGGGATACCAGATGTGGATTCAAACACGTGACCTTCTATTATTCTTACAGTTTATTGTGGAAGTCCAAATGTCCAACAGACTGTTGTAATTGGCACTAAGGAGAAAAATGTCTGGTCAGTACAGGGGAGTAGGAAGTGAGGAGAAAGCAGAAGTAGAGACGCTGGGGCAGCAAACCAAATTGTCCAACTAGCCAGGAGCACATAGCAACCGCTTCCTTCAGCCCAGTGTATCTGTTGGCACCAAGGCAGAAAAAACTTAAAGCAGAGAACTTAAAGTTCTCCAGAAGGCAGTGTAGTGGCTTTGGATTTGAGGAGACTGATTTTTAGCATTGCATTGAAAAGTATAATTAATTTTATGACTTATCATAAACTTTGATTCCAAATGCTGTACACATTATAATGGTTTTGTCTTCCTGATGATGTTGTAGCGTCTCCACTTCCCTGTGGGTTCTCTCTAGCACTCTATAGTAAGTGCAGAGAAGGCATTTTGGACTCATTATTTGAATTGCATGTGTGACATGGTAGTCCTTTGCTTGATGGAAAATGCTGTGATATGCTCACATTGTATTTGTTTGTAACTTTACAATTAGCAGTACAAAACACTTGCTGAACAATGAGAAAGTAAAATTGTTAAGAAAATCTGTTTTCTGGCAAAGCAGACAAAAGTTCCTTTAGTAATACAGTAACATTGTGGGTTTTTTTTAATTATTATTATTAGTATTATTTCTTCTTATTAGTATTTCTCATTGCTTTCTAACTGTCTGTTTTCAGGACTTTACCATAGCTGTTTCATTCACCAATATGATTTAGCGAGTTTCTACTACACATACAGATTAACAGATAAAGACTGGGATAGAAAGTGAGCAAGACTATCATTAATTTCCTAAATTAATGCTGCTTTGCTTCATACACAGTAAATACCTTCTGGTTTAAAGGGCTATTTCCAAATCCTCCAAAGAAGAAGATTGCAGACCAAGATGGGCAGCTCTGTACAATCCAGTTTAGAACCCTAGCTTAAAGACCCACAACACAGCTCTAGGCAGATAGCTAACAGATGGATTAGTACTGGCTGTGAAGATGTCTTCCAGGTGTATGTAATTTAGATTAACTACAAAGCTGATTTCTCTCTATGGCTAGAATTAGCAAGCCTGTGATGAACCAGCTAGATTACTTGTGTAGTTCCTAGGGTATGGTGCCTGATTTATAACCTCTAACTCCCTATACCTGCGTAGGGTATGCTGGTGGCTTTGCCCTTGAGCTGCTGTAGCCAGTCCTTTACATCTGGTCTGTGAAAGCAGTAAGTATTGTGGAAAGATGTGATCTTAGGTAAAAAGTTAGGCCTGGTCTAGGAACCACTGGTAATAAATACCAAAGCTGAGGTAAATTTCCTTCCCTCTAACAACATTCAAGGAACTTTATGTCTAGTCTTGCTTTCCAAAATCAAAAGTTCCTATCAGATTAAATTAAAGCAATCTACAGAAGAAAGCTGTGAATGAGTTTTTCACGTGGCAACGCGTGTCTTGCACTGTAGACAACAGTCCTTTATTTTTTTTTATATTTGAATAACTGATTGTCAAGACATCTATGCAAAGTTAATTTGTTCTGACTGTAGGGTTCAGTACTCAGTTTCGTTGCTGGCTGTGGTAAGGTGTGTTATTACATGTTTAATGGTTACTTACAGCTCACTTAAAGGTTTTATTACAGCATACTTCTTAATCGTGCTCTGTGTATTTCTAGAGAGGTTTTGTTCCTCTATCCTTGTTCAACTCAGGTTTATTAAAAAAAAAAGAGTTAAAATCTTAAAGATGTCGGTAAAATCTTTCAATATTTATGTTGGAAGGGATTTCAGGAAGTTGCAGACTCCAAGATAGACAGTTGTCAGCATTACAGCAGGATGCTTATGTCCTCTTGCAGTCAGTCACGTCCTCATGCTGGATGCTGGAGGTCTCACAGCCTGCTCAGTGTCTCCTGGTTGGAGCCAGTGAGAGGTGCGTTCAGCTCAGCTCCTGGGCTGCCCTGGAGAACGCTTTTGAGAGATGTTGTTGAAGTAATCGGTGACAGGATCTGTCAGTCTGTTTTTGCAAATCTTTTTTAGCTTGCTTGGCTTTCCTGCATTGAAATCATGCTTTGAGCCAAAGGAAAGTAAATGTTCGTTCTGGCTCTGTGGGGAGGAAGAACAGCGTGGGATATAATTTACTAGAGGTCATGAGAGGGAGATATGGGAAGATATTTTGGCAGCCAAATCCACTCACGAACTTGTTTTCTGTTGACTTGATCTAGTTTCCTCTGTTCCTGCTTTGTTCTCCACCTTTTTGTCACTCAGTCTTTCCTTCTCTGAATAGTTTGATTCACATTAGGCCCCCTGACCTGAAAAAATATATCTTTAAGAACAGTGAATTGTGTACAACTTCTGTTTGCTTCTCTCAGTTCTTTTTTTTTGTTGTTGTTGTTGTTGCTTCAGAATTAACCAATTAACTTTCCTTGGACTTGACAAAACTGTAGGTTATCCTGCCTAGTGGGTTTCTCTGATTCTGCCAAGCTGTAGTTGTCTGTAATTAGAAGAGAATATAGATAAATGCTAACATATGAGAAGGCTAGGCTGGGAGAAATGTTCCCTTCACAAAGTGAAGTCCCATGATTAACTATGACCCTGAAAATCTTGTCCATGCTGTAGTTAGAAGGGATCAGTGACGAGCTTCGAGTCATAGCAGCAGGTTATGTAAGGAGAAAAAAGTCACTGTGGTGCAGCTACAAACCTGCATGGCAGAGGACTACATTGGGTAATCTGTTTTTACCCTTGGGCTAGGCTCTAATTTCAGTTATCATGGGGCAAATTAGGCATAACATTACTGACATCAAAGGCTCTGTTCAAGATGATCTAACTTTTAGCTTGTGAAGCTGAGGTCAAAACCACCAATTCTTTTAGGCCAATTCCTTTCAAAATGAATGGGTGAAGTAGGGTTCTGGCCTATGATTTTATTCTTTCCAGCGAGCACTTGCGCAACTCTGTGCTCACAGCTGGCTTTCTGTCTTAAAGTGCCATTTCTTGGCATCTGAGCTGGCAATTGTCCATCCAGACATCCAGTTACAATGGGCTGGGAGCAGGCAAGTTTGGAACATAAGAATGTGAGGGGGTGTGAAACAATCTTATGATGCTGTAAGAGCTGTTTTGGATTCTGGCTATACAAAAATAAAATGTTTATTCGTAGTCTTAATGAATAATATTCTTATTGTTTTTTCATTTTAAGTTAGTGAGCCATAGGCAGAACAGAAATGGAAGACACAAAGTAAATGACTGAACTTATTTTTGCTAGGATTTTTCTTCATGAGAAAAACAGAAGCATCAGGCGACTGCTGAGATACAGATCCAAGTTCAGGTTGTCATGTTTGGCCAGATGTCATTCTTAAGCTGGAAGCTTATATACACACCAGGGGTGGCTTTTCTCAAATTAACATTCACTATTTCTTAACTTCCAGTATTTCTGTTCTTAATTATACCTCATCTTGTAGCAAAAGGGAAGGACTAAGTGTCTTGGCTGAAGGCAAAAAGTAGTGTCGGTGCAAGCAGTATCTGCTTATCTCCATGCACTTTAATCTTGGCATTTACCATGTGCCTCCCTTAGATCTCCCTCACGAAGCATGCTTGGCTGCTGAAAGGTACTGTGCTAAAACATTCAGGGGTTTTCCCACTGGTGAAATGCCCTTTCGTGCATTTTATTTATGAGTGGCTTTGTGTTGCTTTGGAATGGAAGAATTGCTTTAGTGATGCAGTACAGCCAAAATAAATAATAATAAAAAATTCTAATAAGTAGAAATCTAGCTACTGGCTTTCCTTTTCTGGTGTTACGGCTTTTTGACTTTGTGAGGAAAAAATCGTTATTTCCAGATACATTCACAATCCAGTGAAAGCTAAAGCTGCTGCTGTGGGTGTTTATGGCATTCGCTCACGGTGCTGCAGCAGGGGATTGAAATAGAAATGATGAGTTTAATAAAAAGGAAAACTCCCTAAAACTACTCAGGCCCCTATGACTAAAGGTTGGGAATATGAGTACCGGTGCCCACTAGGTGGCAATGTGACGTGGCACTGTAGCTGGCGACAGGTAGGATTCCCGGTGCCGGCAGTGAGAAGCCGTGCGCTGGGCTTGTGGGACCGGTCATATTCAAGGCTCTGTCTGTACGAATCGCTTTTGGTTCCCTCGGTCTTTTATCACTTGCCACTTAGCAATGCCATCTGTAGTATGCGTTAAACATTCTCCATGCCCATAAGCAAGCAGTGGTGTTCTGTTATTTCAGATGTGAATCTGATAATCTACCTAAGTGATGATTTTTAAAGAAAACGCCTCTTATCTTTTGCCGTTGAGTTTGAAATCTGCTCAGGTCCATATAGGCTATACTCAGGTTCCCAGCAATAGAAACAAGAGCACATGGGGTACTCTGCCTACATAGCAAAGAGCAGACAGTAACTTGAGAAAGTATTTCGAGCAGAACTAGTTCTTACAATCTACCTTATGGCTTTCGTTTCTACAAAGAAAAGGTGTTACAAATAAAGTTCCACTGGATTTTTATTTATTTTTTTTATTTACTGCTGAGGTGATGAGAGAACCTTCAAGCACACCAGCAGCACTCAGCAGCAATTGGCCCCAGCTGCAGCTTGGAGGAATAATAACTATAAGTACAAGATGTCTGTGTGATGCTTCTGGAAGTCCCTTAGAGACAGTTAGCAGAGGATAAAGCCCAACCTGAAAGTTTAGCAGTGTATGATATTTCACCCAGGTGCCTTTCATTTGGTGTAGGAGATTCTACTGCAAAAAGCTGTATTTTATATTCAAACTCTGAGGTAAAGGAATCAGGTATCTGTGGCAAGTTAGATGTGACTGAGAATGGCAGAAGCTTGTAGAAGCAGACAGGAAGATCGATTTGCTCCCTATATTATAATTTTAGTGAGGTGCTTCTCGAAGATTGTCTGCATTTCAAGTAGGCTTCTAGTCAGGTTATTTTTTTAGTGTAGCCTATTTTTGTTTCTATTTAATAATCAAATAGGTAGGAGACTTTTTTCTTGTATTCTGAATCTCAAATCTAGGGCAGGCAGCAAGAAATATTTATGCATGGCCTGGGAACCTTTATTTGCCTGTAGCGAAGCATTGCTCAGTTGTTTATCAAGTGGTAGGATAGTACTTTCCCAGCAATCAAATGTTCAGAAGTATTTCTTTACACATCAGAAACAACATCTGCAGCTCCAGCTATTGTGGCTGCACTGATGTCAGCTGCTGCCGTAACTTTCTAACAGGGCGATCAGAGTCAGTAAAAAGTAAGGCAAATGTTCTACTGCCCTCCTGCTGAGGTGGAGTAATTGGCAGTATGCACTGCACATGCTTGTTACAAAACCCATATTAAAAAGTAAGCTGCTGCTGCAAAATAGAACACTATAGTGCAGCAGGGTTGCAGATTTCTGTGCAGATTTACCTGCATATCCATTACAGTATCAGTCATTTGCTGTGTGATCAGTCCTATAGTTTTACCCCATGCTTTCAGCTTATCTCATTGTGCAGAAACAAATGTATGTTCAGCTAAATGCATATTCAGCTAATGCTCATGCTCAGGTTGCCTTGAAATAAGGTCAGTTTTACTTGTATAACTTCTTGTGCACTCAGGTTCAGCTTTAATTATTTTGTATGCATACACAATAAATATATATCCATAAAATGATGTGATCTTAACAGATAAAGATGAAAAACCCCACAAAAATGACAGAGTTAGAGGCCAGAAAAGGACATGGTAACAGTGAAAAAGATTGAATTTCATATAATAAGAAGCAGTCCAGTATGCACTCTGCCTAGCCAAGGTAAACCACACAATATCTTACTGTATAAACAGAATCCTAAAATACATGATCCTCTAATCTTGAGGTTGCATCAGTACAGTTCTGTTGTAATTACCTTTACAAGGGATAGAAGAACCTAATGTTGTTTCAGCTTTCACAGAGACATGGTGCCTTCTAATTGCTGCAAAATAAAATTCTACAGAACTTCATGTTTCTGTTTAAGTTCTTATTTAGCTAAGGCTTGGAAGGTCTTTATCAAGAAGAAGAGCAGTTTATTTAGAGCATCTGGATCTCCCTGAAAAACAGTCTCTTGCTTTGTTTTTATTATTATTATTATTTTTTACCTTGTTATTACATTTTCCAACTGTGCTGATAGAGGCACAGAAAGAGTGTGATAGTGTGACACAAGATATTGCTCGGTCACGAAATAAACTTGTACGTCAGCCTAAATGAGAATGGCTTCTCTGCATTTTGCTTTAAGTAGTGTGAGAGCTCCCAGTAACTGGTAGTATCTTCATTTGCTGCTTGAAGTATAATTTCTAAATTGTAATCCCTCATTTTTCCAAGAATTTTTCTAAAACTTTATTAGAAGGCTTTAGTTTAAACTGTTTTGTTTCACTGGTATTGCTCTGCAGAAATAGCTATCCATTTTCTTATTCAAGAGCATGCAATACATATGATTTAATTAGACTCCTGCTTGTATGCAGCACCGCTACTGCCTAGGGGTGTCCAAGATATCTGCATGTGCAGGTGTCCGTGTGCAAGAAGAAGACGACTGGGGCTATGTTGTGTTAAAGGTAATCAGTACATGTAGCCAAAGAGTAGCGCATGCTAACTATTGCCTGTGTCTTGTTATTTATCCCAGTTATGAGTCTTCTGGCTGTTCATCCTCTCAGTATACATTTTTCTAGTTATTTCCGACTGAAACCTTTCCCTTCAAATCAGAAAATGAAGAGCTTCACTCACATCCAGACACTACTTGTCATCTGAATTCTTTCTTCATAGGACCATTTACATCACTTCTAATAAGCCTACTGTTCTCACGCTGCATTAAGTTATGCCGAAATGTAGAATGTAGTTGAGAAACAATGAATAAATTCTCTTGTAAAGAAATTGGGAAATACAAAAGGAAATTCCACTTGTAAGTCTCTTCAATTCTATTGCGACAAAGTATATTTTTGGCTGTGTGAAGGGGGAAGCCCAACCCAAGTCACTTAGCTCAAGATGAGCATTACTTTGGCCACACTGGCTATTTACTGCTTTGTCAGAAACTGTATTAAATTACCATTGGAGATCATATCCTTTGGATTAATGCCTACTGTAGATAAATCATTTAAATGGATGAGAAACGGAATGACAAAAGTTATCCTAGGATTTAATTTGAATGCAGTACATAGTTTAATGAGAGTTGTGAAAAGGGCTCTTGAGAGAGTAAACAGAAATGCATCAAGAAGCAACCATTAGATTTTTAGATTTATATTCATATGCTCAGATCTAATAACTGCTGGTGGACTGGAAAGATCTGTATTTGCTTAGCTCTTATTTAACACGCTACGGATCACATATATAAGCCAGTAAGTGAGAAACAGCAGACTTCAAATGCTATTTGGTCTATTTACTTGTACTCATGATCTCTGCAGGGAAAAAAAAAAAAAAACCCACCAAAATCCAAACAAAGAATTCTAATTAATATACTTATCACAAATTATATCTGTCTATTTCTGATTTCAGTGGAACAAAATATTTCTTACTGCAAATTACAGCAGCTACATGGATGTTCTATCAGAAGGACCACTATTATGGTTGGGATGACAGTGATGATGAAGAGCTAGGAAGAAGGAGAATTTTTGTAAGGTCACTAATACCAGAAAATTTGGAAACCTGAGTAAGTTTTATTTTGAGAAGACTTTATTCTAACACTGATTATAAACTAACAGAATTAGAGACAGTTTGCCAATCCCATTTCTCTCTTTCTGAGCTTACAAAATGCCAAACTGATAGCATGCATCCATCCCTTTGACTCTGTAAGTGTGACTAGGCCATTGAAAAGTCACTAGGTTACCCCTGGAAGCAGGGTTATGGATTCTAGCCAAAAGCATAGAAGATATAATTAGCATTGAATACTTTTCTTCTCTTAATCATGCCTTTGTACTTGATCTCTTTCCAGTCTTTGCAAAGAAAGTTATTAGTTACTCCTTTGAAAGAGAGGCATGAGGAATCATGGCTTGATTTGTTTCACCCTTCAGCTCTACTTTCCTTTGAAAACAGAAGTACTTGTGCTTTATGAAATCTCAATTATGTGGGCAATCCAAATGTTTGAGAGTCAGTGGCAAACAGTAATTCCAGGGTCAGATTTTCAAAGGAGCCTCACTACAGTTACTGAGACAAAACTTAAAATTTGCAGGGAAAAAAAAAAAAAAAAAAAGGCACTGCAGATCCGCTGCTGTATCTCTTCTGAAAGCTTGGTGAGGGTTTTTGGAAGAGCAGCTGAAGCTATGTGCGTGAACATCTTTGGGGTTTGATCAGGAGGTGAAACCTGGAAACTCCCAGCTGCTAAGGGCTTAAATCAATATATACCACTATAGAAAATATGCTGGGATCTGCACTATGTAGTGCTGCATGCAGTTGTTTAAAAATATCTTGGAGACCAGATGCACATCTAGAACAAAATGCTGCAAATCGGGGCCAACAATAATACTTGGTTAGAATATAAAGTCATCCAGTGTATGGAAACTAAAGTCAAGGCAGCTGATTTAATCAGCTGAAAATACTGAATTTGGTTAGTATTCTATACTGTTTAGCAAGATTTTATACTCTCCAAAGGTAAATACTGTTTGTACTTTATAACCCTATGTTAAGGTGACTTTTCCCACCTCCCTGCCCTGTGAGGGGGAATTTGGCTTTGATCTTGAGTAACTGAGACAGAAATATCAAAAAGCACAGTAAATCCAACATAATGCTTTCTTGCCCCAACACACATTCCAAAGTACTGGAAGAACACAGCATTATTTTTTTTCCTTGAATTATTTACTCAAGAAAACAGATGAAAAATAGCTGTTCATGTGGCAAGTTCAGGAAGCTCATGAGCTTTCAAATGAATGTGCTGTGCGTACATCTTAGTATGCAACATACATCTAGTTCTATTTTGTTTTTGTATTAGTGTGTGGTGGCAGAGGAGAAGAGATTTCTAAAAGCAAAGCAGCTGTTATTCCAGTAATCCAGAAACAAACAGGAAGATAGCCTGAGAAGTAACTGTGTGGATTTCTTTCTATTTAGCATGCAAGGTTATTGTGTATTAGATTCATATGCATAAATATATTTAATGGAAAATTAATGTTTTGAGAGATTTAATTTGCAGTTAGGGGCTTAGAGAGCTCCTTGGAGTTTATGTATTCAACTCCACAGTGCATGTTCTCTTGAAGGAGTATTTCTAAGAGCATACTGCTGCCTAGTGAATTTGAATCTGTTGCATAGAGCCTGTGACTAGTGCTTATTACAAGTGCAAATAGACTTTTTTGTTTGGGTTTTTCTTTCTTGATGTGTTCACAGGGGAAGCATGCATACAACAGGTCTGTTTTTTGATCTCTCTGATAAGTTCCCATCAGATATGGTTTTCAATTAACTATTAAAATGTAGGATTTTGAAAGCTATAATTTCAAATAATTCCCAGCCCTATCAGCTGGGCTTTGTGCTGGGAAATACCTTGGGGGCTGAAGGAGAAATTCTTCCCTCCAGGCCACTTATATGTCTTACAGCTGTGAATTTCAGCTTAGGGTTAAAGTAACTTCCTTGGAGAGCTCATCTGTAGATGGGCTGGTCAAGTGATTTTTGTTGTTATGTAGTATGACCTTGGTCTCTTCTTACAGATCCCTGCTGCAGGGAGAAGAATGTGATGATTGAAAATCTGCACATTTCACCTCCTAAGGCTTTGGTTTTAGTACTTGTTTTATGTCTACGCTTTACAATGCGTAGCTACCATAGTGTTAATCATGCAGAAAACCCCGAAGTGCGTATGCCTGTGTCCTGGGAGGAATGTGTCTGCTGATGGGTCTTGCTAATGGCAGAGCAGTCCTGGCCTCAATGCTCTGCTGTCATCTGAGATGCCAGAAACAAGGTATTTGTGGCTTTATGTACCTTAAACTTTCATCAGACAATTCAGAAAGACCCAGCTTCTGTCTGCTTTATAACTACCTGCCAGCAGTCTTGTGTAGCTCATTCTTCAGGGCTTTGCCTGAAGGCCTTGCAATTATCAGGCAACTGAAATATTAAAAATACTAAATGATCATATGGTATGTAAATGCATGGTATATGGTGTGTTTTCTGTTTAGGGACTATTTGCCAGAGTAAGAATTTGGGTAGGTGCTTGATCTATGCTGTAAATTCCCTCAAGAAACTTAACCTGAAAAAGATATGAAGAAAATCTCAAGAAATATGAAGTTTTGATCTACTGCTTATTCTGTAAGAAATATGCAGGCAAAAGTCAAGGCAGGAATATAATGAAGCAGAAAGTAGGTTGAGAATTATACTCTTTTAAAAATCAGAATTAATTATCTAATTTTTGAATAAGAGGAACAGCAGATTTATTAGGGGCTTATGAACAAACATTAAAACCTGGAAATGACAATTAACAGCAATCTACTACTTGTTAAGTCCATGATAGAAGGTTTTAATTCATATGCCATCTGGAAGAGGAAATCTGATTGAAAACAGCCCTTAAAATGAGCTCATCACTTGGTTCTAAGTACTTCTCTGTTGAAATGCTTATGAACAGCAGTAGAAATAGGTGTAACCAGGGCTTCTAGTGATTCAAGAGAATGAAAGGGTTTTTTTTTAGGCTAGCTAAATAGGAGAGGGGTAACATGTTCTTTAATAATACATTAAAAGATGAATAAAGATAAGTTTATTTAAGCTATGTGATAAAGCTGACGCAACAAATTCATGGTCACTTAAAGCCGTTTTAGATTGCAAAGGAGAAGGGGATTTTAATTTTTAAAGCAGAGATTCTGGAACAGATATTCATTTGACTTAAAGATGACAAGAGATAAAGATACTTCTATGGTAGAGTATGTGAAAGATTAGGTAAAATAATTCCTGTGGCAGTAGAGATTGGGTTTAATGTCATAAGAGATTGTGTTTGATCACTTTCTGTTCCCATAACAAAAATGTAGGTGAAAAAGTCAGTGTATTCTGCTCCTGCCTGCATTATCAGAAATAGTAATTAAGTTCCAAGTAATTAACGCTGTATAATCTCCCCTACATCAAAGACTAGCCTAGGCTTCTGCCTTTAAAGCCTCTATGATCCAGAACCCAGCATAGTTCCTGGGCAGGGAGATGAGCAACAAATTAACAGAGATCCACCAGCCTTCCAGAACTTGCTAGCCCCAGGAATTGTCCAAAGGAAATCAATTTTATTTATTATTTAACACTGCAGAGCAAATAAATGTATAAGTGGCAACGGTAATTAAACTTTCAGAATGATTACAAGTAGGACTGAAATAACATGCATTTTATTTGGTAAACATAGTACACCACTTGGGGACCTATTATGGTACATGGCATAGAGGAGAAGCAAGATGTGAGTGCTGATTAGTTTTAGCAGTTCTGTAGCTAAAATCAGACGTTGCTACTGGCCACGTCTGCCTGTGTTCCTTTAAAAAGTGTTTGACATTATTAGATTTGCTGAAATTAATGACCACAGCTAACTACAACTATAATTGGCACGTAACATTCTGGAACCGTGGAAAGATGTACTCATGAAGAATATACAAAGCCATATCTTGATATGTGGGCAATGCATACTGTAGGCCTTGACAACCAACTCTGTTTTCGTGTGCACTGAAGATACTATCTACTTGCATTTACTTTGTACTTTGGAAAGCATCTCTTAAGTCATCATTCTTTTCTGACCAGTTATCTTTGTCATGGTCCTATGCAAAGATGTACTGTCAGCTGAAATTCATACCATTAGTCATATTGTTGATTCAGCTAGTCACTACAACCTCTTGTATATTTTTTTTCCTTATTTATCTTTGAATTAGTGCTGATCTAGCACTATGTTAAAATGATTGTGTGTGTATATATATACTATACTAATATTTAAGTTGCTAGAGATCTTCAGGAAAATGTTTAAGTTTTAAAAAGATCTAAAAATTAGTTTTTGAATTAAAAAAAAAATATATTTAAAACAAATTAGATTCACCACTGAAAACAGTGGGGCTTTCCTATTCAATTCTGCAATTAGAGTAGTATACCACAGGACTGTTCCTTTGGCATAGGAAAGATACAAGATATACTCAAACCACTTTGGTTTCAGCCTAGTCCAAAATAAGACTTGCTGTTACTCCCCCTCTACTCAGCTCTTGTGAGGTCTCATCTGGAGTACTGCATTCAGGCCTGGGGCCCCCAGCACAGGAAAGATGTGGAGCTCTTGGAGCGGGTCTAGAGGAGGGCCACTAAGCTGATCAGAGGGCTGGAGCACCTCTCCTATGAGGAAAGGTTGAGGGAACTGGCCTTGTTTAGTTTGGAGAAGAGAAGGCTCCAGGGAGACCTCACTGTGGTCTTCCAGTACTTGAAGGGAGCATATAAACAGGAAGGGGAACAGCTGTTTATGAGGGTGGGTAGTGATAGGACAAGGGGGAGTGGTCTTAAGCGGTGACAGGGGAGGTTTAGGTTGCATATTAGGAGGAATTTTTTCACACAGAGGGTGGTGAAGCACTGGAACAGCTTGCCCAACGAGGTTGTGGATGCCCCATCCCTGGAGGCATTCAAGGCCAGGCTGGATGTGGCTCTGGGCAGCCTGGTCTAGTGGTTGGCGACCCTGCACATAGCAGGGGGTTGAAACTAGAATAACTGTAGTCCTTTTCAGCCCAGGCCATTCTATGATTCGATGATGACTCTATGATTTGAAGGTTGTCTATCACTAATAAATTCTTACTTGATGGACTTGTTTCATAACTGGTAGATATTTAAAAGTTACTATATCTGTGTAACAACATCCAGTTATAATCTTTAGTTTATTCTGTTTATTAGTATATGGAGTTAAATGCTGGTATACTTAGTAAATCCTCATAAATACAGCAGAATTAAACAATATACTAAAAACCATATTACTTTTTTTCTGTTTAATGTTCTGTTCTGCTTTGTATTGCTTGATATGCTATGGTAGAGTAGCCTGCTCAAAGAAATTACGTTGCAGAAATCAGTGGTAAAATGAGAACATTGGAAGCTAAAAACATCTGAATTTAAAATTGATATCCAATATCTTCTCCAGAATGAAAGCATGTCTTTCATGACATATGTTCTTGTTATCTGCTAATCTTAACATTTAAGAATATTTCGGAGTAGAACAGGACTGCCTTCGGAAGAGATCTTTGGATGAGCGAATTCTCCTGTGGCTCTTTAGGAAGCCAAAGTCTGTGAAAGAACTTTGGTTGCAAGGAGTCTCTTCTACATAGGAGGCAAAAGGAAAAACTTGAAGTCCATGCCACATGCAGTTTGCTGTCTGTTTTTTTTTTTCCCATATGTAGCCAGGTTTCTCCGAGGGGAAAAATGCAGATGGTAATTGCTTTTTCCATAGTCGTGCAAGGATTTTGTTAACAGATGCTGACCAATTCTGTTCTGTGCCATTGGATGGCTGATTCTCAGAGTACTTGCTTAGGGCTGCCAAGTTATGAAATGTTGATGCACATGCTGAGTGTGAATAAAAGTTTTATTACTTTGAACAAGACTTCTCAGCTCAATTCCCTTGTTTACATTGACCTGGATATTAATGACCTGTTAGTTTGAAGTGGACATAAAAATGTCATATGGACTAAATCAGATCAGAATATTTCTTAGTTTTATTCTTCAAATGTTTAATAGTTAATATCTCTGGGCTTCACTCTTCCATTTGATACGCGTTTACTGGCTACACGATCACCTTTTAAAATAAAATATAAACCCGCAAATCATTTGGCTGCTTTTGTTGTAATTCCTATGAGCAGAGTTGCTATCTCTTCTTGCAGAGGTGAAGGAATGGTTCCTCAAAGGCAGGGCATTGCAGAACTTTTCCTTTTTAATATTTAAAATAATCACTTAGTATAATACAGAAGTCTTCAGGGCCTGATATCTTTCAGTTATGATAGGAGAAACTTGAATTATTCCTGCTTAAGATTGTCTCAAGTTTTAAAATACTAACCTTGAATATTTTAAACTCTAGGCTAGGCCTATACCCTTGGCTATCATTCACCTTTTTGGAAATAAATTTATTTAATCTGATAATATGAATACAGAAAATTAGTGATTTGTTTTTTCCTCTTTGGGTTTTCTTGTTTGTTTCTTTTCTCATGTTTTTTAGTTAGGACAAATGAAAGACAAACATGCAAAGAGTTACATTTCAGAAAAAAAGTAACTGATCTCTGAAAGTACAGTTAATGAGAAAATGACTTTTTTTTAATTATTAAATGATTGTTTTCCATAAGATCTTACTTCTAATATTGACCTAGGATATATACTTAGGGAATTACTATGTAATCTAGGAATTAAATTAAAACTAATGAGAGAAATTACATACTGACTCAAATGGCTTTCTTTAAAAAGGGATGCCTTGATTGTGCTGTTGCAGTGGAAGTTTGATCTGGACAAATGTGATGACATTTGTTGCACTTCTAGATCGTAGAATTGCTCAGGTTGGAAAAGACCTTAAAGATCATCGAGTCCAACCATGACCTAACCATACTACCCTAACTAACAACCCTCCGCTAAATCATGTCCCTGAGCACCACATCCAAAATAGGTAATGTGCTTCTGAAGGAAAGTGGCACTACACCACAGTAAAATCATAAATAATATCCAGGTTTACTTAAACTCATGAAGCTAATCTCATCTAGGTGTTGCATCATAGCCTTCTGGTATTCAAAAACAAACCAACAAAAACAAACCAGTGAATGCCCTTGCCTTCCTCATACGAGAATTGTTAATGTGAGAGCCAACCTGATCTAAGAAGCTTCAAACGAGCAGTACCCTAGCTTCACTGGCCTCTGTAGTGATGCTGAGCAGCTAGTGTTAAAGCAGCATTGTATGTTGTTGTTCTTGTCAGTTAGCATTAGAAGCAGAATTTTAGTGTTTCAACAATCTGTTAATGATATTGTTTTATGATTCAGTAAGAGTTGTCACTGCCTTTTGAGACAACATCTTAAAATTCTTTCTGCATCGTAGCATGACCCAGAAACAACTGATGCATCTGGAAAGATAACGTATTTCTGCTGTGTGCTCTTAAGTGACTGACAGGTTAGGGATGTGCTTCAGGCAGACTTCTGGTATCTATGATGCATAGCTCTGTATAATATAGGGAGGTACTTAAATACTGTGAAAAATATATGGAACATGCCTCTTCTGAATTTGATTTGGTTACAATCATCAAGAAACAGTCTAGTCTGTAAAAAGTGAGTGCTAACTTGGGACTAAATTTCAAGGCTGATATGGTTTTCAAACACTTTTTAACCTGATTGTATGTCTAGCACTTGACTTATACATGTACATGATGACTGTAGCATGTGACATAAGTCATAGAACGGAATCATAGAATGGTTTGGGTTGGAAGGGACCTTAGAGATCATCTAGTTCCATCCCCCCTGCTATAGGCAAGGACACCTCCCACTAGACCAGATTGCTCAAAGCCACATCCAGCCTGGCCTTGAACACCTCCACAGAGGCGTTCACAACCTCACTGGGCAACCTGTTCCAGTGTCTTACCACCCTCACGTAGGAAAATGGCATGCACAGAAAAATACTATTGTACAATTCTTGTTGTATGTGACAATGTGATTCATCTACTTGGAACTTCAGCAGCCCAGTTAGTCTTTATCTTTCCTTTTTTGCTTTGGTAGCTTAAATTTATTATTCAGTGCAAGTTTAGGTAAGTCAAATATTTTAAAAACACATCTTGTGATTTGATTTATGCAAGGCTAATTGTGTCTGGTATATGTTTTTCACAGAAATTGCAAAAGCTCATCTTAAAACTCAAAATTAACTGTAGTTTTCATTATTAGTTTTTAATTTTAATTTTTTTTGACCCTTAATTTATTATAATTGGCAACCTTATCAAGCTTCCATGATTCTCATGATTCCAATAAGAGGCTGGAAATACTTGTTCCAAAAATAGGAAGACTGAATTTATTGCTGCTAGAGAAAATATTTAGGCAAACCTATTTAGTTTAGTAACAGTAAAATGATTCATAAGCTTCAAAAATGGTTCCTGAAATTTTACTTGGATCATCTCTGTGAAAGTATGACAGGTGAGCTCATAAAGGTCAGAGAATAACAGATAATAAATAACATTGCTAGGGAGTTTTGAGAGCCTCAGATCATTATTACTATGTCTGGAGACTGTGATTAATAAGGAGAAAACTCTATGTGAAGCCATAGCATTAGTGTTGAAAACAGATCTCCAGTGTTACATAGATGCGTATCTATCTTGCATATATATCTCAAGAGCATTAACGGACAAAATTTTGCAGAGTGCTGCATGTAGGCAGAACCTTATACTTATGACACTGAAGTCAGCACTTGGGCATGATGAAGTCTATTCCACAGAACAAATAAAACCAACTTTTTAGAGCTTTGCTTATATCTCTTTTACTATGATACCAAGGCCACACAGAAATAAAGTTCTATGGAAAATTTAAGAAACTTTAGGACATCACACTAGGCTTCTGAAGAAGTTTTTTGCTTTTTTTTTTTTCTCCCCCAAATGTTTTTTTACTGCTAGAAGATTGTTGTCATAATTACATAGGATGAAAGTAACTCAGATGATTGTTCAGTGTTTTTACTAAAATGTCTGCATATATTTTCTGTGTAAAAGCATTTTGTGGCAGTGCTCATACATTTATTTAGTTAAATATACATTTTCCCTGTACCAAAAATCTCCAGCTCATCTATCTTAGCTCCAGAATAAAAAATAAAAAATGAGGCTAACAGCAATTTGTTGGTATTGGCATGCAGCAGTGTTTCTCCAGCTTTCTTTGTCCTTTCCTTTCAAGGAGAAGATGCAGAGGCTTTTGGTTATAAAGACATAATCTAAACAAGCATGTAGTTTTAAGAGATTAAAGGATACAGTGACTGAGATGGGACTGGACTGTAAAGAAGAGAGACAATGAAATAGTAAATTACCAAATCTAGGAGGAAAAGTAGGATAAAAGCTGAAGCTGATTTTTTTAGAGTTTCAAGTGACCTATTAGCAAAGCAGATGGATATAAAATGAAATGAGAACTAATTGGGATCTAATAAGTACAGGAAAAATCTGAAATCTGGAAGGCAAATCCTGTATCACCCCAGGCAGTCACTGATCCTTAGCAGCATTTCTTACCAAAGAAAGTACATTTCTGAGAACCCAAGAACAGTGTAACTTTTAGAATGATCATTCACATTTTTCAATTAAAAATTGAACAACCAAGTCCAATTCTTATTTATGTTCTACTTGATCACACAGAGATATGTAAATTGTTCATTTATTGCTGGTGCCATCCAGCCATTGTAAGTTAAATGCAATGACGTCAGCTCCCAGTTCTGGGCGAAATTTTCTAGCAGAGATGCAAGACAGACTTTTTCAGGTAACTGTTGTTGGATAGAGACCCACTAGAGCCATTGGCATCTCACGAGGAAGAGGCTACCAGTTTTCTCTTAGTGCTGCAATGGGTGGTGGTAGCAGCCTTGGCAGGGCCATGGCAAAGTGACATGGATGTGCTGTGTTGGCCTGGCAAGTACAGCTAGGGAGATACTGCCTGTGTTTGGGTGTGAGTAGGTGGCATATGAAAGAATTGGGACTGAGGGAGAAGCTGCTGCAGGAGCAAGAGAAGTGAATGCTACTTGCCTTCTGGGACTGTTGTTCCCAGTAGTGATGGTGGTACCCACTGCTGCTACAAACTAATTTTGGTGCAAAGCTACTACTTACTACTGTGTAAGTGGGCGCTATTTCCTTCAACTGTCTCCGCTCTTTGTATTTTCTCTAGGCAACTAGCACTAGGCATAGCAATGGGGATGACCTTATCATGCAGAGTGCAATCTGGGCAGTAAGTAGCACTGTCTGTAGGTCTGTGCTCTGTCCTCCCTGTGCACCTTGTACCTGTGCGTACAGAAAGAGTTCCTGCCATTTGCTCCTTCTCTTTTTGTTCTCCAAAGCTGTATGGGCATTGTTGAGTCACGGCCTGAACCACTGATTGATCACCTGGGGAAAGGACCCGGTCAGCCCTGGAAGCACAGGTGAAGGCAATTCACTCCTGTGACCAGAAGGGGTGGAGCCTGGCTGCACCTCTCTTAGACCCCATTTAAGGGCTGACCACCATTGTGGAAAGATCTTTGATTGGAGATTCCTCCCTTGTGGAGTTCTTTCTGCGAGTCTAAGTCTTCAGATGTGTGAGCACATTTACTTTCCTGTGTAGCTGATTTGTGCTAGCTTTTCTGCTGGAGAGCTGTAGTGTTACACATTGCTTTAGGAAGATACTGTGAAATGAGGATTCTGATTTGAAGAAACATGTGCTTCATGCTTTTATGCAATGGAACTTATTAAAAATTAATATTACTATCAAAATCTCTTGCAGGCTAAGTAAGAACTTATTGGCATTGAGTACAAAAATTCCGAGATGTCATTTTTCCTATCGCTGTGCCAAAGCTATTTAAGTCACACCTGAAACTAACAATTTGAAACAATCTGCCTTTCTTTAGCTTTCTTATAAGAAAGATAGAGCCCTATTCTTAACCCACCTGTTTATGGGTTGCTAGTTTTAATAACTTTAAAAGTCTGAATTTGCATAAATGCTCTTCTCAGTGTACATGGTTGTAACTTGTACTTCGGTTTGAATCAGTATGTAAGACAATTTTTTGCAGAATGCCTCTAGCTATGATTTTCCACTTACATTTTCTTTTTTTTGACAGAAGGAACGAAGAGCAGACATGCTCAGAGCAACTGATAGGCGGCTAGGAAGACTTTGAGAAGACTTGTGGCTTATGACAAGCTAAAATCCTTTACAAACAAATTTACAATTAGTTTGATACACAGTCAGCAATGCTTGATTGGATTTCTGAGGAGCTGGGAAATTCTGGATGAATCAGAGAACTTCATCTCTTTTTAAATGTGCCTAATGTTCTGTCAGCCATGCAGACAATGGAAAACATTTGTCAAAACAGATGGCAGTGCTAGCCTCTCCACCACTGAACACAAAGGGTGAGTTCAAGGACCAGTTAATGGCAGGAGAGCCAAGAAATATTTTGAGATTTAGTTGAACATTGAATATACCCCAAAGAATACACTATTGCAATTCCAGGACTTGGCTATGGCCACACTCACAATACTGCAGGAACAGTCATTTCATATTCTGATCTTCCAGCCAAAATGAAGAACTGCTGAGGTGCGTGAAAAATAAGATGTAGCGTTTAACATGGTTTTTGAAAAGACATGTTCAACAGCTGGTTCAGTCCAATAGAACATATTTTACCTAGCGGTTCATGGTAGTCTACAGCACCATTCAGTTGCTTTTCATACACTAAGGTAAATATTATCATAATAGAATTTATGCATACAGAGTATGCTAAGACTAAATGTGAACATATCTGGATTTTCTATTTAAAAATGCTGGCATGTTACACCATAGTAAGTTTAGAAGAGCAGTTAGGTAACCTGTTAAGCAGCTTAAATTACTTTTTTTTTTTTTTAAATTTAAAGAACTGTATAGAGATGTTCATCATAGAATAATAGAATCATTTGAGTTGGAAGGGGAACCCTTACAGGCCATCTAGCCCAATTCCCCTGCAATGAACAGGGTTACTTGCAACTTGATCAGGTGCTCAGAGCCTCTCCAGACTGACTGACCTTGAATTTCTCCAGGAACAGGGCATGCACAACCTCTCTGGGCAACCTGTGCCAGTGCCTCATGTGCTCCACACCCTGTGTAACTTTCTTATGAGCACGGAACAATGATAGGTACTTAATTTCTATGACTTTGGTTTCAAATTGGACCTAGAATATATGTTTTTCTCTTTATAAATATATTAGATTCTTCTTTCAAAAAAATGTATTCACTGATATTTGTCTATAGATTTTGACAATCTTTAAGCTATGCATTTATTAAATTAGTACTGTTTTAAGATGCATTCATTAGTCTTTTTTTCTAAAAATGCATTAGACTTCTTTCTGTCAGATGGAAATTTAAGTTCTGTTGCCATCTAAAATAACCTTAAACTGTGTGCAAGTCTGTTGATGAAAGCTGCTAGGTGCGTCTAGGTTAATGAAGTTTTTGTAATTTATGCCATTCTAGGACCCTTTTTAGAATGTTTGTTCTGACTGGACTTTGGAATTATCCCCACCTAGATTAAAGAAGTTCCAGAGGATGCTGGTGGAAAAAGATTACTAAAGTTGTGCGTCTTCTAGCATGATTGTTCTTATGCCCACAGCATGCTGAGGAAGTGAAGAAGGGAGGAACAGGGAGAACCCATTTAAAACCACTTCTGTGTCTGTAACAGATTTGTTTCTTCCCAATCAAAATGTTACATTAGATACAAGATGCTCTAAACTGCAGCCTCCCTGTATTGGCATCTGTCACCAGCAGACCACAATTTCTCCACCTCGGAGAACAGATTAGGGCTCAAATGGTGATATCACTAGAGGAATAGTGGGCATACTTCCATATGTCTCGCTCAAAAACTTGGTGATCTTTATGCGATGAATTTGGCCAGTAAGTCATTTCTTGGAAGGCGGAGATGGAAGATGTGAGGAAAATAGCTGTTAAGTTTTGCCTTAAGCACTGAAGATCAGTGCAAATGCCCTATTCAGATATTAATGCCCTTCTGTTGGCAGTAGTGTTCAACTTATAAGAAACTGTACATGTTCCGGGTAACTGTGGCAGTTGCACAGTGACACAATGAGGTTTGTAAAGATGTGGGAGGTAATTATTAAAACTAAGGATCTTGAGGATTCTCTTGTCAGATTGCAGCTTACTGTTGAGGCAGTCTCAGGAGGATCACTTGCTTAGAGGAAGCACATTTCTTTTTTTTGTTTTGTTTTGTTACAGTACTTGAGTTTTATCAAACTTTTTTTTGGGCTTTCATCTGTCACTGTCACAGTGTAGTTTGCTCCCCAGTCATTCCTGGATCTGGAGCATTTGGGAGCAGTATAAAGAAGTGAAAATGGATGCACAAGACTGGAAAACCATGCCTTTAAATATATTCATTCAAATTCATATTTATTAAAAAAAAAGAAAAAAAAGAAAAAAGAAAAAAAAAGAAAAACTGTAAGTGTATTGTTTTCAGAAATCCGGTTAATAAACAAGGCATTTCTTACCTTTGTGAATGTATTTAGTACTGTCTAAACCAAAAAGAAATGTTATTGACCATTAATTCCCTATAAACTTAGGTTCTTTCACTTTAATTTCACAATGACAACACAATTTGTTTCATGCTATTCCAGGGCTATTAAGCTTTGAGTTTATGTCACTTTTGCTAAAACAACTGGAATGTAACCACCTGCATATTTATCCTACTAGTCAAATTCCCTCCACTTAACAGACCTAGTTTTGACTTCATATATTCTCTGAGAAAGAACAAAGACAGCTTGTGGTCTCTTATTGCGCAGCATGAACAGATTATATCATTTAAGGTATGATCAAATGTCTCAGTAAATTCAACTGCATGCAGTAAGCACTACTGTTATTAGGCCATGTTAAAGTAAGAGTGGAATTCCCAGTTCTTTCCTAAAGAGCATCAGTATGTTATTCCTAGTAAGTAACTCTTTTTCATGCAGAATATGGCTTTGTTTTTGTTTGGGATTTCAAAAGGTACCACACTATTTTTAGTTACTAAATAATATGATTTAGTAACTGTTCTCAATAGATTGTGTTGGCATCTTGTGAGGACAGCATTCTATTTTCTCTTAAAATAAAATCAGTTCTATGAAAGCTGCGTTATTTTTGTGAAAGCATTTGTATATATTTCTTTTGCATGTTAATCCTTAGCATTATTTTGCTAAGAACACTCTTAGCGTGCCAAAAAAAAATCTCCTGAACCCCAATTACAAACCATTCTGCAGCCAAAATTTCTCATGTAAATATCACGTTAGGTAGGTAGCAGGTTCTGGAAGTACAGTATCTGTAACCAACTTTTCAGTTTTCTGAGCCTTATGACTGCTGCGTATTCAAAGCATTGTTCATTTATTGTATTTGTTATCTAGTTAGATTGTATAATGTTTATCCAGCCAGTTTGCTTTCAGCCTTACCTCAGTATTCACAACCTCATCTTGCTGAGAAGTCTTACCCAGGCTTCTTATCCTGAAAACTTGGGGCTTTTTATTTGTTTTATTAACTTCCATGTCTTGCAAGCAGTCCAGTTTTTGTTCAGTCGGTGTTCTGTAGGCTGGTGCATGTCTCTGCACTGCTTGGGTTTTCTTTAATCAACATATGGGCTATAATACATTGGTTGTTTTGAGTCTGATGTCATGGGAAAAAGTGTTGCTTGAGTCAGTATGGAAACGTGCCCAGATACGCTCAAATTGTTTCTTCCTTGACTGTAGTATCATCTGCTTGGAACTTTTCACTTGCCTTCTAATAGTTATTCCTGCTTGTCCACAGGCTGTTTCCAGTCCAAATATAGTGCTACTTGATTGAAAAAATCCAAGGAGCAGTTTTGTTTTTGGCATGCATTTAGCTATCCCAACTGAATCCTTTCTGGAACTTCATGGTTCAGTTTGTCATAAAGTGTCAGGGCTCACTAAGGCTGTCCCTCTGGACTTCGCAGTGCAACTTCTATGTTTGCAAGGCAAGAAGAACTCCGCAGAAGCTTGGGATGTTTTTTAAACTCTTTTCTCCCTCCCTCTGAACTCATTGTGAGGAAGCATTGACCTAAGGTACCCTCATGGAACTCCTACTGACCTGTAATCTGGATTGTGCAATACATGCAGGGCTATGCCTGAGTGTTTTTCTTGCACTGAAGGATTTTTTCTTACAATATTTGGGAATTAGTTTAAGAGCCTAATTTTATTAGCTTGGCTGCTTAGCTGAAGAATATTAGTGAGGATAAACTAATGTAACTCCACTAATAAATAGCAGAGTGGAGTTACAACAACAGAAGAAATGGACCTTAGATTCTAGGGAAATCAATACACAGGAGGAACAGATCAATAGTACCTTGAAAGGCTGTGACGCTTTCCTAAACTGTGTGGGTAATGTGTGGAAATTTAACAGGAAAGGAAAATCTAACTAGAAGTTTAGTATTGTTATTGTTGATGGCGTAGTTGCTGTAAGAAAACCATGAAAATCTCTTCAGAATAAAACTGTCCTGAGCTTTAGTTTCAGAGATGTAGGACCTGTTCAGGACAAGAGGCTCAGCAGGCCTCAGAGTTTGCATGTTCCCGTTAAAACATTCAACAGAGTGAGTGCAAAATGTAACAGCTTCTGTGCCGTAAATACTAGCTGGGATGTTTCTGTAACTTAACTCAGCTGCATAAGAATGGGTTTTCCTGAGAACAAAAAAGGCACCATTCTGACTTGGAGGTCGTCTTGCTGCCAGATTTCAAGCTTCTGGTACAAATCATTATGGCTCTTCAGAAAACATATGAAAAATATGGATGTTGGCAAAAACATCTTTCACTAAGTTTGTTCCAAAAATGGCTGAACTATTTTCTATCAAGCTTTCAAATAAATAAAGACCAGAGTTTAAGTAGCAGAAGTTTCAACCTGACTGGTTGAAATTTGGCATATTTGAAAGCCTAAGTGTTTAATGAAAACAATTAGGCAGAGTGAACTGTTGATTTCATAATGTGCTCATCCTTTAATAACAGCATTAAGACTAGAAGGAAAGGATCAGGATATGTCCACCCTACTTCTTTGTAATACAGTTTATCTTGGCAGATAGACAGGGTCTTGTGACAGAACTGAATGCTATCGGTCTTTGTGTGGTCTAGTAGCAAAAGTGCCACCAATTTGTTAGCTACCTGGATGTTTTTAGAAGATGGTGGGAGAAAAAGTATGTAGGTTATCTTTTAAAGATGTAGAAGAGAAGTGCTCAGAAGTGTAATACAGCTTCCTAAGCTTTTCATTTTGCTTAACCTTTTCCAGGACATTCCCAGCTTGTAGCCACTTTGTCTTGTATTCAAAATTTTCTTCATGTGTTTAACTGAACAAAAAGAAACATCCACTGCAGAAAGTGGTTCTGTTTTGCAAGGGCTGCAACATATTTTCTGGCATCTTTCTTTTCTGGCATTTTAAATTGTGCTTAAAGCCTTCTTAGTTTCATGTAAAATGACTTCAGTCATGCTTTTCAAAGGGACACTGGTAATGATTTTTTAAAATACAGCATCAGGTGAGGTCTACTCTGATGCCATCTGACAAGCCACTCCTGTTTTTGTTTGCATTAGGAACTTTATATAAAATTGGATGGCTGAGGAACAACTTGTGAGATCTTTGGTTTCTTGTAGCTCCTTATGGAGGAACTGCTGAAGACTGTAAAACACAAAGTGAAAAGAGGGGTGAAGATATCCAGGCCTTCCTCGTGTGGTGCTTAGATAGAGGGAGCAGGGTGTAATTCCTCCAAGGAATTGAAAACATGCTCATAATAGTGTGGAAATAATATGTATCTTTTACTACCTAAAATTCACTGGATTTTAACTGAACAGGGAACAAAGTTTTAAAAAATAATTTATATATATATTCATGTAGACCTTGAAGTTAGACTTCTCTGGATACCCTTAAACCACAGCGAAGGTGATGACAAAACTTAATTCATCTACAAATAAATTCAGAATAAGTTTATCTTGAATGCAGTTGTCTTGTTAATCAGAAGTCCAGTTTGTGCTTTCTGTAAGCTTGTCTCACCTGTTATGCTTCCTGACCACCTATAAAAACGAACACTAACTGCTCCTACTTTCCTCATCTCATCACTGTATATAGATATGTATTTTCTGTCTGGCCCCCATCACAACACTTTTGTTTCATGAAGTGTTTTTTTTTTTTTTTTTTGTCTAGAAGTAAAAGCATCTGGCCCTTAGGAGAGGTACTTGGCAGTTACAAGGGAGCATATAGTCTGATATTCAAACTGAGATATTTCTTCTTAGTTACTAGTTTGTATGACCAGTGTTTATAAAACACTGAAGGAGATATCCAGGATATTTTTGCTATTTATATTTCCCATTGTTGCAGTTCTCTAGGGATGATTAGATTGGTTGGCTTCAGTGGTGTGATAGCTATTGGTATAAATAACTTTCCATAAGATTTCCATATGACTTCAGAACGGCTTATTTGGTAACAAAAACATTTCTAAAGGGGTTTAGTTCACAAGCTTTTTTTCTGAATTTCATGCCAGGCACTGTTTTGCATACAGAATAACTAAAAATCTTTAGAACTAGTCTTTCAGTGCCCAGGCTTCTCTAAGAAATCTAATTATTTAACTCCCTTTTTCAAGAGTCTCAGACTCCTTGGATTCTTTAGCATTTCTGTATCTCATGTATCTCATATCTGGTAAGTTTAGAAAAAATGTGAGAAATGCTCACCTAGATGACAGTGAAAATAAACTAGATGTATCAGTGATCAGAAACAAATATAGCTTCATGAATAGCTGAGGAAAGCTGGCCAAGGGACAGCTATTCATTCCAATTTTTCCATTTATTTGAAGCATCACTAAAGTTCTGCTGTTGGGAAAGTTGTGGACTAACAGCCTTTCCTGTGAGACTTCCAGTATTTCCTGATTACAGCCAGGAAAGCAATAGAGGAAGAAATGTCTCTTGCACTATTTTGATACTTATGCTCCAGATCCCCAGAGAGGAGGGAAGCAAAGGTATGGTACATCTGGGTTTGCATGTGAAAATGAATTAACATGAGGTTGTAAATGTTCTATATGGGGGCTTTTTCATTCCATGTTTTGGCTGCAATTTTAAATAGTGTTTTGGGGGATTAATGCTGTGGAATAGTGCATTTTTCCCTCACAGGGTAAAAGATTTCAGACAGTCCAGAGGTCTAAAATCCCAAGTAACCAAAAATGAATGTTTGCTAATCTTTCCCTCTCTAAATCTAAATTTATACACTCAAACATTCAGTGCTTGTATATATAAAGGTACACTTTGGACACCCATTCTAATTAACTGAGAGATCTTGGAGGTAATAAGAATTTGTCCCTACAGTTCAAGGTCTTTCAGCTAAGGAGACTTCCTTTAGTTATCAACAGAAAATACTGGAAGTCTTTGTTCTCACATGTCTTCTTCAGTTATGTGGCTTTTCATGCAGACGTGGGTTAGAAGCAGCTAGGTGTGCAGACATGATAGCATCATATAAAGATGAGATAGATTTATTAAAAGGATATATCCCACTCTGACAGCAAAACATTCAGGGTGTTTGTGGAATCTGAAACTCTTCACTGTACCAGAATGAAGTCAGTGTTATTCCAGTGTGAAATACTTGTCTTACCATGACATACTGTTTGCTGCATAGAAATGCAGGCATTCCTCAGCTAAAAAGTGCTCTTATGTACCCTAAAACTTTCCCTGGAGGAGCAGCCCTGCTTTTCTTGGAGAAGAAAGTTTCAGAAGTGTTTCAGAGCCATCTAAAATTGGAAACCCCCAGAGAATGAGACAATCCATTGGCCAAGGGGACGTGAATACATTTGAAATTTATTAAAACCTTGGAGACTTGCTGAAGTCACACAATGGTAATTAGTCATCAAGGCTCCGCAGCCTGGGAACAAGCCTGGCACCTGATACTCTGTGGTGCTATGAGAGCACAGTTTTTGCTGGTAGTGCTACAACTGGTGTAACAAACTTTATCCTGCTCCTGAAAGCAGCTACTGAAGCGGGGAATTCTTGAACTAAGGCTTTGGGGTACTGTCATGAGCCAAAGCTCTCCAGCATATATGTGGAGGGAAAAACTTGGCTGATGTTCTCAGTTAAGTGTCACCTTTAAGCACATTTGACTGCGGCTCCTCCACTGGAAATAATGGATATAATATTCAGAAGAGTTTGGGATTATCTGAAGATAGCAGGGAGGAATTTCGTTGCTTCCTCTGATATATTTTTCAAATAATCAGCAAGATGAGTGAAGAAACCATCAGGATAGATTCTTCTTTACTGCAGGCTGTGGCACTGAGGAAACTGCCACCTGGTAGAGGTGTCACTGCCTGCTTCTCTGTACTACTGCTGCTCCCTAGTGCAAGAAGGAAGTCATGGTAGGAATCCACAATTCATTAGATGTGGTAGGCATTCTGTTCACTCTAAACTGTCTGTAATAGTGGTAGAGAAAGAAAACTCACTTGCTTTCATCCTAGTTCTTATAACAGATTTTAGTCATCTACGTCAAACTTAGGAGAGTTATCTGAGAGACTTTGCTGTGAAACCACTAATGTCATTCTTGGGGGGGGGAATACTTCCATTTCAAAGACCAAAACCAAAGTTAACCAATGTATGCTCTGCTTGATCTGGATTTACTCCTTCCAAAAATAAACACATCTGCAATATTTATGACTTCACATAGATATAATTCCCTTTAGCAATAAGGTAATTGCTCAAATTAAAGTTAGTTTTTAATACCAAAATCTAATCAAAATCAAAAAAATATATTAATACTTTTTTTTTTTGCATGCATATAAGAAAATAATCGAACTTTTTCACTTTAATACTACTGTCTCTAACCAAAAATTTTAACTTTCATGTCCTGACTTCTCACATACACAAATCTGATAGAATAAGTTGATTATATTGGATCTAAACTTCAGAAGAATGATGTTTTGTTCCTTGTTTTTCACCTGAGAGCTTTCTAATTAAGAAAAAAAAAAAAAAAAAGCAAGAAAGAAACCCTTCCTAGTGAATCTCTAGGGGGAAAAAAAAGTACTTGAAAAAACGCTTGAATTGCAAATAGATACCTTTGCTATCAAAATCATGTTATTGCCAGGCTTGCACCGCAGATGGCCACTGCATTTAAAAAGCTTGTTGAGTTGCTATTTCATCCCCCTAACAGATGGGGAAGCAGCAAAAAGCAGCTCTCACTTTTCAGGGTTTTGCCTCTGTATTGTTTGGACCACAGACTAAGAAAATGAAGGTCAACCTGCAGAGCAAATTGGGAGTGTGGAAGATATTACTTTTTCAGTATCTGGATGCAGCTGTACTGGCTCCAATATTCGAAGAGAAATCACAAAAGCTTCTTGATGAAACTCCAGTGTGCTGTTCTTGGGAGGTCTGGAATGATTGTCCCTCATCTGAGCTGACTGCCATTCTTACAAAAACAGAACTCCCACAGCCGAACACTTCCACTTAGAATGAAAGATAGAAGGGATAGCTTTTCTGTTGCATTGTGTATGTCCTTTTACAAGGGCTTAGTCCCATTACTTCAGATGATGAAAAACAGATTTCACTATAGTGCTTCTAATATACCTGTCTGTGATGTATTTCTTTCCTTGCAAAAATATTGGAACATTGTTTGAAGAATAAATAGCTTCAGTAATTTGAAGGCAATTATTAAGTTTCTGGTCATGTAGCAGGTGTTAGGTCTTCTAGCTATTCTCTGTCAAGGGACTACATAGTACTACATAGTACTTGTCAAACTGCTTAAAAATTAGAGATGGAGTGTTCTTCCTGTTGTTCTAGGTATCACAAATCCTACAATTTATGAAGATGACATGAAATAATTTAGTTTGCTTCTGAGGTCAATGGTGATGATAGCTTAGGGATTTAGTTGGCCATTTGAGCCCAGTTTCTTTAATCCATCTCTTTTGGCTCTTGCTCTAACTTGGGTATGGAATGAAAGAGAAACCTGCATCTAAGAGAGGGGACAGAGTTTGTATGCAAACAGCTCAGCCTCTAGGCTCTGTGTTCAAGCTTAAATCTGAGCACTAGTCCAAAAGAGCTCCTAGAGGTTCTGTGCTTTAACAGGAAACAAATAATTTAATAAAAGGAAAAAGGATCTTCACCTCAGCTGCCCATCCTTGGGTTTCATAGGAAGAATCTTCCTATCTTCAAGGGTGCACAGTTCTAAGTGAAAAATTTCAGACTATAGTGAAGTGACTTCCTTTGCCTTTCCAGCTATGCCAAATTGTCTTACTGCAGGAGAAATACATGCAGAAAGTGGTCCAATGTTGGTTTGCTGCACAGAAAATAGAAGTAGGCAAGAATTATCACTTGAGCTGCTATACTTGGTTTTAAGAGTGTTTTTTGCTGTCTGGATGACCAGATCTTTTCTCTGGTTCTTTTCTTTTTGTTCCTATTGCAGATCTGCAGCTGATACATGATCACCAGTTCTTTGTGTAAGTGCCCTTGCATAACAGAACAGCTGAATATAAATGTATTTTTCATAGCTTCCTTTACAGTTTGCACTGTAAAGACTTCCTTTCCTGGAAAGAGCTGGCATGTCATTGCATTTTTGTAAAAGTAATGAGTTCCTCTTGAAGGGGTAAATCAGAAAGTCATAAAAAAAATCAACCCAGGCAGCTGACAAGATGTTTTAGAAGCAGCTGAAAATGAAATGGAAAACCTTTCAAACTTGTTGTTCCTAGCCTGTTCATATTAAATCTGTTCTATAATTGCTGCCTGTACAAACTTAATAGAAATTAACCTTTCCTTGGGTTACTCAATACAAACACGATTCTGAAAGTGGATAGCTTGCAATAAGTGTAGTGCTCCACATACACATATTTGAAATGTTATCTTTAGAGTTCAGTACATTCTGTAAATTACTTCTGCAGTATATTCCTTACTATAGTTTAACACCATTTCAAGCTCAGTTGTAAATTAATTTTAAACTGCCTTGGACATTTTTCTTTCTTTTCTTAGTTAATGACATCAATACACAAGTGTTTGGAAATCTATGGAGTTTATAAAAGCTATCTAATTAAAAATGTTTGAAAGAGAAATGAACACAACAAAATCAGTTATCTAGAATTCAAACATTTGCAAGTACTCTGCGTTCTAATGAGATAAAGCACCTTCTGCAGTTCATGAAAAACGTTCGTGTATCTCTTAATTGTGAGCCTTGGCACATCTTTTGATTATGATGCAGCTTTGAGTATCCGCTGCCCTACTTTGAATCCCATGGCAATGTCTTTCAGGATTTCTCTTGGTTAAAAAAAAAACAAACAACCAACAAAAAAGGCTTTGCAGCATGACTCAATGCCTTAAGGTACAGAACAAGGGCACTTCTCTTCTTGCCGAAATGGGAAATGACAGCAGCAGGCAGGAGGAGGAAACTTCAGGGTGAGTTGTGGGAAATCTCTAGGTACTTCTTCTTTTTGTGATGTTAATGAATTTAGCAAGTTTCAAGGTGGAATCTTTTTCATCTTATTTTTAAAAGTGAATAGCTGTGGTATTTACATGATC
This sequence comes from Gallus gallus, assembly GCF_016699485.2. Taxonomy (NCBI): domain Eukaryota; kingdom Metazoa; phylum Chordata; class Aves; order Galliformes; family Phasianidae; genus Gallus; species Gallus gallus. The sequence goes on along the minus strand of NC_052535.1, from coordinate 54,083,619 downwards.
CACATAAAATGTGTTAAGGAAAGTTGTTGATATGAATTTCTTTTCAAACTGTGGCCCTAAGCTACTGTAGTACTGAAATAAGATTGAACTGATCAGGTTGGTGCAGACGCAGTCCATCCAGGTAATAAAATAATATGGCAATTTTGTGAGCAATCTGAACAGGGGTAACTTCATAAGCGATGAATTTTACGAAATAAATGCAACAAAGAGTTTTTGTCACAAGACGGAGACTGATACATAGACTCCCATGACCTCTCTCTCTGTGGCTGTCAAATGAAGTCCCCAGTGACAGTAAGAAGGGAAACATTACTCCCATTTTCTAGAAAGGGAGAAAGGAAGACCTGGAGAACTACAGGCTGGTGAGCTTCATCTCTGTACCTGGGAAGGTCATCAAGTGGATCCTCTTGGAACAGATATTATGGTATATGCGAGATGTGGAGGTGATCTGAGACAGCCAGCATGGCTTTACTAAGGACAGACTGTGGTGGCCAATCTGGTGACCTTCTATGATGATGTGACAGCATCCGTGGACAAAGGAAGGGCAACAGATGTCATCTACCTGGGCTTGTGCAAGGCCTTTGATGTAGTCCCACACTACATCCTTATCTCTAAGTTGGTGAGATATGAATTTGAAGGGTGTACTATTTGGTGGATAAAGAATTGGTTGGATAGTCATAGCCAGAGGATTGTTGTCAATGGCTCTATGTTCAGGTAGACATCACAAATAATGTCTCTTAGGGGTCCACTTTGAGACCAGTGCTTTTCAACATCTTTATCAATGAAATAGACAGTGGGACTGAGTGTACCCTCAGCAAGTTGGTTGATGACTCTAGGCTGAGTGGTGCAGTTGACATGTTAGAAGGAAGGGACACCATCCAGAAGGACCTGGCTGTGCTCGGAAAGTTGGCCCACAAGGCTCCAATGAGATTCAACAAGGCTAAGTGCAAGGAGTTGCAATTGCATAGAGGCAATCCCAGATATGAGTACAGACTGGGAGAAGAACTCATTCAGAGCAGTCCTGTGGAGAAGGACTTGAGGGTCCTGGTGGATGGAAAGCTGGACGTGAGCCAGCAGTGTGTGCTTGCAGCCCAGAAAGCTGACTGCAGTCTGGCTGCATCAAGAGGGGAGGCAGCAGGGAAAGGAAGGGGATTGTCACTCTCTACTCTGCCCTTGTGAGGCCCACCTGGAGTACTGTGCCCAGGCCTGGGGTCCCAATATAGGAAGGGCATGGAGCTGGCGGAGTGGGTCCATAGGAGGGCCACAGAGACGATGAGAGGACTTCAGCACATCTTTTTATGAAGAAAGGGAACTGGGCTTGTTCAGTTTGGAGAAGTGAAGGCACTGGGGAGACCTCCTTGCAGCCTTCCAGTACTTGAAGGGAGCTTACAAGCAGGAGGGAGACTGACTTTTTACACAGTCTGGCAGTGATAGAACAAGGGCAAATGACTTTAAACTAAAAGAGAGAAGATTTAGGTAAGATAGTAGGAAGAAAATTTTCACGTTTCAGGGTGGTAAGGTGCTGGCACAGGCTGCCCAGAGAGATTGTGGCTGTCCCATCCCTGGAGGTGCCCAAGGCCAGGTTGGATGGGGCTCTGGGCAGCCTGATCTGGTGGGTGTTAGCCCTGCCTGTGGCAGGGGGTTGGAACTAGATGATCTTTAAGGTCCTCTCCAACCTCAGCCATTCTATGATTATACGATACTCTCTGGAAATTAGAAAGCAGGAAGAGAGTGATTCTTGTAAATGCTCGGTTTTTGCTTTTATATGTAGCATAACCTTGGCATTCACTTCCTTTACCTTAATGATCCAAATACCTATAGATAATGGAAAATAACCAGACTTGCACGTTTAATA